>NC_143263.1:16715374-17340374 GCF_984573655.1 Nuphar pumila
TGCATCCTGCATCATTCTCAATCCTAGGCTGCTGATTTGAGGCTGCTGAACAACTTCATGATGCACAACCTCACCTTGACCAATGCCACTAGTGAGTCATGCATTCGGCCGGGGTGTTGTAGATATAATACCTCTTCAAAGGCATTTTTATCAAAAACTACATTCTTTAATGCATGTATACACGGTTTTTTGGACAGAAGTATCCACAACCATTATAATTTTCAGAATGTTCAACAAATAAGCATATTTCAGCCATTTGGACTGAGTTTGTTCTTTTAGCCTTTATTATTGTGCAGACAGCGAATACAAAATATTTTCCTCGTGTTATAATCAAGATGATTTACATACAATATAAAATACGAAAATGTCCCTCCACTACCGGAACTGATACCAGTTTATAGCTAACAGGACTGTGTTGGAAGATTCATTCCAAGATCAGAAAGAGTTATACCCAAATGGATCAAACACAATGCACTCTCTACAACATTATGATGCGCCCATTCTGCAATGCCACTTTTTTAAGGGTTGAAGCACACATGGACAAGATATCTTGAAATTAATTCCATATTATGATAAAAAAAATATTTTTAAGATCATGGGCACCAATATCAGAGACATTGTAAAAAAATCATGTCTTAAAAGAATTTTCCAAGAAAGCCAAAAAACTGAAACATCATGATATTTTCAAAGTATCACGATATAATATTTTCCAATAAATCCAGCTATTTGAAAATGCTTGAATTCTTTTTCAGCTTTGTATATTATTATTATTATTTATTTTAAAATTTCTTCAATATTTTCCAAGAAAAACTGCTAAAATTTTCTAAATTCTCAATAGAAAAAATATTTGTGAGTTACTGTCAAGACAGATACTGTGACTGGTTAGAAGAATATTCACTGCCATCACCACATGAAAAATTAAAGAATGGAAGCAAATAACAAATTCATGACAAATGCATATGAAAAAATTCCAAGTTTGTTATTAATGAAAATTTCCCATGTAAAATGAGAATACTCATCAATAAATGACATAAAAAACATAGCAGATACAAGTTCCTGCAGTAAAGGTTCCTGTACATCAGAATTATTCATTGAGAGGAAAAGTAACAAGACTCTACTTGATGAGCACACAGTTTCTTGTCTAACTCTTTCATAAAAGTCGATACAGGCAAAAAATTCCTTACAAACAAGACTTATAATAACCACGAATTGCAATTAAGACTATGCCCATTTTTTTCCAGGCACAAAATGTGAAACACACTGACAACTTAAAAATCACACAGACAGGGATACATGTGTGATACACACAGACATGCTTTGTACAATATATGTGCAGAAAGTGTGTATATGATTATGTATATTCAAAACTCTTAATCTAAAGCCAATAAAGCATGAATATCATCTAAAGTGAAAATTGTTGATCAACAATTCTCATTATAACTAAAACATTAAAGAATAAATCTAAGTTGAACATTGAAATGTAATGTAATCATTAACAAATTTTAAAAGAAAAAGCACATAACTAAATACAAAATAAGCAATCAAGATCAAAAAAAGAAATAGATAAAGTTAAGGACGTGGTGTTGACTATGTCTAACACAAGTTTGACCATGTCCATGAAGCGTCATGGTGTGTCCCGTGTTGTGTTGTGTTGTGTTGTGTTGTGTTGTGTTATGTCGACATGAGACACACCCGCTAAGTGAACTGTCGTTGTGACAGATTTTGACTTTAAACTAGATGTCTCCTTGAAGATGTACATATTCACACGTCATCTCCGTTAGGACATTGATATGAAAATCATTCACATAAACAGAAGAGGAAACGAATACGATATAAGAGTTCATAGCATCAACGAAATTTTAGCCCATAACTAGGCTTCTTTTATTACTAGGACCACAATATATTCAACAATGAAATAGACTTGGATGGAGACACATTAACTAATGCATTCACCATGTGCAAAATGAAGTGTACCCTTTCATGTAGAGGTGAGCATCAGACCAGGCAGCCTGGTGTCCCAGACTGTTTGGGCTAAGCCCTGGCCACAAGTTTGGGACCCAGCCTGGCTTGTTGATGGGCCACGAAAGGCGGACATTGCAAAAAATAGAAACAATCTAGGTTGATTTAGCACATGGTCGGGCCCATTTTGGTAATGAACCTTGACCGACGTTTTGGCATTTAACTTGGCTTGAACTAGGCTTAAGCCCAAATCAAGCCTATTGACAGGCCTAACTTGACCAAACTCAACACCCATCAATGGATCAATCAGCAAATGTACAAAACTGGGCCAAACTGATCCATTCTATGTCATATAGGTGCGGGTGCGGTGATGCGGCACTTTAAAAAAACTTGATTGCGGGGGTGCGGGGAGGATATATATAATTTTTAACAGTTTTAAGTTAACACTACGTGTATTTGTGTGCATTTATGTATTTATAATATATAATATAGATAAAAATGGACTTGATTAGGGTTAACTGAATCTACTTTTAGATAGAAATAGACCTCAGTGTGGTTGACTTCACATAACACAAAGGAAGGCTTGTCTAAGTGTCGCATCCGCCTAGGTGCGGGTGCGGTGCCATGTTAGAAGAGTCCGTGTGACATAGGATCCATTGTGCATCATCACATGCATCTCTTGTAACAAATGTTGTTTCTACCTTTATATGGAATTAATCCTCTGGAGACATGATGTCCACCTGAATCTACACATCAACCACCATGATCATCTTGCTTAATATTTAAGCCAGCCAATGCAGCTAATAACATTTTTTATCCAATTTTTCATTGTTAGAAAGAACATTACTTGCATTGGTTTGAACTACTTATCATTTCTCTTTCTGCTGCTTTGAGACACTTTTTGATGATTATTTTTTATGAAGAGGAACACTTGCCGAAGCAAGGAAAACCCCGGGTGGGGCCCCATGCACTTTTTTATGATTATTAAGATTACATTTATACCAACAATCTGCCAATTTGTGATTGTTAGCATGAGTCATCATCATATATTTTGAACTACTTGTCCTTTCTCTGTTTGAACTTTGTCCATAATCCATTCTTATTTTATATCAGCAATTTGTTTCACTTTTTTTTTTTTGCAATGTTGATAAAAGGGGATATTTTTCATGCATTTGAATTTTGTCCTGAAAAAACATGTGACGGCAAGACAACACATTTCCCTCTGACCAGGGATTCTTCCTCATCCTCTTCCTCCTCGAAAATTGTTTCCTTAACCATGGTGTCGTAAGGACCAAGCTCACAAACCAACAGCTAGCACTTGGCTGTTCCAGTCCACTTGAATCTCCTGTAAAGGTATAGAGACTAACCTCTATCTTAGCAATTTTGAGCTTAAATCTTTCAAAATATGGCAATTACAGCAGGCATATAAGTCACCAGGATCAATAATTGTACCTTGGTATGCTAGGTAGGATCATTTGAACTAAGCATAAACATGCTAAGCTTGGAACATTGAGTCACAACCTAAAATGGAGAACCCAGTAACTATGGAAGTGTCACATGATAAAGCCATTGAAACATAATATCATGCACTAAGCCATTCAAAATGTGTTGCAACTTTCATTAATTGTCATCTAATTAATGTCAACAAATAGCCGTTATCTTCATCTTGTTTAAGAATTTCACCATTAATGTGGAATTTCTACTCAAATGTTGAAATTCACTCTTCAAATGCACTACTCTACCCTCTGAAATTTGAGAAAACGGCGAATGAAGTTGACCCGCAGATCCATTTTTAGTAAATGACATTAGCATATTCAGTTTTTGGAAAATCAAACATGGAAGCAAAAGTTGAGTCTATAAGTAGTTGTGACGAATCCACATAATGAAGTGCAAGAAAGCAATGCAAGATCTAGACAACCAGACTAGGTGTTGCCAATCTCTCTGTTGGGTTAGGTTATATCAATCACCCATCTTTTCTCCATTAGGGTTAGTAAGTCCTTTTCCTCTTATTTGTGGGATATTTTGGTCATTTGAGCTTTATTAAGGAGAGGGAGAAAGGGTGAGGCGTCCTTATACTTAATGGTAACTTTTTCTCATTGTAGAAGTTGAGAATAGAGTGGGTTTTGCTTCCAAATGCTTCCTACATCCATACTCTAGGGCCCTAAAGTGTTTTTGGAGGTGTTTGCCATCACTAATCTCACCGGATTGCATATATGGTGGTGGGAATACGTTGTGGCGATCTCTTTAAGGTTGTTGATCTCAGGGTTATTGGAAGCACCAGTAGGCATGGAAAAGCACGCTTTCCCGAAACGTGGCGCTTCCAAAACAATTGGGGAACTATATTTTTTAGCGAACTTCCCAATTTGAGGGAAGTGAGCTTCCCAATAATGGGAAGTGCAACTCTCTTTTGAGGGAAACGCGATTCCCAGGCGTTTCCTTATATCCAGTAAGTATTTTGGGGCTCGGACATTTTTGCGCCTTAATAGTTTTTTACCAAAAAAAAAGAAACTATATGTTTTTGAAAGGGCAGAATTGTCCTTCATGAAAATAATGTTAAAAGGCAAGGGGAGGGAAATGGGGAGGTTTTTCGAGTGTTTAGTCCTTAAGGTTTGTGGTAGTCTCTCTCTCTCTCTCTCTCTCTCTCTCTCTCTCTCTCTCTCTCTCTCTCTCTCTCTCTCTCTCTCTCTCTCTCTCTCTCGTAGGAACCAATAGACTCTTTTATCTGTCTGATTTATGCCATAAGCATATCTGATTCCTGCCCACCACCCCTCCCCTTTTCCCTGTCGCTTTCCCTCCCTCACCGTTCTCTCAAACACCTGGCGCCCAACCATGCCATGCACCTCTCTGCGACCCTTTGCTTCCCTGTCTCTCCTAACTCCGCCCGCTCCACCACCACCCGGTTGAGGCCCTCCACACCCACACCCTCCAGCTTTCTTTCTTCCCATTTCTAGTCTCACACGGACCACCACTCACACCCGCACCTCTCTTGCAGTTGCGGCTAGGCCATTCCATCAGACCCACTTGGACCCTCCCTCTCTCATCCCCCTTCTCTCTCATCTCACACAACCCACCTAGAGGGGGTTGGGAAGAAAATGAAAAATGAAGAATAAGGGAAAAGGAGGATTAAATGGAGGAGAAAAAAAAGTGCTTTATCAATGGAGGGTCAGATTGGCAAAAAAAATCAAAACATGTAAGTGAACAGGGTAACCATGCCTCTAGGTAGCACAATTGGTCTATGCTTAAAAATATTCATGATTAGTACACTTAGCTTATGGATTCTATGCTTGCTGCAATCAACGAAGGCACTTGTGAGTCCACAAGTACTTTTTGTAGGTCCACATATCTACTTCCCTATTTTTAGGTGTGTGACTCAATCCCTAGCATTTTTTGGTACCAGAACTGCAATTGACTGCAACCGAACTTGAACACAAGACTGATAACGAGAGCTGATGCTTATCCCATTCATGACTTGGTTGTCTATGCATGAGAATAAATTATTTGGTTCTCTTAAGTTGATTCAGAAGGAGGTGCTCGTGTGAAAATTAAGGAAGTATATTAATGCTTGTATGATTGCAAAGGCAGGTGAGCACAAGGTACAACAAATAGACATGAGCACATGCAAAGATGGATCATATATTCATGTTTAAGCAGTCAATGGTTCATATTCCAATCCAGCATAGTAGGTCAAGTGATTATGATTAGTAAACAATGTCTACAATGTGACCTAAAGATCTATTTGCTTTGGGTGAGATGAGAGAGAAGGGGGACAAGAGGGGGAGGGTCCGGGTGGGCCTCAATGGGAAAAAAGATCAGGTGCAATGTCATTGCACACTTTTAGTGTGGCGCTGCACCTGATCACCCTCCATCTTGGGGATAGGGCCAGCCAGTTGTGGGGCCAAAAAATTGATGGAGGGCAATCACATTGCACCTTATCCTCCCTCCCTCAATGGGGGTGATGGAATGGCCTAGCCGCAACTGCAAGAGGGACGAGTGTGAGTGGTGGTCATGGTGGGCTGTGTGAGACGAGAGATAAGAAAAACGAGAGCGGGAGGGTGTGGGTGTGGGTGGGCCTCAACCGGGTGGTGGTGGAGCGGGCAGATTTGGCAGAGACAGGGAAGTGGACGGCACAGTTGGGCGTCGGGTGGTCGAGTGAGTGGTGAGGGAGGGAAAGCAACAGGGGAAAAGGGAGGGGCAGAGAGCAGGGAATACTGGTGCCCGATCTACCTATGGAAGAAATCGGACGGCTAAAAGAGTTGATTGTTTCCCACGCATGAAACAATCGATTGTAGTATATATATATATATATATATATATATATATATATATATATATGTTAAAGTTGACTAAAATATGATGTTTTATACCATTTTTAAACCACATAAAATAGAACTTGTTAGAGAGGGGAGAGGCAGGTTAGTGTGGGCGCTATTGTTTATTATTTAATAAAACTTCATAAATTAAAAAAAAGCTCTCAATCAGTAATGCATAATGAAGATGCATTAATTTACAGAAGCACTATCAAAGGATCCTAACATGGCATGGGTATACGTGTCACTTTGAGGTTTCAGTCTTGCGTATGTTTCAATTGTCTGGTTGTACAAGAAAAGAGGTGTAAGCTGTTAAAATATGTTCTGGGGGCAAGGGGTAAGCCCACAGAGTTTTACACTACCAGGAGAGCGACCGTCAGTATGTCAGGCAAAGCCAGTGTGGCTAGGTCTCTGTTCCTGGGGGTGGTTTTTCCGTGTAAATATAAAAAAAAAAAGTTGTTAAAATATGTTCATGTATATGTAACATGTATATATAGTAATATATATATATATATATATATAAAAAATATTTTTTTCTATCTTGTAATAGGAAATACCCACTAGGGCATTTTGGTAATTTCACCATTACCTATAGGGTTTGCCCTATAGGTAATTATGTACATGTGATAGGCTCTGCCTATTAGGGGCAGAATGGTAATACTGTACATGTAATAAGCTCTGCCCTTTAGGGGCAGAACTGACCTTTTTTGTCTTTTAGTCAATATAGCTGTTGGAAATCTCCAACAACTATATTTAGTTGTCTTTTAGTCAATATAGCTGTTGAGAATGTCCAACAACTATATTTCTAGTTGTTGGGGCATTTTCCAACAGTTATATGGGTCTTGTGCACACAAAAAAATAAATTTTTTAAGTGTTGTTGGCCCTTAGTGGCTTATGTGAGTGAACACATTTTGAGTGTGTTTTGTACCTCTTGTGTGAGGTTTGAGTTATCTTTTTACTTCATTACACAAGCTTGCTCCAAAAAAAAAAAAAAAGAATAGACCATGCGCTCCAGATAAATAGAAGTCGCTAGAGATTCAGTCAGAAGCCATGGTTGCAATATAACCAGAACCCCAGATATCCAAGTGAGAGTTCATCGCAGTCAATGTCACAGTGGCCAGGGTTGATGGAGATTTCACTAAGAGATCATCATTGCAACGCACCTAGAGATATGTCAGGGTAGCACAAAGTATGCCAATATTAAGAGAACTCCACTTCAAGCCATAATTGCATATTCACTGATTTTAAATCTTTGGAAAACTATTCCTTGAATTTTTTAAAGGAACGAGTCATGTTAGTCTCCTGTCATTTTGTGCATCAAGAACATTCTAACCTACCATATTAAAGGATTGACTCATATGAAATCATGTGCATGGCAGTCCTTAGTAATTTGCATGTGGATCCTTTTTGGTGTCTGTGAAAGAGCAAAATGAAGTCTACTTAAATAACATCTATTTTAGTTTTTTTCAGTTATAGCCCTTGCTGGCAAATGCAGGTGAAAACCAAGAAACAGACCAAACAAGAATATTTACCTCCATTAGTAGACGCAGCTGATGAACATGGTCTCTCCCAGGAAATAAAGGCTGCTGGTTCATTAGTTCCATAAATATGCAACCTACTGACCACACATCAATTGCTGTTGTGTACTCTGCTGAGTGCAAGAGGAGCTCTGGTGCCCTGTACCATCTTGTGACAACATATTCTGTCATGAAATCAGTTTCAGAAGTGATCCGTGCAAGCCCAAAATCACATATTTTAAGATCACAATTGGCATTCAGGAGGAGATTGCTGGGCTTCAAATCTCTATGGAGAACATTTGCAGAATGTATGTATTTCAGTCCACGTAAAATCTGATACAGAAAATACTGCCAAAAAGAGAAAGCCTTTTTTAAGTTGGTTCACACAATGAAACAAAAGCAAGCATCAAGACTGCAATATAACTCAAAAAAATACCAAGCATCAATGCCTATCACAACAGAAATTTGCAAAGCATTTGCATATAAGCAATTGTACAAGTGTGCAGCATTGCATAAGTTCATAGAGCTAGGAAATTTCACGCAAGAGAATAAACAAGATAAATAAATGTACCCAGCATTTAGCCCAATTGGCACATTGATGGCATTGCATAACTTTTTATATGAAAGAGCACAACCAACACTTTGTGGTAATATCTTTTGACAAGACAAAAAATCAAATTATTTTCTCAAATCTCATGAAGAAGATGTGAGATAACCAATGTGATTGTACATCCCATTTGGCTAATATCACATAAATGGAGAGCATGGTGTAGTATCAAATATAGTCACCTATATTGTTCAAGGTGATTTCTCAACGAGGGTTTTTTCTCAAAGAGATTTTAAATAATTGGTTTTTCTTGGGAAAATCTCAAGAGTTTTAAAAATATAAAAATATATACAAATAATAAGAAATATAAGAAAATAATAGCTATTCTTGAAAAAATATAAGGAAATAACTTTGAAAAGTTTTTAAAATACAAAAAAGAAACAAAAAAATAAAAAAATTTGGGCTTCAAATATACTAAAGTTTTTTCAAAGATATCATGATAATATTGCGATATTTTTATTTCTGGCGACATTTTGAAAATATCACAATATTTTGCCGATAATATAGTTGTAATGAAATAAAAAAGAAACTAAAGAATACAAGCCACTAAAGGGCAACAATTACACAAGCCACTAAGGGCAATACACATAAGCCACTAAGGGCAAACAAGTGACGAGAGCACAAGCCACTAATGGGCACAAGAGAACAAATTAAAAAATATAAATTTTATTAATGAAAATGCTCTAGAAAAGCATGTCTCAAAAATGGGAATAAAACCATATATATACACAAGAGGAGGGAGTTGAGAAAGAGCTTGGACTAGCAGTTGGGCTGGCCCCAACGGCTAGAATAATATTGACAAAAATGTCCCTAATGGGCATTACCTATTACAAAAATAAATAACAATAAAAAATAAAGAAATTACAAAGAAAAGGAAAATTTACATGAAAACCCTAATTCACAAACTATGACAATACATATATTATATAATGTATTATGTATATATAAATATATATGCAATATAATACATTTTAACAATAGCGATATTTTCAAAATATCAGCGATATCAGTGACACTGTTATCAAATACATACATTTCTTTTAGTTCTTTTACTAATTACAGATTAGAATTTTCTCTGCTTTGTACTACTTTCTGAGCATAGAATACAAAATTCTGCAGGTATCACTCCCATCATAGAAAAGCACAAGAAGGTTTAAATGGAGAAAGAAAAATCAACAATCATGAAGACTAAGGTTTTCATAGTAACACTTTTTTTAGAGGATTTTCATAGTAACACTTGAAAACAGATTATGATATTTGATAGCATCCATAAGTCCAGTTTCTTCCCTATGAGTTCCAATATATATAAGAATTGAAATTATTGCCATTTATTATCCTATCTCATACTTTAAATATATCAATTAACTATGCATTGATGATAAGTTTCCATAGAATACAATTATATTATTGAATGTTCCAATTGGCATGCATCCAGAAATAATTAAACCTATAAAGTATTAAGTCAGCTGGTCTAAAAATTCAGCACGGAAGCTTCACAGAGGTCATTATCAACAAGTAGTGCGGTGAGGAAAATTTTCACTTGAATATAATCTTTAGGAGAAATTGACGACATAGGATCAACATAATTCCTTATGTTTGAATTGAAAGAGCCGTCAAGAGAGATCAATAATTCCTTCTCTTTCTTAGATTCACAGACATAATCCAAAGTAGACCCTCCGAGAGTAACAATACAAGATGATTTACTTACATCGTAAAGAAAACCAATAACACAACACCATTATAAAGAGGTATAACACCACTGTACCATAAGAACTGGCCACCTTCTGTATAGCTGAATACAATAAGGTTTTCAGCAAAAAATTTCCTAATTTTTTTCAATTTTAGCTATTTTTTTCTGCCCATACAGAATCCTACTTACCTTGTTTGCTCATACTTGCATTCATATATACATACATAGAGATATATGGGTTAATTTGATCAGGTTGACTGAATCAAACCACCATTGATTTCACAATCTTTTGAATGTTTTTGTGAATCAAACACCTATAGATATTATCTACAAAGTTTATGTGGTGGATCACATGATTGTGGTGTAAGCAGGTTTTTTAAGAGCTTCAAAACTCAATGGCTCAGAATGCATAAAAAATTTCACGATTCACTCTAACTTATTATATCTCTCGAATGATACCTGATGCTTTGACAAACAATGTACTTTTTTCAATTTGGGGTTTGACTTCAATCATCATTTGTCTTAATGGTGGCATAACTAGTTGTTATAACTTTTTAACACGTCAATATTGATAACATGATGATTCATGTGTTATTTATCTATTTTACAAATCCATCATGCACTTCCAATACTTCCTAATTAGTATTATTTGACGTTGTAGTTTTTTCCTTATATATGCTGAACATTTTTATCTTGGTCAAAGATTTTTAACTCATTACAATTTCTAGTGCATTAGTTCCTTTCTTATCTTTCATTTTTAATTATCATCCATGATTTTTTTTGTGTATCTTAAGATATGATACCACAAGGTACAATTTTTATATGCAATAGACCCTTGAGATTCGCAATAATGATTTCTTTTACTTTTTATGCCAAGGAATTTGAAATCAAGGAAGTTTTTAGTAAAAATCCAAAAGTATCCAGCATGGACTTCCACACTAAAGAGGTAAGGCAATTAGGTATCACTATATTTCAACCACCCTTTTGATGAGGAATGTCTACAAGTTCACCTCTTACGGCTTCCCCCCAGCATTACAGATAATTTACAAACTAGATTTCCCACATTAAATTTGTTAAATTAAGTAGTAGCAAATGTCAAATCAAATAATGATTTCATAATGAAGCAATAGACATCACTGGTAAAATAGTGGCACCTTCACATGTCAAAATTCTTGGGATCCAATGAGATAGCTAGGTGGTTAGGTGCACTATCATAACCAAGGGATTACAGGTTGAATCCCACGGGGGTTATTGTGGGGGTTGGAGGAAAGAAGGTTCCTAGATCTATAATCCCAATAAGGGTTTCCACCTTGAAGCTGGTCTGAGAGCTACGTCTAAACAAGAAACAAAAAGATTTCATCATGGCCTCTAGGGGTATCAACTTACATTCTCCACACAATTTTTTTTTATTCTAGGCAACAAAGTTGTTCAATTTAGTAACCCAATCACTATATGAGTAAATAACATTGCTAACCATTAATTGACAACATTTTAAAATGTAGGCAATTGATACATACATCAGAGAGTTTGCCATCTTTCTTAAGAAGATCAAGGAACAATTTGGCCAAAAAATATGGCAATTGGAAGATATTAGCAACCACGAATTTAGGATCCTGCAATATTGGAAAATTTTGGACCTAAACATAGAGAGAGTTTTAGCTAGCTAGCCATGCATGCACCCACAGATATACACACTCAGTTTGGTTAAAACAGATCAACTACAATTCCCTTTATGGAGGAATCACAATTCCTAATTGTGAGCATACTACTTTTTGATAAAACAACAGCTTTCATGTCTAAAATATCTCATGTACTTGGAATTGGAAGCATGTTTCCCATAATATAGGACATGAGCTTCAGGGGTACCTGGTTTCCAGCTTTCAAAGTGGATTCCAAGGAAAAAGAACCTCCAAGGATATGTAGAAGCTTCCAGTAATCATGATTCTATGTCAAAGTAAGAAACCGTGATCAACTACAATTCCCTTTATACAGGAATCACAACTCCTCAATCACGAGCACACTACCTTTTGGTGAAATTACAGCTTTCATGTCTAAAATATCTCATGTACTAGCAAGTGTGCTTCTCGTAATATAGGATGTAAGCTTCAAGGGTAGCTAGTTTCCAACTTCTAAGTGGATTTCAGAGAAATGAGCCTCCAAGGATATGTAAAAACTTCAAGTTTTAAGCATGATCTCTACCGTGTCAAGGTACGAAAATGTGCCAACACATCTCCAATTTATTTCTTTTTTATATAATTTGAAAAAACATTATTGTATCAAAAGATGTTTTCACATTAGCACTTCAACTATCTATACAACCATTTACATGGTGCTAGTTCAACCCAGGGTTACCGGAAGCGCCATAGGGCATGGGGAAGCACGCTTTCCCGAAGCGCATTTCGGAAGCGCGAAACGTGATGTTTCCGAAACATGTTGGGAAGGGGAATCTCGCTTCCCCTTCTTTTTTTATTCTTTTTGTGTTTTCATTTTTTTTCCTTTTTTTGTTCTCTTTTTTCACTTCCCCCTCATTCGCTTCCTAGACGATTCATGGTTCGCTTCTAAGTCGTCCCGCGCTTCCCGCTTCTTAAAATTTTGGAAGTGCCCCGCTTCCGCTTCCCTGACAGGCAACTCTGGTCCAACCACATCCATGACTATAACCACTCCACACAGATACCAGCATCACTAGCATCTCAAAGATCTAGACCACAACCATCCAAAATCTCCAATCATGTTCTTGACTCTTGCTCAAAAATTATTTCATTAAAGTTTACCAATTATGGATCTTCGACAGCTTTCAACTTTGGCAACCAACAAAAATGTATACACGGCAATGAAATTCATAATGTAACAGGCCCCCATGATACATATATATTGGCACCACAAGATGCTTAATCAAACTTAAACCAATCCTCAAAGTCCATTCACCATTGTTCGATGAAACTCACACAGTCTACATGTTGCCTTTAACTCTTTCCATCTTCAAAGCCCCTGAATACTAGTGAACCGTAAAGGTTCCCCAGTATATAGTCACAGGATTCTTCCACTTGGATAACATTTCCACTCTTTGTTCATGTATCAGCAAATGGGGAATAAGATTCGTGAGCGAGAATGCTCTCAACCAAATGGAAACAACCCCCAACTACGTGAAAGTATGCTCCCATGAATTACATACTTAACCAACAAATGCTTATTTTATACTTAATTTGTACTGGACATATTTCCTGAAGACATAAAAATTTACATAACCTTATGCAGGCCTAAGTAGTAAATATGTGCAACATGTGCATAATACAAGTGCACATGATTTGATAAGCATCAGAAACCAAAACATATGAATATAATACTCTTAAATGAGTGAAGAATGTGTAGGAGTGCCTAAGAAATGCCTTACAAAAAAGTTTGCTATTATTTTTTCCTTAAATGCATTAATTTATAAAACTTGTGGTTTTACTTAAATGCTTACCAAAGTAACTATTGTATATGCAAATTTTACCATAAAAACTAGTTTTCAAAAGAAAGTAAAAATTTTCTAACATCAAAACATATTTTCCAAAATCAAGGAAATTGGAATTCATATTGGGAAAAGCAAGCTTTTAATTCAATGAAAGTGAGCTTCTCATGAAGTTTTGGAAGTGTGAAAGATGCATATGGTTTCATAATTCCGAAAAGGGCTTCCTAGAAGACAAGCTCCCAATGTTTTCAAAAGGTTCCAGTGACTATGTTCATGAGGTGCATCTATTCCATTGTTGATACATTTTCAGATTTTCCCATTCATAATAGTTTACTTTTAAAAACTTTGCCAATTTTGCTGTGAAATACCAACTCTTTTAATTTATATCAACCAAATGTCTTGCCAATGTGTTCTTCATATTGATATTTGGTGACTTCTACAAGGAATAACTGAACATATACCTACTACATGGTCTTTTACAATCTATTACCATACATTATGAGGTGAACTGCATTTCAGCTAAACCACATTAAACTGCTATTAAACTACAATTTCAAGTTCTTTCTTCCACGAACAGTAGGCACTATATGCATCTAAGAAAAAAAAACAAATATTTATAAAACAGCTTTCACATCTTGCTCATTCTTTCTTAATGAAACAATAAAAAGATTAAGAATCAATTACTCCAAAAATGAATTTATATTTCATGAACCCAAATGCTAAAAGGTTATAACCTCTGCTCATTTTTAACAAATTTTAATTTTCCATCATGTTTATAAATAGATTTCTTTACTACCTTGGACATTACATTCTATTACTTTAGTTTTATTTTTTTCAAATCAACTCAACCGTACCATGCCCTGCTGCACCATTGACTGGAGTCATCAAACTGCAAATTTAAATACTAGCAAAGGACATCTAGGGATTTAGTTTGCCAACCAGAATGTCACCTCCTTGTATTCTTTAGAGAATGACACTGCATTACTACCTACACAGGGAAACTTTGTATATGTAAATACAAAAACTCCTACAACATCCAACTCTTAGAGATCTAAATTATAAGGATTATGGTAGTGCCCTGTCACCACCTAAAAAACTCAACCTTATAAATAACTTCCTTTGTTGGTCTTGAAATAATTGCCCACCAACACATTCATATGATGTTGCAACTTGCAACATAAAAGAAAAGTACAATTAGCTGATGTTTCAATTTTATAAATTCTAACATCATTTTCCAATATATCAACAATTGAAATAATGACCTGACAGTGCTCCTCTGATAGAGCTTGATTGGAACGAATTATTTGATGAAGATCCGTGTCCATCAATTCATAAGCAATGTAGACATCATTGAATGCCTCACGGATAGGCAGTGGTATTATATCCTTAATTGCTACAACCTGTTCAAAAATTTTCATCAGTTAGATGGTATAAAACTAGACTTCCTCCATAGAAGCAAGAAACAATGAACTGCGGATATAAGTAGGGGAGGGAGCAAGTTGGAGGAGGAAAGGGGAAAAGAGTCGGGGCAGGGGGGGGGGGGAGATATTGTTAGAAAGTGACTTGGAATACATTGGGTTCAATAATGAACCCATACTTATGCACGTGGAGTGCAAATATACCCATTAAAGGGAAACAACATAAGCACATAATGTGCTAACACATAAAACCCATAAAAAGGGAAAAATATGACATAAAGTCATAAGTTGCATATCATTGAAGAATAATGGAGAAGGGGTAAAAAACCCATTACAATGGAGCATAAGCTCCCTCAAGAATTAGAAAATACAAAGGGGGAGACCCCTATTTATAACACAAGAAAGGAGCCACTTAGGGGGCTCCCAAAGGAGTCGTTGGGAGCCCCCAACGGTCACATTTGTGACCGTTGGGGGCTCCCCAACGACTCTTTGGGGAGCCACCCTAGGTTGCGCAAACCACGAAAAAAGGAAAAAAATAAAAAATAAAATAAAAGATAAAATTACAAACATATTCCAAATGGAATATGCGTAAAACTGGAAATGTCTAAACTACCCCTATGCCTATAAATAGAGAAATATATATTTTATATATATAATTAGGATAATACATATGCATATATACCATATATGAATATGTATTATACTTTATATATATAAAATATATATAATATTACAAATGTTGAATGATACATTTTAACACCCCCCCTCAAGCTTTGCGTGGGGGAATGAAAAGGTTGAAGACGGCAAGAAGAAGAATCTCAAAGCTTCAAGAGCCTTCAGAACGAATGCCATTGTAAATATCTTCCTCCAATGTCTTTATCGATGAGCACCTTCTATCCAAGGGTCTTCCTTTTCTCTTATCTTCAAGATCCTGAGAAAAGAAAACAACAAAGAACAAGTAAAAAATACCTTTGCACTTTACTAAAAAAGGAACATTCCTAACAAGGTGCAAAGTTTATGTATAATATAATAGTTACTTTAGCATGAAACGAAAAATTTAGAAAACCAAAGTTTCTAAATCATACATTATGTTAAAACAGAAATGAGCGGAAGCACATTATGCAAAAATAAATTGCAAGAATGCATAATGCATTCATAAGGTCCAACATTGGACAAATATAACCCCATAATGAGGAATAACAAAATGATCCACGAAGGGATACCACAAGAAGCCTACGAAGAGGCATAAAATACATATGCTTTATTGAATGAGAGCCCAAAAAAGGTCATAAAGAGCATATGCATATACTTATCATTAAATGAATTAATACTCAAAGAACTCATTAATGATCATGCTTCAAACATGTAATGAAGTGCCAAACAAGAGAAACGAAGTCTCCAAGCATACTTTAGGTAAAATAAACCCAAGAGTTCACAAGTTTTTAAAAATCATTTATGAAAGTCATACTTAATTGACAAAAAAAAAAATATATTTTACATATAAGGGTGGCAAAAACCATAAACACTTAATATATAGATTAAATGCTAAGGAATCAACTTGATATGCATATCAAAAAGATGATTCACTTGAAAAACACAAGTCATGAATGGAATTTTGCAAATTTCAATAATAGTTCATCCATTACAAACAACTTCCTCATTAGTTCTCCAAAAACCCATAAATCAAGTGTATAAGCTACTAGATCAAAAATATAAAGCCATTAAAGGCCAAAGACACACACAAAGGTGTGTAAAAGAACCTCTTGTCTACATATAATAATACTTGACATAAGTGCATCTACGACAAGAACAAGAGCATACATGCCAACATGGACTAAAAAGTATCTCTTGTCTACGTAAAAATACCCTTAAAACCAAGTATGTTCAGCTACTAGAACAAGAGTAATAAGCCAACCATGGGCTAACACATAATACATCTCTTGTCTACATATGATGGCACTTGAAATGAGTGAAATAAGCCAACCATGGGCATACATCTAAGCGACTAGAACAAGGACACAAACGCCAACATAGGCTAAAAATCACACACCATGGTGTGAATCAACGTGCCTTGTCTACATATAAAAACACTCAAGACAAGTGTGTTCAGCTACTAGACCAAGAGAGCAAAAGCCAACAAAGGGCTAAAAACACACGAAGGTGTAATAAAATTCTTGTCTACATATGATGACACTTAGATAATGGGCATAAAAGGAAAAGACTTTTGAGGCAATAAACTTGTAATGAAAATAAACCTCGAATAAAACAATACTCCTTTTAAAATGAATTCACATAACAATAACATGCATGTAAAAAATATCTTCAACAAGATACTATAATCGATAAAATAAAATTCTTGAGAACAAATGTGTGAACATACACACACCAAGAACACTTAGAATACTTGTGCAAAATCACAAGAACACATGTGCACAACGAGCACAACATACGGAATCACAAATGTGCAAATGCACTCATAAGATTCATAAACAAATAAAAGGTTGGGCTATAATCCCAAAACATCTTGATTTTAAATGTACCTTAAAACATTTAAGGTTTCAAATACCATATGTCCATCACATTTACTTAGAAGCATCCATAATATCAATGGCACAAGAACAAACTAGTGACACACTCATATATCAAATCATTCTAGAGTCCCAAGGTGCCCATAACTCACCTCAACCACCATCTATAATATGGCAATTTGGACAATCTAAAATGATATAACACGAGGTGCCCATAACTCACCTCAACAAACATCTCTAATAAAACAATAATAAGGCCAAAACAATGATGCATTAAATAACATGTGATGGACAAACATAAATGCCACAAAAGGGCAATAAACACATAAGGAATCATTTTCCAAATAAAAAATTTTTACAAAGAGGACCGATTAACAAATTGAATCAAAGGTCCAATATAACCCATCAAAACAATTTTGCATAACCACGAATTATGCTTAATCTTCAAAAGAAGTCTTGTACACCAAAAAAATGCTTACTATGCAACATAACATGAAATATTAAGCAACATCATGTGTATGAACCGATTTGGAACAAACAAGCCTTAACTATGAAAGACATAAGGGCAATTAAACGGTGAAGTTGGTGAAGTTTAAAAATAACAAACTTAGGCCAATATAGGCATTCATAAAGATGGTGAATTTCGAAAAACTTATGAAATCTACTATTTCAACTTAAAAATGATAAACAATCATGAAATCTTCAAAAAAGAGTATATACTCACAAGAAGATTATAAGGACCGAAAGGCTCCTTAAGGAGAGTTTGAACAAACAAACATATACAACTCCCAAAGAAGGAGAAAACTCCATTAAAGTGGAAGAAATCCCAACAAAATAGATTCATTAGCAAAACCTTATGATAAATAAGATTGTACTATGGCTTAAATAAAAAGTAAACATTTATTGAGGAAAAATTTAACACTCTTAAGTTTTATCGAAAAACATGACTTAATAGATTATTACCTACTCCTAATGAAATAAGTACACAATAAACATTAGTGAAGACCATAACTTTTGTAATAAAATATGCGGAAAAGCAAAAGAGTGCATTAAGCACTTACAACATTCACTAATGAACAAACAAAAGGGCAAACACCAAATCCCACAAGAGACAATCACAACATAAAAATATAAATGTCTCTTATTGAAAAGAGAGAGAACTCTCTAAATGTTGAAAACATCCTTAAGAGTGTAAAGATGGAAAGAAAATCACCATATTCCATAAGACCATTTTAAAACTTAATTCAACCGGTATTATTAAAAAAAAACTTTCTTAATTAAATGTTGCTCATATAAAATGGACACATAATATGGAATTTTTCATATATGCCAAACATTTTTCAAAAAACTATATTTCACAAGCATTTTAATCTTAACATACCTTTCTTTAAAGACTAAACATTCATATAAAGGTATTTTCATAAACAAGGTTAGGTTTAAAATGTAAATTCAAAGTTCCAACGGTCATAAATTTTACCGACCCATTAAAGCAAGTTTTGAGCAATCATATATCTAATTTTTCGCCAAACAAGTTATCATTTAAAGTTTTTCAAAGAAAAACATACGAAAACGATTCAATGGAGTAGCAAGAAACTCAAAAAAGACATAATGACAAAAATCACACATAAAGAAAAGAACATATTCCATTCTTCATACAATACTCAAAGAAATAGAATGCATACCGAATAACTATAAGAAAGACAATAGAGTGAAATGAATACTTCACCATTTTTCTTTAACAAATTCTTGAATACCACGCTTCCCGATGCACCAAAAAGCAACTCGATCTCAACCTTGCTCTGATACCATGTTAGAAAGTGACTTGGAATACATTGGGTTCAATAATGAACCCATACTTATGCACGTGGAGTGCAAATATACCCATTAAAGGGAAACAACATAAGCACATAATGTGCTAACACATAAAACCCATAAAAAGGGAAAAATATGACATAAAGTCATAAGTTGCATATCATTGAAGAATAATGGAGAAGGGGTAAAAACCCCATTACAATGGAGCATAAGCTCCCTCAAGAATTAGAAAATACAAAGGGGGAGACCCCTATTTATAACACAAGAAAGGAGCCACTTAGGGGGCTCCCAAAGGAGTCGTTGGGAGCCCCCAACGGTCACATTTGTGACCGTTGGGGGCTCCCCAACGACTCTTTGGGGAGCCACCCTAGGTTGCGCAAACCACGAAAAAAGGAAAAAAATAAAAAATAAAATAAAAGATAAAATTACAAACATATTCCAAATGGAATATGCGTAAAACTGGAAATGTCTAAACTACCCCTATGCCTATAAATAGAGAAATATATATTTTATATATATAATTAGGATAATACATATGCATATATACCATATATGAATATGTATTATACTTTATATATATAAAATATATATAATATTACAAATGTTGAATGATACATTTTAACAGATATAGCACAACAAACATGGCTGATGAAAGAATTTCCCTGCATATGGAATTCAAATATATGAAGCAAATTCCAGAAGTTAGAAGAAAATAACACAAAAATTACATCTTAGTAAACCAGTAAAACACTACCCCATGAAGAATTTGAATGATCTAACAGGAAGAATAAAACAACACAAATGCTTGCAAAATGCATTTAAATTTTCAAGTCTTCTTCAGTTCTTGATGCAACCTTAGACAACCTATTTGTTGTTTTGCTACTTTTCAACTTTCTTCAGTTGCAAATGTTTTGATGTAATGAGTTACAACAATTTGATTTTTAACGTATGTTATGATTTCATCAATTCAAGGCTCTGACAAATTGCAATTGTAATGATTTCATCAGTTTAAGGCTCGGACAACTTGAAATTCATGGTGGTAATGGATTCGGTTTTGTTATTAAACTTATTCATGTAAACAATGCCCATCCTCTATCACTGATCAATATTTCATAATCCATGAATGGCCATGATTCCAACTGCATAAGGAAGACCTCCAGGTCAGTAAGGAGAAACTCATATCCAAGCAAACCAATAATCGTAATTAAAACAGGAAGAAAACATTTTCTAGAATATGATCAAAATTTCAACTAATTAGAACATAACAGATAGGCCCTTTTAAGAATCTGGTTCAGTCTTTTCCTGGAAAAGGCTAAGGACTTTCTTGCCCTTGCATATGGGAGAGGACAACAGCTATTATTGGAAAAGGCTAAGGACTTTCTTGTCCTTGCATATGAGAGAGAAGAACAACTATTATTGGCAGGCAATCCCATTAAACAAAGACAGCCTGTTTATTGATTGAATGCGAACAGATTCTATAAACACCATGACATTGTTTATGTAACCAAAGTCATTCCCAAGCAAAGAAGAAAAAATAAAAAGTAACCATCTTTGTTAAATAAAATGCTAAAAATGCCCATCAGCAACAATCTTTTACTGATTTTATATATTCTTTCAGAGGCATTTAAATATTTCAAAAGGTTACTTCTGGTATTCAAAGAGTTAGTTTTGGCTCCCAAGTAGCAGAGACAGGGCAGAATTATCTTTGCTCTCCTAGGTGCCCAACTTTTCCAGCGTGCTGAAACAAACAGCACTAACCCATGTCAGATGGCGCCACACACACTAACTTCTAGCCTCATTCGGAGCCAAGTTTTGTTAGAACTTAGAAAAAGGCTTTGTTAGAAGAAGAGGAAGTGAGGGCCACACATGAAATTTGATTGGATCACAAGTACAAATGGAAAGAGAGGAAATAAAATAAAAAACAAGTTTCTGAGCGAGAAGGAAAAGAGGGGATGAGAAAGTGAAATATAGAAAAAATGTGAAATAATTAATATTAGTAACAGCACTATACCTTTGATATCAATCAGAACTTATCATTTTGTCCAAGCAAAGAGCCAATGTTTCAGATATTCACTGTCAGGATCAGAGAAGAAACTAAAGCATTGATGGCTTGACTCTTTATTAATCTCTGCAGTGCATTCTTTGAAGATGAGTCAAGAAAAAAGAGGGGGTCACAAACCTAACATGAGATTCTTATTGATTCTAGGGTTGCCAAAACGGTTGCACATGTAAGGACAGCAGAAGGCGCTTAGGAGAGAAGGATGGCTTTTGTTGAATGGGAGTTGAATGGGCCAGGTTCAATTTGGTTTTTGGATGTTTACAATGTTTCTAACATTTGACGCAAACAAGGAGCCTCAGTATTGCGTATTTGGTACAAGAGTTAAATATCCATCATTCCAAGAAGGCAGATCTGATATCTATAGTTGTATGAGTACTGGTATATTGACACAGACTGGAAGTTAAGTTTGGTTCCCGTTATGTTATGCTGGGAGTTTTACAAACCTGGGGTATATTTGCAGTTCACAGAAAAGGTGAGGTTCTTTTGATAGAAAAAATTAGCAGATATACAAGTGGTAGATGAGTTCTCGTCTACTTTATGTTTTTGAATCCTTATGAAGTACAGCTTGAACTGCAAACTAATATGAGATTTCCCACTTCTAGGATTACAAAAATTGCTTGCACATGTAATGACAGCAGAATCCAACTAATCAAAAAAGTGAATGATCAATCTTCAACTGATACAATGATAGAAAGTGAAAAGTACAGAAAATGTGAGGAAGAACATACAGTGTGTTTGGGGGGAGAGAGAGAAAGAGAGAGAGAGAGAGAGAGACGGTAGCTCATAAGATGCCTCTCTAGGCTTCCAGAAAAGGAGAGAAGGATGGCTGAACGGGAGTTAAAACATGGACCAGGTCACAATTAGTCTTTTTGTGACTTTTTATGATATTTTCCTTTACGATAAGCCTCAGTTATTTTAATACATGTTACTAATTTATGATTGTGCCAATATATTTATGACTAACACATTTGATACGAATGAGAAGCCTCAGAGCTCATTTGGTTCAAAAGTCAAAAAGTCCCAAATAATCATGTTATAGACCTAGGCCTGGGTCTGAAGTGGCAAAAAGAAAGCATTCTATTGAGAATGATCTATCACTCCAAAAGGGCAGATATGATCTTTACAGTTGCATGAGAATGGTGCTAATTGGCCCAGAATAGAATGCAAAAGTTAAGTTCCCATCATGTCATGCTGCCAGTTTTACACAATTGGGGTATATTCGCAGTTCACAGAAAAGGTGGAGTTCTTTTGACAGAAAACTTCAACAACTACACAAGTGGCAGCAGATAGCTCAGCTGTCAGGGTTTATTTTCCAAACTCAACACTGGTTAAAAATATTGTTTCCATTGCATTACTGCAAATAATGCATACATGTATAATGTCAGCAAAAATAAAATTTAGGAATAATGCAATAATTTGAACATGAAGTAACTGCTCCCATTGTTTCAAAAAAAATCCATAAATGGGAAGTACTCACCATCAACAGGCTTGACCAATCAATTACACTAAAAAATGTTAGCAAATCGGCACCGAAAATAAACAATAAGTAATGGTTTATGCCACAAACAAGAGACTAAGAAAATATAAATGTAACAAGCCAGACAGCATTTGAATAAAATATATTGCAAAAAGTATCAGTTATAGATAACACAAAACCAACTCAAAAGAAACAAAAGAGAAAACCCAGTATCTCACATTTTCATGATCCATATGACGAAGAAGCTTTATCTCACGCAGAGTTCTCTTAGCATCTATTCGGTTTTCAAAAGCATTTCCAATCTTCTTAATTGCCACTTGTTCATTCGTCTCGGAGTTCAAGGCAGAGCTTTAAGGGTGAACCATAATAAATCAAATGAACCCTTCTTTATGAAAAAAATAAACTGAAGTGCAAAGCCTAATTATCAGATTTCAAAAGATAACAGAACAATGTTAATATTTTCCAACAAAGGCGCAATATTTACTAGAAAAATGTACAATAACCACCAGAAACTAATCATCATAGTTCCAGTCAAAGATTAAAAAAGAAAAAAAGGAAAAATAGAAGAGAATACTTAAATCTAATGGCAGACATGGTTAACAAACAAATCAACAAAAAAGGATAACCCTTTGAAAAGGTATGCACAAAAGTGGACCTATCATATCACGGGCATATGTAACAGAAGCATATGATCATATATGTATTTGTGAAGTTCGAGGAAGGAAAGTTTCACCTTAACTTCTTGAGGCTGAAGATTTCCATATGTTTCCTTTGATGTAGGTGTGCGTATATTGATTCTTGAATGCACTTTGTGCTTTTAATGAACTCTTGTTTAAAGAAATTTTTTATCCATTAATCAATTTCTCCAATCTACAAATATTCACTGAAAAATGGTGGTTTCATTCCTTATGCTCCAACTGCAATTCATCCAAATTTTTATTTGAATTAAAGAAATAAGGTTCACAAAAGTGTTGAACAGAGGTTTAACATCAAGTACATGAAAGGATAGAAAAGTTGCCAAATAGAAGTAATGAATACTTTATATCTCACCAAAGATAAGTCATAATTGCCACTGACCAAGTAGAGGCAAAACTCTAGTCCAAGAAGTACTTTCTCCTCATGTCATGGATAAACTATGTTCACATACTTTAAATGCCAAAGTTTAAAGTCATTGTATCTCACCAAAGATAAGTCATAATTGACACTGACCAAGTAGAGGTAAAACTCTAGTCCAGGAAGCACTTTCTCCTTATGTCATGGATAAACTATGTTCACATGCTTTAAATGCCAAAATTTAAAGTCACTAGTCGAATACTTGATAAAACCATTTGGGATATTTAACAAATGATAGCACTTAGAGTAATGGACCTACATCTTCACCCAACTACTAAAGGCCGCAAAAGTGGCAATTGGTATCCAATACAGCATGTCGATCTTATCAGGCCCAAAAGGGGTTATACTCAGATCCAAGAAGCTTGTCAAAGTGCTGATCAATCTGCACTTCAAGTGGGCCAAGATCTATTACCTAGGAAAAAGTAGATAAAATAGCCTTCATATGGTTAATGTCAGTCATGGATTCACTGGTTATAACCATATCATCCACCATAGGTTGTTATTATGATGAACAGCTTGACACAGGCACATAAATAAAGAATGGTCAGTAACAAGAAGAATTCTGTTGGTAATGAAAAAGCTCAATTCCCCTTTCTAAAAGCTTATTTTAAAAAAGGCCTTCATTAACAGATTAGTTTCTATTTATGTACTTTGCTTGTCTCTACATTTATTTGACTTAAGGTGCAAACAAATAGATGTATATGAAATCCAAGTGGTATCATAAATACAATAATCAAATTTGAGGCTGCAAACTTACATGTATCCTGAGCAATAAGCTGGGTGTTTAACCTTTTTTATGCTAACGTCAATTTCATACTCTATACCAAACAACATTTTGGCCAGTGGTCTTTCAATGGCATCTACTGTGTAACATTCATATAGAACATGAACTTTTTTTTGGATAATCCAAGGGAAAAAAAAAACCATCACTGATCGCACATTGGCTGGCCTCCGGTTGGTAAAACCCTTGAGGTACCCCCTGCCCACTGGGGAGTATGCACTGTAATGAAATATGCGGAAAAGAAATGTATGTCCTACAATGGACATTCACACATAGAAATCAAAGAACAAGTCCAAAAGAGGACATACACAAAAGCCAATAATGGCTAGAAAGCATAAAATCTTATAAATGCACAAAAGGGCTTGAAGAAGCCACACATTACAAAGGGGGAGACCCCACTTATTTATAGGCAAGAGAGGAGTGAGGGAGAGTTAGAGAAAAGCAAGAGAGAGGGACCATTGGGAGTCCCAACAAGGAGTCGTTGGGGTCCCAACGGTCACAATTGACCGTTGGGGGCCCAACGACTCTTTGTTGGGGCCCCCAATGGCTGTGCATTAAATGCACAAAAAGAAATAAAAAAGACAAAAAAAGAAAAAGGAAAAAATAGAAAAAGAAAAGGAAAAAAAGAAGAAAAGGAAAAAGTCTAAAATGCCCCTATTGGGCGAGATTACAAAACTACCCCTTATCGGGTAGTGAATGAGAACTATATATATATATATATATATATATATATATAGGTATTACATATATTTTAACACCCTCCCTCAAGCTTTACGGGGATACAACGGAAAGCTTGTTGAGAAGAAACATGAAACGAGGAGCAGCAAGAGCTTTGGTGAAAAAGTCCGCCAACTGGTACTCGGATGTGACATAGGGAAATGCTATGGTTCCTTTTAGGTATTCATCTCGAACATAGTGACAATCCATCTCAATGTGTTTAGTACGCTCATGGAAGGTGTGGTTGCTGGCAATATAGATAGCACTCTTGTTATCGCAACACATCTTCGAAGGAATTGAGATGGCGATGCCCATATCACAGAGGAGACTTCTAAGCCACACAAGCTCCATGGTTGTAGTGGTCATTGCACGATATTCCGCTTCAGTTGAGGACAATGATACTTTATGCTGCTTCTTGCATCTCCAAGAAATCATAGAGTCACCTAGGAAAACACAAAAACCAGTGGTTGAGACTCTATCATTGGGATTTCCTCCCCAATCAGCATCTGTATAAGCAATTAAATCAAGGGTATAGTGTTTTTAATATATCTGACAATTCTTAAGACTGCACTCATGTGCACAGTTGTAGGTGCATGTTGAAACTGACTGACGGAGTGAACTGCATGAGCTATGTTTGGCCGAGTGATGGATAAGTATGTCAGAGACCCAACGAGTTGACGGTAGGGAGTAGGATTCTCAAGAAGTGTCCCATCTTCCAGTCTCAGCTTCGCATTGATAACCTCAGGGGTTTCTGTCTTCTTATCATCCGAAATTCCAGACTTGGCACAGATGTCAGCAGCAAGTTTCATCTGAGAGAGGATGTACCCTCGAGGTGAATATGCAACTTCAATACCTAGAAAATATCTTAAGAAACCAAGGTCAGACATGTCAAAATTTTCTTTTAAAATTTTCTTAATATCATGGATTCCTTGCTCATCACTTCCAGTGATGATCATATCATCAACATATAGTAGTAGAATAACTACAGAGGACCCTGCACTTTTCACAAATAACGCAGTGTCAGTATAACATGAACGAAAATTTAAGCTAGTCATTACAGTACTAAATCTGTCATGCCAAGCTTTCGGAGCTTGTTTTAACCCATATAGTGCCTTTTTTAGTTTAAGAATTTTGTTTTCACCAATGGATACTCCTGGTGGAGGATCCATATAGACCTCTTCACTTAGTTCGCCATTAAGAAATGCGTTCTTGACATCCAATTGATAGATAGGCCATTTTTTAACGGATGCAACCACAATAAGAGTCCTAACACTAGTCATTCTAGCTACGGGAGCAAAGGTTTCTTCATAGTCTATTCCGTACTCTTGAGCATATCCTTTGGCTACCAACCTAGCTTTATAACGTTCTAATGACCCATCACTTTTAGTTTTAATTTTGAAGACCCATCTACATCCAATAGACTTCTTTCCAGTGGGTAATGAGGTTATTTCCCAAGTTTTAGCCTTTTCAAGGGCACTAAGTTCAAGTTTCATGGCTTCAACCCATTGAGGAATGTTTTTGGCTTCATTATAGTGTGACGGTTCATGATAAGAGTGTAATGCAATTAGGCATGCCCTATATTTAGGTGTTAGGGACTCATAGGAAACAAACCTATTAGGAGGATTGGAGATCCGGCTAGATCTCCTTAAAGAGGTTTCTTCTATGTTGAAATTTTGAGAATATTTTTCTAAAGCGCTAATAGGAGTTTCTTGACCACGCCTAGCATAGGTTTGAATGGACCTATTTTCAACATCATTACTTGCATTTTCAACATTACTAAGAGGAGTATCCTCTAAATCATTAGGAACATCCTCTTCGTGAGGAATCACATCTTCTTGAGAGAGAAGATCAAATAAGAAAGCATATTCGCTTTCATCAATATCTTTATGTTTCTCAAAACCGTTCTCATTTTCTAAAAATGTAACATCTTTTGATACATATAGTTTGTTGCTTTTGGGATCGAAGCACCTAAAACCCGTTTGATTTTCTCCGTATCCTAAGAACACACATTCGATAGCCTTGGGAGATAACTTATCTCTTTTATGTGTAAGGACAAAGCATTTACACCCAAAAATTCTTAATCTATTAAAATCGGGTGTTCTTTCAAAAAGTTTTTCATATGGAGATATATTTTGTAGGGATGAGGATATCATTCTATTTATCAAATAAGTGGAGGTTAAGGCGGCTTCGGCCCAATAGCATTTTGGAATTTCTTTGAAAATAAGAAGAGTCCTAGTGGTTTCCAAGATGTGTCTATGCTTTCTTTCGGCTAGACCGTTTTGTTGGGGAGTCCTAGGACATGACCTTTGATGACAAATTCCATTGGTTTCCAAATATTCTTGAAATTCATTTGATAGATATTCTCCACCAGAGTCGGATCGAAGAATGGAGATATTAGTTGAAAATTGATTTTTGACAATCATATGAAATTTTTTAAAGAAGTTAAAAACTTCGGATTTTAAATTGAGAAAATAGATCCACACATATCGAGTGAAATCATCAATGAAAGTAACATAATATGAGTATCCTCCTTTTGATATGACCGGAGAAGGACCCCAAACATCCGAATGAACTAATTCAAAGGGTCTTTTTGACACAAATGTTCTTTTTGGAAATGGGGTGGATTTCATTTTTCCAAAAATACAACTCTTGCAAACAAAATGTTTCTCATTACAAAATTTCTTTCCAAAGCGAAATGAGTACATTTTTGAGAAGCTTGGATGTCCAAGTCTTGGTTTAGGAAGAGGGAGTCTCACCTAGTAACATTTAAAAGTGGGGTTAATACGAGTCAGATAGATTTTTTCCTACTTAGAAAGAGAGATAGGGGTTGTTGCATCGATTGTAAGGTTATACCAGGAGAAAGTGTAGCTACACAACATAGAGTCTTAATTTTAGATCTTAGAATTAGACAATGCCGCAAAAGGGATAGACATAGGATAGATCCTAGAATTAAGTGGTGGGCACTGAAAGGAGCTAAACAAGGAATGTTTGTAGAGCAGGTAGTTAAGGAAGTTGATTGGTGTCTCGAGGAGGATTCAGAATCAATGTGGAATAAGATAGCGGGTGGTATGAGAAAAGTAGCTAAGGAGGTATTGGGTGAGTCTAAAGGCGGTGCACCACTAGGTAAGGATACATCATGGTGGAACGAGGATGTCAAATTAGCTATTAAGGTTAAAAGAGAGTGTTATAGAAATCTAAGTAAGAGTCGTGATAATGAGAATTTGGAGAAGTATATGATAGCAAAGAAGGAAGCTAAAAAAGTTGTTCGAAACGCGAGGGCTAAGGTATATAAGGAGGTTTATGACAAGTTGGATACCAAAGAAGGCGAGAAGGATATTTATAGGCTTGCAAAGATGAGAGATAGGAAATCGAAGGATTTGGGTATGGTTAGATGTATCAAAGATGAAACGCAAAGGGTTTTAGTCAAAGATGAGGAGATTAAGGAGAGATGGATAGATTATTTTGATAAGCTATTTAATGATAGTCATGCTCAAGATCTTGGAGACTTCTCCATTCCTTTTCATGAGATAAATCGTGACTTCATGCGCAAGATTCAAAAGAAAGAAATTGCAGAGGCTTTGAAGAAAATGAAATCAAGAAGGGCAGTTGGCCCAGATGGTATACCTATCGAGGCTTGAAAATGCTTGGGAGAGAAAGGTTTAAAATGGTTGACAAATCTTTTTAACTTGATTTGGCGAACAAATAAGATGCCTAATGAGTGGAGGAAGAGTATTTTGGTGCCTTTGTATAAGAATAAGGGTGATATACAAGATTGCACAAACTATCGTGGTATAAAACTCATGAGTCATACTATGAAACTTTGGGAGAGGGTGATTGAGTCTAGGTTGAGGAAGGTTGTCATGATATCGGAGAATCAATTTGGTTTTATGCCTGGAAGATCAACTATGGAAGCTATACATCTTCTTAGACAACTTATTGAAAGATATAGAGAGAGGAACAAAGATTTGCATATGGTTTTTATTGATTTAGAGAAGGCATACGATAGAGTACCTAGGGACGTTCTCTGGTGGACAATGATGAAGAAAGGTGTTTCTCTCAAGTACATTAGTATAATTAAAGATATGTATGAAGGAGTAGTAACCAATGTCCGCACTTGTGGAGGGGTGAGAACCAATTTTCCGATAACGGTTGGGTTACATCAAGGATCTGCTTTAAGCCCTTTCCTATTTGCGATAGTGATGGATGAGCTTACGAGATCAATTCAAGAAAATGTACCGTGGTGTATGTTGTTTGCTGATGATATTGTTTTGATTGATGAGTCTAGAGCTGGGGTTAATGCTAAGTTAGAATTATGGAGACAGACATTGGAAGCTAGAGGTTTTAAGTTGAGTAAGAGTAAGACTGAATATATGGAATGTCGGTTTAGTAAGCAACGAAGTAGTGATGGGAGTGTAGTGAAGCTTGGTGAGCAAGATATACCGGTGAATGATTATTTCAAATATTTGGGATCCATCATTCAAAAGTATGGAGAAATTGATGGAGATGTAAATCATAGGATAAAGGTTGGGTGGATGAAATGGAAAAGTGCTACTGGAGTGCTGTGCGATCGTAGAATGCCATTGCGGTTGAAGGGAAAGTTTTATAGGACGACTATTAGACCCGCTTTACTATATGGTACGGAATGTTGGGCTGCCAAGAGACATCATATTCAAAAAATGAGTGTAGCTGAGATGCGGATGCTTAGATGGATGTGTGGAAATACAATAAAAGATAAGATTCGGAACGAAGAGATACGTAAGAAGGTAGGTGTTGCACCCATTGAAAATAAGATGCGAGAGAATCGTTTACGGTGGTTTGGACATATTCGGCGAAGGCCTAATGATGCTCCAGTTAGAAGGTTGGAGAAATGGGAAAATATATTAGTTAAAAGAGGTCGGGGTAGGCCTAGGAAGACTTGGATGGAGATGATAGGAAAGGATATGAATGCTTTGAACCTCACCGAGGACATGGCGTTGGATAGAAATGATTGGAGGAAAAGGATTCATGTAGAAGACCCAAAATGAATTTCTTTTTTGGTTCATATCGCTGACTCCAATTGTTTTGGGATGAAGGCGTAGTTGTTGTTGTTGTTTGGTTGGATGTCCAAGTCTTTGATGCCAAGTTTCTATATTTTTATCTTGGACATGATTACAAAATGAGTTAGTAGGAAGTTTCAAGTGGGTCATGTAGTAGAGATCTCCCCTCCTATGGCCTTGCCCAATCCGCTTCCCGGACTGGAGATCCTGTATAGAACAATCCTTGGTTGAGAAGGAGATTTCACATCCATGATCACATATTTGGGAGACCGATAAAAGATTTAAATTAAGTTGAGGTACTACTCTTACATTTGGCACAAAAAAATCTTTTGAAAAATCTAAGGTTCCAAAACTTTTAACTTGTAAAGAGGTACCATCGGCGGTGGAAACAAAGGAATTTTTGGAGTTTCTACATACATTGGATAGTCTATTTTCAATAGGGGTCATATGAAAAGATGCTCCAGAGTCAAGGATCCAAGAAGGCGTACCTGGAGGAGAAGAAGAGGCAATGGCGGCTCCCGAAGTTGATGGCGACTTGAGTAGAATTTGTAGTGCTTCGGATAGTTGAGCAAGGGAGAAGGACTCTTTCCCTTTCATTGTCTCCTCCTTCTTTTGTGGGATTTCTTCAATAATAGCAACTTTACCTTTTGGAGGTTCATTTATCTTTGGACAATTAGGTCTTATATGACCCGGTTCTTGACAATGATGGCAAATGGCTTTCCTATAATTGCCATTATAGTTATTTTGCCTCCCAAAGTGTGGAGGCTTATATGCTTTCATATGATTGTCGGGTTTAGACACGGCAAGAACTTCATCTCCTCCTTTAATCATGCCAAGACGTGTTTCTTCTTGGCATATTTCGGCTATGGCATCTTCCAATGGAAGTGGTTTGGATCTATGAAGGAGGGAGGACCTAACTTGTTCATATTCGGGCCTAAGCCCATGTAAAAATTGGAAAAAGTGTTCTTTCTCCATTTGTTCTCTCCTCATTTCAACATCTTCACTTGATACCCATTTGGGTTCAAGAAGGGATAGCTCATCCCACAAAGGGCCAAGAGTGCTATAGTAATCTCTTACACTCATTTCACCTTGCTTAATGGTACGAATTTTTTCTTGGATGAAGAATTGACGAGCAAGGTCTTTTTGGGTATACATACCTTTCATAAAGAACCATGCTTCATTTGCTAGGCGGAATTTAGCAATGTTGGCGCAAATCTTTAACTCCACGTTGTTCATGAACCATGCAAGAATTTTTGCATGCTTACTTTCCCAATCTTCTACCTTGGATTGGTGATCTTCAATAGCTTTCATGCGAGCATTTCCTTCTAGAGCTTTTTCTTGATCACCATCAATTTTCGTAAGTTGAAGTTGAGGTTCCCTAATGGTGCCCATAACGTATCCCCAAAGCTTTTTACCTTTGAGGTTGTTCTCCATGGCGGCGGCCCACATCATGTAGTTAGTACCATTGAGCTTGAAGGAGAGATCAATCTTTTGTTCTCCTTCCATTATATAATCAAGAATGGAGGACAAACAAAGAGAGATAAAACAAGACAACTAGCAATATGAATCAAGAGCACAACCAAGGCTCTGATACCATGTAATGAAATATGCGGAAAAGAAATGTATGTCCTACAATGGACATTCACACATAGAAATCAAAGAACAAGTCCAAAAGAGGACATACACAAAAGCCAATAATGGCTAGAAAGCATAAAATCTTATAAATGCACAAAAGGGCTTGAAGAAGCCACACATTACAAAGGGGGAGACCCCACTTATTTATAGGCAAGAGAGGAGTGAGGGAGAGTTAGAGAAAAGCAAGAGAGAGGGACCATTGGGAGTCCCAACAAGGAGTCGTTGGGCTCCCAACGGTCACAATTGTGACCGTTGGGGGCCCAACGACTCTTTGTTGGGGCCCCCAATGGCTGTGCATTAAATGCACAAAAATAAATAAAAAAGACAAAAAAAGAAAAAGGAAAAAATAGAAAAAGAAAAAGGAAAAAAAGAAGAAAAGGAAAAAGTCTAAAATGCCCCTATTGGGCGAGATTACAAAACTACCCCTTATCGGGTAGTGAATGAGAACTATATTTATATATATATATATATATATATATATATATATATAAATATAGGTATTACATATATTTTAACATGCACAACTTCAACCTTGAGGCAAGGGGCGCCACCCGTGGGTTTCGAACTTCTGATGTCCCATCAACTTGGTGACATTTACAAGTCGCCCCTTCCATATAGAACATGAATTTGTTCACCCTTTGACACCAAACCAACAAGATTGATTATAGGTCACATGCTAGAAGTAGATCTAGTTTGCTTGCATTCATGGTGATAAACTCCTTGTAAAGAAAAAAATTATCACAATTGGCCTAGTTTTTCCATGTCATAACAGAGGCATGCAAATGTTGAGAGGACATGGCAGGCAGAGGCAATAGCTCGATAGGTATGGTCTGGTTAAGCAATAAACTTGCTGTAGCAGCAGGAGGCTCAAATAGCAAAAGGAGTTGACACAGATACATCTGCATCGGCTAATTAGTGATAACAAAGGGATGCTACAAATGGACACTGGAGGGTATGACAGCACTAAAGAGAGCATTAAGTCCTGATGGAAAAGTGAAAAGTTTGAATAGGTTTTGATGGTTTTATAAGAGCAGGAGAACAAGTGTTATATGTTTTGGTGGGTGACGTGAGATGATTAAGACCTCAAAGTACAGTTCAGGTGTATGTTTGAGGGAGGTATATAGGTGGTAGTCTCATTCTTAAGGAGACACGGTAGATGCTCCATTATTGGTGTATCTTGGGACTTGCATGCAAACTATATTGGTGAAAAGTTAGGATTCACCAACCAATTTGTCATGATATGAAGTTCAATGATAAGATGAAAAAGACAAAAATATCCACAATGGATGGCATTGTTGCCAACAAATCAATAAATTATAACTTTATAAATTACAATCAGATCGATTTTGTCACATGCCACATACAAATACAACCAAAACAATATAAGGATAGTATACATCAATTTTGTAACTGAAGAGGTTGCACAATCCAATGCCTTCAGGGCACATTGTTCAACAAAGAAGGCAGCTGTATGAAAGGTCTCAACTCCCAAGGCTGATCATGTATATCACGTTCTGTATTATCATTTTAAGCAGGGTAGTGGGCACTTAAAATTGCCTTTTGCCAATGAAACTCCTTGAATTGGTAACATCACCAGAAATTGTGAAACCAGATATACTGTACCATGTAGCACTTGTGTTTGAAATTTCGAATATTGATAAACCATCTACTTAATTTAAAATAGATATATATCCATGGACACTGACTAAAGTCATTGATATGTAAATGAGAGTGTACATTCAAAGAGGTATAAACTCGACCAAGTTGTAGGAGCGGGCCCAAACATCAGAGCACAGGGCGGGGGCGGGGCAGTAATTTTGAGACAGGGCAGTGGTGGAGAGCTTGTCCCTCGCACCTGCCCAGGTCCACTGCTATCCCTATTATTTTACTAATTGAGGCTCTGATATGTAGGTCGGTAAAGAGCATCAAAGAAGGAAATTTTACTAGAATTAGGAGTATAAAAAATGTAACAAAAGTGCATTGTATAGACCTGAGTAAATGAACTAATCTCAAATGCATATATTCCAAAACTTCTACCTTCGATCAATAGCAATCAAACGTTTCGAGCATACTGCCACTTCAGATGTATATCCATACATTGCAATGACCTGTGTTAATCTTTTGTTGTGCGTCATTCAGATAACATGCAGCATTGTTACTTTATCGATGACAGTTGCCTTTTAGCAGTCAAATCAGGTGATTAACCACATAATTCTGCATTTCAGAGGGATCGAACGTAGAATGGTCACTTTCTCTATCTCGGGCTCTTTTCAATTAATGGACTTCTTCCCCATGAATCTATTTGGGTGATCATCCACATAATATTGCAGTTCGGAAGGGTCAAACTCAAATCCATACTTGGGTCTTTCTCCAAATCGGATTCGTCCCAATCAATCCACTCGGACCAACTGATCATCAAATTTGACAAAAGAAACCAAATATGGATTTCCCCAACTTCGTTACTATCAATTATCGGCCATTAAATTCACATGCAGTACAAATATTTAAATGTATCAGAGCAAGCGTGAAGGAGGGGGAAACCACCACAATCTCAACCGATTTCTGGCAATTGTACTACAGCCACATACTCATAATCAATATACCCGATCTCGAAAACGAATTAGAATCGATAGATAATTGGGAACCGAAAACGTTTGACAAATCCACGAAATTGTCCGAGAAGCTATCGACGAAAGGGCAAAGATTGAGGGAGAGAAGAAAGGAGAAGGGTTCTCACCAGACGATGCCGTAGGCTCCCTTGCCGATGGGCATGATGGGGGGCTTGTACTTGGCCGTGACCTCGAAGATGTTGCCGAAGATGTTGTACTGAATGAAGCGTCCCCCATGACTGGGGATGGAGGGGATGCTATCGAGCGCCTGCACCGCAGGACCGTTGTTCTCCGGCGGCGGAGGCGGATGGACCTCCGCCATCACCGTGTCCGGTGCCCCACCTTCCATCCTCCGATCGATCTACAACGCCCAGAGACAGAGAGAAAGCGAGGGAAAACCCTGGAAATCCTTCGGTCGATCCCTCCAGGAAACCTTGAAATTTCCGACAAGAAGTCTCTCTCTCTCTCTCTCTCTCTCTCTCTCTCTCTCCTTTTTTTTATTTTTTCATTTTGACGTCCAAGGACTCGGAATTGTCCAGACAATATCGAACGAGATTTAAAGGCGGTTCGCTTTGTTCCTTGTCCAAACTGTACTCCAGCGTTAGGTCAAAGTCCGTGGTTTTTTTTTTTTCATGACCAACGGAGAAACGGTCGATTCAAACCGCAGGCCTCTGTTTTTTTTTTTTTTTCTTGACAGAAAAAGCTGGGGTTAGACTGACCCTACCAGTTATACAAGCATACCATTGGGATTCGAACTTGCAACCTCCAACACGAGGTGACGTGCACTAACTTCTCCTGCCACACAAGCTGAGTCCCGTTGGTTGGATAAAAGATATTTAATTAACAAATGGTAAGTGTTCAGGCTGCCAGCATAGAGATGAAGATTAGGACCGACCCTGGCATGCATGCCTTCCTCCATACCCAAATATCAGGACCGCACCACGTGTGACCTTCATATATGATAAACATTGACATTGGACCAACATTGATTGGACAGAGTTGGATATGCATATTCTCCAGATTTAGAGAATTCAATGGAACAAAATATTCTTTTAAAAGAAGGTATTCGTGTTTGATGGCAGCTCAGGATCAGTCTCGTGAAAACCTTATATTCCCTGAGGAGGTTCTAACCAGTGAAAACTTTTTTTAGTAGAACTTTAGCTTTAGCTGGTCGTGACCAAGGTTGTTAAATGCGATGAGGCGAAGCGAGGCGTTGAGCCTGCGCTTCGCCTCTGAGGCGTACGCCTCTCACAACTGGTATGGAAGTGAAGCGGTGGGAGGGGAGGCAGGGAGCGGCGGAGGAGCAGTTGGCCGGCAAGTGGCAGTGGATCCACCGGCACTTGAGGTTAGCACAACCGACTAATCGGGCGGAGGAGGAAGACTTGGGGATGAAGGAGGGGGTTCTGGAGGTTGATGAGGGCCAGTTTGTGCATCACAGCACGCCTCAGTACCTTGAGCGTGCGCCTCGCCTCTGAGGCCTACGCTTCAGGTACTGAGGCGTACGCCTCTCACAACACTGGTCGTGACCCAGAATAAACCACTGGTTTTGCTTGGTATCATAACAATCACATGCAAACTAGGGCTGAACCTTTGAATGCACCGAATGGAACTCGTAATTTCCTGATTTTGTTGGGTCGTCCAATCGCGGCCTTTTTGTAGTCTAGTTTTGTCCAGCTTTATAGATCTTTGATATTATTGTGTCATTTGCAAAAACCAATTATTGAGTGGGATTGGGTATTTGGTGTTAAATTGGGTTGACATCACAAAATAAAGAATTGTGGAGGTGAAACCCTTGATTGCAACTTTAATTGCATTTTCTTTCTTCCTTCAAAAAGCAAATCATATTCGCATTGTTTAAAGCTTGAGAAAAAGAAGAAATCCTAATTCTATATGCATGCTTGGATGCAACCTACCCACCTGTCCTATTTTTTATTGATTTTTTTGATGGATACACTATTTTTGATATACTTATTTATTTGGATGGTGGGCCCATTTGAAAAGGTCCATATGTAGCACATCATTAAATCCATGACCTAGTCTTAGGGGAAATACGGAAAAAAAGAGATGAAAAAAGTTGGATTGTGAATATTATAAGTGAGGTGTGATATCATGTCTTGCCTAATTGCATTTGATCCAAAAGGTATCCATTCTTAGATCTAGGTCTCACATTCTCGTTGAGATCCTACATTTGAGAAGCTCAGATCTTGTCATGGACTGTCACATTAGTGTCCCTCTAGACACCGCAATTTTGACCATGGTTATCTAGAGTCAAAGTTCATACTTTGCTTCAAATCTTTCACCTGATTTTTTGCCTTCAAAGCCTCTTCAAATTTTTTGTCCTTAAGATGAAAAGAACTAAAAACAGTTAGATTTCAAAGATGACAAAAATTATGTCATTTCAATACTATAATTCTCCCTCAAATCAATCTATTTTTGGTTTGTACTAAAAAAAATATTATTTAAAGTAGAGGATGTTAGATTTTTAGCAAACAAAATGGCACCTCAAAAGATGTAGGGTTAAGGAGTTATAGACAAAACAAGTTGGTCAATCAAAACAGTTTTGTCCCACAACAAGTCAAAAAATTCTAACTTGTCATTAGACACTATCATATCTGCCTTAAAATATACCTAAGTTGTCTATAGACAGCTTGAATTGTTGTTAGGTTGGGGCCCAAAACCCAAACTTAGCGTTTGACTAGGCCCACTTGTCATTAGGGTCCGGCGATAAGTCAAGACATTTGACTTGTCATCAGACAAAGGGCTTCCCATTTTGGCCTGAGTCACACATGGAAACATAGATAAGGCTTATTCCAGATTCTAAAATCACAAACAGTTGTGATTAAGCCTTCCTCAAACAAAACCGAACTCACTCAACCTACTAAAAGTTTGTTCTACTCAATTACCAAAATACCTTTTAGGATAAGTCGCATAACTTAGGCCAATCAAAGTTGACACACACATGAAACAATCAATCAAATTTAGGTTGTTGCACATTTACATCTAAACCATTAAATACAAAATACATTAGTATTGGATCCCTAATTTGAAATCTAGAGTCCAAAGGGCTACCCTAAACTCTATAAATAAGGGCCTACCCCTTCCCCCCTATTCCACCATTTAGATTTTGAAATTGGAGTAAGGTGGCTCTATAAATAGTGACGGTGAGAATGCCCCAATAAAAGCTCATAAAGGGCATTCAAGGGGCGCAAAGTGTCGACCGCCCAAACGACTAGCCAAGTAATACGCCTAAAAATGACAAAAAGGATAAGATCTTGTTCTAAAATAATCTCTTGAGGTCAAGATCATTCAATTTTTTTATCGTGGTCAACTGAGAAAGGTGGCTCATGGATCATTTTAGACTTGAGGTTAAATCTGTCCCAAGTAGGAGTGTCAACGGTTTGGGTTTGGTTTGGACCTAGGTGGAACCAGACTTGGACCTAATGTTTGGATATGGTCTCGAGTTTGAACCCAGGTATAATCGGGTCTACTATAAGAAAAACCATACCAAACCCGATAAGAACTACATGAACCAGACTCGAACCATATTTGGTAAAACCATATTTTTTATCATTTTATATTAAAAAATTATGGGTCTTGATTGAAACTTGGGTTGAGTTCAAGTCTAGTATAAAATTTCACAAACTGTACTCGGGTCCATCTATTAATCAGACCTTCACATCCGGACCCGGGTCTTAATCAGATCTTATTATTTATCACCATACCCGGACCCTATAGAGTTTGGTTCGGGTTGGGTCCAAGTATACCCATTGACACTCCTAGTCCCAAGCACTAAAAAGAAGGGTCAAAGCCCAAATCGAACCAGATTGGACCAAAACTCATGTTCAAGTTCAAGGTCCAATGACCAAAGTTTAATGTTTAATTGCAAGCCCCTTGAGGGCTTGGCCTTTAAAGGCAACACCCCTACTCTATAAAGCCTAGAAGAGTTCTAGCAACCTTTAATTAGGGACTAAACTTGTAGAAAGAAATAAACTCTTACTACTTAGGCAAATATTGAATAATGTCTAGAACACTTAGATAGTTTTGAACCAAAACCCAAGTATATATTTTCAAGTCAGCCAAAATTGGTGAGCTTATTGTCCGTTTGATTGCTTGTTTAAGATTGGATGACACCACTGCACTGCACTATCTTGTTTGTCAAGTCATCCACAATAAACCATGTTCTATCTGTTATGTAACAATCATACTACATCAAAGTCTTTGTTTTGATTGGATAAGAAGTGGCATTTCTTGTGCTCAACATTTGATTTTTAAGTTGTAGAGACCGTTTGGGCATATATAAATAATGGGACGAATAACTTCATTTTGGATCATACGACTCGATCTGCCCCACCATACAAGTCTTTTAACATGTTTATTATGGATTTTAACTTTGGATATGAATCTTGAATTGGATATAGAAGCCAAAATATATTTAGAATTTAGGTAATTTGAGAAAATTGGAATTCATATTTTCTATATATATATGCAAAAACTATAAATAAATTATAAAACCCTAAAATACAAGAAAATAAATAATAAATAAACCAAAAAAAACTAAACTATAAGAAAATTTAAACATAAAATCAAAACAACCACAAATAAATGATAAAATTAAATATAAAAGCCCTAATTCAAAGCTTAATTAAAAAAATAAAAGAAAAATAATCATAATCAAATACAAGAAAAATCTTAATCAAATTAAGTATTAGAAGCCTTAAATAAAGAAATTTGATTCAAAGCCCTAATAAAAAAATTAAAAAAAAAACTTAATCAAATAAAAGAAAATCTCAAATCAAATTAAATATCAGAAACCCTAATTAAAGATATTTGATTCCAAGCCCTAATCAAAGAAAAAAACTTAATCAAGTCAAAGGGAAACCCTAATCAAATTAAATATCAAAAGCTTTAATCAAAGATATTTTATTCAAAACCCCAATCAATGAAAAGAAAAACCTAATAAAAGAAAATCAAAGAAAAACCCTAATCAAATCAACAAAAACCTAATATAAATAGCCCTCATGGTGCGCCCCCCTGCATTCAAGCAAGAGAGAGAGATTTAGCAGGGAGGGAGAGAAAGAGAGAGGGTTGAAGGGGCGTACCTGAATCCGGTGTCGGCGACAAGGTAAGTATCCTTCGCTTCTTCTTCTTTGTTTCTTTTTCGTCAGGTCAAAGGGGGTCAGTCGCCATGGCTGCCGATGAGCTCCTGTTGAAGAAAAAAATCAGAGTGGTGGCAAGAGAGAGAGAGAGAGGGAGTGAGGAGGGTCGGCCGACAGACCGACGCCAGTGCTGATCTCCTGTCGCAGAGGGGGGGGGGGTCAGTCGGCGCTGGCAGCCGGCCCAGACCTGGTGGGTACAAAGTGGGGGTTGGTCGGTGGTCGCTGCCCCTCTCTATGAACGAAAGGGGCTTTGCCCCTTTCGACCAATTTTAAGAGGCTGGGATCAGTCTCGGTGTGACCCAGACCGAACCGAGTTGGTCTGGGTCATGCCCAAAATGAGGAAGGTTAAAAAAAAGGACTGGGTTCGGTTTGAGTCTGACCCAAACCAGACCAAGTCGGTCTAGGTCTGACCCAGACCAAACCGAGTTGGTTTGGGTCCGACCTAGACCAGAACCTGAGTTCGGGTCATGAAGAAAGGAAAAAAAATAAAATAAGAACCGGTTCTGGTCGAACCGGTTTATGAAGGTCGGTTCAGGCCAAACCGGGTCTGAGCTGAACCAGTTGAACCAAACCGGGTCTGACTGAATTGGTTCAACGTGGCTGGATCTGGGTTCTTGGTTCAGATCTAACTGATCTGAACCAGACATGTTCTGGATCCGATTGGATTAGTCTCTGGTTTAGACCCAATCAGACAGGTCTGGATCTAGTTAGACTGTCTTGAATCCAGTCAGACTGTCCTGAATTCAGTCAGACTGTTCTGGATTCAGTTAGACAATTCTGAATCCAGTCAGACTGTTTTGGACCCAGTCAGGCAGGTCTGAATCCAGTCAGATAGGTCTGGATCTAGGCTGACAGTCTTGGATTCGAGTGAGTAACGGATCTAGACCCAGATAATCGGTCCTAGATCCAGATCATAGATGGGTTTGGATCAGGAAATTCTAGAATGGTCCAAATCTGAAATGACCTAAATATCCTTTGGGATACCCGAGATCCATTTTGGTAAAATGGGCATATCTTTGCACCCCGAACTCGAAATCGAGTGAGGTTTGGTGCATTGGACTCATATCGTAGAAAGGAATCTACTAGTTTATGAAATTTAGTCAAATTAGTGATGCGGAAATTAAGGGTTCATGAATAAATTTCGGAAAAGGTATTTTGGTAATTTAGTAATAATGTGTGAAGTTTTGTGCATTAATATAAGAATATTGTGTAATTAGATCATACTATTAGAGCTTCGTGAGACTCGATTTGAGGGAAAGCACAAGATTCGCCTTCAAGGTAAGGGATATTATAAGAAATTTTAGAAGTGAATAGACATTTTACGTTGCATGTTATTGTGATTTTATGTATTAATATGAGTAGCATGATATCTTTCGAGTGATCGCATGACATGCATAAAAATTACCATGCTTGACATTATGAGTTGATTTTATCCATGTGGTTGTGATATCTATGTTAGTTGTGGTGTGTCCTACATGACTGAAAGAGATTGTATTTGTGATTGCATGTCTAAATCTTCATTAATATCATGCATTGTGATAAGAGTATGTTAGATTGAAGTCTCATATAGTATATTCATATTGTATGAATAGATGTGTTGAGACCAGCATGCATAACCCCTTAAATCCCAGAAGTGGCGATCTGTGGCAAGTGCTACATGGTTCACGGTCAGAGTGCAACCACAACAGAGAGTGGGTTGCCGATGATTTAACGATGTAGAGACCTTACATCTTTGCGTGCTTAGTGAGAAATGTGTGAGTCCTAAAGTCATCATGAGATTTAAGAATGAGATTTGTTGTGAAGAGTTCACAACATCACTCGTGAGAGAATGAGTGTATGATGAGTTTGAGAATATGGTTCAATGGGTTGAACTTAGTTATGACTTAGGGTTCCACTCACACCGGGTTGGGACTCTGAAAGACCAGAGATAGTTGATAACTATCATGGTTAGGATGTAGCATGAATCATAGCGAGATTGAGAGCTTGACCTCCCGGCTAGCTACCGGCGGGGTCTTCGTGGTGGTTCACTACAGTGTCTGGTGGTCCGGAGATCACTTGGAGTGTATGGTTCATTATCTGACCAACATGTAGAATTGGGGTATTATACGGGGTTGCTACGCCCATAGACGACTATGACCGGTATAGCCAACTTAGTGATAGTTGTGTGAGATAGTGTTTGAGAAAGTTAATGGAGAAATTAAAATATACTAACTTGTGTAGTGTGTCGAAAACTAAACTAAGACTAGGGGCTTAGAGTCCACTACAGTTGTAAGTTAATTGTTTAATTGCTTATAATTATTCCTTATTGGGTTGTAGACTCACCCCTATGTTTAATTACAACTATAGGTTCTAGGCATTAGACCAATCAGAACGTGAGAAACTTTTTCTTCTTTAGCAGAGCATTTGGTATATTTCATTTCTTTGTCATTGAATAAAATGTATTTGGTTTCTGTTGTCATGAATGATGAACCTTGTAAGAAAAAATGTGATGATTGTAATAAAATAAAAAATATTTTTTAGCCACGTTTTCTCTGTGTAAACTTTGAACTCTTCCCTATGAGAAGTAATACCAACCGAACTCGGACTCTTGAGGTCCCAAATCGAGGTGTTACACCTACCATCTTTTGCCCATCCATTTGCCAGATGTCTATGAAACTTGAAAAGAAAAGCTTTTAGATTTCTAGTATTTATGACGGGTTAACACGGTGGGGGTTGGAACCACTCCCCCCCCCCCCCCCCCCTCCCCAACAAACTGAGTTGAAAAAAAAAGGGGTGGAGTGGTTTTGCAACCCCACCAGGTTTACCCATAACCTAATTTGGTGGTTTCCAAATAGCCACCAAACTAGGTTTTCACCTTGATTTGGGGTGTTATCCAAACAACCCCTAAGTACATGCGAGATTGTAATGATAAGGGTGAATAGCTAGTTAGTGCCAAGTGTAATAAAGGAATTTTCCCATTGGCATCAACATCCAATGTCGAATTTCACCAATAGCAAAGTAAACAGGTCATACTTGGGTTGGATCTAGATGTAATTGAGTTTGACCAAATCGGATCTGTAATGCCCTACCTCGATTAGGAGAATTTTTTTTTTAAATATAGTGAAAGTTTTTTTTGAATTAATTTGAAACCATCCCTAAACTTGGGCGCATCACATAGTTAAAATCAAACCATTATAATTCAAATGTCATAAAATGATTTCATTTATATCATAAATGAAATTTCAGAGTTTATACACAAAATACCAAAAAGAAACAAAAGGGTACAGTCGACTCCAATAGAGCAGTCCCCATGTCCTTCAACATCTGTTCGCCTATTCCTGCTGAAAAGAGAAAAGTAACAGAGCTTGAGATATATCATCTCAATACAATTCCAGAAACCCTGATTAGGTCTCAACAAGCAAATAATTTATGCACACTCGCACATATCACACATACAATACACATAGGTTCCTAGCAAATTCACTGTGCTGAACACATCCACATGGTTGGATTTCCAAAAAAAGTGTCAGAAATGCTTGGAAATGCCAATTCAAATGGTAGTTCTTATATTTCCAGTTCTTATATTGCAGTTACTCTCTCTCTCTCTCTCTATATATATATATATATGATGCCTGTAACAGTGGACAAGATAGTCCACTATTATCTGATAATTAACGTCCGTCACTGATTGCACGTGGATCAGCAGTCAACATCCTTTTCATTAAAAATAACTTTTAGTGGCGGCTACAACAGCCACTAAATATTTTTTTTTCATCCAGAACATTAGCGGCAATTGTGGCCATCACTAATTTTCATAATCTAACACTGAACGCGCATCCGGCATTTAAATCTTTTGATGCTACAGTGTTTCTTTATATATATATATATATATATATATATATATATATATATATATATATATATATATATATATACACACACACGTGTGCGCATGCACACACACACATAGACACGTACATTTGTGCCCATCGTAACTGGAATTTTGGCTCTGCCTTTGTATATATTTTGACATAGACGCATCTTTTTCATTTATTTATTTTTTTGTTGCTTTTCATGAAACTGAACTTACAGATGTGATTTACATGTTTATGTTATCGGAGGTCGGCTCTTAGATAGTCCGAATATAATGTGTAGGCACAATTTGATGAGCCTTGAAAAATCAACGGTGTACAATGTGTCTGATTTGACACTCTCCTCATTGACCTGGTTTACAAGAGCTATATGATTCCGTGAGTAAGGGCTCTCTTGGAGGATTGTTCTGGTGATCTGATTGTTTCCAAATGCTCAAGTTTCAGAGTTTTTATATATATATATATATTTATATTTATATTTATATTTACACAACACAATCCATCCATGAGGTCGGATTGGGTCAATACTACCACCCATTGTGAGCGTTCGTTTCATTGCTGGTAAATGGACTTTTGCAAAAGGAAAGAAAGCAGTGTTGACTCTTGACTTTGGAGCAGACCATTCCAAACTAGATCTATAGACTTCAAAAGGATTGGATCCAAAGTCTCAAGACTGACAATGTGTCTGATTTGACACTGTCCTCATTGACCTGGATGATTCCGTGAGGAATGGCTCTCTTGGAGGATTGTTCTAGTGATCTGATTGTCTCCAAATGCTCAAGTTTTTGAGTTTGCAGTTTGCATAGACTAGCATACTCTATTAACAACATGAGAAAGAGAGAGGGGTATTGGAGACTAGGGACCGACCTGGCTGGGCTGGCCAGACACATTTAGAGGACAGGCTTGATCGGGTCGCTGACAGGCCTGCCCTGGTCAAGCCCAACCTGTTGACCAATCGGGTCTGCCCTAGCTTTGTTTGGGCCAGGCTCAGGCCTAATACAAAACCCACAACCCACCCATTAAGCCCATGAGCTAATTCGGTCCTGGCTGCAGGTTATCGTATCTTCACATCATTTCTCATTTGTTTTATTGAATTCATAGGTTTTTTTAGCGGATATTTAAAAAATGCAAAAGAATAGTTGGGTTCCACGATGGATCCATGTTTTGAATCACTTATTTGACCTGGTTTATATAGGGTAGCCCGTTAGCCTGAAGGCTAATCCGGCCTGACCCGGCCTGACCCGACCTGACCCAAGATTTTGCCGGGCTGGGTTTAAGGCCGGTTCAGGTCGTCCAAATAAAAAATGTAAGGCTTCTCAAATTTGAAATGAGTTAACCGCGTAACGGCCGTTAAGAGGAAACAAAAGCATGTCAGACCAAACCATTGAAGACTTTTAACACTTTTAAAGGAACCTTTTCTTTCTCTTCTAAGGTCGGCTCCCAAACAGAGCATTTGTTTATATTTGCAGCTTAGTTCCTTATTTGTTTATATTTATTGTTTAAGGTGCAAATGAACATTAAATTAAATAACTGATTAAAGGTTCTAAGTTCTTATTTTTCCAAAAAACACACATCATAAACTTATAAAATTTTTGAGAGGCTATCAAACATATTAATTTTTTCAGAAAAATTGTTTGAGTTCTCATATTTGCAGAAAAGTTGTTCTAATTTCTTATATTTTCAGAAAAGATATTCAAGTTCTGGTTATAAATATTTTTTGTTCAGATGATCAAGCATGTTATATTTACAAAATTGTTGTTTAAACATTCTATTTTACCATTTCTCGCCTGCAACCTTTTGTTTTTATAGAAAGGGTGTTGAAACTTGAAAACAATTATAAAAATCATAATAAAATTACAGATAATTAGATTTGCATGACAATATTATATGGAATCATGTCTCAACATGAATATTATGGATTTATTTTTTTCTTTGAAAAAAGGTTATTATTTATATTATATGAATCTTGGATGTTAGATCTATCTTTGTTTATAAAATGGGCTACAATATGATGCATATATTTTAGATTTATTAAAACTACATAATGAAAAGCTTTAAAGTGGGAGTAAGTTCATACACCTTTATAGGCAAGTGAGAGGATGTCGGTGATGTGCCCTTAAAGTTAGCCATTAATTATGACTTATTGTGAATTCTATTATTATTAGGTTAGGATCTCTATCCTGACAACGAAGAGTTTGGACTTTATGTTCATATTAACATTATGAGTTCCAAGACTATTTTATACTGTTGTATGATATGTTTGACAAATAGTTCTTTTTTTTAATCTTACTCATACATGGATGTAATTTGAAATAGGTTTTAAATAGATCTACGGATTTACATTAGCGCCCACATGAATATAGATCTACGAATGGACTTTTACAATTAGATTACATATTCAAATTAAAAATCCAATTTTGCTTTTACTTTAAATTCAACTTACATGTACACTTCATATTTAAATTTACATTTTAAATGGTCAGTTATTCCACATTTATTTAAATTATATTTAAGCTTAAATAATTGCAAGATAAACTCCCAATTTATCAATCACACAAGGTTAAACACAAAATTTATCTTAACAGATTTTTAAATAGTAGAGAAAAATCGTAGATATTAGAGTAATGGTTTAGCGTGCACACCGTCCTCATCCTTTAATTATGTTTTTCTTGATGCCTTATTTTTTTCCTATTCTCTGTTTCATAATGTTTCTCAGTTTCACTGTGTGGGTGATACCTTGTCACTCATGCTATTTCATGTTTCCTATCTTTTGTAAGCCTATTGCTTCATATTTTGAATGAATTATTCTTCGTTAAACAAAAAAAAGACATCAATATTCAATGTTATAAAGAAAATGCAATCGAGGCTTTGGAGGCCTAAGTCATGCTTGATAATAAGGAAATAAGTATAAACTTATTACTTAAGACCGAGATCAGATTTTTCTTACTTTGTTTTGAGTGTCAAACCAAGTTTTTTGCCATAAAACTTGAATTCATAGCTATTTGAGTGCCACCAAGCCAAGTTTAGGCTAAACCTTGTTTTTCATAAAATTAAGTACTTATTTGTGAAATAAAATTATTTAAATAATTGATCCTATACTAAAAAATTGTATACGAGAGTATCATGTGAAAAGTGAACTTCGAATGAAATGGAAAAGCATGGATAGATAATGCAAGTTTGATATGTCACTCACCCACCTACTAATTTTGCATATAGTACATGAAACACTAATTGAGCTTAAAAGAATATAAAACACTAATTTCATATAGTATATGAAAATGAGGACTCTGAACTAAACTGTCTCAGCAACTGCAGGTGCATGCCATATCAACTTCAATTAGATGAGACGAACTTATATCAGACTGCAGAAAGACATGAAGATGCAAGCAAGCAAGAGTACAATTTCATAGCTTCTCTTAATTTTAGAAAATTAATACAAGGCATAACCAATTTTCATAGAACATGTTGCATAGAAAATTGATACAACTTCTCTATTTCTTCAGAATCTAGAATAATTAGTGCTCTAAGTGCCTCATTAGCCTCATCTCTAACATATGTTGGAAGGTGAGGTGTGGGACACTTCATTGCCAAGTGGCGTTTGAAAGGAATGATGTCATCCATAAAGAAGATACCACAATAATTGTACTTTAGAAATTTTACTTTTATATATGTACAATATTTTCTCAATGGACCTTCATGTTCTCATATCTTTATATCTATTAACAAAATCAAGAAAATAGTTGATAATAAAATAACAGTTCCCATAATTGCAAAATTATATTCCTTCATGCATTTGTAAGCTAAAATTGTAGAGGTAGAAAGAAAAAGAAAAAGAAAAAGAAAAAGAAAAAGAATCTATTTACAAAAAAACATGCATGGTCTATTCAAAAAAACATGCGCTATAAATGGCAACCCACAACATGGTAGAAAAAATAATCAATCAGGCGGTTGTTATTGTGGTCGTGGTTTAATCCAACATGGAAGAGATTTCAATTGGGGTCTGTCTCAAAATCAAGAAGGTTTTGCAAATCGTAAACAAAATTCATGTGAGAATTTTTTATGGAGTGCATCTGGACCCATGTTCAGGAAAAATATGCCATCGTACCTGAACATGCGAATTCTCTCAATCTCAGATTTCAAATGGACAAAATTTGATTTTTGAGAATTTTTTAAATTTGGGAATTAGATTTTGACTTGGAAATACGATGTATTAGCATTTAATATTTATTTTTGATTTTTGAGATTTTTTTATGAATCCAAACTAATTGATCAAATTCAGATCTGGGTCATATAACCTGTTAAGATCTTTTTAGGGCCATTACAAGGTGTATGGGCTATTTTGGATTGTCATTTTTGATGAAAAATAATTTTGTTGAGAAAATGCATTTTTGAACGTTCCTCACTCCCTAGCTTAAAGATAAACCATTCAAGGAGGGAGGGTCTAGCTTAAAGATAAACATGTACACACGTGGTCGGGTAGCAGCTGGGAGGCAGCAATAGCGTCAATAAGGGGCAGCATGTCCGGCAAGGAGGACACATTGTAGCATGTGGTACAAGGGATATGCCGGGCTCGTGGTGCTAGAAGAGAGAGACGTGCTCTAAGGGGACACGATCAAGCTGGTTGAGAGGGTGAGGACGTTAAGTTAGGGCGTGAGGCAGGGCCATGTCCAAAGGTAGAGGACAAGACCAAGGAAAAACCGACAGGAAGAAAGAGAGACATCTCTCCTTGCTGGTTTGAAAAATGAGGCGAGTGGCGAAGGGCATCAACTGGAAGGGAGAAGCACATTCTCGGCCAGCCAATATTCGAATATGAGGTTTCGGGTCTGGATCCAGACCCATGATGATGTCTTTATAATTATAATAGTTATGTGTTTAATTCCTTTGATCTTTCTTTTATTGCCCTTATCTTATTTGTATTCACATGTATTTTAAATGGGGATATTTTTGTAACAATTTAATGTTATTGATATATAGCCATCCATGACCCACAATGGGCTGAGTGAAATCTGTTTTGCTGTAACCCTAATTTTCCTTTGATCGGTGATGCTCTATTCTTACATGGTATCAGAGCAGTGATTGGGTCTCGATCTTCCACCATGGTAAGTCTAGAAAAATACTTGGATCTTCCTTCATTTCTTTTCCTCTCTTATCTTGTATCTTTTCTTCTCTTTTTCAATACCTTATTTCTTCTATTCTTCATCTTTCTCTCTATATTTTTTTATTTTTTTCAAAGAAACCCTTCTCATATTTTTTAATCATTATAAATTCAAAATCATGTTTTCTTGATTTCCTCTATATTGATGTCATTTAGATCATATTCAAAGGACATCAATTTACAAAATAAAAGGAAAAACCTAATATCAATTTGGGTTTATTATGTAACTCATATTAAAAAAATTAGTATTTTCTTTATCTGAATCTAATTCTTCGGTGTCTTCTTTCAACATTTTTTATTACAAATCTTTTTGTAATTGTTTTATTATTGTCTTACTTGTTTGTTGCTGATAACATTTATTATTTGTAATCATCTCTGGTCTGCCATAAAAATTATAATTAGCAATTTCTACTTTCATTGAAATTTGTAGACATGAATTCTTTATCTTAATTTATCCTCTCAGCTAGCTTTCTTAATCAGCTAGTTTATGAAAAATGACTACATCAAATTTTTTTATATGAAAACATAAAATAACTCTCTTTATTCATAGCCAAGATCTCTCTAGACACCTAGATGGATAAAGAGCACTCATAACAGAAATTAGGCGAAACATTGAGATATCTATGACTACATCATCTTTCAAAATTAACGATATAATAGCCAAGTGAGTTTGTTCAGGCAGTCTAGAGTTACTATAGAACTCATCAAACATGTTAACCACATCAGTCTTGACACAATCCCAAAATATTCTGAAAAAATCCACATGAAACCCATCTGCTCTCAGTGCTTTCCACCCAGACAAATCTTTGATGGCCCTATAAATTTCTTCTTCAGAGAACTTCCAGAGCGAGAGTGAGAGAGAGAGCAATCATTTCTACACATTCACTATCTTCCATGTTGGGCTATGCTCATGGCTCACCTTGGCTTGGCTCATCACGAGATTGACCTGAGGTGTCTTCGCTTGGCTAATGACGAACTAGAGCTGAGCTATAAACATAAACATTCCAAGCTTGTAGGGATGCAAACGATTTGGATCCAAAACAACTAAATACATGGGGATTCAAATCATATTCAAATCCGGAATGACCATAAATTACAAAACCCCCATCTTGTATCCGACCCATTCCATACCTAAGCTTGGCTCATTTGCTAGCACTTCGCTATCTAAAAGCTATGCTGCTTCAATAGGCAAAGGTCAACTTGACAGTTTTTGGGAGCGATGGAATCAAGGGGAGCATATTGTTATGCATATGAAAAGTGGACGCCATCAAATCCTAGCAGCTACCACCCCTTTGAGGTGGTATTTGCCAAATCCAGTTTATAGTGCAAACACAAAGGGAAGGCAATCTCACCTCCTTTCTCATTTTCAAAACTACCGTCTCAATGTCATTCTATTAATCACCCATCAAAATAGTGGTCTGAACATGCTTAAGCCCAAACTCGATCAACTCTAAAACCACTTAATCATATTTGGTAAGGAAGAGAGTATAAGATGAATTATCAGATCTGGATCCGATAGGTTCCAGCTCATTTTTTTTTCGAAAGAATTTTTTTTTGAAAAGACAGTAATTACACTAATTGAGAGGCAAGCAATTCCCTCAAAAAAACAAATGACATAGGTGTGTTGTAAAACTAAAACCAGGCTGCCCACTCATCTGTTGTAGGCAATTTGTTGAAGAATAAGAAAAACAAGGGAAGAAGTAAATTACGTGGTTCGGTCCAAGGGCCTACGTCCACGAAGAAGACAGTGAAGCTACTGTGTTGGTGTTTTCATATATTTCTCGTTTTACATGTACGGGGATAAATAGCCTTCACAAAAGAGTACCACTGTGATTCATGATAGGTAGTTACAAGCCAACAATGAAAGCTTATCTTCCTATTGAAAGAAGATATGGGAAACAAACAAAAAAATCTTCTACGGCTGAATTACATCACGATATGTCAAGTAAGAGATAAAGATAGAAACTTCCAACAATCTAGCTACACTGCCAATCTAGAACGCATCTTTCAACACTCTCCCTCAAGTGGGGCATAGAGATTTAAACAACTCCACTTGCCTTTTAGATCATCATGTTGCTTGAAGGGAAGACCTTTGGTGAATCCATCAGCCAGTTGTTCAGAGCTTTTAGTATAAGGCGTTAGAATTTCTCCCTTTCGAACTTTCTCAAGAACATAATGACAATCAATTTTTATATGCTTAGTATGTTCATGGAACACAGAATTTGCTGCAATGTGGATTGCGGCTTGATTATCACAATGCATAGGTATGAGAGAGTTGACGAAAAACCCTAACTCATAAATAAGCGATTTTACCCAAATAAGTTCACTTGAGGTTACAATCATCACCCTATATTCTGCCTCTGTGCTAGATCTTGATACTGTATGTTGTTTTTTACTTTTCGAAGATACCAAGTTTCCTCCATCATACACACAATATCCATTGATAGACCTTCTGTCTGAACCACCTACCCAGTTTACATTAGAATAGCCTTGTATGTCCACATTCCCATTGATTATGTACCACAGTCCCTGACCAGAAGTTTTCTTCAAATACTTGAGAATTATGTCAATAGCTTTAACATGAATGGATTTAGGTGAGTGCACGTGCTGACTGACTAGGCTAAAGGCATAAGTGATATCCGGTCTAGTAATAGTAAGGTATATTAACTTACCAACTAATCTTTGATACCTTGCAATGTCTTCAACAACACCATCCTTGTCTTCATCAAGTTTAAGGTAAGGTTTAATCGGTGTATCTGCAGGCTTAGCATCAATTTTTTCTGTCTCTTTCAGTAAATCAAGAATGTACTTTTGTTGAGACAAAAATAATCCTTTCATGGATCTGGCAATTTCAATATATACCCAAAAAATATCGTAGCCTCCCCAGATCCTTGATTTCGAAGGTCTGATGCGGGAAGAACTTGGTTTCTGTAATACCTTGAGGATAATTTCCTGTCACATTTATATCATCCACATATATGAGAACAATGACAATCATGTCGTTAGGCTTTTTGACAAATACAGAATTATCTGAGTAACATCGGTTGAACTTTTTGTTTTCTAAAGTAATACTTAATGTTTGATGCCAAGCTTGAGGAGATTGCTTCAGGCCATAGATAGACTATCTAAGCTTACATGCTAGATTAGGATTTCCTTCCAGAGAATGTCCAAGGGGGAGATGCATATAAACTTCTTCTTTCATATCACCATGAAAAAATGCATTCTTCATATCTAACTAGAAAAGTGGCCACGCAAAAAGGCATTCTTTGAGGTGGTATTTGCGAAATCCAGTTTATAGTGCAAACACAAAGGGATGGCGATCTCACCTCCTTTGTCATTTTCAAAAACTACCTTCTCAAAGTCATTCTATTAATCACCCATCATAATAGTGGTTTGAACATGCTTAAGTCCAAACTGGATCAACTCAAAAACCACTTAATCATATTTGGTAAGGAAGAGAGTATCAGATTTGGATCCGGTAGGTTCCAGCTCAAATTTTTTTTTTGAAAAAAAATAAAAAATAAAAAGACAGTATTACACTAATTGAGAGGTGAGCAATTCCCTCAAAAAACCAAATGACATAGGTGTGTTGTAAAACCAAAACCAGGCTGCCCACTCATCTATTGTAGGCAACTCATAAACGTCTCCAAGCTGAAGGGATGTCACAAGTTTGGAATCGATAGTAGTTCATGACTTGCCGTAAAGCCCAAGCTGCGTGGACTCCTCAGTGGACGAGGGAGACCTGGGGTTTCTACACCAATGAGTTTGTGAATGAGTAAGATGGTTTTAGCTGATTATCAAAAAATGAAAAGACGAAGAAAAGAAAACTAATTTGGGTTAAAGCCATAAAACCCCTTGCTCAAGAGGCATTAAGTTATAGGAAATTGACTATTAATATCTCTGTTTCTTTCTCCTAAGGTTTTATGTTGCATCTTTAAACTCTCTGGCACTAACTTGATAGGAGGAAACAAAAGATTTCTGCATAATCAATGTTGGTGGGATGTACACGGTGATTATTTTCAATGGTATCCTATTGATCATGCCTTTGTCTAATATGAGGTGAGAGAATAGGTTGCAGTTCAAATGAACCAACAAAGTGATAGAACTGGGTCAGACCCCAGTTGCACATGACCTATATAGGGCTATGCAAATTAAGAGTTTTTTTTGCTTAGGGTCTAATCTTGGTTGTCCAACTTGATGAGCTAAACACAACCTATGTAGAGACTGTGCATTTTTGGAGATGAGAAGAGAAACTAGAAATACAATTTTTTACAACGTTTTTCCTGATATTATATTTTTCATTTCTGTTTATATTGTCAGATTGAGTTTTCCCATCCGCGTGCATTGCACCTGAGTTCCATTAGTTCTAATCTTGTTTTTTTTGTCTCTTTCAGTAATTATCCAAGAAATAGGACATCCAAAACTATTGATTGCCAAATTTGAGCATCACAATCAGCTTTCTTTAGGCATGCATTGATGACAGACACTATAAAGATTTATCCAATAAATTGATCGATATATGAGTTGACTGATATAATAGTATTTGAAAGATCTACGATATATCCATATGGACAGTGCAAGATCAATGTCCAACACCAGCTACAAACAAGCTACCCCAATGGTATTGTGCAGTAGTGTTTCTCAAAGTGGAATAGAATGGAACTATACATGGGCATGAATTGGGACGGTTGGTTCACAAGTTTATTGAAAATGAAGGCTCTCAAGCAGGTAGTGATGGCGGACTTGCCGCAGAAAGTTGCTGTGAAACATCACGCATGCCGAGTATCCGTTACGCGCATGGTATATGCGATCTCTGCGAAAGCAAACATCATCATTGATTAATAAATCAATACATTCTTATCAGATTACTTGTGCTTCAATTACATTTTGATGATGGCTGATGTTTGGTGCAGTGGTAAAAGTACGTACATCGGCTATCAGTATGGAAACACAGGTTTAAAATGCAAACACAAAATACTAAATGATACATGGAAATGCTAAATGGTTAGAACCATGTTAGTCAAGGCGTGGTTAGGTGATCAGGCCCGGCACACAAAATACAGAAAATCACTAATGTGGAATCAATTTTCTGTGTAAAATGCAAACACAGGTTGCTACCAGCGTTAGCAATTTTCTGTGTAAAACACAAAACACAAAAAAAAATGCTACATGCATATAGATTTTCTATACAAAATACTCGGGCCCAATCACTGGATCTGTTCCCTGTCTTAGTCTGTGTGAGCAGATCCAGTGTTTGGGGGCAGAACACTTATAAAGTGTTCTGACATACCGTGGGGAGCGATGTAGTGGCTGCCCCCCTCCATAAAGAGAGTGGGGGGCATTGCACATTTGTGATGTGCCACTGCATCTTAGCACCCTCCATCTTTCTCATATACCTAGGAGTGTTAACGGGACAGGTTTACCCCGAACCAAACTGGATCAAACCCTATAGGGTTCAGGTATGGTGACAAATAACTCGATTAGGATCCGGGTCTAGACCTGAAGGTCCAATTAATACATGGACCCAGGTATAGTTTGTGAAATTTTATACCAGACCCGGGCCTGACCTGAATTTTGATTAAGACCTGCAAATTTTCAATGTAAAAATCATAACAAATATTATTTAGTTCATATCAGGTTCGTATGGTTTCCCTTATAGTAGACCCGATTAGACCTGTCAAGTTCGGACCCGATACCATAACCGAAAATCTATTCAAAGTCTAGTTTCACTGGGGTCTGAACCAAACCCGATCCGTTGACACCCCTACATATACCCTGTCAGTTGTGGGGCCCAACAACAAAAAGAGTAATAGTTTGGGAATTTGGAATAAATTAATTACTTGATGATTCCTACAGGCGATCCAGCTTAAAATAGGCAATGGGGAGCATACATCTTTTTGAAAAGACCTATGGTTTGAGGATATTATTCTTTAAGAGAATTATGAAGCTCTATATTGGATGGCGAGTGACAAGCAAGGTCCTGTGAGCTCCTTTTAGGGACCTAAATGATGGTTGAAATATTCAGCTGAGAAGAAACCATTCTACGGATGTTCTAAATCAATGGTTGAATTTGATGCAAATCTTGTAAAGAGTAAAGCTCACACATGAGAAGGATAGAGTTGGATGGAAGCAGTCTAATAATATAGAATTTACGATGGCTTCCTGTTACAATATGCTCGATCCCCCATTAGTAACGTGGTTACCAGATAAGGCTCCTTGGGATAACGCTCTTCCGATAAGACGTTCACTCACAGGAAACAGGTTACTAACATATCAAAAATTAAAGAAGAGAGGATTTCACCTTCGAGTAGATGTATCTTATATATGTGTAGTGAGGATAATATTGTGCATCTATTTTGGGAGTGCAGTTTATGCAATGGTATGTGACATTTTCCATCCAATGAGCTAGGTAGGCTGAAAAGTTTAAGGCAGTACTTACTTATTGCTTAACATATATATAAAGAAAAAAAAGGTAAGAAATGAAGCTTTGGTTGGAGATGTTAGTTGTTCATTACATGTGGTAATTGTATGATCCTTTATAAACGTTCTGTTTAGATTTAGCTTGTTCTTATGAAAAGTGATTCCTCGTCACTCTTTCTTTGTATGTGCTACATCTTTCAATCAATATAAATATCATATTTTTCTTAAAAAAAAAGAAATTATAGATTTTTCTGAAAAATAGGATACAACCAGATAGAAGTTTTTAATTACCAAATTAAAAAAGAATGTGGTATTGTCTTTACTGATCATAGTGTGTCATTGGCGTATCCACGTGTCCTGCCTGTGCTCTCTAATCATGGGACATAACCCTTCACAAGATGACGCTTGGTCACTCTTAGTCTAAACTTTTAAAGTTTCAAATAACACTATGTACCAAATCATGAGATTGAAATCCGTAAAGGGTGTCCCTTGCTGCAAGTTTGTACACCAATCGAGTCCAGCATTTGTGTAATCGATGATAGAAGGTATTTTTTAATCAGCCTTGCTGAAGTAATTAATAAATAAAATTAACACACATACCTGGTGCAATCTAGCCATAGGTTCCTGCAGGACTGGTCCTGTGAGATGTGTCAGTCTTCAACAGCCTTGCAATTCCAAAATCAGATATGCAAGGTTCAAAATCTGAGTGGAGTAGGATGTTGTTGCTGGAGATGTCACGATGGACTATTGGTTCCAATTGATCATGGTGCATGTAGGCTAAGGCATGGGCGACACTTTTTATAATATTCACCCTCTTAGCCCAGTCTAATTCCACAGCTCGTTCATCACAACATAACATGCTTGCCAAGCTTCCCCTTTCAACGTACTCGTATACCAAAAAATATGTTTCTAACATGCCAACAGAATCCATATAACTTTACTATATTTCGATGACTAATTTCCATTAATGTTCTGATCTCATTTATGATTGATCATGGCATCTCCTTTAGATTGATCAACTTTCTTAATAGCCAAAGTTTGACCGGTTTCAAGTTTTGCCCTGTAAACTGTCCCAAACCCTCCTCTTCCAATGATATACTTGTCCTCGAAATTCTCTGTGGCCTTTATGATATCCTCATAAACAAGTCTTCCATCATAACCCCATATCGAAAACAAGTCCCCACCATTATTCTCTATTGGGTAGCTCCACAATTTTGTACACGTATCAACAATCCAAAAGAATAGAAAAGAAATCTTTCTTTCTCACAAAAAGAAATCCTTAATCCTCGCCTTGATAAAACCCGATCGAATTCCACCCACAAAAGCAAAACCTATCTTTTCTCTAAATTCCAAAAGTGAAAAAATCTGATGGAAAAGAAAAAAGGAAATCTAGAGAGAGAGAGAGAGGGACGTTCAGGTGCTCCAGGAATCAATGGACAAAGGAGAAAGACGCCTTCTGTTTTGACTGAAATCAATGATTGATGTTAAAAAAAAAGGCAATCAAGTAATTTTAGGTAGCTTTAGTGACAAATATCGCGAGATTTATAGTATTGCAAGAAATTGCCTGAAAGTTTAAAAAGGCAATTTCTCAAAAGATTTTCAAAATATCGTGAGATTTATGAAAAACATAAATACTACAATTTAAATACAATATTTACGTTTTAAACGGTTTAAATAATTTTGATTAATATTTTCTTACAAAAATATTTTTTATATTTTTAATTGCCAAGATTTTGCCAAAAAATGTGAGATTTATGAAGATTTTTGCCATTTTTTTAGCGTTTGTCGCTATGGCCACCTGCCTTGAAAACACTTTGTTTCGTTTACAAAATATTAAGTGAACAAATACAATGGAAACCAAAAAAAATCTGATCCATTTTATCCTCTTATTTGATTTATTCCACTGCCACATGGTTGTGGTTTCGGTAACCTTAGAAATAAGAAAAAAGAAAGCAGAAGATAACCATTCTCACTATGCAGACTAACGCAAAGTTTGGATTGTTTTACAACAAGTCTTAACATGAGCTATACAACATTTGGCATAAATCCCAATGATAACAAGCACAAGTGCGCTTGCAACAGAAAAAAGAACTATCTTGAGCACTCGAAGAAAGACTTGATCAAACCTTGATTTCTTTTGATCATTCATGTCTATGAAAGACTTGCAAGGGCGTAAGCCTTGTTTGGCTTCTCCACATAGACCACGGTTTCCTTCAAATGCCTCTGGTGGAGCCTGCAAGAACGCTTTGTTGCTTGGTAGAGGACCTTCGAGTTCATTATACGAGAGATCAACTGACGTCAAACTGACCATTCCATCCAAAGATGAGGGAATTACACCTGAGAGTCTATTATGAGAGAGGTTGAAGTTCATCAGGTTTCTCAGTTTCCCGAGTTGTGCGGGTATTTGTCCACTGAGTGCATTCCCGCTAAGGTCTAATAAACTTTGTAGGTATGCCAGATTCCCAATTTGAAATGGAATTGTTCCACTTAACTCATTGTGACTCAGATTCACACTGATTAAGTTGGCACAACTTCCAAGTTGTTGTGGTATGTCTCCACTAAGATTATTCTTTGACAAATCAAGCCATTGTAGCATGACTAACCTTCCTATCTCAGGTGGTATTCCCCCAGAGAGTCGGTTGTTGCCCAAGTTCAGCTTATATAGCGATTTCAATGCACCTATTTCTGCAGGAATTTCACCATACAAAAAATTGGAAGAAAGTTGTAGCTCCTGTAGCTGAGCCATATGCACAATTGATGATGGAATGGCACCAGTTAAATGATTGGTAGCGATATTCAAGAGTGTGAGATTGTGACATCCTCCCCAATCTGCTGACAGCTCGCCAAAGAATTGGTTGTCATTCAAATCAACATATGCTAGGCTTGGAAGTGCTCCAAAAGCTTCTGTTATGTTAAACCTGATTTGGTTCCCATTCAATCTCAGCCTCCATAAGCTTTTGCAATTTGTTAATCCTCTCGGTCCAAGCCCAGAAAACTTGTTGTTGGAAGCACTAAATTTAGATAGCAGCCCACCATTGCAGATTTCAGATGGTATGGATCCTGATAGATGATTATTACTTAATTCAAAATTTTGAAGGTTCAAAAGATTTCCTATTTCAATGGGGATAGGTCCAGTCAAATTGTTGCCATCGAGATACAAAGTCACAAGATTGGACAAGTTTCCTATAGTGGCAGGTATTAGACCTATAAGAGAGTTTTCAGATAACTCTAAAACAGTGAGACGCTTCAACTTTCCTATTTCTGGAGGGATGGGTCCAGTCAAGTTGTTTCTGAAAAGGTATAGAATGGTGAGATTTGAAAGTTCTCCAATCAAAGTAGGGATGGAACCTACGAGGGAGTTGTCAGAGAGATCTAGGCTCTGCAGGTTCTTGACTTTTCCTATCTCCTCAGGGATTGTTCCATTGATTTGATTGCCACTTAGTTTAAGGACAGTGAGACTTTTCCAGCTGATGAGAAAATTGGGAAGCAGCTCTCCACCAATCATGTTGTGAGCCATTAGGAGCATAGAAATGTGGGTGAGGTTGGCCAGAGAATGTGGCAGGACACCAGAGAAGTGGTTATTAGACAAGTCGAGGTAGGAGAGACTGGAGAGGCTTCCAATCCCCTCTGGAATCGATCCGGAAAGGTTGTTGCTGCTGAGATTGAGAGCTGTGAGACTCAAGAAGGCTGAGAAGTTAATGGACTGGAGCGTACCCGTTAGAGTTGTGTTTGGAAGATCGATCTGGACGACGCTCCTTCCATTATCATCGCAGACTATACCGAACCAATTACCACATGGGTCACTATTGGTAGAGTTGATGTGCAGGGACCATGAATTCAGGTTGGGATGGCGAGACTTGAGACTGTCCCTGAACTTGATAAGTGCTTCAGCTTGGGCTCGCAGTTGTTGTGGATGACCCACTTCTTTGGACAGCAAGAGAGTCCAATATTGCATAAAGAAAACTACAAGAGAGAACAATTTCACTCTCACCATGACTGAACCACGAACCCCCTCTCTCTCTCTCTCTGTGAGAGAGAGAGTTTAAATAGGAGTTGGGGTTGTGGAGGGAAGGGAGTCAATTCATTGGTGGGTGGTGCATATTAAACTTGTACTTTATTAATTTGGGTCCATACGTGAAGTTGAAAAATGACTTTGCACAAAGAAACAAAAGAACCATTGAAGACTTTTAAAGGAGCTCAACCACCATCAACTGCACTATTAAAGCCAAACCATTGTGGATGGTTGGCTCCCAAACAGAGCATTACCATCCACTTAGGGAATCAATTGCTCTGAAAAATGTTGTGCGATCAGTCTAAGTGTTGTGGTGTTTGGGATGCCTTCCATTACAAGAACGAACAACATCAAAATGACTTCTGACGTATTACAGATAGGGGTGCCCCTGACCTTATCCTCTTTCGTCCTGTCGTTGAGATTCCGGTAGGACCTTCATGACCTGTTGGCTTCTCCCCAGCTGATGGGCCTAGCAGCCCATGGGGAGAAATTTCAGCACTGGTAGGAGCGGTTTGTGGAAGTCACCATGTGATATGATATTGTAAGTTCGAACCCCACTGGTATATGCAACAAAATTTCTGTTATGAGGGCCAGTAAAAATACATTTTAACTGGTACAAATTGGAGATGGGCCAGTAAAAATATACTTACTGATTTACATGTTTAGTTTTAGTGGAGATCTCGGGTCTTAGATCATCCGCTTACAACATCTCTACTGACCAGCCTAGCAGCGTATCCCACACGTTGAGATTCCAGTACGACCTTCATGACCTGTCAATATCTCTACGTGGACCTGCACTTCATAGAAAAAATGTTTTTTAGTTCTCCTATATTTCTTGGAGGATTGTTCTAATGATCTGAGTTTGTGCAAGTAACCACGTGATATGATACTGTAAGTTCTTGTATACGGAACAAAATTTCTCTGTCACGAGGGCCCACAAGAAAATACCACCTAAGCGACTTGTACTCATTTGGAGAAGATTCAGCATCAGCTTTGGAGAAGTTGACCAGACCATCGGGTCCTACACGGAACACATTGCTAGTGACACTGACAACAACTTAAAGAAAAAAAAAGAAAAAGAAAGAAAATGGTTACAAGATAGTGGAAAGAGAGGCTTGATTTTGACAGAGATGGACAATTGGCTTAAGTGACTTTTTAAGTCAATAAGGTTTAGCTTGGGCTTAGGGAGGTCAAGTCAAGATCCCTTGTTTCTGCCATTTGTTATGGCTCCATGAAGGTTCAAGAATCACACCCCAAGTATGTAGTTGCTGTATTTTCTAGCTGGTGCCCTATTTGCGCCTTACTTTTTGAATGTTCAATAATCTGTTAAGATTGTATTAAAAATGAATTAACTATGAGTCTATTTAATTGGATTACATTTTAATATTAAATCTGATGCGACCACTTAATTTGAACAGGTTTCATTTAATCAAATATCTGACCCAAACATACTATTGACATTAATAGATTCAAACACCCCACAGTAACACACAAGAACACAACAATTATTGTGGTTCAACTCAATATGAATCTACATCCATGATAAAAAAAAACTCACACACTCTCATCCTTTTTCATTCCTTTCAATATGCTTTTTAAACGCTTTGAACTTTGGTTACCGTCATTGCATTCCTTCTTAGGTGGCGCCAATCAAGTAAGGTTAGATGGACCATATCAGTCAATATTTTATCTTTGGTAGGACTCTTATCAACAAATGCGCTGCAATAGGGCATCTGAATGCAAACAAAAGGGGTTGAGAAGTGAAGCATCGTTTAAATGGGACAGAATTTTAAAAGCAAAAGTAATTTTACAATACGGGTGATTCAAATATGAAATTTTACAATATCGAACTTTCACAAATATTTTAAAATTTCTCAATACATCATGTGATACTCGCTCAAAAAATTTTAAGGTACAAACTTTCAGAACACTTGAAAGGATTTTTGTAATGTGCCTTGAGATACCCGTCTGCAATTTTGCAGTTATCAGACTTGTGTAAATTTTATAACTTTAGCAAGTGATCATGCAAACCTCGTCACAAGTTTCACAAATTTTATAGAATTTGGTACTCTTTTTTGAAATATGACAACCGCATATGTGATTTTATTGACGAGTTTCATGGGTGTATTATTTTAGCGTCAGGATGTGCAGAAATCAAAAAATTGCGTCTATGAGGGGTAAAGCTGTCAAGACAAAATTGGAAACCTGCAAAATTGTTAATTCAACAAATTTGGTAAATTGTAGGACATTTTTAGAAATGCATCATTTTTTCATACAGTACGGTCATTTTTTGAAAAGATAGCATCTTTGTTTATAACTGTTCATTTAGACTAATAACCAAATTCAACCATTTGAATTGTCAAATTACCCTCAAATTGGGGGTCTACTTTCTGAATAAGTTATTTTTTAGGCCAACAATATGTTTTTGCTAGAACTCATCACTCTGATATAGGATAGAAGTTATTTTTGACTTGTTAGAATGCTAGAGACCTTTACATTTGGTTGGAATTGGTTGAAGATGTTATTTCATGGTTCAAGGTTTGCTAAAACCATATTTCATTTAAAGAAGAATCGAAAATGCCAAAAAACCTTCAAGAAATATTCTTTAAAATGTATTTTATAAAATAAAACTTTAAAACACCCTTTAGAAATCCTGAAGCCAGCATTCTTGATGAGATTGATTCCTGCTTAGCAAAGGAGGAAAAAGGTCTCTAGGTTCCCACTATCTTCCCAAGATGATCCATTTTCAAAATCAAGCCATCGAGTTAAAAATCCAGATCCATGGGACTTTAAAACCCCAACTTGGTCATAAAAATAAAACCCAAAATAAAAACATTGCAACATACATTTTTGTTTCTTCTCCAATAACTTTTAGTCCCCAAACAAGCCGAACACTAAATTCAGTAATATAGAATATTTGATAGAAACAAGCATTTTCTGCAAAATTGTAAAACCATAAAAGTTTTGAAAATTTAAAAATATATAAAAAGGATTTTTTTTATCCAGAATGAATATAATAAAATAATGTTATATTAAATGTCTTGGATCTGAATAGGGGTATATCAAATCCAATATGTGGAGTTGGATATGATAAATGAATTTGGTATAAATGGATCTTAGAACCAAACAAGATCATATAGATTGAGTATTTGGATTCAGATACAACAAATGGATTTGAATCCTAGATGAATCTAAACTCATTTTGAATTCAATTTGGATCGTACTAGAATCCAAATATTGTATAACATAATCAAGATTCGAAACCCAATTGGAATTCAATTTGGATCTTACTAGAATCCAAATATCGTATAACCCAGAGAAGATTCGAAACCCAATTAGAATTCAATTTGGATACTAGTAGAATCCAAATATCGTATAACCCAATTGAGATCCGAAAACCAATTAACGGATCCCATAGATATGTAATATTTGGAAACTCAAAATCCAAAAAATTAAGACCCGTTGGGGAAAACCCAAATAAGAGTATATTTAAATTAAATTAGAAAAAATTATAATAAGATGAGGTGTAGTTTAGTGGAGAGGTTCATTGCCTCTTAGGGGTTTTATGCAAGTTCAAATCCCACTACACCCACATGTACGGTTTAATGAAGAAACGTTGTTTTCTTTTTAACAAAAATGCATAATGCTTACATGTGCATAAGTAAAATAAAGATGACTCTATCTGCTACGGAACAAAACATACTACAGTGGTGAAGTTCATTGCTTCACTAGAGAGTAACCTAAGTTGATTGCTTTTTTACAAAATCTGAAATTAAATGGCAAGATTACACGTTTTAATTATAAAGGTTAAAAGCTGACGGAAAATTCTAAAACAAGAAACTCAATAAGGGTATGAGATTCAAATCTTGATTTCTTTTGAAACATAAATGAGGATTTCCCAGTTTAGCAGACATTTTTCTCATAAGAAGTGCAATTAGAATTAAGATTAAATTTAAGAAGATTAGAATAAGGATAAGGACGGTTTCAAGAGTTCAAAATTTTTGGCCATGAACCAAAAGAGATAAAAAAGAGAGGAAATTCAGAGTTTCCAAAAAGAGAGGTTACACAAATTTTTTTGGTGTTGCTCTCTCTCTCTCTCTCTTCTTCTTCTTCTTCCCATCTTTCTTCATTTTCCTTGCATTCTCTATAGAAGAACTCCATTAAAGGAGTTGCTATAAATTTTGGTGCATCATTGACAAGGAGGACCAGAGACAACAAATCAATTAGATAAACAAATCCTTGCATAATACCGGTTTTGGATTCTAGTATTGCAACAAGTTTTGAGGTAGGAACATATGAACCTTATGTATATACTTTATGTTAAGTGGCACATTAATATTGTTTATTTCGAAGTTGGGAGAAATGCCAATAGAGAATTGTTTTTCACATACTTGTTGAGACTATTAAGATAGGCCTCTTTGATCTCTCAAATGAGAATACTCAACCGATAATCTCTCGTGAGAATCCTCCAGGTTGACACATGGTGCTACCATAGTCGTCTGGTCCTCTAATGTAGCTGGTAGTTCCTAGAATATAGCCTTATCTCCTCTAATCAATGATTGACTCGCCAACCATCTCCTCTAATGTAGTAGTCGATTATCATGTAAAATGATAATTGTCTTCTCTGATGTAGTACCCAAATTTCGTGTAAAACATTACCTTTAAAAAAATGATACAATTTGTTCACAATGCTACTAACATATTGGTTAAACAGCATTGGGCACAAGTTACTGATAATTTGCACCAGAATACAAAATAATAATGAATATGACATGATAAGTTAATAAATAAATGGAACATCCAATAAATTTCAGAAGATGTAGTGTGGCTCGTGTGCAACTAGCGGTTGGACAGAATCATCATAATTTTCTTTGAGACGGTTAGTGAGTTGAATTGTCCAAGGGTCGGGCCAGCCTTTACATTAGCAGCAAACCAATACTTAAACACTTGATATGATCCTAACCGCCTTATCAATACTTGAGGACTTCGTTCTCACCTTAGCTTGAGAGGAATTTTATGGCTGATGTGTTTTGTGTGGTTGGTCAGTAACAACTCTATCGTGTTCATCACTTGTTATTTAATTATGGTGATAGATAGTGTTGGGTTAGATCATTGGCCTGCTGCCATCAAATTGCAGCAAGCAGTCCTAACATAATTCGGGATGGCATGCTACACTTGGAGATCCGTGGATTTATGCGGTCTTGGTACTTATTGATAATGCATGAATATGTAATCTTTTTATTACGCAAATCATGTATTTAAGTATGTTTTTAGTGATTTACATTTCATGCTTATGATGTTTTAGGATTAGAGAAGTCACAGTTCGAATCTTGCAGATTTCAGAGTTAAAATAAAGAAATTAAGGTCATTTTACGGTTCTGAACCGGATCCTAAGGCAATACAGATCATGATCCAATCCAAAAATACCTTAATTGGATCTTGGATCCAATTCTAAAATGTCCAGCAAGCATCTAAACCAAATTCATTTAAATTTTTTAGAAAAAACCTTTTTGAAAATGGTGCATAGCATTTATTTTTCTTCTAATTCATGTTTTGAAATTTTACAAAAATTAGGACTGAATGGTAATTTTTTTAAAGCCATTATAAATATCTCACTTAGATCTAACATGAAGCCATCTTCAGCCATTTTAAGCCTCTCCCTTCCTATCTCCTTTACCTCCTCTTGATCTCCCAAAGAAATCCCAATTGTTCTTGATCCAACTCTTCCTTCCTCCCTCCTTGTTCTTCTTCTTCTTCTTCTCCCTTTTCTCACTTCTATCCAACAATGAAAATGACTTTGGAAAAAAAATAAAAAGGGTGTGGACAGACCATCCACAGTTAAAGATCATTCTTCATTCATCTCCAATCATCAAATTCACTAGAAGTGAATTTCTAGTGAGTTTTCTACACCTTGTAAATTTTAGCATAGATAGTTAGTTTTTGTTTTTGCTATTAGATTAATCATCTTAGAGAGTTTCGAATTCTGTAATTCATGTTTTTGCATTTAGAATTCCTTTCATTTATAAGAAGAGCAATAGAATCTCTTGAATAGCTCTTGCGCAATTCAAGAGATCGATTGATCTCATTCCATTAGTTTAGGGATTTATCTTTTGAATTTTAGTTTTATTGTTGTTTCTTAATTGCAATAAGATCAAATCAGATTAGATCCAATCAATGAATTTAAATCTGATTTAGGTTTCTTTTTGTCTTATGAAAAAAAAATTAAAAGAGAGAAATGATCTATGCTTAATTACTTTCAATGCAATTATAGCTTTAGATCTATCTTTCTCATAGCATAGATTTTGATTCTAGCAAATTTAATTCTTATTTATTTGTGATTTTTTTAGAATTAGATTAGTTAAATAGATAGATCTGATTTCATGAATTTGGAATTGATCATTCTTTGATCTAATGCAATAGATCAAAGTGTGAAATTCTAGAATTTCATTTTTCCTTTTTTTTTTCTTTTTGTTTTTAGTATATCTAGAGATTTCAGAATCCGAATTATGATCTGTAAATTGGATCTGAATTGTGCTTACTCTCTGCAAAAAATCGGCATGATCGGAGTCTGATTGACTGGCCGTCATGAGTTTTTTTCAGCTGCATATTCTAGAATCTCTATTTTCTCCAACTTTCATTTTTTGGATTTTTCTTAGTTTTTGTTTTTCGATTATTTGGAGTTTTCTTAATCCAAATCTAGTTCTGGAAAATGGATTGGATTAATAAATAAGTCTAGTTTTATCTGTAAAAATTTCATTTATTCCAATCTGTTTTACTAGACTAAATCTATTAAATTATGTAAGCTGTCAGAAGTCTTGACAACAATTTCCAGAGTTTGAAAGTTGTTCATTTATTAATAAATCAAGTTCTACTTTGAATTTTTCAGTTCTGTAAATTGGATTCTTTTTATTCATGTGTTGAGATCATATTTAAAAAATTTAAGAATAAATTGAATCTAATTGCTATCTCATTCCATCGAATTACAAAAACCTGTTCTGACAAGAATTTCTGCAATAGTAACAGCATAATTATAAATTCAAGTAGAAGTTCAACTTAGATTAGATTTTGCATTTTTGTGTGTTTGTTTTGGTGTTTGCAGGAAATGATACTGTTTGTTGATTCCATATTGAAGAATTGAAGTGGATTTAAAGTTCAAGTGAAGAAGCAAAGGCGAAAGAGTTGTAATTTTAGTTTTGTTTCGCATTTTCAATTCATAGTTAATTAGGTCCATTCTTGGCCACATTAAAACTTGTAATTACTTTCAATTTTAAATATTTGGGGTTTGTAATAATTCTTTAATTTTCAGTTTATAATTACTCTTAAGTAGTTTAACTTTTCCTTTTTAAGGCAACAAATAATTAGCATTTCTGGAGTACAAAGTTTATTTCAACTTGTTCCCCATGTTCGATCTCGGTTCTCACTACTTGTGAGAGTTGTATTTTTAAATTTGGTAACAAACTTTCATAAACATTTTTCATAAAAACAACATTTAAAAATACACTTAAAAAAGGCATACCACTTATGAACGCAATGCTCTGCTCATGCTATTAAGCATATGATATATATATGTCTTTGGTATGTAGTTATATTTTCTTAAATATGGTGATGATCTTATACTGTTATATTTTTATGATGATGATGTTATGTTGATCAAATGCATGACAATAAAACATGCAAGTTATTGCCATATGAATGCCAAGAATGGGAGCAACATAATGTTGTGCATGATAATGTGAATATGCAACTTGTGATGTGTCATGCCTAAAATATTCTTCAAGTTATAGGATAAAATATAATGCCATGCTTGCACGAATGTAAGCTCGAAATTGAGCTTGTGGTTCAAAAAAAATGAATCTTGTGGAGTCATATGAGCACTTGTGATGTTGTTACGTATGTAGCATGTTGACTTTGCCAGAATGCATTGGTATGATGCGTCCACATGTCTTTGCCCATGGTTGGACATGTGGTCAAAAAAAATAGAAAGGTGTTATAAATGCACCTAAATTTATAAACTTGACAGACATGTACACATAACCTAAGTTTTGGATTCTGCATACACTTAAAAGCCGGTATATGTTACCGGTCTAGCCTAAGACTCAAGATGCATCCTATTCTAGTTGGTGCATCGATTGAATGCTAGCAAGATGAACGTTGTTGTGTACCCTTGACATGATGAACTTACATGTTGCTTACATGTTACTTACTCAGACTGGTTGTTTTCTGAAACCCTCTGAATTATTATTTTTCAGGTAATGAGTAAAGATATCCGGGAAATTGTAGTCGTCACTGCGGGCGGTGCCATGAGACCGTATAATTCTATGAATGTCCAGTGAAACTCTGATAGCATGATGATTCTTACTATTTATGGCTTTACATGTAATAATTCAAGACAATGTTTAAGTATTTGTTGAATGGTATGAAAGTTGCTATTAATTGCTTGTAACTCGCATAATCTATTTAACCAAAGTTTTGGTATATAATTCTGCTGTGATTTAGAAAAAAAAATTACACAATTTTTTGAGTTAAATATTTTGCGATGTTAAAAAAACAGTGACTGTTTTAGTTGTTAGAAAAACTAAGAAAGATTTTTTACCACCTTTTAGGGTTTACGACAGTTAAGATGGGCTTCAATCACAAGTGCTTTTACCTCCCTATATATGGGTGCCAGTGGGTCCGACCTGGTTTGGACCTCGGTGGGTACGAACGTAGATCTGACTTTGAGGTTCTGATATCAGGTCTGGACTCGAGTTCAATTAGGCCCACCATAAGAAAAACCATACTCGGGTTATATAAGTATTACATGAACTAGACCCAGTCCATACCTAGTAAAATGATATTTTTTATTTTTTATATTAAAAATCACAAATCATAATTGGAACTCAGGTCGGGTATGAAAATTCACAAACTATACCCAACTCTATTTATTAATAGGATCCTTTGGGTCTTGCCCAAATTATAATTTGACCTTATTTATCACCATACTTTGACCCTATAGAGTTTAGTATGGATTGGGTCCAGGTCAAACCTGATCCATTGACACCGTATTCCTGTAAGATGGACAACATAACATTGTAGGTGGAATTGGAAAGGTAAAAATGGGAATATGGATAGCAAACATGGTGTAAAACCTATCTTCCTTTGTTTAGAGGAGAAAATTGGAACTTTTAGTTTGACGTGGTGAAGAGAAAATATTTTCTTTCATGATTTATATTCACATGACAAATGAAACCTTATTTTTTCACATACAACAACAACAACAACTACGCCTTCATCCCAAAACAATTGGGGTCGGCGATATGAACCAACAAAGAATATCATTTTGGGTCTTCCACACAAGTCCTTCTCCTCCAATCATTTCTATCCAATGCCATGTCCTCGGTGAGGTTCAAAGCATTCATATCCTTTCCTATCATTTCCCTTCAAGTTTTCCTAGGCCTACCCCGACCTCTTTTAACTAATATATTTTCCCATTTCTCCATCCTTCTAACTGGAGCATCATTAGGCCTTCGCCGAATATGTCCAAACCACCGTAAATGATTCTCTCACATGAAATCATTATTTTAACATTTTTTTGAAGTTAGATAAGAAAGTCACAAAATCAACGTATCTAACTGAAAGATAACATTAGTAAATGAGGTCTGTGATGAGAAAAAACAAGAGATGATCAAGTGTTGGCGAGAATGATAAAACTTTGTTAATTCGGTTACTTGATTGTTGAGTGGGTTGGGTACCTATGACAGGTATTTAAATCGAAAAATGATCATATTGTCCTTGTAAAATGGCATGAATTCATAAATGTCTCACAATTTGTTGAAATTCTTTTCATGTCCAAAATTCATATTTTCAACTTTTTTAGGATATTTTACCATTCGCACAAACGAACATGTTGATGTTCATGAGATAGATATGTACATCCTTCGAACGCCGCAACATCTCAATAAAAAGGAGATTCACACGAACACTTTGCAGAGCAGATAAAATTTGCATAAAGTATTTGCAAGCATGGTTAACTTGAATCCCAACACATGAGATTTGCATCTTAAATATACAGATCTTCTGAGATTCACAAGCCCTATGTGCATATTTTAGAATTTAAAAGTTCAAGCTTGACAAGTTTACTCTATACATTTACGGCAATCTTATCATTCATGCAGATGTCATGTGTACCTCCTTTAACTAAAGACTCGCTTAAAGTCAAGACGTGCATCTGCAAATGTATAATCGACCTTCGCAAATGTGTGTTTTGAGTGTCGTTACCATTGCATGTTTTTTAATTCAAGCTCGATAAGTTCGTGTCACATATTTGCAATCATCATGACCTTCTTGCGGATACCATGTGAACTTTCTTTAATTAAAAACTCATATAAAGTCTGAACGTATATCTGCAAATGTGTCTAACATTTGCAAATATGTTGTGAATATTCTTACCTTCACATGTTTTTTTGTTTCAGGTTCACGTCACACATTTAAAAACATCACAATCTTTGTGTAGATACCATGTGAACATCCTTTAACTAAAAACTCATATAAAGTTTGAACATACATTCGCAAATGTGTGTCTGATATCCACAAATATGTGTTGTGAACCTCCTGACAATACAATGCCAATCTATTTTAAAGTGTGTTGATAAATAAATTTGTATGTTGGGAAGATGGGACTTGGATTACGTGAAATCCTTCTTTAAAATCATAGGGACATTGTTGCAGGCTCCGATCATCCTTCATTTGATGGAAAGGTAAATGTAATGCTCCAAAATCCTAAACTTGTAAATTTTAGGAAATAATTAAAATTTTAACAATCAATCCTTTTTCAGAGTTGAAAATGATAGTTCAGCGAAAGACAATGTTTGAAAATAACAAGTCGACAAACCTTGGAAGTATTACAGGCAAAATTTTCATCCAACAAATTGGGTCCCCAAATGTCTTGGATTTGGGTCTGAATTTTCATACATTGATTCAAAACCATGAAGATTCGAAACAAGGTTTTAGATATAAAGAGTTTATACAAAAGTCATTATACAAAATTATAAAATGTGTTAAGAAGCGAACAACAGAGAGAGAGGATTCTTGATATTATCACATCATCACTTGAAGCATCTGTCTATTCACCACCTTTATTATATAAAATGGGTCAGACTCATGAAAGTGTAGTAGGTGCAATGATATCAAACAAGAGAACTAGACTAACATATGCATTATTATATTTCATAACAATTCAGTTTTAAGAGAAGTAGAGTGAACATTATAATCTTGTTTCAATAATTATCGGCATGTGTATAACCATAAGACAAAACATAAAAAAAAAACTAAAACCATTTGGGAGTTTATTATTTCATGTGTTTTGATACCCTAGACGACTAACTAAATTTGCTCCAAAGGCGACGGTATAATGGCCGAGAGAGAATTTCCCAGAGGCCACTTGTAAACTATGGATACATCAAAACTTCAGTAGAAGTCAATGGGATCTAACACATAAGATAATATTTGGTAGCTCAATCCCCTAATTCCAATGATTGGAGATGTCGAGCCATTGTCACGCGAGGAGCATAGTTATTAAAAACTTATCCACCAGAGTTTGTACCTCATATCCTCTCTCTTGACAAAACCAAAAGATGAATGGGTGCGTCAGGTCTTATTTTATCTGACAACTCATTCAATATGCACTAGTCTTTTAAACCAAATCGAGTATTTTGCATGTGAAGGAGATTATCTTTGTTTACGTGATTTTCTTAAAAAAAATTGTGCATTATCGCACAACAAAGTTTGTCATAAACCTCAAAACTATTCATCAATGTATGAGCATGTCATTTATGTCTGATAATACTACAATGATGAAAATGATATTGCTTTCTTAAAAAGAAGACAAATCACGACACTGAAAATCATGATTTCACACACCTTAGGCCAGGGCATATATGAGTCATTTAGTTATGGCGCCCAACAACAAAAAGAGTAATAGTTCAGGAATCTGGATGGGTTGGATTAAATTACTTGATAATTTTCTACAAACGGTCCAGCTAAAAATAGGCAATGGGGAGCGTACATCTTTTTGGAAAGACCTGGGGTTTGAGGATATTATTCTTCAAGAGAATTATAAAGCTCTATACTGGATGGCGAGTGACAAGCAAAGTCCTGCAAGCGCCTTTTGGGGACCTAATGATGGTTGAAATATTCAACTGAGAAGAAACCTTTCTATGAATGTTCTAAATTAATGGTTGAATTTGATGCAAATCTTATAAAGAGTAGAACTCACACATGAGAAGGATAGACTCGAATGGAAGCATTGTAATAATAAAGAATTTACGATGGCTTTGTGTTACAATATGCTCGGTCCCCCATCAATACTGTGGTTACCAAATAAGGCGCTTTGGGATAACGCTCTTCCGATAAGACGTTCACTCACAGGATGGTTGATTCTTTGAAATAAGTTACTAACAGATCAAAAATTAAAAAAGAGAGGATTCCACCTTCTAAATAGATGTATCTTATGTATGTGTAGTGAGGAGAATATTGTGCATCTATTTTGTTATTCAATGGTATGTGACATTTCCCATCCAATGATCTAGGTTGGCTGAAAAGTTACTTATTGCTCAACATATAAAAGAAAAAGGTAAGAAATGGAGCTTTGCTTGGAGATGTTAGTTGTTCCTTACATGGTGATGCATTTGGATTGAAAGGAATAATAGGGTCTTTAGAGTTCAGTCATTGGTGTAAGTTTGGAAAAATGATTTTTAAAACAATATTTTATGCAAAAACAATGTAAAAGCCCAACACCGAAATATATAAAAACTGGCTCATACGAGTGGTGGAGTTTGGGTCGATCTCAGGGAACAAAAAATACTGTGTATTCAATCAAGCAATTTAACTACTCTTTATTTCCAAGAATAAAAGAATTAATTGAATAAATAAATAAGAGAGTGCGGCCCTCTGCGAAGAGCTGAAACAAATAAAATAATAGTGGCCTTATTAGAAACCCAATTAATGAAATAAAATTAATCTTAATCTAAAAGGAAGAGAAAAGTCTTCAGTGCTTCGAGTTTTTGGGTTCCTTCTTTGCTTCTTTGTTCACTTTTGTATGCGTTTGATTAAGGGCTATCTGAGGGCCTTTTGAGGGGACCTTTTCGGAACCTCAGATGGCTCTTCAAGGGTATGAAAACAAGTCTTTCACATGTTTAATCGCTTCCCTACAAAAATTAAACACAAAATACAACAGCATGAATAGAACTAAAACAAATCTAAGCTTAAAAATCAGCAAAAAGAATCAAACTACACTACAGGATGAAAGGGCATAACAAACTAACCAATCATGAAACTAACTCCACTACTTGAATCTAACTAATATCAAGTTAATGAATTCAAATCAAACAAATGAGTATGGAATAAACTACTAACTTGTAAGCAATTGAAATGAACTAACTAGAATAAACTAACTAAAAACGTGAATTTGACTGCAGAAAATTAACTCAATAAAAATTGTTAATCTAAATAAAGCCCAAGACAAGCCTAGAAGCCCAGAAAAGAAAGCAAGATACAAATACAGATGATCGACGAGCGTCACCCTGGTTCAGAAGGTGTCGATGGGTGTTGATTGCATTGAAGCTCAGGAAGACTGATGCGCAGAATGGCTTACACGTTTGCCAATATCAGGTTCACTAGTTTATTGAAAATTGCTGAAATATGCCAAAAAATGGCATTGTTGCGAGTCATCCAAACGACCCACCAGGACGAGAGAAGCCAAGTTTGCCAAATAATCCACCATTTGTTGCACTGACGTACTGGTTGAGGACCCCATAGCAAGTCGTTGGTGAACGATTCCTGGCGTACGCTGACCATAGGCTTATTCCAGGTGACCTCAAAGATGTTTTGAAATACAATGCACTCCCAAAATAAGTGAAACGTAGTTTCTTTGGCCGCCTCGCATAACACACATTTACTCGGAAGCTGGAATCTGATGGTTTTAAGAAAGTTGTCAGTCTGTACCCGATCATCAAGGATGAGTCATGCCAGGAAATGAGATTTAGGAGTCGGTCCCTTGCCCCAGATAAGGCTTGTCGAGAACTGGTCCACCCCGAAAGGAAGGAGAGAGATGTAACATTCTTTTGTGCGGAAAGAGCTGTTAAGAGGAAATGCGCGTCCTAAGAACTGGGACTGCGAGTCAACAATGTCATTATTTGAAAGAACCACAGACCAAGCTTGGATCCATGAGCGACGAAGCTTTGACAATGCTTGTTGATTCACGCGAGTGGCCCCAACCAACGATTCCACACTACCGTATTTAGCAAGAAGAACGCTTATGCACGGGGACCCATGTTGGTGCGCAAGCCAGCTCTGCTTCACGACGAGAATCATACACCTCAATCTGAGGTCCTTGATTCCCAACCCCCCCCCCCCCTATAAAGAGGAAGCCTTAGGGTTTCCCACTCTATCAGGTGGCGCTTGTTGTTGAAACCACTTTCAGACCACAGGAAGTTCGTCAAGACCCGAGATAGCTTCTTACTAACCTCCACAGGCATCAGAAACATTAACATAACAAATTCTGGCATGGCGTTTAGGACGTGCTTGATGAGAGTCAGTCTACCCACGATGGAAATGTAGGAAGCTTGCCAGGCCGAAATTTTATTCTTAACCCTTTGAAGAGTCGTGCTCTAGGTTGCCTTTGTGACCCTGCTTAGCTGAAGCGGCAGACCCAAATAAGAAAAGGAGTTGTCCGTTACCGTACATTCGAAAATCTGCTGGCCCATGGATAGCATCGACTGAGGGGCATTTACCAAGGATAAACAACACTTATTGTAGTTCATAGATAGACCTGACATCGACAGGAAAAAAAGGACAATCTTGAATCTTAACATTTGTTTGATTAAAGCCCTTCCAAAGATAATCATATCGTTGGCGTAGGTCAGGATATGACACAGGAACTTCGGTATACCTAGTGGCTCAATTAGACCACACTCCATTGTCTTCTTAACCAAAACCACAAGGCCCTCATACACTACGTTGAAGAGTAAGGGAGACAGGGGACAACCTTGCCGAAGACCACGACCAAGTTTGAATTGCTTGCCCCTTACCCCATTGATCTGAATTTGTGATTGGGCATTGGTAACCAACTCCTGTACTCAACTAGAGAAACGTCTGTCAAAGCTCAAATTTGCCAACGTGTTGAAAAAGAACGGCCAATGAACCGAGTTGTAGGCTTTATGAAAGTCAAGCTTAAGAGTAAAGAAAGTCCTCCCACTGATCTTGAGTGAATGCAACACTTCTGTGGCCAAAATAAAAGAATGTTGAAGCCTTCTATTAAGGATGAAGGCTAACTGAGTGTCCAAAAAAATCTTAGGAGTGATGGACTGCATCCTATTTGCCAAAACTTTTGCGATAATGCGGTATAAACCTCTTAACATAGAAATAGGGCGGAATCGCAAGATGACCAATGCAGCAACCTCCTTAGGAATAAGAGACACAATGGCGATGTGGGAATGAATCGGCAATCGGTCGTTGCGCGCGCGCGAGAGAGAGAGAGAGAGAGAGAGAGAGAGAGAGAGAGAGAGAGAGAGAGAGAGAGAGAGAGAGAGAGAGAGCAACCTGAGATAAATGTTGCTCCAATAGATTATTGATATTTTTAATAATATTTGCCTTTCAAAATAGAAGGCACATTGAGGGTCAAACTGTTCACTTTCGCCATAGAAACCTGTGTTCTAGTTCGCATCCCCCCCCCCCCCCCCCCCTAAAAAAAAGATAAAGCCTGAACTCCATTTTCGGTGATAGGAGCATGTAAGATAAGTGGCGACCCAGTTTCAGCGGATGCAAGAGAGAGAGAGAGAGTCATTTCTACACATTCACTGTCTTCCATGTAGGGATATGCTCATGGCTCACCTTGGCTTGGCTCATCATGAGCTTGAGCTGAGGTGTCTTCGCTTGGCTGATGACGAACTGGAGCTGGGCTATAACATAAACTTTCCAAGCTTGTAGGGATGCAAACGATTTGGATCCAGAACAACTAAATAGATGGGGATTCAAATCGGATTCAGATTAGAACAACCATAAATTACAAAACCCCCATGTTGGATCCGACCCATTTGCATACCTAAGCTTGGCTCATTTGCCAGCACTTTTTCATCTTGAGACGACCAATTCATCATAGCGCTGTCTAAAAGCTATGCTGCTTCAATAGGCCAAGCTTGGCTCATTTACCCATATATGAGTTGATTGCTATAATAGTATTTGAAAAGTATGAAGTACTCCAAAAGAAATATCTACAATAGATCGATATGGGCAGTGCAAGATCAATGTCCAACACTAACTACAAAACAGGCTACCCCAATGGTATTGTGCAATAGTGTTTATCAAAGTGCAATAGAATGGAACTACATGAGCATGAACTGGGACGGTTGGTTCACAAGTTTATTGAAAATGAAGGCTCTCAAGCAGGTAGTAGTGGCAGACATTTCTCAGAAAGTTGTGAAACATCACGCATAGTGGGCCGAGTCTTTGGATTCACTTGTATGCACATGAGTGCGAGTGTTGCTGCACGGGTCACTTTCTCTGCAACTTCACCCACTGGGGGCAAAATGCGCTGATCCAAAATATCTCCAACCCTTAATTCTTGTTGATTTAATACGGATGATATGAGTTCCCCTGGATGTTGTCCCATTAAGACCTCAAGTGCCACCACCCCAAAGCTGTAGACATCACATTTCTCTGTTACGCGCATGGTATATGCGATCTCTGCGAAAGCAAACATCATCATTGATTATTGAATCAATACATTCTTATCAAATTACTTATGCTTCAATTACATTTTGATGATGTCTATCAGTATGAAAAACACGGGTTTTAAACCCTACAGCTATTGTTACATGCAAATGCTAAATGGTTAGAACCATGTTTAGTCGAGAAGTGGTTAGGTGAACATGCCCGACACACAAAACACAGAAAATCACTAATGTAAACACAATTTTCTGTGTAAAATGCAAACACAGAAAGTTGCTACCAGCATTAGCGATTTTCTACGTAAAACACAAAACACAACAAATTGCTACATTAATATCGATTTTCTAGACAAAATACTCGAGCCCAATCACTGGATCTGCTCCCTTTCTTAGTCTGTGTGAGCAGATCCAGTGTTTGGGGCAGAACACTTTATAAGTGTTCTGACTTACCGAGGGGAGCCATGCAGTGGTTGCCCCCTTCCATATAAAGAGGAAAGGAGGGGGGGGGGGGGGGGGGGGGGGCACTGCACATTTGTGATGCCTGAGCACCCTCCATCTTTCCCATATGCCTAGGGGCTAGGGGTGTCAACGGGTTGGGTTTACTCAGACCTGACATGGATCAAACCCTATAGGATCCAGGTATGGTGACAAATAAGAAGACCCAATTAAGATTCGGGTCTGGACCCAATGATTCGATTAATACATGGACCCAAGTATAGTTTGTGAAATTTTATACCACACCCGGGCCTAACCCAAGTTCCGATTAATACCTGCAATTTTTCAATGTAAAAATGATAAAAAATATTATTTAGTTCATATCAGGTTCGAGTATGGTTTCCCTTATAGTAGACCCGATTAGACCCGCTGGGTTCGGACCTGTTAGGTACCATACCTGAAAATCTAGTCCAAGTCTGGTTCCACCTGGGTCCAAACCAAACCCCTTGCCACCTTTACATATACCCAGTCAGTTGTGGGGCCCAACAACAACAAAAAGAGTAGTAGTTCGGGAATCTGGAAGGGTTGGATTGAATTACTTGATGATTTCCTACAGACGATCCAGCTTAAAATAGGCAATGGGGAGCTTATATCTTTTTGTTAAGACCTATGGTTTGAGGATATTATTCTTCAAGAGAATTATGAAGCTCTATACTGGATGGCGAGTGACAAGCAAGGTCCAGTGAGATCCTTTTTTGGAGACCTAATGATGGTTAAAATATTCAACTCAGAAGAAACCTTTCTATGGATGTTCTAAATCATTGGTTGGATTTGATTCGGATCTTGTAATTAGTGGACCTCACACATGAGGACAGAGTCGGCAGTCTAATAATGGGGAATTTATGATGGCTTCGTGTTACCAGATAAGGCTCTTTGGGATAACACTCTTTCGATAAGACGTTCACTCACAAGACGGTCGATTCTTTGAAACAAGTTACTAACAGATAAAAAATTAAAGCATAGAGGATCCACCTTCCAAGTAGATGTATCTTATGTATGTGTAGTGAGGAGAATATTGTGCATCTAATTTGGGAGTGCAAACATTTCCCATCCAATGAGCTAGTTAGGCTGAAAAGTTTAGGGCAGTTATTGCTCATCATATAAAAAAAGAGGTAAGAAACGAAGCTTTGATTGGAGATGTTAGTTGTTCATTTCATTGTGATGCATTTGGATTGAAAGGAATAATAGGGTTTTCAGAGAAGATTTTTGTTGACTCATGCAGGTTGAAAATTGTATTAAATGAGAACTGAAAACATGTTTCTAACATGCCAACAGAATCCATGTAACTTTACTATATTCCGATGACGAATTTCCAATAATGTTCGGATCTCATTTATGAAACTTTCATCTCCTTCAGATTGATCAACTTTCTTAATCGCCAAAGTTTGACCTGTTTCAAGGTTTGCCCAGTAAACCGTTCCAAAGCCTCCTCTTCCAATGATATACTTGTCCTCGAAATTCTCTGTGGCCTTTATGATATCCTCATAAACAAGTCTTCCATCATAACTCCATATCGAAAACAAGTCACCACCATTATTCTCTCTTGGGTAGCTTCCTTCTTCTTTCTTAACATGAGCTCTATAACATTTGGCATAAATCCCAGGAAAAAGAACTATCTTGAGCACTCGAAGAAATCTTGCTTTCTTTTGATCATTCATGCCTATGGAAGACTTGCAAGGGGGTAAACCTTGTATGGCCTCTCCACATAGACCATGGTTTCCTTCAAATGCCTCTGGTGGAGCCTGCAAGAACGCTTTGTTGCTTGGTAGAGGACCTTCGAGGTCATTATACGAGAGATCAACTGACGTCAAACTGACCATTCCATCCAAAGATGAGGGAATTACACCTGAGAGTCGATTATGAGAGAGGTTGAAGTTCATCAGGTTTCTTAGTTTCCCGAGTTAGTGCGGGTATTTGTCCACTAAGTGCATTCCCGCTAAGGTCTAATGAAATTTGTAGAGATGCTAGATTCCCAATTTGAAATGGAATTGTTCCACTTAACTCATTCTGACTCAGATTCACACTGATTAAGTTGGCACAACTTCCAAGTTGTTGTGGTATGTCTCCACTAAGATTATTCATTGACAAATCAAGCCATTGTAGCATGACTAACCTTCCTATCTCAGGTGGTATTCCCCCAGACAGTCGGTTGTTGCCCAAGTTCAGCTTATATAGCGATTTCAATGCACCTATTTCTGTAGGAATTTCACCATTCAAAAAATTGGAAGAAAGTTGTAGCTCCTGTAGCTGAGCCATATGCACAATTGATGATGGAATGGTACCAGTTAAATGATTGCTAGAGATATCCAAGAGTGTGAGATTGTGACATCCTTCCCAATCTGCTGACAGCTCGCCAAAGAATTGGTTGTCATTCAAATCAACATATGCTAGGCTTGGAAGTGCTCCAAAAGCTTCTGTTATGTTAAACCTGATTTGGTTCCCATTCAATCTCAGCCTCCATAAGCTTTTGCAAATTGTTAATCCTCTCGGTCCAAGCCCAGAAAACTTGTTGTTGGAAGCACTAAATTTAGATAGCAGCCCACCATTGCAGATTTCTGATGGTATGGATCCTGATAGATGATTATTACTTAATTCAAAATTTTGAAGGTTCAAAAGATTTCCTATTTCAATAGGGATAGGTCCAGTCAAATTGTTTTGAAAGAAGTACAAAGTCACAAGATTGGATAAGTTTCCTATAGAGGCAGGTATTAGACCAGTAAGATCTAAATCAGTGAGACGCTTCAAGTTTCCTATTTCTGGAGGGATGGGTCCAGTCAAATTGTTTTCATAAAAATACAAAGTCACAAGATTGGATAAGTTTCCTATAGAGGCAGGTATTATACCAGTAAGAGAGTTACTAGATAAATCTAACCTAGTGAGACGCTTCAAGTAACCTATTTCTGGAGGGATGGGTCCAGTCAATTGGTTGTGAGAAAGGTATAATATCTGAAGATTGGATAAGTTTCCTATAGAAGTAGGTATTGTACCGGTAAAAAGGTTATAAGACAATCTTAAATCAGTGAGGGTCATGAGGTTTCCTATTATAGGTGGGATGAACCCGGTCAAGTTGTTTCCCCAAAGGTGCAGAATGGTGAGATTTGAAAGTTCTCCAATCAAAGTAGGGATTGTTCCAGTGATTTGATTGCCACTTAGTTGAAGGACAGTGATATTTTTCCAGCTGGTGAAAAAGGTGGGAAGCAGCTCTCCACCAATCATGTTGTGAGCCATTAGGAGCATAGAAATGTGGGTGAGGTTGGCCAGAGAATGTGGCAGGATACCAGAGAAGTTGTTATTAGACAAGTCGAGGTAGGAGAGACTGGAGAGGCTGCCAATCCCCTCTGGAATCGATCCGGAAAGGTTGTTGCTGCTGAGATTGAAGGCTGTGAAACTCAAGAAGGCTGAGAAGTTTATGGAATGGAGCGTACCGGTTAGAGTTGTGTTTGAAAGATCGATCTGGACGACGCTCCTTCCATTATCATCGCAGACTATACCGAACCAATTACCACATGGGCCACTATTGGTAGAGTTGATGTGGAGGGACCATGAATTCAGGTTGGGATGGTGAGACTTGAGACTGTCCCTGAAATTGATAAGTGCTTCAGCTTGGGCTCGAAGTTATTGTGGACGACCCACGTCTTTGGACAGCAAGAGAGTCCAATATTGCATAAAGAAAACTACAAGAAAGAACAATTTCCCTCTCTCCATGACTCAGCCACTCAGCAGTGCAAGAATACTTAAACTCGATCTGTGAGTGAGAGTATAAATAGTTGGGGAAGCATTGCTGGGTGGTGCAGATCCATTTCAAACCATCATGTGGGTCCATACTATCCACTCAGCAGTCCCTCTTGTACTTTATTAATTTGGGTCCATACGTGAACTTGTGGCTTACTATTGAAGATCCAGATTCTGTTAAAGGTTTTACGCCAGCACAGTTGCCTCTTACGGCTCAAGATCATCATAAACAGGATATACATCCTAATCCCAACCAATCATTCACCTCTGTCAATGAGGATAACGATAAGAGATTTGGAAAAGGATATACATAGAAAGATATCATGCCTCTTTGTATATAAATATGCTATCTAATGCATATTCCCATGTATCAAGTTTTCTCTGTGTTCAATAGAAGGAGGATAAACGTGTTCTACCGTGGACGTAGGTTCTATTCCAGAACCGAACCACGTAAATAGTTTCTTGTGTGGCATTGCTGTTTCTTCATGGTATCAAAGCCACAACAGTGATTTTTTTCTCACTGTTCATTCCAGATCCTAGAGTCGTCCTTCTTGAGACACCTCTGGTTTGTGTGTCATCTCAGGCTTGCGCAATGGCTCAGCTTCCTCCAACTTCATCATATCCATATCCTGCTGCTCTGAACATCTCCAACTTTGTCTCATTGAGGCTTAACCATTCAAATTTTCTGCTGTGGCGTACCCAGATCCTTGCGTTGATCGAAAGCCAAGACATGCAAGGATTCGTCAATGGAGAGTTGCCGTCACCAAATTCTGTCATAGAAGGGCCTGAAAAACAGGCTATCGTTAATCCTTCTTATGTGCTTTGGAAGAAATCTGACCGCTTACTTAAAGGTTGGATCACTGCCACTTTATCTGAGTCAGTTCTTGGCCTCGTCGTAGGTCTTGAAACTTCAAAAGAATTGTGGGAAATGCTGATCACCTCCTTTGCTCAAGATTCGCAAGAGAGGGAGTTCTGTTTAATACAACAACTATCCACTGTTAAGAAAGGGATAGATTCTCTCACAGACTACATCAGTCGTTTTAAAACGATATGTGATGATCTGGCCACTATAGGCAAACCTGTAGAAGATAAGGTCAAAGTTTTTTGGCTCCTGCAAGGCTTAGGGCCAGGATACGAAAATTTCGTCACCAGCATGCTCAAGCCACCGGTTCCTTCATATAGTGAAATCCTGCCTCTGCTGCAAAGTCATGAAACAAGAACTACCTTGTATGATGTCACACCACAAGCTGCGTATTATGCAAATCAAGGTCAGTCCAATAAACGAAAAAACAATTTCAAGTTCAATAGTAAAGGAAGAGGTTTTCATCAAGGACAAAACAGTTTCAATAAAAGTGCTGCAAATGAGTCCAAAACTTCAGCCAACACCCCTCAAAATACCAGTCAGAATAAGAACAAATTTTTCGGGATGCAATGTCAGATATGTGGAAAAAGGAATCATTCTGCCCTTAATTGCTATCATAGATTTAATCATTCTTATCAAATGGATGATGCGCCTAAAGCCCTTGCAGCTCTATCTATAGCCGATTCCCAAGATAATGAATGGTTTGCGGATTCGGGAGCTTCATCACATATGACAGGCGACGCTGGTAAGTTGTCTAAATTAACTCCATATCATGGCCATGATTCTGTTATAATTGGGAATGGAGAAAGATTACGTATTTCTCATACAGGAGACGCTGAACTTTTAACTCACCCTCTTTCCCTACAGCTCAAGGATGTTTTATATGTTCCAGATATGAAGGCTGATTTGCTCTCTATTAGTAAACTTACATCTGACTTTCCCTATGAATTCGTTTTCTCATCTTCTGGTTGTCATGTTAAGGATCAGAGAACCGGGCAAATAGTAGCGATGGGAAATAAGAAAGGGAGTTTATACTCCATACAGGATGGACCAGCGGCTTTCTTCGCCAACCGATTTCGTCAGACCACCTTGGAACAGTGGCATGCGCGCCTTGGACATCCTCAACTCAAGACGGTTTCTTTTCTGCATAATAAAAGTCTTATTTCGGTTATTGGAAATAAAAATAAGTCTCATATTTGTTCAAGCTGTCAGTACGGGAAGGCATGTCGCTTACCTTTTGAGACCAATAATGAACGAAGCAAGGAAGCATTTATGAAAATCCACTCTGATCTCTGGGGACCAGCCCCGGTTATTTCAAAAGACCATTATAGATTTTATGTGATATTCACTGATGATTATAGTCGATTCACTTGGTTCTATCCTCTAAAGAGAAAGAGTGATTTTTTGGAAGTTTTTCAACATTTTCACAAAATGGTCCAATGTCAGTTTGAAAAATCCATTAAAATTTTTCAAAGTGATGGCGGGGGTGAATATTCTAGTACTATATTTTTGTGATACTTAAATGAACATGGAATCAAGCGTCAAGTTTCCTGCCCACATACTCCTGAACAGAATGGGGTTTCTGAACGAAAACATCGCAACATCACTGAATTAGGACTTACCATGATACATCATGCTCATATTCCAAAAAAATTATGGGTTGACATTTTTTCGGCTGCTGTATTTCTTATTAACAGATTACCCTCATCAAGTTTGGGAATGGCTACGCCGTATTTTCAGCTGTATCAAAAGAACCCTGATTATTCAAGTCTGAGAATCATAGGGTGTCGATGTTATCCTTTTCTTCGGCACCACACTAAGAACAAGTTTGATGCCAAATCCTTACCGTGTGTCTTTATAGGGTATGACATGGAACATAAATGCTATAAATGTTTCTACCCTCCAACTGGCAAAGTCTATGTCTCACGTCATGTTGTGTTTGATGAAGATTTTTTCCCTTTTGCTAAACCAGGATCCTTATTTCAACACACTATGATAGAAGGCGATGTGGCTACTTTCTCACTGGAGAATAAACCAAGTTTCCTCAAAGTTGTTTCATCTTCTCCTTCCTCGCAGCTCACTAGTTCTCTCAATGAAACATCTATTGAGTTATCTTCATTCAGTTCTCCCACTTTAGCCAACAGTCTTCCAGGACCGTCAACACTTCCTGAGCCGTTACTTCAACAACATGATGTCTCTCATGAAGCCACTCATGAATCTCCTTCTCCACATGATGATGGAACTCATGAAAATAATCACTCACTGTCATCTACATCTTACTCTGGTTCATCGCATACTACAAGATCCATGGTCACCAGGAGCATGCATGGTATTCATAAACCTAACCCTAAATATGCTCTCTTACATACGGTTGATCCCACCATTCCTACAGAGCCACATAACGTGAAAGCAGCTCTCTTGCATTCTGGATGGAAAGCTGCTATGGATGAAGAAATTGCGGCTCTATCCAAAAATGATACTTGGGATCTTGTTGATAAACCTCCAGAAGTCAATATTGTTAGTTCGAAATGGGTTTTTAAAACCAAGCTGCATGCAGATGGCTCTCTCGAACGTCTCAAGGCACGACTCGTTGCTCGGGGATTTACTCAAATCGAAGGAGAAGATTTTCATGAAACTTTTTCTCCAGTAATTAGGCCTTCCACTATCCGTCTAGTCCTGAGTGTTGCTCTTATGGCTAAATGGGATATACGCCAGCTTGACGTTAAGAATGCTTTTCTCCATGGAATTCTTCATGAAGAAGTTTTTATGACTCAACCTCCTGGCTACAAGCATTTGGACTATCCACATAAGGTCTGTCGTCTTAAGAAAGCTCTATATGGTCTTCGTCAAGCCTCTCGGACATGGTTTGATCGACTCAGTTCTTTTTTGCTGTCCACTGGTTTTTTTTGCAGCACCTCTGATCCATCCATGTTCATTTGGCATCATAATAAGCAGACTATGGTCCTTCTCATCTATGTTGATGATCTAATCTTGACAGGAAGTGATTCTTCATTACTTCAATCGTTTATTTCTTCTCTTGGGACACAATTTGCCATTAAAGATATGGGACCTCTTCACTACTTCCTTGGGGTTCAAGTTGTTCGTGATTCCAAGAGCATGTTCTTAAGCCAACATAAGTATGCTTTTGATCTTTTGAGCCGCTCGCACATGGCCGACTCCAAGCCAGTGAACACACCTATACCACGAAAGTTATCTGCTGCCGAAGCTAACTCTGCGCCATTCCAAGACGTTACTCTTTATAGAAGCATCGTTGGGGGTCTCCAGTACTTGACCATCACTCGGCCTGAATTATCCTACAATGTGAATTTTGTCAGCCAATTCATGCATGCCCCCACTCTGGGACATTTTCAACTTGTCAAACGCATACTCCGCTACGTTAAAGGAACAATTGACCTTGGGCTTACGCTTTATAATTTCGGCCAACCTCAACTGTATGCCTTCTCTGATGCAGACTGGGCAGGCTGCCCCATCACTCGTCGATCTACCACTGGTTATTGTACCTTCTTTGGCAATAATTGTGTCTCATGGAGTGCTAAGAAGCAGCGCACGGTCGCCCGCTCTAGCACCGAAGCAGAATACAAGGCTATGGCATCTACTGCTGCAGAGCTCACTTGGTTGACTTATGTTCTTCGTGATCTTGGTTTTAGTTCACCCAAGCGACCCATTTTGTACTGCGACAACATTAGTGCATTACATCTTACCATCAATCCAGTCTTCCACAACAAAACCAAACACATTCAGATTGACTATCATTATGTGAGGGAACAAGTCGCCAACAACAACTTGGAAACATGTTATGTCCCTTCCAGGCTCCAGCTCGCTGATATTTTTACAAAACCCCTTTCTAAGGATCACTTTGCCAGTCTTCGCAACAAACTTGGTCTCCTTCGGCGGCCATGTTTGAGGGGGCCTATTGAAGATCCAGATTCTGTTAAAGGTTTTACGCCAGCACAGTTGCCTCTTATGGCTCAAGATCATCATAAACAGGATATACATCCTAATCCCAACCAATCATTCACCTCTGTCAATGAGGATAACGATAAGAGATTTGGAAAAGGATATACATAGAAAGATATCATGCCTCTTTGTATATAAATATGCTATCTAATGCATATTCCCATGTATCAAGTTTTCTGTGTGTTCAATAGAAGGAGGATAAACGTGTTCTACCGTGGACGTAGGTTCTATTCCAGAACCGAACCACGTAAATAGTTTCTTGTGTGGCATTGCTGTTTCTTCACTTACAACTTCCTGGTTGACCTTGACCAAGCCAAACCATTGAAGACTTTTAAAGGAGCTCAACCACCATCAACTGCACTATTAAAGCCAAATCATTGTGGATGGTCGGCTCCCAAACAGAGCATTACCATCCACTTAGGGCATTAATTGCTCTGAAAAATGTTCTGCGACCAGTCTAAGTGTCGTGGTGTTTGGGATGCCGTCCATCACAAGAACGAACATCCTCAAAAGGACTTCTGACGTATTACAGATAGGGATTCCCCTGACCTTATCCTCTTTCACCCTATGTGAGGGTTTCTCATAACACCTAAAATTTATGTCATAGTAATTAACTTGGATGCAATGTGATAAACAACTGGAGTTCTACATGTGAAAAATAAGACACGAGGATACACATCTTTCTAATCTTTTAAACAATAAAAACTATTAAATTTTTTATATTTTGAAGTTTAAGAATATTTTTTATTAATTAATTAAAAATATGAAAGTATTGTTGGTTTATACCTATTAAAATTGTCTCACCGCATAATTGTGTCTGACTTGTCACACTAAAAATGTCATGCCACTGTATGGCATATCTATCCCAGCGTTATCTGATTAAAATAAGCTGATTATGCGTTACCCACAACTCTATTTACATGTGGGAAACTCGTTGCCCAAACTTGTGGAAAACTTCTAAAAATGCATGGAAAACCAACTTTTCATTGAGTGAGAAACCCATTTAACTTCATAGGGGAATCCTAGCTGCTTACTTTATATATGGGAAACTCATTTCCCTTATCTATGAAACATGTTTTTTGTACATTTTTTGTTTGTTTTCTTAAATAAGAATTTTTTTTTAATAAAAGTTAAAATACACTTTTTATTCAAAAATTAATTTTTTTTTAAAAAGCTGAATTTTGTAACTATTTCATATTGGATTAAATTTAGAAATTTCATCTAACCACATTATTTTTTCTTATTCATTGGTTCTCTATATATAAACATATCATATGCGTATGTGATGGGGGAGACTGACTAGAACCCTGTCGTATGGCATACGTTTGTTGTTTACACTAACTATGTTTCGTGGTCCTCCCTCTCTCTGTCTCTGTGTGTGTGTGTGTGTGAGAGAGAGAGAGAGAATGTCCCATTCATCTTTGTCTCTTTCAAGCCATTTGAATGCAAGAAAATTTTCATATCATAAGGGCCCACAAGATCTGAACCCAGAAATGTTTGATGATTTTGTGGCACCTTATCAAAGACTCAGAACAGGAATATATTTTTATTACAGTCTTTTTACAAAAACTTAAGGGCCCAAAAGAAAATTCCACCTAAGTGACTTGTACTCATTTGGAGAAGATTCAGCATCAGCTTTGGAGAAGCTGACCAGACCATCAGGTCCTATACGGGATACATTGCTAGTGACACAGATAGCAACTTAAGAAAAATGGTTACAAGATAATGGAAAGAGAGGCTTGATTTTGACAGAGCTGGACAATTGGCTCAAGTGACTTTTTAAGTCAATAAGGTTTGGCTTTGGCTTAGGGAGGTCAAGTCAAGATCCCTTGTCTCTACCAATTGTTATCACTCCTTGAAGGTTCAAGAATGACACCCCAAGTATGTTGCTGCATTTTTGTATTTCCTAGTTGGTGCCCTATTTACGCTTTACTTTTTGAATGTTCAATAATCTGTTAAGATTGTATTAAAAAATGAATTAACTATGAGTCTATTTAATTGGATTACATTTTAATATTAAATCAGATGCGACCACTTAATCTGAACAAGTTTCATTTAATCAAATATCTGACCCAAACATACTATTGACATTAAAAGATTCAAACACCCCACACAAACACACAAGAACATAACAATTAATGTGGTTCAGTTCAATGTGAATCTACATCCATGATAAAAAAAAAACTCACACACTCTCATCCCTTTTCATTCCTTTCAATATGCCGCACTTCTACCACAATTGTAGTTTAAATGCTTTGGACTTTGGTTACTGTCATTGCATTCCTTCTTAGATGGTGCCAATCAGGTAAGGTTAGATAGACCATATCAGTTGATATTCTATCTTTGGTAGGACTCTTATCAATAAATGTGCTATAATAGGGCATCTGAATGCAAACAAAAGGGGTTGAGAAGTGAAGCATCGTTTAAATGGGACAGAATTTTGCAAGCAAAAGTAATTTCACAATACGGGTGATTCAGATATGAAGTTTTACAATATCGGACTTTCACAAATATTTCAAAATTTCTCATAATCATTCAAAAAAATTTAAGGTACAAACTTTCAGAACACTTGAAAGAATTTTTGCAATGTGCCTTGCGATACCCATCTGCAATTATCAGACTTATGTAAATTTTATAACTTTGGCAAGTGATCATGCAAACCTCGTCACAAGTTTCACAATTTTTTTAGAATTTCATAATCTTTTTTGGAATATCACAACCTTACATGTGATTTTATTGATGACTTTCCATGGGTGTATTATTTTAGCGTCAAGATGTGTAAAAATAAAAAATTTGCGTCTGTGAGGGGTAAAGGTATCAAGACAAAATTGGAAACCTACAAAATATTTAATTCAACAAATTTGGTAAATTGTAGGACATTTTTATAAATGCATCATTTTTTCATACAGTACGATCATTTTTTGAAATAATAACATCCTTGTTTATAATTGTTCATTTAGACTAATAACCAAATTCAACCATTTGAATTGTCATATTACTCTCAAATTGGAGGTCTACTTTCTGAATAAGTTATTTTTTAGGCCAACAAAATGTTTTTGCTAGAACTCATCACTTTGATATCAGATAGAAGTTATTTTTGACTTGTTAGAATGCTAGAGACCTTTACATTTGGTTGGAATTGGTTGAAGATGTTATTTCATGGGTCAAGGTTTGCTAAAACCATATTTCATTTAAAGAAGAATCGAAAATGCCAAAAACCTTCAAGAAATATTCTTTAAAATGTATTTTATCAAATAAAACTTTAAAAAACCCTTTAGAAATCCTGAAACCAGCATTCTTGATGAGATTGATTCCTGCTTAGCGAAAAAGGAAAAAGGTCTCTGGGTTCCCACTATCTTCCCAAGATGATCCATTTTCAAAATCAAGCCGTCAAGTTAAAAATCCATATACATGGGACTTTGAAACCCCAACTTGGTCATAAAAATAAAGCCCAAAAAAAAAACATTGCAACATACATTTTTGTTTCTTCTCCAATAACTTTTAGTCCCCAAACAAGCAGAACACTGAATTTAGTAATATAGAATATTTGATCGAAACAAGCATTTTCTGCAAAATTTTAAAACCATAAAAGTTTTGAAATTTTAAAAATATATAAAAAGGATTTTTTTATCTAGAATGGATAGAATAAAATAATGTTATGTTAAATGTCTTGGATCTGAATAGGGGTATATCAAATCCAATATGTGGAATTGGATAAGATAAATAAATTTGGTACAAATGAATCTTAGAACCAAACAAGATCATATCGATCAAGTATTTGGATTCAGATATAGCAAATAGATTCGGATCCTAGATGAATCTGAAACACATTTGGAATTCAATTTGGATCATACTGAAATCCAAATATTGTATAACATAATCAAGATTTGAAACACAATTGGAATTCAATTTGGATCTTACTAGAATCCAAATATCGTATAACCCAATCAAGATTCGAAACCCAATTAGAATTCAATTTGGATACTAGTAGAATCCAAATATCGCATAACCCAATCGAGATCCGAAAACCAATTAACGGATCCCATAGATATGTAATATTTGGGAACTCAAAATCCAAAAAATTGAGACCCGTTGGGGAAAACCCGAATAAGAGTATATTTAAATTAAATTAGGCAAATTTATAATAAGATGAGGCGTAGTGTAGCAGAGAGGTTCATTGCCTCTTAGGGGTTTTACGCAAGTTCAAATCCCACTACACCCACATGTGTGGTTTAATAAAGAAACATTGTTTTCTTTTTAACAAAAATGTATAATGCTTACATGTGCATAAGTAAAATAAAGATGACTTTATTTGCTACAAAACAAAACATAGTGTAGTGGTGAAGTTCATTGCTTCACTAGAGAGTAACCTAAGTTGATTGCTTTTTGACAAAATCGGAAATTAAATGGCAAGATTACACATTTTAATTATAAAGGTTAATAGCTGACGAAAAATTCTAAAACAAGAAACTCAATAAGGGTATGAGATTCAAATCTTGATTTCTTTTGAAACATAAATGAAGATTGCCCAGTTTAGCAGACATTTTCCTCATAAGAAGTGTAATTAGAATTAAGATAAAATTTAAGAAGATTAGGATAAGGATAAGGAAGGTTTCAAGAGTTCAAAATTTTTTGCCATGAACCAAAAGAGATGACAAAAGAGGAAATTCAGAGTTGCCAAAAAGAGAGGTTACACAAATTTTTTTTGTGTTGCTCTCTCTCTCTCTCTCTCTCTCTCTCTTCTTCTTCTTCTCATCTTTCTTCATTTTCCTTGCATTCTCCTTAGAAGAACTCCATTAAAGGAGCTGCTATAAATTTTGGTGCATCATTGACATGGAGGACCAAAGACAACGAATCAATTAGATAAACAGATCCTTGCACAATACCGGTTTTGGATTCTTGTATTGCAACAAGTTTTGAGATAGGTACATATGAACCTGATGTATATACTTCATGCTAAGTGGCACATTAATATTGTTTATTTCAAAGTTGGGAGAAAGGCCAATAGAGAATTGTTTTTCACATACTTGTTGAGACTGATAAGATAAGCCTCTCTGATCTCTCAAATGAGAATACTCAACCGATAATCTCTCGTGAGAATCCTCCAAGTTGACACATGGTGCTACCACAGTCGTCTGGTCCTCTAATATAGTTGGTAGTTCCTAGAATATAGCCTTATCTCCTCTAATCAAGGATTGACTCACCAACCATCTCCTCTAATGTAGCAGTCAATTATCGTGTAAAACGATAACTGCCTTCTCTGATGTAGCAGCCGAATATCGTGTAAAACATTACCTTTAAAAAAAATGTTATAATTTGTTCACAATGCTACTAACATATTGGTTAAACAGCGTTGGGCGCAAGTTACTGATAATTTGCACCAAAATGCAAAATAATAATGAATCTAACATAATAAGTTAATAAATAAATGGAACATTCAATAAATTTCAGAAGATGTAGTGTGGCTGGTGTGCACCTAGCGGCAGGACAAAATCATCATAATTTTCTTTGAGACTGACAGTGAGCTGAACTGTCCAAGGGTCGAACCAGCCTTTACATTATTAGCAAACCAATACTTAAACACTTGATATGACCCTAACCGCCTTATCAGTACTTAAAGACTTCGTTCTCACCTCAGCTTGAGAGAAATTTTATGGCCGATGTGTTTTGTGTGGCTGGTCAGAAACAACTCTATCGTATTCATCACTTTTTATTTAATTATGGTGATAGATATTGTTGGGTTAGATCATCGACCTGCTGCCATCAAATTGCAGCAAGCAGTCCTAACATAATTCGGGATGGCACGCTATGCTTGGAGATCCGTGGATTTATGCAGTCTTGGTACTTATTGATAATGCATGAATATATAATCTTTTTATTACACAAATCATGTATTTAAGTATATTTTTAGTGATTTACATTTCATGCTTATGATGTTTTAGGATTAGAGAAGTCACAGTTTGAATTTTGCAAAATTCAGAGTTAAAATAAAGAAATTAAGGTTGTTTTACGGTTTTGGACTGGATCTTGAGACAATACATATCATGATCCAATACAAAAATACCTTAATTGGATCTTGGATCCAATTATAAAATGTCCAGCAAGCATTTAAACCAAATCCATTTAATTTTTTTAGAAAAACCCCTTTTGAAAATGGCGCATAGCATTTTTTTTTAATCCTTGTTTTGAAATTTTACAAAAATTAAGACTGAATGGTAATTTTTTTAAAGCCATTATAAATATCTCACTTAGAGCTAACATGAAGCCATATTCATCCATTTTAAGCCTCTCCCTTCTTATCTCCTTTACCTCCTCTTGATCTCCCAAAGAAATCCCAATTGTTTTTTATCCAACTCTTCCTTCCTCCCACCTTGTTTTTCTTCTTCTTCTTCTCCTTTTTCTCACTTCTATCCAGCAATGAAGATGACTTTGGAAAAAAAATCAAAAGGGTGTGGACAGACCATCCACAGTTAAAGATCATTCTTCATTCATCTCCAATCGTCAAATTCACTAGAAGTTAATTTCTAGTGAGTTTTCTACACCTCCTTGTAAATTTTAGCATAGATAGTTAGTTTTTGTTTTTGCTATTAGATTAATCATCTTAGAGAGTTTCGAATTCTGTAATTCATGTTTTTGCATTTAGAATTCCTTTCATTTATAAGAAGAGCAATGGATTCTCTTGAATGGTTCTTGCGCAATTCAAGAGATCGATTGATCTCATTCCATTAGTTTAGGGATTTATCTTTTGAATTTTAGTTTTATTGTTGTCTCTTAATTGCAATAAGATCAAATCAGATTAGATCCAATCAATGAATCTAAATCTGATTTAGGTTTCTTTTTGTCTTATGAAAATAAAAAAAATAAAAAGAGAGAAATGATCTATGCTTAATTGCTTTCAATGCAATTATAGCTTTAGATCTATCTTTCTCATAGTATAGATTTTGATTCTAGCAAATTTAATTCTTGTTTATTTGTGATTTTTCTATAATTAGATTAGTTAAATAGATAGATCTGATTTCATGAATTTGGAATTGTTCATTCTTTGATCTAATGCAATAGATCAAAGTGTGAAATTAAAGAATTCTAGAAATTCATTTTTCTTTATTTCTTGTGTCTTTTTGTTTTTAGTATATCTAGAGATTTCAAAATCTGAATTATGATCTGTAAATTTTATCTGAATTGCGCTTAAGTCTAGTTACTCTTTGCAAAAAATCAGCATGATCGGAGTCCGATTGACTGGCCGTTATGAGCTTTTTCCAGCAGCATATTCTAGCATCTCTATTTTCTGTAACTTTCATTTTCTACATTTTTCTTAGTTTTTGTTTTTCGATTATCTGGAATTTTCGGAATCCAAATCCAGTTCTGTAAAGTCGATTGGATTCATGAATAAGTCTAGTTTCATATGTAAAAAATTTATTTATTTCCAAACTGTTTTACTAGACTAAATCTATTAAATTCTGGAAGCTGTGAGAAGTCTTGACAGCAATTTCGAGAGTTTGTAAGTTGTTGTTCATTCATTAATAAATCAAGCTCTACTTTGAATTTTTCAATTCTGTAAATTGGATTCTTTTTATTATTGTGTTAAAATCATATATAAAATATTTGAGAAGAAATTGAATCTAATTGCTATCCCATTCCATTGAATTACAGAAACCTGTTCTGACAAGAATTTCTGCAATAGTAATGGTAGAATTGTAAATTCAAGTAGAAGTTCAATTTAGATTAGATTTTGCATTTTGTGTGTGTTTGTTTTGGTGTTTGCAGGAAATGATACTGTTTGTTGATTCCATATTGAAGAATTGAAGTGGATTTGAAGTTCAAGTAAAGAAGCAAAGGCGAAAGAGTTGTAGTTTTAGTTTTGTTTCGCATTTTCAATTCATAGTTTATTAGGACCATTCTTGGCCACATTAAAACTTGTAATTACTTTATATTTCAGATATTTGGGGTTTGTAATAATTCTTTAATTTTTAGTTTGTAATTACTCTTAAGTAGTTTAACTTTTCGTTTTCAAGGCAATAAATAATTAGCATTTATGGAATACGAAGTTTATTTCAACCTGTTCCTCGTGTTCGATCCCAGTTCTCACTACTTGTGAGAGTTGTATTTTTAAATTTGGTAACAAACTTTCATAATAATTTTTCATAAAAACAACATTTAAAAATACACTTCAAAAAAGGCATACCACTTATGCACGCAATGCCCTGCTCATGCTATTACGCATATGATATGTATATGTCTTTGGTATGTAGTTCTATTTTCTTAGATATGGTGACGATCTTATACTGTTATATTTTTATGATGATGATGTTATGTTGATCAAATGCATGATAATAAAATATGCAAGTTATTGCCATATGAATGCCAAGAATGGGAGCAACATAATGTTGTGCATGATAATGTGAATGTGCAACCTATGATGTGTCATGCCTGAAATATTCTTTAAGTTATAGGATAAAATATAATGTCATTCTTGCACGAATGTAAGCTCGAAATTGAGCTTGTGGTTTAAAAGAAAAAAAGAATCTTGTGGAGTCATATGAGCACTTGTGATGTTGTTACGTATGTAGCATGTTGACTTTGCCAGAATGCATTGGTATGATGTGTCCACATGTCTTTGCCCATGGTTGGACATGTGGTAAAAAAAAAATAGAAAGGTGTTATAAATGCACCTAAATTTATAAACTTGACGGACATGCACACATAACCTAAGTTTTGGATTCTGCATACACTTAAAAGCTGGTATATGTTACCGGTCTAGCCTAAGACTCAAGATGCGTCCTATTCTAGTTGGTGCATCGATTGAATGCTAGCAAGATGAACGTTGTTGTGTACCCTTGACATGATGAACTTACATATTGCTTACATGTTACTTACTCAGATTGGTTGTTGTCTGAAATCCTCTGAATTATTATTTTTCAGGTAGTGAATAAAGATATTCGGGCAATTGCAGTCGTCGCTGCGGGCGGTGCCATGAGATTGTATAATTCTATGAATGTCCAGTGAAACTCTGATAGTATGATTATTCTTACTATTTATGGCTTTACATGTAATAATTCAAGACAATGTTTAAGTATTTATTGAATGATAGAAAAGGTTTAAATAAAAAAATCTCAAAATTTGATGAGAAACTACTAGAATTACTCTCTTGTTTTAGGCCCTGTGTGGATGATAGAAGTCAAAACTTAGTTTTGCAATCATATTGCACCTGATCTTTTCATATTTTGGTAGGGGTCTGCCTAATCCCAACTTGCCAATATGATGTGAAAAAAAAAAATTATGTGTACCACCTTATGATATGATGGTAACAGAACCAATAAATAAATATTTTAATATATAAAATATATTGTTTGTGTAGATATTATTAAAAGGTATTAAATTATAGAAAAATACTAAAATAATATTTGTAATCATTAAAGTAGTGTCGGCGTGTCATATGGTGTTTGACTCGTGTCACCCGTGAGACACAGTCATTAAGATAGCGTGTCATTATGACATGGCTTCTAATTCTGTCGTTTAGTGCTTTTACTCGTTATAATGAGCATGATTCTAATCCAACTCTCTTGGTCACATTTTTTCAATGTTAACTTTTCAGGAAGAACTGCTACTAACCCCATTTACTGTCCTTGGATCTAGATCCAACCCAAGCAGGTCCGATATAAGATTTGCGGAAAAAGCAGTAGGATCGAAATTGAAATGCACATCCCACCAGTGAGCGAACCATATTAACACCTGAATCAGGTTCAAGATTTCCTGAAGATAGATCCTGGGTACCACCAACAAACCCTAAACAGGGTCCAATATAAGACTTTTTTAATGACACCGCTATCCAACCCGAATAGAATTGGAAGCATCTCCAACAAACATTGTGTAAACCCAAGTTAGTCACGCTTCAATGTAGGGTTTCATAAAACAAATGGATCCAGATCCAACCCGAAATTTGATCCAGCCGACGGATCCGGACTGCGGGGCCAAGTCGAGGGTCCGAACCCGAACTGCCACTAGGATTTTGAATTCAAAACTTCCTTCCCGTTTCCCAATCATTCCCTAACGCCGAGACAAAGTTGGACAGAAACCCCAAAAAACTTGCGAGTCCGTCTCATTCAAATTTGAACAAAGGCAAACGCCGGCGTTGTCCTACGTGCCACGTGTGAGATGGACGGTGAGGATCGGCTAGGGGGCGGTCCCATCGGACGGCCGAGATCTTCGCTTTTGGCGCCCTCCCCCGATTCAAATTGCCCCCAGCCCCCCCCCCTCCTCCTCCCTTCGTTCTCTTCGTCCCTCTCACTAAGGAAAGCAATGGGTGGCGAGAAGCGTGGATCCGTCTAGGGTTAGGGTTCACGTTTCGTTCTCGCTTCTCCTCGAGGAATTGATTGGGTGAAGAGGGAGGAATTTTCGGTGCAATTCTTGGGAGTCAGGGGATCTTTTTTTTTCTTTCTTTCAGGTTGGGGATTCGGTTTCCCTTTTCTGTGAAGGTTATCTGGAGATTTTTGGAAATGGCGACGCAGAAACGGCAGGGCTCGTTCCTTTCATCGGCGTCGTCGTCTTTGGGTGCTGGGGGGAAGAGGCTGGGAATCCCGCCGGCGCAGCAGGTGAAGAAACGTGTTCCCTTGAGTAACCTCACGAATCGGACTGGCGTTCCAAGGGTGTCTGGACGGACAACCAATCAGGTTTGGTCGATCCCCTTCTTTCGTCTTTCGCTTGGTCAAGATCTTTTTGGGATTTGTGGTTGGTTTCTGTTCGCTATTCTCTCTTTTTTTTTAACAATTTGAAAGCCTGATGAATATGTATCTGGAATGCATCTAGAATGGTTCTTTGACAAGGGCTGATTCTTTGTTTTTCTTTCTTTTTAAAAATTTCACATGCATTGTATCTTTTCCTTCCCGTTTAGTGTTTAATTTCTTGTGTTTCTTTTGGCCAACATTAATAGATTTTGCAGTCACTGGTGAACATTTGAAACTCTGATTCAACTTTGTATATTGGGTTGTTCGTCCAAATAACAGTAAAAAGATGCACCATATAATCACGGAGACTTTTCCAAGCAGATTTTAGTATATTGGGTGTCTATTGTTCATTCTTTGTGGTCAGAAGCGTTGGAAATATCATGGGGTATCTATTCACTGCTTAAGTTTGTTTACTCTGTTCCGTCTTAAACTATTGGATCTTTAAGATATTACATCTTGTTGGCCTCTTAGATTCTGATGGATCTTGAATTATGTATCAATAATCCCATGATGGATTATCATTCAGTCCACTGCCTAAATCTGACTAAAATATGATCTGATGTTTTTAGCAACCAATAAAAAATCATGGTTTAGCAGGTGTCTGTGCCCAGATTTTCACTTGGTTCAAACCAACATGCTTCTGCTAACAAATTTGATCCCATATCTCGAACTAGCCATTCCACATTCCTGCTAGGTCCGTAGGATGTGCAGAAAGAACACATGCGTGTATGCATACACCATATATAGACGAACACACAAATCTACATAACATGACCATGTACATAGGATTGTCAAATGGGTTGTTATTATCCTTGATGAAATATCTTTAGTTGGGTTTTGGTGAATTGTAGTGTTTTTCCAGTTGGGCAAGTTTTGTTTGAGAGTTTCTTTCCTTGAGTCCAAGGCTGAATATCCGTCCTCATCTGTTCTTTTTATGTCCGTCAACATTCAGACAGTTGTCAATTAATATTCTTTGGAGTTTATGAAATAGGAATTGAACAAACTAATAAGTGTGAAAGCACCCATCAACAGTTCAAGACATCCATCAATTTATTATCAAGAGGGGATTCAAGGAGGAGGATGGGAGCATCAAAGCACAGGTGTTCGAAGAAAGGGAAAGTAATTTGAAGAAAGAATGTTGGTTGTTCACATGAGCATATCCGTGCACAGATTATTTGATATTCAAATGACACTAATGGAACTAAATCTGCATGTCCAGAAATCAAAGAAGAAAAGAATTGAGTTATGCTTTTATTTACATCCCTGACTCTGTCCCTGTGATGAGCTAATAATTAGTATTTATATGACTCTCAGATGATCATGAGAGTGATTGAATAAATTTTCCTTATTATCCACATCCCAATTACCTCAATTGCTATAGTTGTCTCACCTAATCAGAGAAAAAGTGAAGTTAGAAAACTTGTTTTTGACTTTTTGTGTCGTCGCAAATTTAGTATCAACATGCATTATCAAAATTCAAGATTCACAAGTAAGAAGTGAAGAAAAAAAATGATGACACACCTTATGCATTCTTCTATGGCATTTTAACTATATGTTTATGGCATAGTCATCAGGGTCATGCATTGCTGTATGCCCTTACACTGCTACATTTTGGTAGGATCTTTTGAATCAAAAGGCCCCCATAAAACTAGAATATGTTGGATATGGGTCACTGTTGCAAGCAAGAGTAGAAAACACAGTAACCATGATTTAGAGATGGTTTCTATCTTTCTATCTCTCTGAACTGATTTACATGCAAATTTGGTAGATTTACTAGCGTGTTGCAAGAGTTGTCTAATTTGCACATTCCTTTTATTTTTTCCCCCACTTTTCTATCGAGCTTGTGTACCAAACTATCAAATACATCACAATTAAGATGAATGACGTCCTGTTTCGTTCTTCCCATGCTAAAGGGGTTCGTGGGATCTACTGCTTGTAAGGGAAGGAAAGAGTTAGTGTCACATGCACCTGTCAGTGGTCTGCGTCGGAAGTCTTTACCTGTTCCTTCTGTACAGAAGCAGTCTGCTGTCATTCTCCCAGATCACAGACAGAATGTACATTCTTCCAATCTTGATACAAATCTTGGCACATGCAGAATGGACACATCTCCTAGTAGGTCGGATGAAAGTTCTGTTTCACTTGATGAATCAATATCTACTTGTGAATCACTGAAGAGCCCTGATTTTGAGTACATTGATACTGCTGATGTGCCATCTGTGGTTTCCTTGGAGAGAAGAACATGCCAGCATCTTTGCATTTCAGAAGAAACACAAGTTGAAGCTGGTATCTTTGTATCATCTTTTGCATTTTTTTACCATACTTGTTCTCTTGCTGTTGCTTCTATGAATTGTTTAGCAGATTGCTGTATAACTTCTTTTATAGCTTTGTAACTTTTGTTTAAATGTTGTTCTCTTTGATAGCTTTATTTGATGCAGGCAATTTTCGGTCTGCCCTTAGATGATTGCTCAAGTAACTTGTTTCTTCATTCTCTTTCACACATCTGATTTTTGTGTTTTCCAGACAATTTTGTGCAGAATAGCACAGCGCTTACAACAGATTCAAAAAAGGCAAAAGTTCTTTATATTGATGGTGATTCTAAAGATCCCCAGTTATGTGCAGCATATGCATGTGATATCTATGACCATCTTCGCATTGCTGAGGTTTGGCCTTTTACTACAACCTTGTGATTTGATTAGGTGTATGCCCATTCTACTAACAGAGTTGATTCTTCATGATTATGTAATGACGCTTTTTTTTGGCATATTTGTTTTTGATATCTAGAACCATGTTTTATGCATAGAAGATGTGCATTTATTCACTTCTTTGTGCCCTACTTGCATATATATTTTGATTTTTTTTTTCTTAATATTTTGGCCTTCCAACTATTAAATCTAGACGTAGTATATCTTGGTAGCAGATAATTGTGGTTGTGACAAGGAAGGATTAGTTACAATAGTTTAATCTACATTTAATGTAATGTGAATGATCATTTGTGAAGTTTTGGAAATACCACCATGGCATGTGTATGTCCTCAATTAGGATAAAGTGGGTCGTCGATTTCCTGTTGTGATGGACTTTATTATGGTGTAATATATATTCATCTGCGGGTGGATTGTAGTAGCAGATTTCCACTCCACTGAAGGATGGCAAATATGATTTTTATTCCCCTTATTTGTGGTACAATTGCTGTCCTGCCTGTTTATACTTTTGTAATTACAGTATATTGTTCTGGTCATGTATCATGTTTGTCTCATTTGATTTCTGTTCTTATAATTTGAAGTCTTTAAATAGTTACTTATTTTGTTGTTGATGGATTTGGTCATTTGCTCATATTTGTTTCCTTCTTTCTTGTGTGTTTCTTCTTTTTCCTTTCACTTTCTTTTTGTTCCGACAGACCAAAAAGATGCCCACCACTGATTTCATGGAGAAAGTACAAAAGGATATAAATGCAAGTATGCGTGCAATTTTGATTGATTGGCTTGTTGAGGTGATCATCAAACAATTCTTAACATCTTTGGGGGTCTTTTCTTCTTAGAAATGGCTAACTTTGTTCACCTGCAGGTTTCAGAGGAGTATAGGCTTGTTCCAGATACATTGTACTTGGCCGTTAACTATATTGACCGGTATCTGTCTGTCAGTATGATGAACCGACAGCGATTGCAATTGCTAGGTGTTGCATGCATGCTTATTGCCTCGTAAGCCAAAAAGTTCTGTAATTTTTTTTCTTCAGTTATTATTTGTATGTATTGCTACTCCAATGATATTTAAACTTTTTACTCTGATATCTTCAGTAAGTATGAGGAGATATGTGCACCACAGGTGGAGGAATTTTGCTATATTACTGACAATACATACTTTAGAGAGGAGGTCTGTGTGATTACATTGTCATCCAATCTCTTGGTTCATCTATTTGTTCTAGTTAAAGTGCCTGAATGTTTCTGGTTTATAATAGGTATTACAAATGGAAGCTGATGTGCTAAAGTATTTGGATTTTGAACTCACTACTCCAACAACAAAATGCTTCCTGAGGTTTGTGTTCTATTTATTTTCAGTTATTATGAAAAGCTGAAGCAAGCCCATTTTTTTGCTTATTATTGAATATTTGGATATTTGTTCTTGACAAATACAGGAGATTTGTACGTGCAGCTCAAGAAAGGAATGAGGTATAGTATTGGCTGATATCCTTCTCTTTTCCATATGGTGTGCTGCTGCGATATTGTTTTCTTATTATTTTTTCATTCTTTCAGGTTCTTCCTTTGCAGCTGGAGTTTCTTGCTAGCTATCTTGCAGAGCTTTCACTTCTTGAGTACAGTTTGTTATGTTATAATCCTTCTCTTATAGCAGCCTCAGCGGTATTCTTGGCTAAGTTTATACTTTTACCATCAAAGATGCCATGGGTATGTGGAATTATAACTTTGATTTCCATCTGATAACTCTCTCTCTCTCTGTCCTTGTGTGTGTACATAAACAACAATAAAAAAATGGGGTAAAAGAACATTTGCAAGTTGCAAGGCCTGTAACAATCAATATGGAATGATCCAAATTGTTTTTTTGGCACTATGGCCACAAAGAAGAGATTTATGGTTTGATTCCTTCCTGATATCCCTACTTTGTCAGGCAAAAAAAACTTAATAATGTCATGAAACTCTCACTGCATTGTGATGGCAACGTCATTTTCTTATTTGTTTATAAAATGTAATAGCTAAGGCCTTTTTTTTGACATTTCAAAAAACTGGATCTATATATTTATGAAAAAGAAACACTGAGTGCTTTATCGAAAAACCTTGAATATACCAAGAAATTGTATCTCTGAAATATTGCCTAGACAAATCTGTGACTATGATGCGTGTTTGCGTGTGCGTGAACATGCATGTGGGCGTGCATGTTTAAAACTTGAAATTTGGTTGTAAGTGATCAGACTACTGGTAGCAGGACACAAAAATTGTGTGAGTTGAGAACTGACTTTCAAATTCATAGAACTCATTTTTGTCACAATTATCAATGTATGTTGAATAGCAGGATATACATTCTGACATCTATTGGCAAACTAAAATGCTCATTGAAATGAGGAAAAACTTTAAAGGCCTACTGAAACTAGAGGCTCTGTTTCTTGTCTCTTGTCCTGATGGCCTAAGTGATTGGTATCTCTTAGAAGTAAAATCATATGGATGGTCAGGATTCTTATTTCAACCTTTTATGTTTTTTCAAAAGTCACTCAGTGGACATCTGATGGTTATTCACTTTTTCTGAGGTTTGTTTGAGCTGTTCAATTTTTTCTAGGGTTTGATGAATGCTCATGAAGCCTCTGACTTCGTTTGGGTTTAGTTTTTAAAGAATTGGTTTTAGAACTAATATAATAAATTTATACTTGGCATTTCTTGAGCTCTAGATGGCCTAGAAGATGTTGATTTTTGTCTTAATTTTAATTTCCATTTTTTGCAGCAGATAATTTTATTATTTTGTTTTTTTGTGATCTCACTATTTGTGTTATATTGTTTCAAATCATGTTGACAGACCACCACGTTGAGACATTACACACGGTATCAGTCTTCAGAGCTATGCAACTGTGTGAAAGCTTTACAGAATCTCCATTGTAACAGCCAAGGTAGCAGTTTACCTTCAATCCGGGAGAAATATAGTCATCATAAGGTACATTAACCTTTAAATTCAACATTCTATGGCATCATCACCTTCACCACCGTCATGTTTTGTCATAATCATCAATCATCATACTGCTCACCTGCATTTAAGCTTGCATGTTCTGTTTCTTTTCGCAAAATGTGGAAGGCTGTGATGTGGGATTCTAGACCCCAACCTCTATTGTGAAGCTGTGGTTTAATATCATTTTCAGAAATGATAGAGAACAACGTATACTTACCAGTGAGCAAACACACACACACACACACACACACACACACAAAGAATCCGAATGAGTTTGGGCTAAGCTGCAATGAACTTTCTCATGCTCAGCTTATTTGTTTGTCACTCAGACTCGAAAACTGGCTCATGCTTTGCTTGTGATCAGCAAAAACCTATCGGGTCCTTTACTTGGGTCCTCATTATTATCATTACTATCACCATCACCATCACCATCACCATTGTCGCCATTACTTTGTTACTTTCATTGATAAAAGTCACTGACGGCTAAACATTACCATTAAGAAATACAAAGGAATTGGTTCTAGGGAGATGCACTGTTTTTGTCTGCTGTCGTTCGTATTTAATTCCCGCTCAGTCTTATCCTTGTCAAACACCATAATAGTACTGGTTCTTCTCAATCATACTCCTTTGTTTGATAATTTGACAAATTTCAAATGTTACTGTTGACAGTACAAGTGTGTGGCCAGCCTTCACTGCCCAGCTACCATACCTCCTGAGTTCTTTTGCGATCTAAGTGATTGACTAAGCATGTTGATATGAAAAGTTTCCAATGCTTTGAAGTATACAAATGATCATCAGTGGTACAAGGCCGTTTGTTTGTCTGTTTCATATTCTTCTTGTGTTTTTGGTCTTAACAGGTAACCATCTCTAATGGTGCCTTCTTTGATCCTTTCTGCAATGCCTGTGGTTGACAAGCATTGTTTTTGTTGATATGTGTGTGCTGATCTCTGTGGTTCCCATAATCTTAATGTAAAATTTGAGTTGCTTGATCTGTAGTTTGGTTATGTAATGCCCACAATTTTCCTTTGGGGTTGAAATAATCAAATAATTAAATCGTCCGTTGTGGGTTGCACATGCAATTTTTGTTTGGTATGGAATCTTGGAAATGAATTGAATTTTTTAATATTTTTATATGAAAAAAAAGTATTGCCATATGCCTTTCCTTGTAGAGATCATGACATTGGCCTTCTTTACAACTGAAAAAGCAAATATGCTCCCATTGCTTGCATTTTCTTAGCAACTATGCCTTTGCTTGCATTTTCTTTACAACTGAGGATTTGGGTCCTGCTGTATTTGCTTGCATTTTCTTAGCATAGCTTCGTTGGATCTTGCAACTTCCAAATTGGGACATAAATGGTCACCCGGATACTCTTCATCTAAGAGATAAAATGGTTTTCAATCACCATGGTTAGACTGCTTTGCTCTCAGCCGTTCATTTTTAGACCGTCTAGAGGTTGGTTGGCTTTTAAAAGTTTTTTGGAACCCATTCAGTACATAAGCCATCCAGCCAAAATGGTTAGGAGCCGTTTATCTAAGAGATGAACGGTATCCCTGTGGCACTTGGGCACCATGACCTGATCTGTTTTCATTTTTCTAGTAGCCTATGTTTGGAAAGGAAACCTTTTTCTTTAGAACAAGAAATGGTCCTCTTTAAAAAGTTAGGAAAATACTGTGGACAGATTTTCATGTAGCATTACTCTTATTTTAAGGGAGGTGATGATCATGCTCAAGTTATCTTTGTATTACAAACTTGAGAAATAATAGTAAGATTAGAGATATTCGTATCAATAGTTATTAACATGTGTGCCAAACAGCTGAAATGATTTGATTGATTCCTGCCAGTATCGAAGTTTCTGTTATTTTCCCACATCCAAAAATTTTCTTAATGTGCCACAAGTTCAGATCTCGATCCAAGATGGATCTGGAGAGTGTCTGACTTCAACTCTTTTTGACAAGTTGAAAAACCCGAAGCTTTGGTCTTTAAAGCAAAGACAGGAGAATTGGACCACTTATCAAATCTCAATTTTAATATACCATCAGGTTTTGGATCAAAAGATCCTTATCAAATCTCAATTTTACAGGGGTTGTCTATTCCAAAACCATGTGGAAATTGCCTTTTTTTTTATCGACAATTACATAGATGTTTCTCACTCTAGACACCATTCCTTGTGTTACCCAAGACTAGAGAAATATCTCAAACATAGTCTATTCACTATTCAAAATATATCTAACATGGCCACTTGATTTTTCCTTTTATGGTTTGACCTTTTGTTGACTACAAAATTAGAGGCCTTGGTTAAACCATTTGTCTAAGTTGTCGCTTAAAAAATCAGGCACCATGTAAATTGTTGTCTGGAAAAATCAGGTGGCCTGTAAGTTGTTTACTAAATAATCAATTGGCTGAATTTTCAAGCGACGAAAAGGAAAAAGAGTCAAGTTAACAGTAAATTGGCCATGTTTGTTATATTTTCTAGTTTACAGTTACTAATGGTATTTTCAATAAAAGCGAGAGCAATCTTTTTTTTATGAATTTATAACCCGAAGAAACCACACCCTTCACTAAGACCTGGTCGCCTGCCCGCCTACCTACGGTCGTTGTACTGGCAGCATAAAACTCTGAGACTAGGACCCCTGCCCTGAGGCTTTTGCTATGCATTGGCTTGCGCAGAGTGGCATGCCCATGAGAATTGAGCAGATCTGATATTGAGGTGATGGTACTGGGTGCAGACCCAGCTCTGTTCAGACTCACCATAAGGAAAATTAGACCCAAGTCCTATAAGAATTACATGAACCATGCCCTGTCCATACTGGGTCTAAGAATATTTCATCTCTTTTTTATATTCATGGATCCTAATCATAACTCGGCCCGGACCAAGGTCTTGTAAGAAATTTCATAAACCGTACATGGCTCCGTATACTAATCGAACTCCTTGTCTCCAAACCGAGTTCTAATCTGATCGCATTTTTTATCACCAAATCCCGACCCTATAGGTTCAGTATGGATCAGGTCTGAGTCTGGGTCAAACCTGACCCATTAACGGCCATAGTACGGTTATTTTCCGTTTTTTTGGCATCTGAATATCTGATTGTCTTTAAACCGGATCCTCGATCCGATTCCGACCGGTTTCATGGTAATAATGAATTCGATAATAAAGAACCGATGGGCTATCCAATTACCGTTACTTCGTCATTTCGATCTCAGAGAGAGAGAGAGAGAGAGAGAGAGAGAGAGAGAGAGTCCTGCCATGGCGGCCGCACCACCACAGAGAGTCCAAGCTCTGGCAGCGTCCGGCGTCTCGCACGTGCCACCCTCGTACGTGCAGCCGCCGGAGTACAGGCCTCTGACCCACCGTCAGCCCTCGCTTTCCGGGGTCCCGGTCGTCGACCTTCGGGGCTCCGACGACGACGTACGCCTGGAGATCGGGGAGGCATGCCGGAGTTGGGGAGTGTTCCAGGTGCAAGGCCATGGGGTTCCCACCGAGTTGTTGTCGGAGATGAGGCGGGTCGGGGCGGCGTTCTTCGGCCTCCGGGCGGAGGAGAGGCTGAGGTTCGCCTGCGACCCTAGGGTTCCGGCGTCAGAGGGGTACGGTAGCCGGATGCTGGCCACCGAGAACGACGGGGTTCTCGATTGGAGGGACTATTTCGACCACCACACGTTGCCGGAATCTCGCCGGAATCCCGATCGGTGGCCGTCCTCCCCGCCGGATTACAGGTAGGCTTTGTTTACCTTCTCGAATCGACATATCGTCTTACATTTTACTCGTTTGGGAAAAATGAATACATTAGTGACTTCCTGTTGAGTTTGAGAAGTAAGTTTTCGAGTTAATTGTTAGAATTTCTTTTTTATTGTATACGTGGCTACGGGAGCATGAGCCGTTAACATTTAGGTTCACCTGAGGTCACCCTTTAACTGTTCCTTCCAATCCGAGTGACTAGTAAATTAGTAAAATGAGTATTGATGAGGAGATAACATGAGGGTGAATCCCACTTTTTTTGTGTAAGAGTGGTGCATCTTGGGGGATACGAAATGTTAAGTCTTGAATTTGGGATAAAGATTTCACAAGTACTAAGACTTCTTGATCTTGCATTGAGGAAAGTTGAGGATACCAAGTTGATAAAAAAGGAGAGTGTAATCTGTTGGAAAACGTGGTAGGTCAGGATACTAAAGATAACTTATAAACTTTACAAAATTCAAATATTATAATGAATATTATCAGTTGAATATCGTGTATCCATATATGATTTCAGTTAAGTGTAGAACTCAATTATTTCATCACTTTATTTTGTGAGAAACAATCATATTTCTTTCTTCTATATGGTCTTGTTATGAGAAACAATCGTATTTGTAAGAGAATTTATGCACTCTCATGAATGATCGATATGATCGATCAATTTAGATATGCAAGTGAAATCTCCATACACAAATCGGTATATAAATTATCATATGATACTATCCATAGTTGATTAAAACACTTTAACCATATTTAAATAGTTCTAATTTCAAATAATTTATAATTAAAAACAATAATGCAATTATTATCAACAATTCATTAAATCAAATCATTGAATAATTAAAAAAATGATTCTAATTAAGATCACAAATAAAATCAAACTTATTTAAATAGGTTACCAAACATACCAAAATACAAATCATTTGATTTTCGTGCAATTTTGAACATGAAATAAGACAAATTTTCTTTTAATGTAAAAAGGTAGAATTTAGAGAATTAAATAAGCATTCCAACACATTAAAAATCACAGAATTCCTATGTACAGTTGCAAAATTATGAATTTTGCAAAGCAGACTATGTCAGGTGCTATCCTGTTCCAAGTCATGATCAAACTCAAATTTAGATATAGGATCCAATCATGAATTTGGATAAGTAATATACTAAAAATTAATAATAGCATCGGAAGAAAAAGAGAAAAACGTACCTTTCACATGTAAAGGCTCACCAATTTATGTTGATTGAAAAATAAAGAAAAAAAATATGGCGCAAGAGTAAATCAACTTACTTTAACTTGAACCACCATCAAAAGATAATTGAGATCAAGCTTTTATATGCACCTAGGTTTAGGAGCAAACTGAATGGGGTAGACTTGAGCTTTGCCTCTTGGATGTAATGAAATAACAAGTGCACAAACACAATGCCACAAAAGAGCTACAAATGTGCATATTCACAAATACAAAAGCCACTTATGGGCCAAATACAACGAGCTACTAAGGGCTAACACATACACCTCACAAAAGGGAGCAAGAGTGCAAATACAAAATAAAAAAATGTTATTCAAAATGTTTAGAACAAGCAACCACAAGAAAGAGCCAACAACTCCTTTATATACAAGTGGGGGCATTGAGAATCTCCCAATATAGTCGTTGGGAGCTCCCCAATTATGACCGTTGGAGAGCCCCAACGACTCTATAGTCATATTGACCATAGAGCCCCTAAACAAAGATAAAAAATAAAAAAGATAAAAACCCAAAACTGTCCCTAATGGACAACACCTATTACATGTATAAAAAGACCAAAATACCCTTGATCATATACGCAAATTACATAACAATATATATGTGAATATATATACATATAATCTTGTGCAATACATTTTAACATCCCCTCAAACTTATGGTGTGATCACCAAAAGTTTGTCAAGAAGAAAATGAAATCAAGGTGACGGAAGCGCCTTGTAAAGAAGTCCGCCAGTTGATACTCGAAAGTGACATATGGTAAGATGATGTTCTTTTTCAGGAATTCTTTTTGCACATAGTGACAATGCATTTCTATATGCTTGGTTTCTAGCTATGTATATTGCACTCTTACCCTCCCAACATAGTCTGGAGGGTGTCTGTAAATGAGCACTCATATCTTTAAGTAATTTTTGCAACTAAACAATCTCTGATGTTGTAGTAGTCATTGTATGGTACTCAATTTCAGTGGAAGATAATGATACTTTCTATTGTTTTTTGCATTTCCACGATACCAGAGAATCACCTAAAAATACACAAAAGCTAGTAGTTAAGTGGTGATCATTTGGATCTCCTCCTCAATCTGAGTCAAAATAAAAACAACTAAAGAGAAGAAGAGGATAACAAAAGACCTCTAAAGGTAGAGGTTTGTAAATATCTAACAATCCTTATCATAACACTCATGTGAACTGTGGTGGTGGAATGCTGAAATTGGCTAGCAGTATGAACCACATATACAATATCAGGCCTAGTAATAGTTAAATAAGTTATGATGCCATTCATTTGACGATATGGAGTAGGATCATCCAAAGGTGTTCCTTCATCAATCTTCATTTTGACATTAATAACTTCAGGGGTATCCACCCTTTTTTGTTAGTAATTTCTGACCTGACAATAATTCCATTAGCAAACTTGGTTTGAGAAAGTAAATATCCCTTAAGAGAATAAGCAACCCCAATTCTTAAAAAAATCTAAGAAATCCAAGATCGGTCATTTCAAAATATTTTTTAAGAATACATTTAATATACCCTACTGTTACTTGTGATGATCATGTTATTAACATAAAGAAGAAAAATTACAATCCGTGCATCAGATTTCTTAGTAAATATGACAATATCAATATAACAAGATTTAAAACCAAGTTTGAGCATAACAAAGCTAAAACGATCATACCAGGCTTTGGGTGTCTATTTTAAACCATAAAGAACTTTTCTCAATCGAAGCATCTTACTAAGAGGAGCTTCCTATCCAAGAGGTGTATCTATATAAACTTCTTTCAAATCCCTATTTAAAAAAACATTTTTTACATCTATTTGATAGATAGCCCAACCTTTAACAACAACGACTCTGAGGGTCCTAATTGAAGTCATCTTAGCTACATGTGCAAATGTTTCATCATAGTCTATCTCATATTCTTGTGTGTAACCCTTGGCAATTAATCTGACTTTATACCTTTTTAGGGTCTCATCATTCTTCGTTTTAATTTTATAAACCCATTTGCAACTTATGGTTTTCTTATCCCTAGGCAAATAAGATATTTTTCAAGTCTTAGATTTTTCAAGTGTTCCTAATTCTTCATTTATAGCTTTTATCCATTCAAGATATTTCTTTGCCTGCTTATATGTGACAGGTTCAAAGTAGGATAAAATCTTAGCTAGACAAACTCTATACTGTGGAGAAAATAATTCATATGAAACAAATATATCAAGGGGTTTAGTGGTTCGATCTGATCTTCTAACTCCTTCTAGCTGTTGGGTTTTTAAGATGTAACAATTTTTTAGACTAAACTCAACCACACTTTTGATAAGGCCATCCCTCATTAGGTAATATTTTATTTAAAATAAGACTAAAAAAAATTAGAGATTTTGAGGATACCAAAACAAGGTTTAACAAACACAAGTATTACAAACATGTCTTGAAAACTATAGTTGTAAAGAATTTATTTGTCAAACATATTTTTGGTTCAACATATAATGTTTACTAATGTGCTAACTTGAATAATTGTTAAAGACGTAATAATAATTTGGCCTATGTATAATGCGCTCATACTAATTACCATAACAAGCATTAGAAAAGTTATGCTTACTTACTACATAGACATTGTGATTGTCTAAGACCAAAGTTCGTGTAGCTAATCCTATCTTGAAGGCTACTAGCGAATGTGGTTATTAATATTTGCCTCTTGATAGGGCTAACAACCCTCGTGCATACCAAATAACCTAGACAACAATGTTGCCTGTTAAAATATGTTGATCCTTAAATGTACATATATATATTTTTATATATATATATATATATAAAGATACGTATACATATATATATATATGTATACATATCTCTATTTATATATATATATATAAATATATATATTTTATCTTCCTAAAATACCCTCAAGGGTATTCTTGTAAATTAGCATTTTACGCATATTCCAATTGGAATATGCATTGTAATTTTTGTTTTATTTTTATTTTCTGTTTTTTATATTTTTGGGTTTCGTACCACATTGGGGGCCTCCCAAAAGTGACGTTGGGAGCCCCCAACGGTTACAAATGTGACCGTTGGGGGCTCTCCAACGTCCCCTTTGGGAGCCCCCAAGGTGGTCCCTTTTCATGCTTATAAATAGGGGATTTCCCCTTTGTATTTTGTATTCTTGAGGGAGCTTATGCTCCATTGTAATGGGGTTTTTACCCCTTCTCCATTATTCTTCAATGATATGCAACTTATGACTTTATGTCATATTTTTCCCTTTTTATGGGTTTTATGTGTTAGCACATTATGTGCTTATGTTGTTTCCCTTTAATGGGTATATTTGCACTCCACGTGCATAAGTATGGGTTCATTATGGAACCCAATGTATTCCAAGTCACTTTCTAACATGGTATCAGAGCGAGGTCACGATGGGGTTGTCCTTTGGTGCAACGGAAAGCGTGTCGCTCAAGAAATGGTGAAGTATTCATTGCTCTTCCTTTTTGCTTTGAAGTTATTCGGTATGTATCCCTTTTCTTAAAATATTATGCATTTGAAAATATGTTTCTTGCATGTAGTTTGTTCGTTTAAATGGTTATGATAGTTGAATTATCTCTCTCAAATTTGGTGAACTCGTTTGTTGTTCAAATATATAATTTGTGTTTATCGAACTACTCATCGCATATAATAGCAATTTATGTTTTTTTTAAAATTACCTTCAATTATGTGAGATTTATAATTCTTACATAACTATCTCATGATTGACCTATAAGTTAATTTTTAAAATTATATATATGATTTCTTGCTAAAGTAATGATCTTTGCTTAAAATTTCTTAACTCTCATATGAACCCTAATTTGATTTGAGTTCCTCTTTTTATTTTTTATTTTAGTGCATTTTTTGAAAAATTTGATATAATCCTTATATGAAAATCTCTCACATCTAAAAATCTTTGTTGAGTCCTAAAGTAGTTCTTGTTAATGATAACTTATAAGAACTCCTAAAAGTTTTTCAATGTTTCTTTTTTGAAAAATTGTTTATGATAAACCATTAGGAAAGATTTTTTAAAAGGAATTTCTCACACTACATAGAGTGCATAGTTCATCTTTTGCATTCTTTTGGTATAAATGATTTCATTTTTCATCTTTATAAACTTGTTGGTTTGTATTTTTCATAAGGTTTCGAAACCTCTTAATAATATCTTTTAAAAATGCCTACATTGGCCATAATATGGTTTTCTTTGTCCTCAATTGCAAGTGTTAAAGTTTGAGAATTTCAAGCATTGCTCTTTTTATAAAGTGCATACTTGCTCACTTTTGTGTATTTTTGTGCTTTGTGCACATTTGTTTCTCAAATATTTGCGCTTGTATGCATTCCCTATTTTTTATGAAATACATGCCTTAGTGCATGTTTGTTTACACCTTGGTGTGTATTTGTTCAAGTATTGTATGAGTGCCTTCGTGCACATCTTTTATAAAGCCTTTTGTGCTCACATGTGTATTGTCTCTTCGTAGACATTTTTGCATTATGGAGCCTTTATGCACATTTATTTTTGTGAAAAATATAATGAATTTAGATATTGAGTCCTTTTTAAATCATTGTAAGTGCTTTTAGCACTTTGAATGTTTCCGCATATCTCATCACAATCAAAGGTTTTTTAAAAATTGTTGTATGGGATTTAATCCCAAATTTATAAATTTTCAAGTGTTTTAAATATTCATTCCTTGAGTATTGTGTTAAAGCCTTCTTTGTGAACCATTACGGTTCTTATGATTTCTTTGATTAAAAGCTTGATTGTCTTGATGAATTCTTTATGTTGTTGTGTTTATTGCTTAATAAGTCCTTTTTGGTATAAATGACTTGTTTGAAGATTAAGCATAATTTGTGTTTATGCAAAATTGTTGTTATAAAGCACATTATTGATTATTAGACCTTTTGATTCAATTTTTTAATCGGTCTTCTTTTCTTTGAAAAATGATTCCTTAAGTGTTTATTGCCTTTTTGTGGCATTTATATTTGTCCATCACATGTTATTTAATGCATCTTTTATTTGGCCTTATTATTGTTATATTAGAGATGTTTGTTGAGGTGAGTTATGGGCACCTCGTGTTATATCATTTTAGTTTGTCCACCTTCCATATTATAGATGGTTGTTGAGGTGAGTTATGGGCACCTTGGGACTCTAAAATGATTTGTTGTATGATCTCTAATTATGAGTGTGTCACTCATTTTTTCTCTTGTGGCCATTGATATTATGAATGCTTCTATGTAAATGTGATGGACATATGGTGTTTTAAAACCTTAAATGTTTTAAGGTATATTAAAAATCAAGGGTTTTGGGATTATTGCCCAACCTTTTCTTGTTTATGAATCTTATGAGTGCATTTGCACATTTATGATTTTGTGTTCTTGTGATTTTGCACAAGTATTCTAAGTGTTCTTGGTGTGTGTATGTTCACACATTTGTTCTCAAGGATTTTATTTTATCGATTATAGTATCTTGTTGAAGATATTTTTTACATGCATGTTATTGTTATGAGAATTCATTTTAAAAGGAGTATTGTTTTATTCGAGGTTTATTTTCATTACAAGTTTATTGCCTCAAAAATCTTTTCCTTTTATGCCCATTATCTAAGTGTCATCATATGTAGACAAGAATTTTATTACACCTTCGTGTGTTTTTAGCCCTTTGTTGGCTTTTGCTCTCTTGGTCTAGTAGCTGAACACACTTGTCTTGAGTGTTTTTATATGTAGACAAGGCACGTTGATTCACACCATGGTGTGTGATTTTTAGCCTATGTTGGCGTTTGTGTCATTGTTCTAGTCGCTTAAGATGTATGCCCATGGTTGGCTTATTTCACTAATTTCAAGTGCTATCATATGTAGACAAGAGATGTATTATGTTTTAGCCCATGGTTGGCTTATTACTCTTGTTCTAGTAGCTGAACATACTTGGTTTTAAGTGTATTTTTTACGTAGACAAGAGATACTTTTTAGTCTATGTTGGCATGTATTCTCTTGTTCTTATCGTAGATGCACTTATTTCAAGTATTATTATATGTAGACAAGAGGTTCTTTTACACACCTTTGTGTGTGTCTTTGGCCTTTAATGGCTTTATATTCTTGATCTAGTAGCTTATACACTTGATTTATGGGTTTTGGAGGACTAATGAGGAAGATGTTTGTAATGGATAAACTATTGTTGAAATTTGCCAAATTTCATTCATGACTTGTGTTTTTCAAGCAAATCATATTTTTGATATGCATATCAAGTTGATTTCTTAGCATTTAATCTATATATTAAGTGCTTATGGTTTTTGCCACCCTTATATGCAAAATGTGTATTAAGTATGTCTTTCATAAATGATTTTAAAACCTTGTGAACTCTTGGGTTTATTTTGCCTAAAGTATGCTTGGAGACTTTGTTTCTCTTGTTTGGCACTTCATTACATGTTTGAAGCATGTTTATTAATGAGTTCTTTGAGTATTAATTCATTTCATGATAAGTATATGCATATGCTCTTTATGGCCTTTTTGGGCTCTCATTCAATAATATTTATGTATATCATGCCTCTTCGTAGGCTTATTGTGGTGTCCCTTAGTGGACCATTTTGTTATTCCCCACTATGGGGTTATATTTGTCAAACGCTGGACCTTATGAATGCATTATGCATTCTTGCAATTTATTTCTGCATAATTTGCTTCCGCTCATTTTGTTTTAAACATGATATATGATTTTGAAACTTTGGGGTCATTTTTGCATAATTTGCATCTCTTCTAACCTGTGCTAGTTAGAAATGTTCCATTTGAATAAAAGTACAAAGATTTGTTTTACTTGTTTCTTTGTTGTTATTTCACAGGATCTTGGAGATAGGACAAAGAGAAGTACCCTGGATAGTTCGGGAAATTTGAAGACAATAGGAGGAAGGCCTTTTCAAGTTCCATTGCATCCTTGCCGGAGCCTCTTGGAGTCTTGCCCTTTGTTCAATCTTTTCGTTTCCCCGCAAAGATTGAGGGGGGGTGTTAAAATATGTTGATCCTTAAATGTACATATATATATTTATATATATATAAAGATACGTATACATATATATATGTATACATATCTCTATTTATATATATATATAAATATATATATTTTATCTTCCTAAAATACCCTCAAGGGTATTCTTGTAAATTAGCATTTTACGCATATTCCAATTGGAATATGCATTGTAATTTTTTGTTTTATTTTTATTTTCTGTTTTTTATATTTTTGGGTTTCGTACCACATTGGGGGCCTCCCAAAAGTGACGTTGGGAGCCCCCAACGGTCACAAATGTGACCGTTGGGGGCTCTCCAACGTCCCCTTTGGGAGCCCCCAAGGTGGTCCCTTTTCATGCTTATAAATAGGGGATTTCCCCTTTGTATTTTGTATTCTTGAGGGAGCTTATGCTCCATTGTAATGGGGTTTTTACCCCTTCTCCATTATTCTTCAATGATATGCAACTTATGACTTTATGTCATATTTTTCCCTTTTTATGGGTTTTATGTGTTTCCCTTTAATGGGTATATTTGCACTCCACGTGCATAAGTATGGGTTCATTATGGAACCCAATGTATTCCAAGTCACTTTCTAACATGTGCCACATGATCTCCAGTCTTTGTCAGGTCCTTGGCTGTTTTCTCCATATTGGCATTATAAGTAGGTCCATCTCTTTAAGCCTCATCTTCAACAAACCTTACTACAAAAAAGAAATAAGATACACTGCATCACCCTAACTCACTCAGGCTTATACCCCTAACCTCGTATGTGAAATGGCTGGGATTTTTTCTCGTATCTAAATTGACACTACTTATATAAGTAGTCAAATGAACTCATCCTGTAATCAAAATTGCTAAATACCAAAATAAAATCTTACATAACTCACAGTTGCGTGCATTATCAAAGCAACAGTTCATTGAACATCATCAAGGTTTATTCAAATATTCATGGTTTTCATCAAAAGTTATGCAAGGTCATACAAAGTATCCAACATAATCAAAGGCCAGTGGAAGGAAATGGTGAAAGATATTAATGGTGGTTTCCTAAGGCTTTGCGGATTCCTGGACGTAGGAACAAAATCCAATAGATTCTAGATTTTGAATGACAGCCCCAGTTTGGCTATCTAAAAGGCAAAAATGCGCTGCATAACCTTTTTGGTCTCTCCATTTTGCATTTTTAAGGTTTTATGTTATTTTTCTACTATAGTACATGGTGTTGTGTTGTTATCTAGTGAATCCTTTTTTTTCTTTTAATCTCTCTCTCCCTTGATTTAGTGTTGTAAATCATACCTGCAGAAAAGTGGTAATAGAATATAGTAATCAAATGAAGTTGCTTGCACAAAGACTGCTTCATTTGATCTCAGAAAGTCTTGGCCTGCCATCCTCATACATTGTAGAAGCAGTTGGAGAAGCATATCAGAATATCACAATCAGCTACTACCCACCTTGTCCCCAGCCAGATCTTGTTCTTGGTTTGCAGGCTCATTCTGATATGGGTGCAGTCACTCTCTTGATACAAGATAATGTTGGGGGGCTCCAAGCTCTAAAGGACGGGGAATGGATCACTGTGCAGCCATTATCTGATGCCATTGTTGTCATTCTAGGTGACCAAACGGAGGTAACTTTCATGTCTTCTGTACTTTTGTTGCACTATTTATTCATTGTGTTATAGGGCTGCCAATAGGGAAACTATCAATTTGTGATGTGGTTGCTTGTTTCCTTGGTTAATAGTTGGGATTTTATGATTTTTTTTTCATCATATATGGGCCTGCTGTTCAGGCTATGTAACATGGGTATTTCTACCAGGTCCCCATACTGGTGTCATAGCCATGCTGGTATTGGGTATTCTTCAGTGCGGGTGAACTTGGTTTTGAACCTAGCTCAATCCATTTTATCCATCTTATGATCCGATCAATGTGTAGTCTATTGGCGACACTACAATTGTCTACTGCTAACTACATGTTTATTAATGATTATTTTTTAGTTAGCTACACATCTTTGACATGCTTTAGACTTTTATTTTCATTTCATCTTGCCTGGTGTAACGGGCGACACTTTTGTGGTCTGGGAATACAAAGGATGAGTTTAGAATTAAGGAGAAGCAGCCCCAGATGATTTTTAATGTGTGAGGTGGCACATCATTAGTTGTGTCTATATTGTAAGACCATATTAGGATTTCATACAACAGCCATTAATACATTTTAAAGTTTTAAACTTACAATATGCTGCTAGCCTGCTACTTGAAAATGTGTTCGAACTTCGAAGTTGAAAGACCAAAAACAATAGATACCCAGATGATCCAAATAGACCCTAGATATGCCTAAATTAGCAACCCCTATTTGGATGATTTAGCTTCTGCTCAATAAAAAATAATTTAGAAAACCTTGTATAGCATCCACTGACTGGTTAGTATCTTCGCCGTCTTCTTCCTTGTCAAGTTTCTGCTCTTCCACAGAAAATGCTGCCTTCAACATCAATGCTACATAGGTTCATTATCAATCTACAGAAATTGATTATTTTCTGTCTTCCCAATTCACATATGACTGTAAAAAATTATTTTTTAACATTCTTTATGCTGTAAAAGGAAAAATAGAAAAAAGTACTTGGATGTGCATTGTCTAGAAAAATTATAAAATGGGTCTGGAAACCACTTTATCCACAGGCCAAGTAATCTTAGTTCTGACTCTGCTTAATTTCGTCTTGTATTGATTTTGGGATAAAGTTTGTTTTCTTACTTGGTGAGCACTTTACTTGCCACTCTTTTCTATTTCCAGGTCATGACTAATGGATTATATATAAGTGCTGTGCATCGTGCTATTGTCAATTCCAACCAAGCGCGTCTTTCTGTTGCAACCTTCTATGATCCCTCGAAGCAGAAGAGAATATCTGCTGCACCAATGCTTGTCACTGAAAGCTCTCCCCTCCGGTATTGTGACGTCTTGTATGGGGATTATGTTTCTGCATGGTATGGGAAAGGCCCTGATGGAAAACGCAATATTGACGTGCTCCGAATTAACCAATGATCCTGTCTTAAATAACTTTCTGATCATGTTCCATATGTCTTGCCATCTTCACTCTAGATGCCTGTCCACTCGATTTGTTTCTGCATGTAATTTTGATGTCGAGGGTGTGACCTATCCAGTATGAGGTTATTGCTGTCAGAGAAGATATATTCAAGCGGGGCATTACAGTGAAACCGCAGGATGAAGATGTATACTCGGGTCATCAATCCATGAACAGAAGCTTTAATGTGATTTTTTAAACATTTGTTTCCTTGTCATTTGTTGCATATCTAAAGGAAATTGGTATCTTGACCCAATTGTGAGCTAGGAGAACAAGTCTTTCAACTTTTTTTTTTGGACAGCCAAGCTGGGGTTTGGCGGACCCCTACCAGTTTATTTGATCAAAATTTAAACAAAAACTGTACATCACTTATGTACACGTAACTACGAAATTGGAGGTATCCAATCTGGAGGCTTGTCCTTCCAGAAGCATCCTTGCTACATCGGTGGCAGGAAGACAAGCGATTAAGCATAACCATTCTCAGCTTTAGAAATCGTTTGAACTGTGAAATGTTCAAACCGAAACAGAAGTCCAGACATTTCCTTCAGATCAGGATCATATCTCCCTCTGCCTTCCATTACCTCTAAAATGGCTCGTTTAATGTCATGCCTTGACTCCTCAATGCATACTTTGGATGTAGTTGGACAAATCCAGCTCCTCCATTCTCTGTCCTGTATAGTGCCTTCATGGCAGTTACACCGTGCAAAGAGAAATGCACCCATATGATTTCGAATTGTAAAGCCGACCCTCCGCTTGTCTGGAAGGAGCAGTTAGTGCAAGTCACCTTGTGTTGGGACGTTGCAAGTTCGAATCCCAATGGTATGATTGTACAACTGGTAGGGGGTCTGCCTAACCCCAGCTTTCTCTGTCGAAAAAAAGAAATAATACCATTCCTTCCTTCACCTCCATATGGCCCAGATTGTGGTTTGGAAGGTCACCAACCATGCTTGCTGAACTCGCTGGTCTTGGAACCTACTCTTTCCCCATTATACAATTGACTCTTGAGTGCCCTCTTTCGGGATTCATCGACGACCAAATCAGTTCACTATTCTTCGCCAGATTAGCTCAGAAACTGGGCACTGGATAAACAAATGATTCACTGACTCTTATCTCTCCAGCATAAAGGGCATATGCTGGGCAATGCATATCCCATTAGTGCTAGACGATCCTAAGTTAGTATCTTCTTGAAAACTGCCATATGGGTTGTGAAAGCGGCTATAGGAAATGCCCCTTCACACCACAAACAACTTGGCCCAAGGAACCTTACTGTTATGCTTTCTAATTAGATCCCAAGCTGCTGTCAAAGAAAAACTGTAAGGAAGCCTTCCAACTGAACACATCTGGCTTGCTAGGATTGAGGTGGACTTCGTCCAATGCTGCCAGAATATGAAGAGGCAAACAGAGGCACTGTCCCACCATAGAGTCCATGTGCTCCCTATTGGAATCAAGCACCTTGGCTACTGTCTTTAACACTAATGTTCTATTTTGACGACAAGTCAAGTTTTTTTTTTTTTTAACAGAGAAAACTGGTGTTAGGCTGACCCCTACCAATTATACAACCATATACCATTAAGATTCGAATTTGCAATGTCCCAACACAATGTGACATGCACTAACTGCTCCCCCCCCCCCCCCCCCCCGTTGGTGACAAGTCAAGTTCCCTAGTGTGTAACTCACCAGCTGTATATGATCCATTCAGGGATCATGCCACCGTATTGATTTTTAGACCACACTGAATCCCTGTGGAGGTATTTTGCCTCCAATAGTTGAGTCCAAGGGTTGTCTTTCCCATTTTGCAATGGCCCATCCTATCTTTAGAGAGACAAGCCACATTCATATCCCTTATTCATCTGATTCCTAGACCACCCTCTTCATGTGGTCGACAAACATCTTCCCGGTTCATCAAATGTATAATATGACGGTTCTCCATCGTATCATGCTGCAAGAAACCTCTTATTATCGTCTCTATCTGATTTATCACCTTCATTGGCAGCATGAAGGTCCACATCCGGTATAAAAGGATAAGAAGATATCACTGATCTTATACAGTGAATCGGTTTCATCAGTCCTGCAAACAAGGGAAAACCCAAATATTTAATGGGAAGAGAAGTAAGTTGCCATGAACAACTGTTACTAATCAAGTGATGTCCAACTTCTCCATTAATCATCACTGCAAACTTTGTTGTTGCGACACAGTCCATGATAAGAATATCCTCTAGGAACTTCCAATCAATTCTATCATATGCTTTCGCTAATTCAGTTTTAAACAAAATTGATGGTCTCGAACTGTGCATTTGGGAATCCACCGATTCATGGGCAATCAAAATACTCTCTTGGATGGTTTTGCTTTCAAGAAAGCCCTTTGATTCTTAGAAATCATACATTGAAGAATACTTCTCATTCTGCTAACCATGCATAAACTAATAGGGCAAAAATGTATCAAAGAAGAAGCCTTCTCAAGCTTCGGTATAAGCACAATGTGTGTACAAACACGCCTTAGCAATATGCTATTAGAGAGAAAAAAAAAACTCGCAACTTTACACACATCTGAGCTAGGGGCACTTTACTACAAAATTTCTGGTAAAAGTTTTCCAGAAAACCATCTGAGCTAGGGGCACTTTCCTTGTACAGCTCAAAGTTTAATTTTCTCATCTGTGACTAGCCACACAAGTTGATCATTTTCTACATCATTGACGGACAGAGACCTAATATCTTCAAAATGTGACCCATCAATCTGCTCCCTAGTGAATAAATTTTTGAAATACATAGTCGCCTCTTGAAAAATCTCACTTTTGGGGAACACAATTGTAACTTCATCCCTAGGAAGTAATATGCATTTTCAGAATAGGAAATGACCATCCTGTACATGTAATTTGACACATTTCTCATAATGCACTATAATTTTTGATATTTTTTTCATGTTCAAAATCACAAATATTTAGATTTAAAAAAACCTTTTTACCCTTCGTATATGCAAACTTCTTTCTATACATACGTACTTCCTCTCAAATATGACTGTTTTTTGCAAAACAGTATCTGTCATCAGATCTGTATCTAACTTCAAAAATGTGTGTATTTATAGTCGTTGGAAAGCTAAGACATAGGCTTATAACTTTATGTTTTGAGTCAAAACGAAAAAATCCTTTAGGATTCTTATTTATAAGTTTCAAAACTGGAATAAAAACATGATTTGCAAACTAGAACAATCAAATAATATATCTTTTAGAGGACGTTTTGACTTAGAAAATGAAGAATTCTGAAAAAAAACAAAAAAACTAAACAAAAATACCTTTCCACTGCCACCAAGATAACCTTGATCTGATGAGCGGTTGGAAAAAAACATCCTCTAGAAGATAGATTGTTCCTCCTAAACATGTGAACAATGAACACTATAGGCGAGGATAAGAAAATTCATATAAAATATATACGGACTTGAGAAAGTTCATATAAAATATAAGTGGACTTAAGGAAGTCCACATAAAATATAGGCGAACTTCCTCATTTTATTCGAGTTTGACAGGATGTTCGCAAATATTATTATGCAAACTTTGAGAAGTCCAAAAAAAATGTTTAGACCTTATTTTAAGTGAGAGTTTGCGGCACTCGATGAACGAGGCGATATTTCACACAAACTTCATAAGTTCTGTGCATGCAAAGGGTAAAAAGGACATTCTGTTATTTATGAGTTTGGACATGGGAAGCATATAAAAAATTATAGTGCATTTCAAAAAATATGTCAAATTACCCTTACAGAATGGTCATTTCTCATTCTCAGAATATTGTGGTTCACCATCAAGTGAAAATAAGTGAAAGTCTTGACAACTTTGGTGCCACTTGTAAGGTTATCAAAGTGGTTTCTCCAAGATCTTTCTTTAAATCCAAATATATCATTGATTCTCATGAAACTACCCCTAAACATGATGGGAACTTAGCACTTATACTATTGCATGTTATCATATCACAGAGACTTTATAAGCATCAACAACATACACGCACACGCAGAGACACACACGAACATGAAGCAACTTAAATTAACCTCGTATTTTTTCCAACATTCTCACGTGAAACGGAAGGAAAGAAGATATATAATTGCATGTAATATTTTACAAAAAAATCCATCCATTTTGGCTTTCTTTGAAGAATAAGAACGAGTCTTTCCTATAACAATGTACTTTAACTATTTCATAGAACATCATTAACTGTCGACACCAACCACACAATATATCATTCATCTAATAAAATAACATGTGAGAAAACACCATTCATATTAAAAAAATAATGAATTCATGCCAAAATTTAAAAAACTAATTGTTTTAACTGTTAATGATCTACTTATCGGAGTATCTTTTCGTCGATGATGTCCCTAACACTCAAAAAGTCGTTGATGAAGTGCCATAGAAAATAGTCACAGGAAGAAGGCCAAAAAAAATTGCCAAGGAAAGCACGGTGGGGCAAAAGCGATTGAGGACCACAAATAAAGCCCTGAAATACAAAAAAAAAACCTAAAACATGAACTATCATTTTTTTAATAAATATCAAAGCATCACATTTAATGTCAGTACAAACATTCACAAAAAGTGAGAGATTCACATTTAAGTCTTCAAAAAATTTGCGAATCTCATGTCCAATGTGCAAATGCTTAGAAAGTCCGCAAATAAGACACAAGATCCGCATATATGCAAATTTAGTGAAATATTTACAAAGTTATGATAAATTTCAGTTATAGGAAGTTCACAAATTTAGTTATAAAAACTTAGTGCTATATATACACATTTAATGGAATATTTACAAAGTTATGACATATTTCAATTACAGGAAGTTTGAAAATTTGGTTGTTCGAATTTTGTACTATGTATGAGAAGTTAGTTTGCGAAATTTTGAGAGGTTTTAGTTATAGAAAATTTGCAGATTTGGTCATGCGAACTTTGTATAATATATGTGAATTTAGTGAAATATTTGAGAAGTTATAATAGGTTTCAATTACATGAAGTTCACAAGTTTGGTCATGCGGAACATCATGAAGTTGGCAAAAAAAATGTGAATCTACCTTTTAGTGAGAGTTTGCGATACTTGAAGATCGTAATGCTATATCGCACAAACTTGAGAAAGTTTGCTTGTGCGAAAGTTAAAATGACCATTTTAAAGTTGGATATTTGCAATCTTGGACATCAGGCTTATTTTAAAAATTATAGGGCATTTCGAGAAACATGTCATTTTTACAATTAGGTATTATCATTTTTATTTAATGGGAAGCGAAGTAAGTTGCCATGAACACGTGTTACTAATCAATTGAGCTCGATGAGGCCTGATATGAAATGGAATAATTTAGGATTTTGCTGGACTAACTGCCCCGCCCAGATTTCCTTTCAAAGTCCTTGAAGATGTAGAAAAAGGACATGATGAAGCTTTCTGGATCTCGAAGAAAGAACTAGGCATCATCGGCAAAAAAAAATGAGACCAAGAAAAGTTTCACATTGTGACAGAACCATTCTGCCTTGAACAAACACCTACTCAATCTTTCCATTACCATAAAAAAGAGGTATGGAGATATGGGATCACTGTGTCTAAGACTTCAGGAGCTACAACTTTTCCATTGATCAATACTACAAACTTTTTAGTTACTACACATTCCATGACAAGTTTGATCAAATTATGATGAAATAGTTTTAAACAAAATTGATGGCCTCCAATTGTGCATTTTCCTACTCATTCGTTACTACTCAATCTTTCAACAAGTTTCCTTACCCCACAACACTGAATGTTGTGAACTTCATGTCCCTAAAGCTGATGCACACCAACTACTTTGGAGGACACAACTACTAGGTCTGATAGAAAGTCAAGATCTTCAGGGGTTTCATAAGCATGACTCGCCCGCCCCGGAGCAGTTTATCATTGACTCAAATGGTGTCCACAATGAAAATTTGGATCTCACTGCTTGGCAAAAATCAGATCGCCTTCTGAGGTACCTTGTCTGAAGAAGTTCTCAGATTTATTGTTGAACTTGACACCACAGCATAAGTCTAGTCAACACTTGAAGAAGCATTCACGTTTGATTCTCAAGAGCACGAATGTTATTTCCTGCAAAAGCTTCAAACATTCCATAAAGGTACCCTCTCACTTTCAAAGTATATAGACGCCTTTAAGAATACATGTGATGATGAGCTTGTCGTCATTGAAAAACTTGTCGACAACAGGACTAAAGTCATCTCTCTCCTCAATGGCTTGAGACAAGGATATGAAGCTTTCGTCATCTCGATGATGAAGCCTCCAGTCCCAAGTTATAAGAAGTTTATTTCTTTGCTCCAGTTCTATGAAACGTTCAAGACCCTTTAGGCCCTTGAATAGGAGCAACATCCCAACCAAAATGTGGCCTTTATGTGCCAACGCCAGAACTGAAATCAAAATCATAGAAGAGGGGGGTTTCAAAATTGCTTCTCATCTAGAGGCCAAGGTTTCTCACAAATGGGAAACCAATCATCTTGTCAGATGAATCAAAACTCTAATGAACAACCCTAGAATAACCAAAACATGCAGAACAAGCAGGGAAATCAACAAAAGGATAAAAATGTGGTCTCTCAAATCTACTTCAAGCCAAATCATACTGTGTTAAAATGCTACCCCATGTTTAATCAAATGTACCAAGCAGGTGACATCCTCAAGCATTGGTAGCAATGACCATCCCAGATAATCAGGATCATGCTTGGTTCTTAGATACCTACCGACACTAGCTCACATGTCACGACCGATTCAGGTGGTTGGAAATGGAGAAAAACTCTCAATTTCTCATATTGGCACTGCTAATCTTCAGATTGGTCAAGAAAAACTTCGACTAGATAATGTCCTAGTTATTCCTGACATGAAAAAGAATTTACTACATGTTAGTCAACTGACTTTTGATAAGCCATTATTTTTTGAGTTCTGTAATGATCAGTTTTTTATAAAGAAAATGGCAACCAAGAGACAGATAGCTTCGAGGCATAGGAGCAGTGACCTCTATATTTTGGAGCCCGTTCAGAAGAGGGTGTTGTTTTTCAATAGACAACGTAGTGTGAGCAGGGATGATTGGTATCACTAGTTGGAGCATCCAAGCATGGATTTAGTAGATTTCTTGCATAATAAAAAGTTGATATTATTTTCTGGTAGTAAAATAAAACTCTTTGTGATAATTGTCTCATGGCTAAATCGAGTCGCCTTCCTTTTACAGTTCATAAAATACTTGTAGCGAACTACTTGAAAAAGTGCATTGTGATATTTGGGGACCAGTCCTGGAGGCCTCCCATTAGGGTTTTAAATATTATGTTATATGGTTGATGATTTTTCAAGATACATTTGGATATGTTTGTTGAAATTAAAATTCATTTTTTTTGTTTTATGAATATCACAAGTTGATATGGAACAAATTTCAAAAGGCCATTAAAAGTTTTCAATCTAATGGTGGTGGAGAATTCATGAGTAATGAATTTCAAAAATACCTATGTGATCATGGGATTCATCACTAAGGTTTGGAATGATGTTTTTCTTACATCAACTTGGTTAATCAACCATCTTCCTGGCTCCATGTTAAACATGATATCACCTTATGAAAAAGCTTTTCAAAAAAGGCCGACATATGATATCACTTGTTCAAACCGTCAACCATAATGCCCCACCGCCACCTCTACCTTCCCTGCCTGGCATCCTATCTCACAATACCCATAGCATGGTAACTTGTGCAAAAGCCTGTGTCATCAAACCCAGCCCAAAATTTTTCCTAGCCAAGTTGGACATCCCTCTTGAACCCAAAAGTGTAAAAGCTGTCCTTGCACACCCTAGATGGTTCCATGAGAAACTCTAGCCCCGAGCCGTGATGATAGAGAAATAGGGGCGACGATGACCAGAGAAATCATGGCCTCCATTTGCAAATGATTGTAAAAACCCTAGCCCCAATCTCTAACTTAGGAAAACCTTAGCCCTAAGACACACAAAGAGAGAGAGAGAGAGAGAGTAGCTTGGGTGAAAGAAGTTTATGATTGGGGTTTACTTATAGGCAAAGTCTTGTCTTGTCTCGTCTTGTGTGTTTCTTGGTTGGACCTTGCTTAAAAAGGTTCATTGGACTGAAAGATGTCACTCTATAACGACAATAATTATATCTATAAAGTAAAACCCTATAACGACGATAGCTAGATCTCACCGTTAATGATTTATAATGGCGAGAGCCAAATCTTGCCATTAAATAAGCCATTAAATATCAATAATGGTGAGATGGAGCCCAACACTGATCACTTTATAACGACGATATAATTGTCGTCGTTATAGAGCCTCATCTTTGTAGTGAGTGATCTAATTCTCATCTTGTGTGTGGGAATGAATCGAAGAAGAGTTCATCTCTTGTGATCAGATCTGGGTAGACGAGCATCATGGAAGAACTTACCTCACTTTGTTTCATCCAATCTACTCATGAAAATGGGGGTTTACCTATGAAACCTTTCATTTTTATATACAGATCAAACAAACATGCAAACTCCATTTTCTTGTGGGACCCACAGTCATGATGAGTTTAAATCCATACATACCACTCCCCTCTAAATGGATTTATATATGCATTTTTTCACGTATGTGATGGCCTTCCATCATGGAGTCTTTTCTTATGGGTGGGAATTAGGGGTTGGGTTTATCTGGATTTGAACCGAACCAAACCCTATAGGGTTCTTGTATGGTGATAAACAAGAAAACCCGATTAAGACCTAAGTCCGGACCTGAAGGTCTGATTAATACATGAACCTGAGTATAGTTTGTGAAATTTTATACCAGACCCGGACCTCACCTGAGTTCCAATTAAGACCTGCAAATTTTCAATGTAAAAATGATAAAAAAATGGTTTTATCTAGTATGGTCTGGGTCTGGTTCATGTAGTTTTTATCGGGTCTATGTATGGTTTTTATTATAGTGGACCCAATTAGACCCGGGTTCAGACCCAGTACCATATCCGAAAATCGGTTCCAAGTCTGGTTCCACCTGGGTCCGAACCAAACCGGATCCGTTGACACACCTAGTGGGAAACAAACGAATCCTAAATAAAAAGTTTTGAGGGTAAATTAGTAAATTTACCTTCAAAACTCAGCGTAGAGTTAAATTGACGGAAACGTGAGTTTGATTAACAGAGCATAATTAAAAAACTTGTGTGTTTTTTATTATTGTTAATAAACTTAGTCGTGTTTTTGAAAATTTCCCTAAAATTAAAATCCCTCCGACTGTGTTTGCATGAATCTGAAATCCGGTTTTCAGGGATCCGCACACCCGTGACTGCCCTCCTTTCCCTCAAACGCCACCGATCTCCGACGCTCCTGGCCTTCCTCCGGCGACCTTCTGCACATATCTGGCAACTGCGTCCGGTACTCCTCTCTCTCTCTCTCCCCCCTTTTCCCTTGCATGCTTCCATTCTTCTTCTTGCCTTCGTCACGTTTTTTTTTATCGGGCATTAGTGGGGCTGCACACCAAGTACTTGATGGGATTGCTGACAAAGATATGGAGATTAGAAACGTCGGGTGTGTGGTGCATTGTGATATTGATGGTAAATAAGAAGTGTTTGATGAAATGCCTAAGAGGGATGTGGTAGCTTGGAATGCTACATATCAGGGTACATCCAATGTGAATCATCTTCAGATGCTCTTGGCCTCTTTGGTAAAATGAAACTGAGGCCCTATGTCATACTTGTTGATGCTACGGTCAGTCTTTCAGCTTACTGGGTCTAACATGATTTATCTACAACACCAAGTTTTTTTGCACAACAGCAATAAGGGATGTAATAAGATTTTTTGATGTAGTAATCTGATCTCCATAATTTTTGTATTGTTCTTTATATGAAGCAATGAAACTTGAAGTTGTGCAGTGTAGAAAACCACATTGTCTATCATTCGTTGTTTTTCTAGCTATGCAATATGGATGCCAAATAATCTCTCAATCTAACGTTTTCATGTTAAAGTTCTATTTCTCTTTGGGTGACTGGAATTTGCAGCACTAGTGGAGATAAAGGACAGATAATGGTTTTTTTTTCTGTGGACTGTAACAGAGTGCCACACAGAAGATCTAGTTAAGGCCTTCCCTGTTATGGGTCAATGATTTGAAGTATTTGTTTACTCACTTTGGATATTCCAACTCTTAAGTTAGTCTCATCTTTTTTTTTATGGCAACTATTATATGTGCCTATTGATGATGTCAGTTCTTTATTTTTGAAGTGGTTGAGTTTTTCTTCACATTAGTATTACTCATGACATGCAGCAAAACTGTGCGAAACTTTGAATGGCATTGTTTCTTAATCAAGGCCATCAACTTCATTAAGGTAACAAAAATAGCAACATATACCAGTATGGCTTATTGAATGTTTGGATGTTTCAAAAGATCGAGTTTATGTGTCACATCAGTCGTCATGCTATTTTTGATGATGCTGTTTTTCTTTATGCTGAAAATGTTTCTCCTTAATCTAGTGTCTCTCATTCTAGTTCATCTACCTTTCTTTCTCCTATCTTGTTTCCCTTTGAATTGTCTCAACCTACACCCCTAGTTCTGTCATAGCACCATTGAGTCCTGTTATAGACTCGAGGGAGGCCTCTTCTCCACCCTCTTCTACTGCTGTCCCTGAACCTCCTCCCACGACTCCTCCTCCCCCACCACCTTTTCGTACTCATACCATCCATAGATGGTACTGTATTCCTAAAGCCTAGCTTGCTATGACCTATCCTATTCCTGAAGTCTTTCTTGCTCAAGCACTTCCCTATGAACCCTCTACCTTCAAGCAAGCCGTTAAGTTTCTTGAGTGGCGTGCTGCTTGGCAGATGGGTTCAATGCTCTTCTAAAGAATAATTCATGGGTGCTAGTCCCTTCCTCTTAAGCCAACAATATTGTTGATTGTAAGTGGGTGTTCAAAATTAAGCACCGGTCAGATGGTTCTATCGAACGGCATAAAGCCAAGCTGGTTGCTCGCGGGTTCAATCAACGTGAAGAATTTGACTATGATGAAACATTCAGCCTGGTTATTAGACTTACCATTGTCCGTTTGCTGTTATCAGTTGCCTTTTCTTGGAATTGGTGCACTAGGAAACTCGATGTTAAAAAAGCCTTTGTACATTTATTTTTTTTGGATCAAGAAGTCTATATGACCAAACCTCATGGCTTTGAACCAAGGTTGTAAGTATTGTATCGTTACCCGTATCGGTCAGGCCCAAAGTAAGTATCATATCGTTACTTGTATCGGTCGGGCTCAAAGTAACACACTATATCGTATCGTAAACATATAGTAAATTTTTAATAAAATTTTTTCAAAAAGTCCAAAAAATTAAGAAAAATCAGAAAAAATAGCAAAATATATAAAAAAATCATATCACATGAAACAATGATGAATTGCATAAAATACAATCATAAAATCACATATGAAGCATTTGTGTCTCTATGAGCTGCATACAACATCATCAAACATCAACTAATATAGAATCATAGATAATATTGCATGCATATCTCACAAGAATAATGCAAAATATTAAATACCTTGCAATTAAGAACATGCCACAAGACTCATACTTTCATACTACATAAAAAATATATTATGGCAATAGTTGCACTCGATTTTCAATCGGTTTTTACTCATTACTTGAGTGCCCTATTGCCATGCCGGATCATCTTATGCCATCTTTGTTGGAAGAGTGTGGATCCTGATGTCTACCTTGATATAAATATTTAATGTTGTTGGATCCAACTTTGTAATTTTACTCGTAATAAAGATTTTTTACCTTAACCCATTTTCTTGAGTGAAAAAATAGTGAAAATGCATTTTTTTACCTTAACCCATTGCTTTGGATGAAAAAATGGTGGACATGCATTTTTAATAGCTTTTAGATAAATGGAGAAGTCAACCCTCAAAAGGTATTTAAAACCCAAAATGAAAAAAGTAACTTTCGGCCTTTTTAAAGTACGTCGAAAGTATATTGTACGATACACCCTGTATCGTACGGCACAATACGATACAAAGGTGTATCGTACGATACACCCAATACGGTTACAATACACACTCATATAGCGATATGAGTGTGTATCGTATCACAAAACCCAAAAGTAATGACACGTATCATATCGTATCGTACGATACAGTACAATACTTACAACATTGCTTTGAACATCCAAACTATCCTAATAATGTTTGTCGTCTTCAACAAGCAGTTTATGGTCTCAAGCAAGCTCCCTGCCAATGGTTCAAGCACTTACGCTATTTTTTTTTTTTGTTGGCTATCGGTTTTGTTGAAAGTTGTGCTGACCCTGTCGTGTTTACTTATCATCATCATGGTGTTTCTTTAGTGCTTCTTCTATATGTTGATGATATTATCTTAACATGCAACACTACTTAAGCTATTGATTCTCTTATTGCTCAGCTTAGCTGTGAGTTTGAGATGAAAGATTTGGGTGATATTCACTATTTTCTTGGCTTAGAGGTTCATCACTCTGTTGAAGATTTACATCTAACTCAAAACAAATATTCAATTCAGTTGTTGGATAAGTTTGGCATGCTTGGTGCTAAGCCCACCTCTGCTCCGGTGGTCTCTGATGGCCAATTATCTGCTCGAGATGGTCTTCACTTGCCTGACTGTTTGGAATATCGTCATATAGTGGGCTCTCTCCAATATCTCACTTTGACACGTCTTGATATCAGTTATGTTGTCAACCAAGTGAGTCATTTTATGCATTCCCCTACACAGACTCATCTTACAGCTGCCAAGTGCATTTTGCGCTATGTTAAGGGTACCCTTGGTCATGTTCTCTGCATGCGTCGGGTTGCTCAGTCATCGCTAAGCATCTATTTAGATGCCAATTGGGCCGGTTGCCTAGATAGTTGTCGATCTACTGCTGGTCATTGCATTTTTTACGGCCCAAATTTGATTGCTTGGTCCGTCAAGAAGCTTCCCACTATTGCTCGATCTAGTGTGGAAGCGGAATATATGTCGATGGCCTTATCTGTTGCTGACTCTCTTTGGGTTCGATATTTGCTTGATGATCTTCAATTTCAATATTCTTTGCCTGCTACACTTTTTTGTGACAATATTAGTGCGTTATATATATGGCTCATAATCTTGTCTTTCACGCATACACTAAACATATTGAGTTGGACTATCACTTTATGTTGCAACCTATGTCACATGGGTGCGGGTGCGGGAGCGGGTGCGGGTGCGGGTACGGGTGCGGGAGCGGGTGCGGGTGCGGGAGCGGGGATTCGACACTTCCAAAAAACCCGGGTGCGGGGGTGCGGCAGGGGCAAAAATGTAAAAAATATATATATATATATATATATATATATATATATATATAATTTTGAAGTTTTAACAGTTTAACATTTAAATGTAAACATTGTCATAAACTCATAATATGATTCATCATGCATGCAGTATATCAACCTAAATATCAAATTATCAATCAAATAAGTAAAGCAATTACATAAATCGACCTAAATATCAATCAAATAAGTATTGCATAAAAGAACTAAATTACATACCAAAGTATATCCTGATGAAGTAATGGATGCTAATAATTTTCTTCTTCATCATCAAATGCATCATTAGAAGGAATACTGGGCTCAGCTAAATCCATGTTTGTTACGTTGAATTCATGTTCTCCCTCGAAGTCACACTCTTCTAGGTTTACATCCCAAAATTTGGATGTTCCTTGTCTGCATTATAAACCAAATTTGAAAATGATAAATACAATACAAGTATATTTAAATGAAAACTAAGAAATAATCAAATAACTAAGAGAGCAAATTAGTACTTGTATTCATCATTGCTTCGCGAAAGTAATCAAAGATTTGAATGAACATATACTAAATCCTCTGCACGCTTGCTGGTGAGTTTGTTTCTCTTCATGTTGTGGATTTGAGAATATGTGCTCCAATTTCTTTCACAAGATGAACTAGCAGGCTGCGATATCAATCTTAATGCAAGACGTTGCAGAAGAGGTGTTTTTGATCCAAATGTTGACCACCATGTGATAGGATCTATATTATCTTCTTCTCTCGCGAATAATGTCGGTGCATATAATCTCGAAGATGAAAATTTTCCAAACTCTTGTGTGACTTGATGTAGAAGATATGCTTCTGGAAAAAGTCTTGTCATACACATATTTCTATGTCTTGATAGCTATGGGTTTAAATTTGGAGGGACATGACCAATACCACCAGCCCGCCACTTATTTGCATAATATTTTAGATTAAGAGAATGTGCCATGCAATGCAAAGGAGTGTTGCTCTTATCCCATCTTCTGACTAAAATTGAATGAATATGATTAAAAAAATCTGAATCATCCAATGCAGGATTTTTTTCTTCATGCATGAAAACTATAGCTTGTATTTTTTCAATCATATTATCCCACATTTCATAAACTCTGTGAAGCATGGGCTCATCCTTATCAACTTCTCTTAACATTTCCCAAATAGGTTGCGTAAATTGAAGGAATTATACCACTTTGTCCCAAAACTCATCATCAAGAATGAATTTCTTAATTTCTTGAGCCTTCATATCATCATCAACACGATAGAATGTCCAATTTTCATCAGTCACCATGTTAATCAAAGCATTCTTCACTCTTTTAATCCTCTTCATCATCACAATGATGGACGCAAAACGTGTTTCAGCGACCTTCAACAATTTCAAATCAGAATGCCTATTAAATATAGCATTAGCACGATGGTGGTTAACAACAAAATTCCTAATGCTTTTGACATTTCTTTCTAAATCTTCAATCCATGAACATAAAGCATATGCTTGTGAATTTTCTTCTTCTTTGGGATTGCATATGCTCTTTAGGGCTAGATTTAAGTTGTGTGCTACACAGGGAGTCCAAAAAATATGAGGGTACTCACTCTCCAAACTCAACGCTGCACTTTTACAAACCGGAGCGTTGTCTGTAATGATTTGTACCACTTTCTGATCACTCACTTCTTTTATCACTTCTATAAACAATCCCTTCAAATACTCTGCATTTTTATATTTCCCAGATGCATCAACTGCTTTCAAGAATATTGGGTCACTAAGTGAACAAGTAATGAAATTGATTAATGGACGCCTTTGAATATCTGTCCATCCATCAGACACAATGGAAACTCCATTTTGCTCCCATGAATATTTTTTAATTTCTAGCAACCTCTCCACGTTTGCCCTCTCTTCTGCAAGAAGTGTGGTTCGTATTTTTTCTGAACTTGGAGGCACATAACGACTCAAATTACAATTTGCCAAGGATGTTACTAAATCATTCCAATAAGGATTTCTAGCCGCATTAAATGGGAGTGAACCAGAATAAAAATACCTCCCAACTTTTCTATCCAATTCTTCTCTTCCATATGTATTGAATGTTGCTTGTATCGTTCCTCTACCTCCTAGATTGACTTTTCTTTTCTTTTCAGCATCTTCTTTGTGGCTTGCAAACGACACACTGACTGCAGAAGAATCGGCCATTGCCTTTCTCTTCTCATATTCTTCTTGTATTTTCTTGTATTACCTTCGCATTGCCTCATCAACTTTTCTGCAAGCTGAAATGCCATGTCCTGGTATCTTCAACAAATGAGCCTTCACTCTTGTGTAAGACCCAACAAAATCTCTTTCGCAGAGCTTGCATCGAAATCTTTTGTTTCCACCACCTCCTTCTTCAGTTTTTGCAAGTTTATCTACATGTATCCATAGTGGCCCCACATCATCAATCCCACTGCAACTATCAGCAAAACTAGCAGCAGAACTCACATGTTGGGATGAGGATGACGCAAGTCCTTTCCCTTTATCCGTCATTTTTATCTTGAAAACACAAAAAAAAAATACATTACAATTTTCAAATCAATTCGAAAACACGGGGAGAAGGGGGGGTTCAGCCCCTCCCCTGCCAACCCAACAAGAGAGCGAGAGCGAGGGGGGATCGGCCCTCCCCTGTCGACCCAAAAAAAAAAACAGATGGGGGAGGGGCTTGGCCCCTCCCCTGTCGACCCAAAAAAAAAACAAATGGGGGAGGGGCTCGGCCCCTCCCCTGTTGACCCAAAAAAAAAACATATGGGGGAGGGGCTCGGCCCCTCCCCTGTTGACCCAAAAAAAAAAAAACAGATGGGGGAGGGGCTCTCCCCTGTCCACCCAAAGAAAAAAAAAAACAGATGGGGGGAGGGGCTCGGCCCCTCCCCTGTCGACCCAAAAACGAAAAACATAAAGGGGAGGTGCTCGGCCCCTCCCCTGTCGACCCAAAAAAGAAAAACATAAAGGGGAGGGGCTCGGCCCCTCCCCTGTCGACTCAAAAAAAGAGCTAGATGGGGGAGGGGCTCGGCCCCTCCTGTGCCGAAAAACGAGGGAGCAGGGGAGGCTCAGCCCCTCCCCTACCGACCCAACAAGAGACCGAGAGAGGGGGGGGGGGGGTGCTCGGCCCCTCCCCAGCCGACCCAAGAAGAGAGTGAGAGACATACCTGCGAAAGGAGAGGAGGAGCCGAGAGGAGGAGCCTGGGAGGCGGAGCTGGGGCGGCGGCGCTGGGGGCGGCAGAGCTGGGGCGGCGATGGGAGAGCTCGAGCTCAGGGGGAGAGAGAGGAGAGATTAGGGCAAAAAATTTTTTTTGCCCTAATCCTCCTCCTTTTCATCGGGGGGATTTTTTTTTTTTACGCCCAAAGTATGGACAAAAATGACCCTAGGTGCGTTGACCGCACCCAGGGTCGTGTTGACCGCACTCGCACGCGAACCCGCGTCGCGTCGCGTCGACGCGGGTGCGGCATCTGTTTTGCCGAGTCCCTGTGACATAGGTTGCAACTTAAAAAACATTTGTAGAATTCATTTGATGATGAAGTTGTTGATAAATAAGGAAATATTTTGAAAAATGTACATCGTGAGTTCTCAAGTTTGGTTTTCACCTTGAATTGTTATTGTTTAAAAAATTCATGTTTAAAATAAAGCTGTAACGTTGATTGGTTTTCACCTTGAATTCTTATTGTTTCAAAATTTCTTCTTTGAAATAAAGCTGTAATTCTGATTGGAGTTTAGCCTTCAATTCTTATTATTTAAAAATAGTTGTGATTGAAATAAAGCTGTAATTATGAGTAATAGGTTGTGCTTTGCACCATAAGTATTTGAAGGTTTAATATTTCGATTCCTGCTTGTTCCTATGGTATTTGTTGATTTTTTGTAGTTTCTTTTCTACTGATTTGTCTTTCTATATTATTTTACCAAGAATTGTCTGGTTTCTTGCTTCATCAATCTTAGGTATCTCCTACTTTTTTATTTTTGCAAAGGGAAGGATTTTTTAAACCCTATGCCAGTAATTTTATTTTGATGTTTGAATCCAGGTCCTTTTGTTCAATACCAAGACTTAATTGAACCTGATATTGACCTGTCAGCTTAATCAAAGATGTGGAAGGGAACATATCTTTCATTGTGACAAAATGGGTGTCTGTTTTCCATCAAATTCTGTAATTTCCTTAGTTGCAAAAGTAGTAAGACTGGAAACTGAGCTGGTCTGCTTGTGACCCCAGTTTTTGTGCTCTAGCACAATCAAAGTCAGAGCCATGATCTGCTCTTTACAAAATGGCATGCAGCCCACGGGCCATACATGGCAGGCCTGGGCTGGGCCAATCAGTTGCCCACTTCTTAAAATAAGGAACTTGTTACTTCATCTTCAACTGATCTCTCTCTCTCTCTCTCTCTCTCTCAGAAGACACAATGAAGCAGCAAGCAAAGGATCCTTTTGAGGTTGCATTTGTTGATCAGGACTCACCACCTGATTCACCTGTAGCCGATGTTCCAGCTACAAATACTGAGGATCAAACAACTGCTGCAGAAAATCCAGTGATGGAAAAAGCCAAAGAAGAAGAGGAGGAGGAGGAAGAAGAAAATGTCGATGCTGAACTGGGGAAGTTCCAGTCTGGAGATCCTGACAAAACGGCTAAGATGCAGTAAGTATGACTGTCATCATCATCATCAATTTATCTCATCTAGGCGTTGTAATTGGTGTTAACGCCAGTCCTTTTGTTGAACCATTTGCAGTTGAGCTCATCATCAGTTTGATCGACTTTATTAAGTTGCCCATTTTTTCCCTCTTTTTGATGATGCCCATATTTAATTAAGATTTTACTATATAAAATAAGGGCTAAGGTTTCTGTTATATTGTAGAAGGTACTAGGTTTAACAGTTGTCAATGGGTATATCTATAGTTCTGATAACATTATTTTTACCTGATGTTCCTTGCATCTCTATTATGCTTTCTAATCACCGTTCTGTCTTGCTGAAGCTCAAAGTAATTAATATATTGGAATCATATTTTGCACCTGAACGTGATTTGCAGAATTTGACACAGTTGTCTTCCATTATTTAGTTTTAGACTGAATTACTAGGAGGCAGGGGCGTAGCTAGGATTCATGTGAGGGGGGGGGGCAAACAGGGGTGTAGAAAGAAAAATGTATTTGTGTGATAGTTGGGGGTTCGGGGGCAGCGGCCCCGAATTTTTTTTTTGAGATAAAATAAAAAATGGCTACAATTATTAATAAAAATCTATTTCATATGGACAAATCAAACTATTTGCTGCAGTCAGGGCTGGGCTAGGACTGGGCTGGGCTAAAAAATGGATAAAAATCTATTTCATATGGAATCAGGGCAGGGCTAGGACTGGGCTTTTTAAAAAAAAAATTAACTGTTTGGGGAGGCAGGACTGGGCTACAGCCCAGTCCTGCCCCCCCCCCCCCCCCCCTAGCTACGCCCCTGCTAGGAGGTATTTCAGTTCATTAAGCATTAGTACACTTTATTTAGTAAGTTGGATTAGTAGTTTATGCCAATACTTTTAATGCACAAACAATTGATGGCTGATTTCTTGTAAATCGATCTTGCTCAGAAGACACATGAATACTGGCATCCTTTTGATGACAAGCTGAAGTTTCAATGACAATAGACCCCTGGTTCTTCATGAATCCACATATGAAATATAGAAAAGGAACATTGGTCAAGAAATAGTATCTATGAAGCACAAACAGGACCCAATGGATTAGGAAAGAATATGGTTCTGCCATCTCTCAATCCATTCTTCAAAACGAAAAAAAAATGTAATTTGATAAAATCTTATTTATAAGTTTATTTTATCTTTCCTCACATCTTGAAGAAAATAACTGACGTAAATTATTATTTGGATGATTTCTGAAATTCCTAGTATGTTTTCTGCACTAATCATCCTTGAATTATTTCTTGTGTATTTAATTGAACTGCCACAAACAGCACGTTATAATTATTTCTTGTGTATTTAAATTCCCTCTTTTTCTCCAAAGTCCTTAGGAGGCTAACAAGCACCTCTCTCTCTCTCTCTCAATCACCTCTCCAAAGTCTTTAGTGCACACGGGCTGAGCTTGATCTGAGCTTGCCTTGTATGAGCTAGGTTTGTCCAAAAAACTTAGTGCTCAGGCTCGTCTTGAGCCTGAGCTAGCCCTGCTTAAACTCGACTTATATCGAATACTGAGCTTGGCCTGGCTAGACTCGTTGAGAGTGATGGTTGCAATAATATTTTTGAAAAAGGCATACAAGACCAACATAATAAGATCCCAAAACAAGCATCAGAATACCAATAAAAGAAATGCAAGTAACTTGATATAGAAATGAATTATCCGAAATCAGAAAATCAATTATATCACCAAAGTGCATAAGTTTCCAAAAAAGTTTCAAATGGTAGATTAATTAAAACCCTAAACGATCAAAGACAAAAATAAAATCACTCAATCCATCTAAGCAAGTTATTCGATGGAACTGTTGAACCCAATTCGGACTCCCGTTCTCCCAGCCAAAATTATCAAGCGATAACAACTGAAACCAAACCGTTTGGATCAAAGAGGAATACATTCAAAATTTAATAAAAATTAAGATAACAAAAAAGAAAAGTAGAAATAAACATATTTGTCCATATCTTTGAAGTTTGTTCAAAGGTGCAATAGAGAATTCTGCTAGGGTCAATGATTTATAGAGATATTTGCAGAGCAAGGGAGAAAAAAACAGGGCAAGAAAGGGGATGACCAAGGGGTTGGAGGAGCAGAGGGACAGAGAGGGTAAAGGAAGTGAGGAAAAAAATATAAGCGAATTCTAACTCGACTAAGTCACAGTGAATGATCCCTTTGCAGTCTCGCAAAGGAGCTGGATGCCTTCCCTGCCAGTATTGCAGCTTCGTTGGGTCATTGCGTGCTGCCGGAAGCCAGTGTCTCAACCTCACACTTGTAGGGTCATAGTCTCGCAGAACTATTGAAATGGGTTGCACTCACAGGGTTTCATCCTCACACTTGCAAGGTCCGGAGGTGGCGAGGAGGATGGAACAACCCTGAAACATTTGCAGAGCAGAGATGCAGAGAAAGTGAGAAACCCTAGCCCCCCCCCCCCCCTTCTTTAAAGATCCCTTATATAGGCTATATCTGAACCCTTGATCAATTTATGATGAATGATTCAGATCAAATCATTATAAAAATGTTATATAGATGAAAGTATTATTTATGTTATTGTATATTTAATTCTTCACCAAGCTTAATCGAGCTCATCGAGGTCATTGGGCTGACCGAGCTCTACTCGACCGGGCCTAGTGACGCTGTCCGGATTCGACTCTTTTATCGTTTTGGATGAGCCTCGAGCCAAGCCGGGGCTGAAGTCAAGCCAGTCCAGTTTGTTGTGCAGCCCTACCTATCAATGTGATCAACAGGGTTTGGTTAGTAGAAATGAGTTTTGTATTATGTAATTGTGACGAGTAAGCAGGTTTTTAAGGGTTTCAAAAATCAATGGTCTGCAATGTGACAAAATTTACAAGTCAAAAACATGATCTGAGTTTTGATCCTTAGCAAACAAACCATGATGAGCACATTTATGTTGTCACATTAAGTTGATACACCTTGAATCTATGATTTCCAGCTCAATAATTCCATACCATCATTAGTACCAAGTATAAAACATATATATATATATATATATATGTGTGTGTGTGTGTGTGTGTGTGTGTGTGTGCATCCTCACGCCCCATGTAACCATCATAATAGCTAGGGGTGGCAATCGGGTCGGGTTGGCGGGTTGGCGTGTCAGCATACCTCAACCCGAACCCGACCCGTTTATTAAACGGGTCGGCTGTGGCAAACACGAACCCGACCCGTTTAATAAACGGGTAACCCGACACGACCCGCCAACCCATTTAATAAATGGGTTGGGTCGGGTAAACGGGTTTTCAGGTTCGCGGGTCAGGTTGGCGGGTTGACGGATCGGATTGGCAGGTAGGCAGGTTGACGGGTCGGGCAGACGGGTTGACCCACCCGCCTAACCCGTTTATTAAACGGGTCAGCCGGGTTGGCGGGTTGGCATACCCCCAACCCGAACCCGACCTGTTTAATAAACGGGTTACGCGGGTCTCAACCCGTTTATTAAACCCAACCCGAACCCGCCTAAGAGGCGGGTTGGCGGGTCGTGTCAGAAATTGCCACCCCTAATAATAGCGATGAAAAGGGTAGGGTATGGTCACAGCATAATACTCTATTTTTTGCCAAAGCAGATAATGTCCTTATTCTGGAACTAACTTTGTGATAGACTGGATCAGAATTAAATTGTATTCTTGGTTGTAAAAAGGTTATCATTGAGTGCAATCTCACCTACTCATGTGTTGAAGTAGGTCAGACTGCATGGATGACTTTAACATAGTTCATTTAGCATAAATCATGTTTCCCATTGTTACAATTTGGATGTGAAAAAACCTTTTTATTTTGGGATAGGCGAAAGGCCTTTTTTATAGTTTTGTTTTGGTGCAAACTATGTTCTCACTGTTCTTTAAAATATATCTAACTGTCAGACTTGTTTGTTCAATATATGTTGTAAAGTAAACAAGCCATGTTATTTACGCTGCTGTGCTTAAAAATTGATGACTAATGTCATTTTACTGATTGATATCGAATTTGTGGAGCACATATCGGTATGAAATATGTGTGTGAGAGAGAGAGATGGTGTACTGGGTCAATAAAAAATGAGTAAAAGTGGGTCAGTTAGACCTGATTCCAATCCAGATCATGTTTATCTGCCTTCCCCATTCTGACCTGAATCCAAACATACCCAAGCATCTTTGTTCTGGATCCGAATTAGATTAAGATACATACTATCTGGATGCCAGTGTGGTTCGTATTTAGATCAGACTGGGCTGGAGCTCCAGCCATTTAAATCCCTAGCTAGGAATGTGTAGAAATTATCTGCACAAGTTGAAGAAATTTCCAACATTCCATCACCTGTCTAATTTGGTTTTATTTCTGTAATTGGCTGTGCCTAGATTATAAACCAGATGAGCTAAGTAGTGTTTGAAGGGAGTCCTGCTCGAACTGTCTTACATGCTGTACATATATGACTGAAGTGACGACATTTGAGTTGCTGTGGGGTTCTGTATCATTACGGGATCAGGATCTTCACTTCCAATTTATGTCTTAACTATGGTGCATACTTTTTGGTTTTGGACAGCAATAGATGTGCTTATACGTGTTCTGCATATAATTTTTTCTGCTGATAGGAATTTGCTCGGAGTTATTGTCCTGTCTTAATGTTTGTAAGATTTGGTTGACAATTTGTACCATCTCAGGGCAATTTTATCACAATTTACAGAGGAACAAATGAGTCGATATGAATCATTTAGAAGATCTGGTTTTCAAAAAGCTACCATGAGAAAGGTATGCACTCTCTGAGTTACTATTTATTAGGTTATGGTTTATGTTTCTTTACCCGCAAAATATGAATTCATTTGTCTCATTGACCATCATCATTTAAATTGCTGAAGTACATGACAATTGGTTTTCTTTTTACCGACTCTTATTTCTCCCTGGAAATATAAATCTTATGAAATGTTGTTTCATGTCATTTATGTATGTAATCTTCCAATTTCATTGCCAACACAATCCTAACTTCTAGGGGGGTCTCAAGATTTAAAGGAGCTGTTCTTGGACTAGGAGACCCTGCATAGTAACATATGGTTTCAACTTCACTCAACTCACAAGTACAGACTATCCAAAAAGAAAACAGAAAAAAAAAAGCCTCATGAATAATGCCTTGTTTATAATGGGCATGATCCTGGTCAATCTACATTTTAGTCATTAGGTAATGTCCTCATCTAAAAGACCCTGATTGCAATCTTGATCCTACCGTGGCTCTCAATCTTAGACTTGGTTAAAGTTGTTTGAATATTAAGTATATTTGACTGAAGAGTTTTCTAATGCGGGCCTGTAGCTTTTCGTTCTTTCCAGTTATTAGTTCTGAGACATTCAGTTTGTTTTGCAGTTACTGATGAGCATTGCTGGATGCCCGATATCCATGCCGATGACGATTGTGATGTCAGGGATTGCTAAGATGTTCGTTGGTGAGCTCGTGGAAACAGGCATGTGAAGTGTTTTCCATGCTCATTCTTATAAATCATCTTTCTTTGGTTGACAATGAAAGCCATCTTTCTTCTTTTGTTGCAGGCAGAATGGTAATGAATGAGCGTAAGGAGAGTGGTCCGATCCGGCCATGCCATATCCGGGAATCATACAGGAGACTCAAGTTAGAAGGGAAGGTACCTCAGCGAACTCGGTCAAGGCTGTTTCGATAAGTTTCAGGTTTCATAAGTACTGTTTGTTTCAAGGCATGAAAGTCATTGCAACAGACTTTCATCAGAAAGTTCTCAGTAACATGTTCATGTTATGTCCATATAAACAGCTTTTTCATCTGTTCTAACGATTGCCTTCATGCACAAGTTCTGTACCAAGGTTAGTACGGTTTGTGAGATCAGCCCCAGTGTTGGTGACACGACCTGACCTTGACCGCAGATTGATTGAAATTGAATCCATGTTTGGCTGAATGCCATATTGGTGATACCTAAAGCACTGAACTGAAGGCCTAAAACAGGTCAAGCAACTAGGAATGAGGTTATTGAAACTATGGCATATTGGAAGATCGATCGGCCAAAATAATGAACAAATCTGGGCTGATCATAGCCTAGTGAATTTACCTACTTTGGCCAGGCCTTGAGCAAATCTGACTGAGTTGCTGACGATGTGTAGGGGTGTCAATAGGTCGGACGTTCACTAGACCTGGGTGGGTCCAAATTTTGAATGTTTTTTACATTGAAAAAAATTCAGATCTTAATCAGAACTTTGGTCAGACCTGAGTCTGGTGTGAAATTTCAGACCATACCTGGATCTGTATGCTAATTTGTCTTTAAGGGCCCAACCCAAACAATCGGATCCCTTCCTTTTGTGCCCAACCCTGACCCCTATCAGAATCAGTACGGGTCAAGATCAGGACATACCCGATCCATTTACACCCGTAACCATGTGCAATCAGGCCGGGCAGGCTCCATCCTTTATTACTTATCTGGCTGGGTTGAGTTCATGGTCCTCTTCCTACAAAAGTTTTGACTCAACCTAACCCCAACTTTTCCTCTCTTCCTGGAGCCGGTTACCCTGTATCCTACATAATGTCCAGCTCCAACTCTATGGTTCTTCCAGGTTATTTTCCAAGTGTAATAAACCTTGCACATTGTTTCTACTGTAGAAGTGATCCTTGTCATTATGTTCCATTAGGGCATCATTTTAAATTTTTCTTATTTTTTATATTTTCAAAATAATGCCATATTATTAAATTTGCTCATTTATTCGAACAGTGTTAAATCAGATCAAGTGAATAATACCCTTTGACCATTCTGCAAAGGACTTGAAAAAAAAATTGCTGATTGTCTTCCTCAAAAGGAAGGCGTCAATTTTTGTCCCCCCTCATTTTTTAACCTTTTGAAAGAAAATGGCTTGTTTGGATGTGGTCTTTGGATCCAAGTGCCTTCCCCTTGGGTGGATAATGGCAATTGTTGGTGGAAATGGATCAGATATGGGCTGGATCATAATTGATCCAAATATGAAATGCATATTTTAAGAACTAAAATCTGGATCTGGATCTAAATTAGGTATGATGAACTAGAGTTGAGTAATGGGCCCGAATTTCACTCGCAATACTGGATCTGCCAGAAAAAGTCTGAAAATGGGTGTTTCACATGCAAAAAGAACGGATGGGTTGGACTTGACCCAAACCTGAATATAGAGATCTGATAGAAAATGTTGATCCAAGTATGGCCCAAATCTAAAAATCTGATCCAACAAGTCCTAATCCAATATTTTGAGATCCATGTGTCGTGTAACGTGGGTCAGAGGTCTGACTGAATTTGGTCACATTAGTGTCAATCTTCTATCTGCCCTGGAATAAGGAATCCAGGATCTGAGCAGAATTGGCATTTCTGCATGAAATGTTGTCTTTCCAAACATATGCGTTGGTGTTCTCTAATACCGTTGGTTATGTGGGCTAGGATGCATAAATGAAAGTCTCTTTTCTCTTGGCCCCTCCAGGAGCAGCTAAGCGCCATAGCTTCACATGACTGCATTTCATGTGGGGCCTCCACTCTTTAGCTGTGGGACCCATGCAATGCTGTCAAGTGATTGGCCAGTGTCACATAGCCATGGCACTTAGCTGCTCCTTTGATCTCAACTCTCCGACAGAGGCACCAACTTAGCTTGAGGTGGAGCTAGCCCCGTGTCATGAGTTTGAACCTCAAAGGGATATCTTTGTTGTGCAAGCTGAAGCAGCAAGCTCCCTAGGGTTTTGGGGGTTGGGGACAGCTGTTAGACCCTCCAAAAATTCTGAAGTTGGTGGTTCGGAAAAAGACCCATAAGGTAGGTTCAGATTTTCGATGGACGAATATTGCAATTTGAGCTTGACACTCAAGAGGATCGAAATGAGATTTTTAGATCGGGAGACCTGTGAAACACGTATCGGGGGTACAGAACCCTGCTGGATACGATGAAGAAGAAGTCTAAGATTTCTCGTGGTTGTGGATTTAACAAAACAGTAAAAACAAGGTTAAATGGTTAAATCGGGTAAGTGCAATTTGGACTCAGTAAGCATTTCAAGTGCAGTTTCGGTCTAAAACTGAGAGAACCTGGTTCAGTGGTTCTAAGGCCACCTAGGGACATATATGAGAGTCTGGAATATGATTTAAACACATGAAAAGATTGCTGACGGTCAAGGGTTGTCGGTTTAGGGAATTCGGGTATTTCGGGTACCCGACATGATGTAGTTTGGGTTTGGGGATTTAAGAAACTAACAAAAGCTATTTTAAGGTCAGTGAAGATTAGTTGTAGAGATACCTTGAAGGTTTATGATAAGCTGGGAAGGAGTTTTACACGTTCTGAAACTCGGATCTACAACGCAAAGGCATCACTTGGCTCACCGAAATAACTAAAACACACGGTCCGAGACACTGAAGGAGCTTGAGCTCTTGAACGGGGTTGGACGTCCAACCTTTGAAAGCCTAATATGCTGATAATCGGGAATGACCAAAGAAGTCGTGAGAGAAGGTAGTGAAAGTAAAGAGAGAAGAGAGAGAAAGTTGTTAGAGAGAGATAAAGAGAGACGACTAGAGCGGGTGTTCTGAGAACTTCAATGCATTATTAAATTATCAATAAAGCTCTACGAGACCTCCTTAAATAGAGAGTTGGGGTTGAGTCTTAATTACTCAAAACTTCATCTAATTAAAAATCCAATAATCCAACTAAGCTAAGACTCCTACTTACTAAAGACTTCACACTAATTAATAATTAAGAAATTTTAATTAAAAATAATTAAATAAATTTAATTAACTTCTAGAAGAGAGGACATCTCTTAGAACTCTCCTAAATGCACACCCTCCTCATATAAGCTCCTCTGCTAATTGGTCTGCCTCTTGGTGATGCCATGTATCCAACTCATCTTCTTGGTTGGGACTCTCAATAATTAACTTTTTCTTAATTAGAAAAGTCACATCAACTGCTACATCATCAACCTGAGACCCACATTGTGCTGGTCAATTCTCATGGGGCTCTAGAGGTAGGCATACACACAAGTCAAGTTTGAGTTGAGCATGGGCTGTTCAGCTCGCTTCAAAATGTATGTGTTCAAGCTTGACTCGAGCTCAAAGCCGAGCTTGAATACCATTGTCTAGACACAGCTCGGGTATGAGCTCAAGCCGACCCAAGCTTGACCGTTATTCCAAAAAGACTATCAAAGAAAAATGTGCTGCAAAGGTGGGATTCGATCTCTAATCTATCTAGATTGGTACACAAATAACCCACCATTTTGCCAGACTCTGTCTTATGAATCTTATGACCCAAAAAAATTATATATACTGAAAAGCTACTAGATTATTGAAGAGAGAAAAAATTATATGGTATGAAATTTGAACTCAACACCTCCTGAAACAGAGAGTAACACCCTACCCACTATAGAGACAATGACTTCTAGGTTTTATTTTGCAAATATATTATTTATATACTCCTATGTGAGCCTTATTAAGCTTTTCGAGCTTAATCAAGCTCAACGACTTGATCAAGCTCATCTCGTTTATCCACACTGAGCCTGAACTTGTGTTCAAACTCAACTCATTTATTTTTCGAACAAGTTCAAGCTAAACTTAATTGGGTCGAGCCCAAGCTATCTCAACTCATTGTGCATCCATATCTGGAGGTGGTCTTTGCTTGCACAACTATATCCTCATTCTCCTCCAACTCTGCATCTTTATAGGGGCACCACTTTACCTACATATCGAAGCCTTATTCATGGTTAGTCCTATATTGTATTACTTATAAATAAGCATGAAATATTATAAAAAAAATACACATTTGTCCTAGTCAACCTTCACAATAATTTTAAATAATAGGTGTGGATAATATCATGACTAAACACTTTTTGATCAATCCCCTTTTCATTGCTTGACCGACTCCATATTGCAACACATGATAATTTAGGGAGAATGTGACACCTCAAGGGCCTTCTAATAGATATGTGCTCTCATATCCAAACTTGCAGGATTCATACAAGGATTGACACATATCAATACACAATATATTATATCATTCATGTTAAATAATATTTTAGTTTAAATCAATAGTTTAGGTACAAATGAAGGAGTATCTGCCTTCAGTAATACCATGTTGGTGATGTTTATTCTTCTAGTCTTTGCACTACTCAGACTTGCATAGAGGTGTGTAAGTGTGACTACTCTTCATGCGTATTAGTCGACACGATTCAAGTCTCCCACCAGTTCAATATATGAAATATAGATTGGCTTCCCACCACCATTGATAAATACATATGACCTTAAGAAGTAGAGCAAGAATGCTCTCAAATCCTTATTCTAGATATTATTGACCTTTCCTCCAATACACGATAGTTTTTCTTTCATTCTTTTTGCCCCATCGGGGTCAAAGTGATTTATCAATCATGACAACTTCAATAGTTTTTCTATGAATGAATCATCCTTCGCTCCCAAATAAATATCACACATGTGCTTGAAATCTCTCTACCGATGTCCACTCATCGGTTTCCCGTGACACTAAAATCCAGTGATTCGTGCTATGTCCTCCAACGTTATGGTCATCTCAATATCTCCAAACTAAAAAATATTGGTTGCCATATTTTAAAACTGCATAATGGCCTCTAAAAGGAGGTGTATGATGTTTCATGGTGTGATCTTTAAGAATTTTCAAAAATACATACAATCAAGCCTATCATTTGCATCCTCCAATAGAGATATGAACAACAAGTGTGCTTGGAACTAGTAAAATTGGTGCATGTGGTATGTTGGATCACTCTCCTCACCTTGAGGTTCCTATAATATATATATATATATATATATATATATATATATATATATATATATATATATATATATATATATATGATAATTTAATAAATAATTGAATAAAAAATAATTGCTAACATTTTAGAAAAATGTATATACAAAATATCAATTATTCATATCTAGAAGCACTAGACATTTTTTCCTGCTTCGGTCACTTTCTCAAAGCTTGCACTTTCTTCTCCACATCCTCCCCGTACTGAGGTGCCTCCTCTACCTCTCTATCATCCATATTCTTCGTAGCCATATCTTCAACTTCATCTATCTCGCAACAACCTCAAAGTACATGTGTTAAACTTCTTGTTTGTTGAGTATCCCTCTACCTCCACCTCTTTAGTTTCTCCTGAGGATGAGAGATATGATTGTGACAACAAACTCTTCATCCTTTTTTTGCACATTCTACTCCAATTTTGTGCAAAGCAAGAGTTATTAACTACAAATTAACTAATATTTCAAGTGTTTTTTGCTTTTTCTTTGTGGGTGACTGATAATTGAGCCTGTATTTTTATGGTAAATGTCAGACAACTAGCATTTTGGATACGTCGAAGGCTCCCTCTCTATCTATGTGTCAAGCTTATTACATACATCATAGTATATAGAATAATCAAATATATAGTTTTTCTTCTTTAGCAATTCTTGATGTGCTCTAATACTACCGAACGATATGGGTGTGGGCTCGTCAAACACAAACTTCTCAATCGCTATATTATGTCAAACTCTACATGTAATAGAAGCTAAGTAACTTACAAAACCTTTCATGTAATAAATAGGCCTTTAGAAGGTTCAAATTGATATCTTGCAACAGATATAAAATCACTATATTTGATATTAAAGTATACACAATACTAATAAGCACCAAATTTATTCATCAATGAGAATAAATTGTTAGTTGTAACTGCCATTACTATATCAGCAACACCACCACTGCATACAAAATAACTTCAAGAAAATTAAGCATTCTAGGAAAGCTAACTAAAAAACATGCTTAAAAAGCATCAAATAATATTTAATTGTATTAAATAAGAAAAAAATTCGCAATGCCTCTAAACATTAGAAGATGAAAGTGCTCATAGCCATCACCAATGTGTGGTTAACTCATTGTCTCACTATAAAAGCAAGAGCCTCGAGCCATTAAACCAAACAATTGAACCACTATTCAGTTGTGCCAATAAAACCCAACATTTAGGAAGGTAAACTAATATTACTATAATTTTTTACAAATTTCAATGTATTGGTTTTTGGCATATTTTTTGTATGAAAGATAAAGAGAGGTACAAGAGAGAATATGTAACAATATAGAAAAATGTTGAAATATGTAAGCTTAGTGTTCTCTGTATTTTATAAATATTGAGGAAAAGTGTTGCCAAAAAAATCATCAAAAATATTGTTCTTACCAAAAAAACTCATCGTTAAAAATATGCTTTCCAAAAAAAACTCGTCGTTAAGAATGTGCTTACCGAAAAACTCACTATCGATGAATATGAAAAACTCAACGATGAAGTGTCGCAGATGAATAGCTAAGAAAAAAATGGTCAAAAAAGTTGTCAGATTTTTTGCATAGGATAAAGAAAGTTAGGGACTATAAAAAAACCTTAGAATATGCGAAAATAACCCTGGGGTGCGGACAATTGCTTTTTATAACCTCAGAGAGTCATATTTATTCTAATAGAAAAATTACAAACATCAAAAAACATCTTACATTTAGATATGTAGTCTTATTGTGGTATTTACGTAGTTAGTAACATATTTGCACCTCCCCGCATAATTAGATATGTGGTATTCTTATAAAATATGTAATTTTACTCTATTATTTGTGAAGTTATGATTAAAGAAGGTTCACATAAGTTATATTTGTGTGCTTCGTGAGGACCTCAAAAAACAAGATGTATATATACATTTAAGTGAAGGTTATAGAAATGAAGTTCGTACGGTATCCAATAACTTTTGTATAAAATATGTAATTTTACTATAGTATTTACGAAGTTATGATCCTAATCATAAGGTGGCTTTAAAAACTTATTTTTGTGTACTTCATAAAGGCCACAAAAAATGAGTGTGAACATACATTTAAGTGGCAATTAAAAAAAAGGAGAAAAGAGGTTTGCACCATTTTTCATAACTTTGGTGTAAAATATGTGATTTTAGTAAGGTATTTATGATTTTATGATTAATATAGAAGACCACAAAAAATATATGCAAATATAAGATTTAAATGAGGTTTTGCTTTAGCGAAACAATATATCGCATGAACTTTGTGAGGTTAGCTTCTGCAAAGGGTAAAAAGGTTCTAAAAAGTTTTCTATTTGCAGTTTTGGGCAGTGGGCAAATTTTGGAAATTTTAGGGTATTTTAAGAAAACACGTCATATTTATCGTACAATCATTTTTTAAAACAAAAAGATGTAAGAAAATAAAAAAAATTAAAGTTTTACAAGAATTTGGCTATAATTCTTTTTCTATATTAGAGCTTTGTCAATATGAACCCTGACCCTTTTTTACTTGTCCGAGAACCACCAACGCAACCCCGTGACCCATACTGCCAGTTTAGAATACAAATTAGGCGTGTCAATGTGTCAGTTCTGATTTGAACCCAAGTATGAACCCAGATCCAACTTTGAGGTGCAAGTATCGGGTCTGGATCTGGGTTCAATCAGGTCTGCCATAAAAAAATATACCTGGGTCCTATAAGGAACGAGACTCAGTCCACACCTGGTAAAATAGTTTGTTTGTTTTTTATTGAAAAATCACAGGCTTTAATCAGAACTTGGGTTGGCCCCACTCCATATACTAATTGGACCCTTTGGGTCAGACCAGATTTCTAATCGGACCTTCTTTTTTATTACCAAACCCTGAGTTTGGTACGAGTCTGACCCGTTGATACCTGTAATGAAAATGGTTCAGACATGGTCTTTTTTTACAGAAGTATGGATGCACATTGGTTAGAGTTTTGACCCAGGGCAAAACCAAAACAGGTCCATATTGTAAAAACCAAGCTTTATATATTCGAATATAGGTCAGATTCAGAACAAAATTTGTAGGGTCTAGTTGGATCCATGTCGGAATTGGGGAGACATGTGTGATCTGATCCAATCAGGGTAGTTAATCGGGTTTAAAACCTTAGCTGTTTTACCTTGTTCACGTGAAAAATGAATAGGTTTTACCCGTTTCGAATGGACGCAGTACGGCAAGGACACATACCATAACTGCATCCGAGCCTTGTCAATCTGAATCTGGTACATGTGGATCCGATCCGATCGGATCATACCTAGATCCAGTCCAAATCGAACAAAGAAAAGCACTTTGTATTTTCGAGTATTCTGCCAGGGCATTTTCACCATCCTGATAAAGTGACGTTAAAGAATATTCTCCGTGCTCACTCCCCCATCGAAGGGTGTTAACCGGAACCAGACCTGACCCCAATTTTCGGGTATGGTATCGAGTCCAGATTCGGGTTTAATCAGACCTATCATAAAAGAAACTATACCAGGACCCAATAAAAAACTACATGAACCAGACCCAGGCCATACCCGATAAAATACTATTTTTTAGCATTTTTATGTTGAAAATTATGGGTCTTAATCAAAACTCGGGTTGGGCCTAGGTATGGTATAAAATTTCACAAACAATATCAGGATCCATAATCTCCGGTCCTCATATTTATCACCATACCGGGACCCCTATAGGGTTTGGTACGGGTCCTGTTCGGGTAAACCCGACCTCTACCCCCATCCAATCATTTGTTCTCACCGAAATACAACCATCTGGTTGCCGGAATACCGCTTTTCGAGGTGGTAGGGGGCATTCCTTCAACGGTATTCGTCCCACACCCTTTGCTTGAACACAGGTGGGAAAGGGCGTCATGGTCAAGTGTTCCGTACCTAAAATGCAGAAAAGGACGGATTTAGTGTTTGACTCGATCGGTAGACGGAGAGATTCTCTCCGAGGGTGTTCTGGTCATTTGGTTGGGGATCACCCGGTAAACGTTAAAAAAAAAAAAGGCTTGATGTAGAATGACTAAAATGTCCTCGGGCTTCAGGTTGATTGGGGCGGGTCACTGACCCGTCCTGCCAGGATCTGAGCCCTGTAAAGTCCCCTTTGTCAAGATTGTTGCTTGGGACTTGCCCCTGGGTTTGTGCCTACCCATGACATATTTGCTTGATAGGGTGGACCTTTGAGGAGCCCCATCCGTACGGATGGACCTCAATTGGATCCATTTTTATCATATTTGGATTTAGAATCTAAAACTGGATCTAACCCGTTCAGATAATTGGAACCGAGAGGTAACTTGGTTTTGGAGCCAAACCCTAATTTGTTGGCCTTTGTCTTTCTTGTCAAGTGCAGAAAAACTTGAGCTTGTGTGTGAATCTAGTTCCTTGGAATTCATTTCCACTGAATCCGTTGTTTGGTCGATGCAGCAGGTGGGTACCACAGAATTTGTTTTCTCCAGATGGTTGCTGTTGCTGGAATTTGACAGCCACCTAAAAAAGGTGGCCGTTTTACGTTGCAGGTTCAAATCCCAATGGTATGGTTCTGGTAGAGTCTGCCTAACCTCAGCATGCATATAAAAAAAAATCAAAGAAATGGGCATTGAGTTATGCCAAATATGAATTTCTTTCTTTTAGAATTTCTTTTCACTTGTACCAAACGCAACTATATATAGGTTCCCAGCCAAAGATTGTAGAGATATTGAGACAAAAATTCCCTTCAGCAATTGATTGCTTCCACTTAAAGGCATGTTTGGAGGCTTGAAAATTTCTCATAGGAATTCTTTTTTATTATCAGCCTCCTCTTAGAGAGAGAGAGGTGGTTCAAGCATAAGAGAGAGAGACTTGGTAACATGAAGTTGAAGATGGTCTTTTTGTGGCAACCCATGAGATGAGATGTTTTATTGGTGAATGACTAGAAAGCAAGAAAAACTCTCATAGAAAAAGAAATCTTTACCTATAAGAAATTTTGATATGATAAATTTTTTAAATGAAAAATTTTCACTTGTTTAGATAGCATGAGAAAAACAAAATGAAAAATCTTAGAAAAAATGAGAAGGGGTGGTGGAGCTTTAGGGTTTTCTAAGAGATGGGTGGTAATGGTGGATGTGAAAAATCATCATATGGAGTGGTGGTGGTGGTGATGGTGGTAGAAAATCATCGTAAGAGGTATTGGTGGAATGGAGGAGCTTCTTCGGCATGGTTTTATGAATAGTAGGTGACGGTGAAATGGATAGTGGTGATGAATAGTGGGAAATCATAATGGGAAAGGCAGTTTTTTAAGAGGTGGTGGTGGTAAAAAATCATGGTAAGAGGTGGTGGTGGTGTTGCTTCTTTGGTGAGATTTTTTGAGAGGTAGGTGATGGTGGATGATAGTGGTGGTGATGGATGGTGAAAAATCAGTGAGAACGGCGGTTTTTTGGGATGTGGGTGATGGTGATGAAATGTGGTGGGGGAGTGAATTACAATTTTTTCTCAATAGAAGACATTCTTTCACTTCTCCTAGAGGAATGTTTTTTATCAAAAAAATATAACTTTTTTAGAAAACTCTCTCAAAGCGAAAGTCTCGTTTCCGAGGGCCAATTAAAAATAAACAGTACAATTTTCCTACCTCCTATCACTTTTCTTACAACTTTCTCACTTCCAAACATATATCTTTCCTACAAAATTTTTGATAGAAAAAATTATTTCACCCTTCTTAGGTGGAAGAATTTTCCTATAAAAAAGCATACATTTAAAAAAACTTTCTTTTCAAAATTTATGAAAGATTGAAAAAATTGCCAATTTTCTTTCCTACTTGTTTTTTCCTGTCATTTTCTGGCTCCTAAACCAGTTGAGCATCTGAAAATGAAATTCCCATCTGGGAAAGGGTAGACTTGAAATAACCATTATTAAAAATAACAGCAGCGGCTAGAACTACAAGAGAAGGCCGTAAGGCATAAAGGAAAGACGTTTTTGCCTCATGATTTCTTCCTTTTATTAAAAAAAAAAAAAACCTGGTGTGGGGGAGGGACTCAAGGCTCAACCCCTCCTTATAGGTAGTCTCACCTCTCTCTCTCTCTGTTGATTCTTCCGCATCTCGTTAGTTGATGGCTGCTTCCCCGCTTCTTTCTTTCTATTCACCTTACCATAACTACTCTCTCTCTCTGTTAGTTAGTCTCTTTTGATCTTTACACAACTCTCTCTCTCTCTCTCTCTCTCTCTCTCTCTCTCTCTCTCTCTCGTTTCTTCGACAAGTCATTGGTTTTTCTCTGCTCCCCTCACCCCTTCTTTCTTGATTCTTCCATTAACTCTCTCTCTCTCTCTCTCTCTCTCTCTCTCTCTCTCTCTCTCTCTCTCTCTCCCCGTTCTGATCATGAACAGGGCTGCGGACGAGCTGCCTGGCCTGTTGAATGGCTCACCCTCCAACCACAACAGCCGTCCGATCTCCCGATCGACTGAAAAGCGCTCTTCTTCAGTGTCGCCGGAGAAGGCAGAGAAGCCTCCTCCGCCACCATCCTCCTCCCGGACGAACAACAGCATCAACAACAACGCCAACACCAACAAGCCGCTCGACTCCGGCGGTCCGACGCCAGCAGCCGAGCTGGGGCTGGACGCTGCGGTGCCGGAGAAGTTGAACATGGATCTCTTCGAGTGGCCGAGGATCTACTTCTCCTTGTCGAGGAAGGAGAAGGAAGACGAGCTCCTCGCCATCAAGAGCACCAAGATCCCTCAGGGCCCCAAGAAGAGGCCCAAGTTAGCGGACAAGAATGGCCTTCAGGTATAAAATCAGCCACACTCTCTCCCTTCTGCTTCCCTCCTTTTCTTCATCTCTTCCTCTTCATGGGGTGTTTCTGATGCACCCTCTTCTCCATAAAAAAACTGGGATAAGTTTTCATGCAAAAAAAATTAACACGGATCAGAACACAAAATCCCAACTTGTCCCACTTTTTCTGAATAAGTGGGTGCCATTCAGTGACAGATAAACAATATCCTAACTTATCTCAGCTTTCTGGATAAGTGGGTACATCCAAATTCCAATCACCGGCTATAGACCCAAATTACACGGTAAGAGTAAAATCCATGAGCCTATATTCTCCATGTAATTTTGGGTTTTGGGGGGCCTTTGTTATGATAAACTTCTGGCTTTTGGGGAAATGGTGTGGAAAGATCTCTTGTGATTTCAAGATGGGTGTAAAATTGCCTCCTTTCTCTGTGTCAGCACCCAGAATCCACCATCACCACCACCATCACTAACAACAAAAATAGTTCTAGCAAGAATCACGGCATCTGCGAGAACTCGGCGGTGGCCGCACCAGGAGGAGGGGACGTGCTGCTGCAGTGGGGGCAGAAGAAGAGGTCCAGAGGGTCGAGGTCCGAGGGTGGCTTGTCCCAGGCGAGGCAGGTGATCAAGATCCCTCGGAGGGCGGTGGTCGCCGGCTCCGACAAGCCCGGCGCCGCACCACATCAGAGTCACCAGGCGATGATGGCCGCCGGATACACGCGTGGGGGCAATATCCGGCCGTGCACTCCCGTCCGGGAGGCGCTGAGCAGGTCAGAGGCCTCTTACCTCATCTTTCTTGGTTGTTTTAGGGTTTGCTAGGCTGGGGTGCCGCCCTTGATTCTTATTCTAAAGTGACCACTATGGCCTTGTCAATAATACAATGACCAATATTCAATATCCCAACTTATCCCGGTTTTTTCTCGATAAGTTGGACCGTCCAAAATCCCCGGGTTGGTTGGTATGATCATTGCTCTTTTGCTTTCTTCCGAGCGAATTGACTACTATGCGCTGTTAATATAGGAATGACCAATATATCCTCGCACTCCCTCTGCTCTTTTCCTAGACAATGCCCGCTTATCCAGATACCGGGATAAATTGGGATATTCTATTACTGTCCTGGATCCATTCGTCTCATCCGTGTTATGTAGAATCGTAGATAAGTGGGTGCATCATGCCCTGTTAATATTGGAATCACCAATATGGAGTATGGACTCCCTCTGTTGTTATTTGATTTCCTAGATAAGCCCACCTGTCCAGCAAACCGGGATAAAGTAGGATATTCTGTTACTCTCCACAATCCAATTGCCCCACTTATCCGAGTTTTGTGGATGAGTGGGTGCATCAAAACACCCATTAGGGTTTTGGCCGTGATTTTTTTTTCCAGGTGCTATGTCAACGCTTGACAGGGTCACGGAATGAGCTCCATGTCCTCAAACCCCTCTCTAGAAGGAATCGACGCAATATCCCGACTTATCCCACTTTTCTTGACAAGTGACACTGAAAACACCCCCAACATCATCCTTTTCTTCCACTGGAACTACGGTACAAGTCTGATGGTGGTTGGTAACAAGTATCCAAGTTTTGGATTAGGGAATTGGGTTTATCAGAAAGTATGGTTTGAAATAGGCTATGGCTTAAGCTCTAGGACTATGGGATGTGAATATTTGAAATTGGTCTGGGATCAAAATTGATTATGGTAGCCCTGTTTCAGTGGAGTGCACTTGGGGGACATTTGGAACGTCTGGGAGGGCCTGAGTTTCTGTTGGTGTTTGGTGTTTTGAAAACCAAACAAGAGTAGATAATATACGGGTGAAGTTCTTTTGAATCCTCAAGAACAGTCCTGGATTAAGGTCAGGGAAGGGGTTCCGATGGCCAACCCTCCTTGGATTGTATAGGTCACTCCTTTCCCAGATTTTCAACATGGAGCTGCCTCTGATCATCTTTTATGAAATTTCTGATTGACCCCTTCAGTATGTGGAAAGGCCGTACTGTAAGTGTAGGGGTAGTTTGGTCATCCGAAAAAAGTATGGACTCTGGCTCGGTTGCCTTCGTTGCATCTGCTTTGCTAATTTTGGGTATCTGACTTTTGAGAAGTAAATGGGTGGCTTGATTGTAGTTTTGCTTTGCAGAATACCTCTCTCTCGAATCTTCTTTTGCACGGTTGTAGTTTTCACTCTCTTCTGATTTTTTTTTTCTTTAGTAATTTGGCTTTAGCAAGTCTCTCTCTCTCTCTCTCTCTCTCTCTCTCTCTCTGGTGTGGCCCTCGTGGGGCTGTTGCTGTGTTCTACTTTAAACGTCTGTTTTTCCTGTCTGCCTCCATCTCCCTTCTCACCTCCCACCCATCTCTTTCTCTGGCTTTGACCATGAGCAGGAACCTGGATGAGCTGCCCATTCTGCTAAATGGCTCCCCATCAAGCAACAGCAGCCGTCTGATCTCCAGACCAACGGATAAGCACACGTCGGCATCACCTGACAAGGCAGAGAAGCATCCTGCAGCTTGCCCACCGTTGCCTGCCCCGACCAACAATACACACCAGCCGGACTCCAGTGGTCTGGTGCCTGCGGCAGAGCCTAGTGCCGCCGCTGCGCCACCGCCGCCGCCGGAGAAGTTGAACATGGACCTGTTTGAGTGGCCGAAGATCTACATTTCATTGTCGAGGAAGGAGAAGGAAGACGATTTCCTTGCCATGAAGGGCACCAAGCTCCCCCAGAGACCAAAGAGGAGGGCCAAGATAGTGGACAAGAGCCTCCAGGTATCTCTGGCTACAGCCTTTTCTTTTGCTTCTTCTTTCCTATACTTAGTCTCTGTTTCTTGCGTTGAGAATAGATTGCACAAATGCTAAAGCAAAAAGCATACCAGTATGGAAAATATCATATTGGATTGGACTCGTGATTTTCTGGGGCATGTTTTGGTCAGAAGGTTGCCCCTGGCTTTGGGAAAATTATTCCACATGGTTTGTAAATGACCCACTTTTTCCTTTATGGTCTTTGGTAACCTGTCCCTGTAATGAAGACCCTAACAGGGCAGGCCCTGGTTTCTTCTATATACCCTGTGCTACCCTTGTCAACTAAGAAGCAACATGATTCTGGTGAATCCATCAGTAGTAGTGTTTTCTGTCTTATTCACAGGATGTGTGTTTGTTGACGCTTCTCATTGGGGTTTTACCAAGGGAATCATGGATATTGCTTTTCATGAGGCGTCTGTTTGGTGGTTGCCCTGTGTGGGTCATCTCTTGGTTGGCTTTAAGCAAAGTTGCACCAAAATGCTTCTTTAGCACAGGAAAGCCACAGTTAACATTATTATATCTTTTGGGGTTCTCTTGCTGTCATGGAGGGCCACTGTAGCATCATGCTTGGCCCCTACCTCCCCTCCCATTTCATTTCATTTCATTTCATTTCATGTTGGTAAATCACATTTATGCCTCCTTCTCTCCACTCTTGCCGTTGACAACACAAGAGAGGAGTATGATGGTTGTGGGGATTTAATGTGATGGAAGCGTGTGCAGAGAGCAGGACAAGGTTGCTTAGTCCCTTTGCTTCTTTAATCCCGGTGCTGAATCTTGGTAGTGACTGGTGAGGTTGTGTTGGTAGTTGTGGCTTCGTCTTTGATGTGTGCCTCGTTCATTGTTTTGCTTGGCAGTATTGCTTTCCTGGAATGTGGCTGTGCGACTTATCCAGAGGTCGATACGAAGTCAGGGAGAAGAAGTGTGTGAAGAAGGTACCTCTCCCTCTCCTTTGAGTTTTTTTTTCTCTTGGTATATTATATCATTTCAACTAAATTTTTTTTTACTGCTAGACTATGGTGAGGCAATTGAGAGAACTGCTTGGTCAAGGCTGTGTGTGGGAGCCGTAGTTGAGTGCGGGGGATAGGCGATTCATTAAATCCCCATCATCTCCATTGATTGGGAACACCCCTTTGGGAGGGTAAATGGAGTTGAGAACAGCGTTGGGAGGGGTGGCCACATTAAAAAACAGTGGATTTCAACAAGTCCTTATGAGGATGTTGCCAAATCCGCCCATCCAACAATGGCTCCCAAAACAGAGTCCAAGTGTAGTTGGCTCTCGATTTCTAAAAGCCAAGGAGGGAGGTTCTCAGCTTCTTAAATGACCAAAATGGCCATGTTGGGAGTCGCCAACTTTCATTCCTTGGCCAAAATAATTGGCACCATCTTGGTATATCTAATGACCCGTTTGATTAGTAGGCTCGTCTGCTGGGATCAGTGTGTCCCATCCCACTTGTTAATCAAATGCAGTACCCCGTTTTCCTTGGAAAACCATTTCTTGCATATGCATTTTGTTCAAGAGTTGGAAACAACAAAGGGAAATTTTCAAATATCCTTCAAACTTTTAGGTCTAGTTCATTTGCACACCAAACTTTCGGGAGTTTGCAAATGCCTACCAAAGTAAGTTTTTACCTGGATTAATCAAATGACCCTCAATTTTGTTACCTCTAATAAATTTTGTTTTAAATTTATTAGAATGACAGTGCTACTACTCACATGCCTCCCTATATGAGGAGGTCTAGCTTTTAAGAAACTTTTATTTTATTTTTTTCATTTAACACACGAGTGGTGAGTCGTGACCTCTCTCTCTCTCTCTCTGTCTCTCTTATTGTAGGTGTGATTAGACTTGAGTTGGGCCGATACCAACATCTTAAATCAAATTTAAATTTGGTCCCACTTAGGTCGGAATCAAACCTGCCCCATTGAAACATATATGGTGTAGTGGTTAGTATCTTGTTTTTTGTTCACCAGGTCGAGTTCAAGTATCATTGTAGTTAGTAGTAAACCTTTTACATTAAGAACATTTTGTTGTGGGTTACGGTCAAACTTACTTTGTTCATACTTTTAGAATATGGTCAAGTTATAATTCTATTTTCACCATTTATAGGAGTAAAATGGTAACTTTTAAACGTGAACTAGTGTTAACCCAAGAACAATCCAACGTCAGTGAATTTGATTAAACAATAAAAAAAAACTTTGGCGGGCATTTGTAAACTTTGAAACTTTGGGTGTGCAAATGAATTAGACCAATAAGTTTGGGGATATTTGAAAAATTCCTTAAAAAAAAAAAAAAAAAGAGAGTTGGAAACAGACAAAACCCCGTTCCGGACAAAAGAAACCCGTCGGGCCCCATTAAATGGAAGAGCAAAGCTGTATCGAAACCAAACATGGGTAGCGAATGATTAAACTTCGGATCATGTGTTCTTTTGATTAATAGTGGGAGCGTAAGTTAGGTTTGGTTTTGACAGTTCCCCGTTCATTCGGTATATGTACGTCTTTGGGAAATCTCAAAGTTTAGCCAACCCCTTTCAAATGTCAAAAATGATGAATTTAACCTCGTAAAAAAAAGTAATTAGTTTTTTTTTTCTTTTAAAGACCAGCTGGAGTTAGGCAGACCCCTCCCAGTTATACAACTATACCATTGGGTTTTGAATCTGCAACGTCCCAACACAAGGTGATGTGCACTAGCTGTTCCTACCAGACAAGTGGAGCCCACAGTGGTTAATGAGAGGTTTTTTGCCACTTGTAAAACTAAGCAGTTTTTTTTTCCTTTCACTAAAACAACAGAATATCTCCGACTTCTACTACCAACAGCTTGTAAAATGATGGAACCTGACTTTTTTTTTTGTTTTTACTCCGAGAAACCGCTCTAGGCACATAGACCTAGCCGTGCTGGCTCAGCCTTTCGTACTTACGGTGTCTGTTCATGTTAGTGTAAAACTCCAAGGGCTGACCCCTCAACCCTAAAGAGTTGCCAAGCTTCAGCTTATGCATGGGGTGATGCCCATGAAATTTGAACCTAGACTTCCCGTCAAACGGTCTAGGCCCCATCCCACTACACCAAACCCCCTTGGGTCCAATTAAACTCAACTTTTGGGTTGCATACACAATCTCTCTCTCACAAGAAATATAAGGTACAGTTAGTGTTCATTTTTTTTGATAGACAAGGGTTTTGGGGGGAGGAAGAGACAGCTGCCACTCAAATGAAACAGTAGCCATGCCATGTGTTGGACGAGCCCTTGTCCATTAGTAGGTGGTGATAAAAATGAGAGCCATTGGTTCCATCTTGACATTTTTCCTCATTTGATGTTTGTTTCACTCATGATGAGAAAGGAAAGGGTGATGTCAGCTCAACAATTGCCCATGAAAATTAAACACTCTTAGAATCCCATTGAATAGGAAGAGCACCAATTTTTCACTCATGGGATGGTGCCTGTTTGAACGCTTGGATCTCAAATTGTTCTACAGCATTAAAGATCTCATGGTGGGTCCGAAATCCAGAGTTTGTTTTACCTCAGATCTCATTGTGGGCTCTACACGACATAATTTGAGATCCATAAAAAATAGCCATATTTCGTGTTGTTGATGTCCATTTTGTTTTAGATAGGCAAGCTGGAGTTAGGCAGACCCCCACCAGTTATGCATCATACCATTGGGATTTGAACTTACAACGTCCCAACACAATGTAACATCCTCTAACAGCTCCTACCAAACAAGCATTTTATGGTCATCCAAACAATGCCGAAGAATTTGTCTTAAGAATGCCTTTTAAGAAGCACAAAAGATCAGGTGCAACGTAATTGCACACTTTTAGTGTTGCGCTTCATCTCACCAAATGCGGCGCTTCTGCACTACTAAATTAGTCCCAACATAGCTTAAAGATTTTCAGCCTTGTGGAGCTAGGGGTGAACATTGGACCAGGTCAGCCCAGGCTCGCCAGATAGAACAAGTGAGCCAAGCCTGGCCATCAAGCCCAGGCTTAGCGTTGTGAACAAGAAGGGCTTGATCAAGCCCAGTAAGCCTGATTAGTTCTTGCAATCTTATTGTGTGCACACGCGCGCTCGTGTGTGTGTGTGTGTGTGTGTGTGTGTGTGTGTGTGTGTGTGTGTCATATAGGTTGCATAATCAAGGAGAGTGCCCTGTCCCTTGACCATGCATGTGAAATTCTACGGGTTCAAATCCCGACCTATCAAAGTTAAAGTAAAGCCAAGCTGGGCTTGAGCTCAGCTCAAGCTTCATCTGAGCCAAGCTCGGCTTGCCCGATGTGCACTTCCTATGCTGAGCTTAAGTGGATTTGATAGGATGCTTAGTATCAAAGGACACTTGATTGACTATTTTGCATGAAAAGTTTGTAGTTTTGTAGATTTTTTCTTCTTTTAAACTGGGGTTGTGCTTTTGATAATGCTTTTGAATTGCTGAAATAGTGTTTAGAATGTTTGTTTTGTGACTGTTTGCTCATTGAACGTGTGTTTGGTATTGCAGAAGAGGAGGGGACTCAAGGGCCTGGAGATCATGGAGAGTGATTCTGATTAGTTCAGAGGTTACAGCAGAATCATGAGTATGCAGTGCATAATTGATGGGTCTTAGAAGGAGAGCTAATGGAGATGAAAAAAAATGGTTACCTCAATGTGCTGTAGTAGTTCATTCTCACCTTTATCATTATGCATGCTTGTGATATTGTTGTCTGTGCTTTAGCTGCATCACTAGAATTCCAGTGTCTTGGTGGGGTGGGTGTAGGTAGGGATTCGGAACACCAACTTGGGGAGTTGTGGCCCCCAAAGCTTGACTAACAAAACCAAGAACTAAACCGTCTGCCTGTATTATGGCACTCACTGTTGTGCACACGTGCGGAAGCAGGTCGTGTGCTTTCCCCTTGATCCAATCCTTTTTTTTTGTGCTAAGAGTTTCTTGAGTTCTTGTACAAAAGCACTTTGGTCAATGAGAAATATGTTCATGTTTACTCTCTCTCTCTCTCTCTCTCTCTCTCTCTCTCTCTCTCTCTCTCTCTCTTAGGGATGGCAATGGACCGGGGTGGGGGACAGGGTCTCCACCCCCACATGGGGATGGATTTTAACCTCCACCCCCGCCTTCATCCCCGTTTCATGTCCTCCACCCCGGTTCAAACAGGGATGAAGCGGGGCCTGTTTCCCCGTAGTCTATTGCCATCCTTTAAAAGGACTAGGGATGGGACGGGGATCATGGTGGGGACAGGGCGGGGCGGGGAAAAGTGTAAGTCCATCCCCGCCTCCATCCCCGAACGGGGATCGATTTTAACCTTTGTCCCCACCTCCATCCCCGTTTCATACCCTTCATCCCCGGTCCAAACGGAGCGAGGCGAGTCCCGCTTTCCCCCGGTCCACTGCCATCCTACTGTGTGTGTGTGTGAAGAAAAAATGTCTTCTGTATGAACTAGCAAATCACATTTCATAATTGAATCAAAATTTCAACCCGGTTGTTTATTCCACAGCAGTGCATGTATAAATGACCGAACTCCAAGATTTGAACTCAGAAAGGTTTGGAGTTTTGCAGCCCTTGATTTCAGCGCAATGAATTGATATCTGTGTTTGGGACTTTAGGGTGCGCCTGAATCGTGGACGTGCATGGACAGGTGGTGCTGAGACATCCACACTTCTGCAAACAGGACAGGATGCACTGTCCTGCCCTGTCCATACATCCCAAACAAAACATTTTTTTTGTTTTTTGTTTGTCCGAGAGTGTCCATCCACCAATATGCGTCTGCGGGCGGATGCGTGTGGGGCCTGTGCTTGGTGCATCCTGCCGACAGGGATAGGGATGGCAGTGGGGCGGGCCGGGGCGGGGCGAGGCAGGGGACAAGGTCTCCACCCCCGCCCCGCCTCAAGATTAGAACCTCCATCCCCGGCGGGGATGGATTTTAACATCCACCCCCGCCTTCATCCCCGTTTCATGTCCTCCATCCCCGGTTCAAACAGGGATGATGCGGGGCGGGGATATTGCGGGGAAAAGTGATGGGGACGGGTCGGGGCGGGGATGAGGCGGGGATCGTGGCGGGGACAGGGCGGGGAAAAGTGTACGTCCATCCCCGAACGGGGATGGATTTTAACCTTTGTCCCCGCCTCCATCCCTGTTTCATACCCTTCATCCCCGGTCCAAATGGGGCGAGGCGGGGCGGGGCCCCGCTTTCCCCCGGTCCACTGCCATCCCTAGACAGGGACAGGCACGGGCGATGATTCAAACGTGCCCTTAGGGTGTTTTTCTGTACTTAGGGTCATTTGCCTGTCACAGAAAAGGGAGGCTTTCCTCAAAATGGTGCGAAATCCCATACCTTTTCCATGGGAGCCACAAGTGCATGCAAACAAAGTCTCCCGCTTACCGCAGTAACGTTTCCTGGGGATGGGGGATGGGGTTCGGCCTCGTCTACCGTGGAAGGAGACTTGGCGCGGAGTCCTCTTGGGCATGAGGCAAACACACCCTTATGGGAAGAATTCTCATTCCAAAGAATTCTCTAGCTTGAGAATTCTGGTGTTTAGGTTTATAAAAACAGCCAAAGGGGAAAAAAATCCTTGGAGAGAGAGAGAGAGAGGCAAGGGTGTAAATGGGCATCTGGGCCTGGGCCAACTTCGCAAGTATTCGCCACTTCTTGTGCTTATCTGGTAGGAGCAGCTAGCGCACGTCACCTTGTGTTGGGACGTTGCTGGTTCAAAACCCAAAGGTATAGTTGTATAACTGGTAGGGGTCTGCCTAACCCCAGCTTGCCTTTCAAAAAGAAAAGATGCTCCTGCATTCACAGTAATTGGTGGTTAGGATCACAGATATCCATCTGTCCAAGCTCAATGCCAGTGCCGAGATCGGCATTCTCAGTGACACCCTCTTATCTTACCCTCCTATCTACATCTCTACTGATCAAGACCAAGGTGTTTCTCTCTCTCTCTCTCTCTCTCTCTCTCTCTCTCTCTCTCTCTCTCTCTCTCTCTCTCTCTCTCTCTCTCTCTCTCTCTGTACATTTGCTTCTTCATAATATTTGCTTGAGAGAGAGAGAGAGAGAGTATGCCACTCTGGGAGATGATCCTTGGGAACCCTACCACTTTCAAGAGAACCGAAATTCTTAAGTTCAAATTCCTACCTGGGAAGTTGGCAACTTAGAAAGTCTGAGAATTCTCCAATCGAATTCTCAAAAGCATCCAAATGTGAGAATCCAGTTGTGGCATCTCTTTCTCTAAAAATTCCATCGTATCCAAACACATCCTTAATGTCTTGGGATTCTCAACTTGATGGAGTTCTGGCTCAAATAATGAAACACACCCTTATTATGCTCATGGGTGTAATTGCAAACCATAAATGCTTGAAACTTGCCATCCAAGTTGCATGAACTTCTTAATGTCATAAATAAGTCATAATGCGAGAGAGAAAAGAATATTAGTTGTCTAAAGATTAGTTAAATATATGACAGCTTTCCATCTGCAAAAATTGGTCACCAACAACCAGTCATGTATTTAAAACATCAGACCTATTAGCTTGTTGGTTGCTCCAGAAGAGAGGCCATTGGGATTATTTTTTAATTAGTTTTTTTTTTGAAAGGCAAGCTGGGGTTAGGCGGACCCCTACCAGAACAACAGCCGTCCCATGTGGTAGAGGGATTCGATCCTGGGCCTTCGGCTTGGCACGGGACCCGCTTACCACATGGGATACCACCTCGGTGGTTATTTTTTAATTAGTTCAGTTAAGCTGGATTTTGTCCTCCCTTACCGAGCCAATCCATAGCTAAATCTTTGGATTGGCTTCGTCTTATAAAGTCTGAAAAAATTTAAAGCGCTATAGAGTAATGCAGCTCAAGTCTCATTTTCAAAATTTGAAAAGGGGTCTAGAACCATTGATGAATACATCTAACAAGCAAAAGCTGTTGCTCAGTTTCAGAAGATGGCATCATTATGCAAGTCTCGAAAGGATTGCCCAAAGAGTATCTCCCATTCAAGATCTTTATTGAGACATGTTTGGATTCTACCACATTGAGTAAGTTGCATGGTCTCCTTCTAGCTCAGGAGGCTCACCTTGCTTGCAGACGAGTCTATGGAAGTTTTAGCCCATCAGCTAATCCTGCCAGCAAACCCCAAGGTAGTTTTCAAAACCAACCCTATAATAGTGAAGGAGGAAGAAGTAATAAGGGGATGTTTTAGCCAAGGTATACGAATCATGGTGGTAGGTCAAGAAATTAAGCTCGCTCATGTCACTAGTATACAAATCTTATTCATGGCAATTCCAATTTGCCACAAGCTTACCATGAAACACCTTATTCAACTCCAAGTACCGATGGTGATAATTAGTATCCTGATTCAGGATCTACACATCACGTTACCAGTGATCTCAATAATCTTGCCATTAATTTTGAGTACCAGGGAGCAGCAGATTCAATAAAAATCAGTGGTGAAACATGTTTGGATATCAAAATATTAGATTCTTTAGTATTTTTCCAAAACTTGAACTTATTTTGCTCTTTTTTGGTTGGAAAGCTTGAAACTTTAGTTTTTCATGAAAATATTTTGAAGGATACTGTTTTGAAAACCAAATACGGTGAAAACTGAGTTTTGGTCCAAAAACATTTTAAAATAAACTTGACTCTTCGTGGGGTTTTATGAAAAGGTTCTTTTTCATGATTTGAAGAAATTGTGCCTGAAGTACTCAATCAAATTTACGCAAAAGAATCCTTCATGAAGTATTTCATTCATTGTATACAAGAATACTTCAAGTTCACATCCCAAATCCTTGGCAATTGAACAAACCATCCCATTTTCGAAGACTCATCGTGGTGACTCGTGTCGGGGCCAACATTTATGTTGATTGGGAACTCAAAAAAAATTGGGTGTCAACATATTCCAAATTGTTTTCAAACAGCAAAAGATCATATCTTCTGTTAACAATGGAGCTGATAATGAACAACCTCATAAATAACATCATAATGGCCAACCTCAAGGCTGCATCACTTAGACCTTACGTATTTAAAGATAGGCCCCTCTCAACTCAATGCAAAAGAAATGCATGAAGAACCATAAAACAAAATGCACTGAATTGTCCTGAAAACTAGTAAGATCATCAGTTGCCTCTCCACTGAATATAAGCAACAACAAACTAACATCAATGAAGAGCAGTAATTATAAGCAAACGGATGTTGTATACAGTTACACGGTACAACTGATCATAAAAGCACCATTTTTAAATACTAAAAAAGTTCAAGCAACTAAAATTTTATGCAATATTTGAAGTGCAATACACCTCTGTGCTGATGGTAAACCACTTTTGTTGCTCGAAGACTCATCAGTTCCACCTCTGACTGGGTGTGAAAATGTGCCAAAAATGTAAGAAGCGAGATATAGTAGCAAGTTGTGAGTGTGTCTCTATGTGAAGTCTAGATAGTGTATTTTCCAGTACCTACATGAAAACAATACACACAGAAGGCTACTGCACAAATTGTATGACCATTAACCAGTAGAAAAGTTCATTCACCGTGTTAATGAAACTGCCATCAACAAAAAGTGAACTAATCAATTGTAACAGCACATACCATCATTGCTCCAGTTCTCCTAACCATACTTAGATTCCTTAACTCTCTTATGAATTACTGTACAAACATCACTACCTGAAAATAGATGCTGAACAGTGAATAAAGTAACTATAGGATATGTTGTGAAAACAAAAAATCATGTTGGCAGATATAAGGTTCGAATTACCTGACTGAATGGAGCTTTCCCATCCATAACATACAGACTTACTACTCATGTTTTGATTGTCTTTCAAGAAATCAAGAATGGTTATCATGCTCTTAACGATATCCACTAGACCATCCAAGAGTTTGGTAGGGATCCCCATTTGAACATGTTGAGAAGAGGTTGAGGATGCCTGATTATTTCAAAATAGTGCATAACCAGCTTATTTTTATCATCCAGATAAGTTCTGATCATGATAAATGCCACAAACAATATGATGGCATCCAATCAACTAGCAATATTTCGTGTTCCCATAGTAGCTGAACTCAGACCCATACGAAGGCAAAACCATCTAGAACATAATCTGGAAAGCTTTTTATAATTTAGATAGAACCTTAACATGTACAGCTGATTATGAGCTTACACAATTTTTGAATATATATATATAGAGAGAGAGAGAGAGAGAGAGCATAAATAAAAAACAGTTAATATACAATCGAAGTTACTTAAAAAACTATATATATATATATATATATATATATATATTAGAGAGAGAGAACATGGTATAAATAAAAAACAGTTTACATAAAATCAAATTTACATTTCATTAAGAAAAATTAGACAAATACAAAGCCTTTAATATATATATATAATGAGATTTGATAACATATTAAAAATTAAATTTAATAAAACAGAATATATCAAAATTGTCCTTTAAATCAAATTTGTCTTTTTATTCATGTGAATTTTGCATGATGGGTTTATTAAAGATAGAATTTAACTTTGTTCTAAAAAAAATTTGAATTACAAAATTTTGATATAAAATATAATAATTTGATCAATCACAATATATTATATAGTCTCTTAATCATAATTAGTTTAAAAATTGACCTAATAATGGTTGACCAATTACTTACAAATAATCATGATTGTTATTCGATTTATCAAGGATTTCAAACGCCAAGGTTGGCCGATTGTTTTCGTCGATTAATCACGATTTGACGATAAGAACACTTCCCGAGGAATTGCTGAGGACGAGTTTGGCTACTATGCTAGTTTTGTTGTCCTCGGCAATATTTATCACCGAGGCGTCGCGATTAAAGGCCAAGCCGAGGGAGAACTCTCGATTTTGTGCATAAATTGCCTCAACGGCAACTCTGCGATAAATCGGACTCCAAAAGTCGCGATTTATTACCATTCACACCAAAAGCTGTTTTCTCTAAAAAAAAGTATGAAAATCATAAGTTTATTGATCGAGAAATCACGTTTTTAAGTGTTTTTTTCCTAAAATGTTGAATGGACGTGAAAACAGTCATTGCTTCCCAAAATAATTAGATTTTGCTTTGTTCTTTTTTATGGAAAGTAGCATATGTACAAAGAAATACCGATGTGCTTTTCTCTGTGATTTGTTTATTTATGAATGCTTTTTCTTTCTTTTGGCCAATGTTGCTAGTATAGTATCGGCGCGAATAGGCTGATTGCGTATCTTATTGGAAGGTTTTCAATTTTCAATATGCTACAAGCCCTGAATCGGCCCTTTAAAAAATAGGCCCATTCAAGCCGATATGATTCGGCAGGATCGATTCAGCGAATCTGTCCTGCCTGAATCGACATTTTTTTTCACGGAATTGAGCATTCGAGCACGATTCGAAGCCTTGAACGGTCAAAACCCTACCCCTCCTCCGTTGCTGCACTCGCCCGATCGCCTCTCCCATCATTCAATTTTCGGGAGGCATCCATCCTCGGTAACCTCTCTCTCTCTCTCTCTCTCTCTCTCTCTCTCTCTCTCTCTCTCTCTCTCTCTCTTTCTCTCTCTCTCTCTTGCTCTTGCTTAGTTCACGGGTACAAAACTTTATTCAAATGAACCGGTTGTACCACGTTCCCCATGTAGGTGAAGCTTTCTCGTGGACCAATCGGCGATCTAGATCATGCTTTCGTCTGCTAGACAAGGTGCTTGTTTCGTCAGATCTGTTGAGTTCTATTAATGACATTTTATGTTACCTACTTCCACCGTCTGTCTCGGACCATAGTCAGATTGTTATCCGATGGGACAAGGCTTCACTGGCGACAGATCCTTTAGATTTGAGCAATGGTGGCTTAAGGAGGCGGGTTTCGAGTCATTAGTCCAACAATCTTGGAATAGACCTTGCTATGCGGTCTGGGTGGCTACTAGATGCATGGTTAAGCTTTTTCGCTTATTCTGCGATATCAAATCTTGGTTTATCTCCAAAAAAATAAGCAAATTTCATAATATGGAGGATTGGGAGCGTGAGTTGTCTTATATCAATCAGTCTCTCCTGGACACGACCTATATGAATGCATCAGATATTGAAAGCCTCAATGCTAGATCGGTCGAGCTGACTCTTCTAGTGCAATCTTGGCGTCTAAAGGATAAGATTCGTTGGAAGCAGCGGTCAAGGGTGACTTGGCTTAAAGCGGGTGATGGGAATACAAGGTTCTTTCATTCTTTAGCGTCGCACAGGCATCGAAGACATGTGATTCATTCTATGTATATCAATGGTGTCTCCTTTTCGGGCGATCAGGTAATCAATGTTGTCACCAACTATTTCTCTAACCTGTATTCCTGCAACCAAGCTGCAGGTGGCAATATGGGTACGACTTTATTTTTGTCCTTGGATCGAGCGCTCTCCAACTCAATTCAAGGATTATTCACTGAAGAAGAAATCGTCTCGGCGGTGCAAGATTCGTCTGAGTGAAAAGCTTCAGGTTTTGATGGGTATTCAGTGGATTTCTTTCGCATATTCTGGTAATGCATTAAGAGTGACATTCTTAGTGTCTTCGCTGAGTTTCATCGCAATGGCAGATTGTCGGTTCATTCTCACCTAGCAATTGTGTCACTTATTCCTAAGGAGGAAGCCGCATCGGATATCTCGCGGTTTCGCCCTATATCAGTGTTAGGGAGCTTATATCGCATTATCGCCAAGGTATTGGCTAATAGGATGCGGTCAGTCGCCCCTAGGATTTTTTCGGAGGCTCAGTTTGCCTTCATTCCTAATAGAAGGCTTCAACATTCCTTCATTTTGGCCACAGAAGTGTTGCACTCTCTCAAGATCATTGGGGGGCCTTCTTCACTCTTAAACTTGACTTTCATAAAGCCTACGACTCGGTTCATTGGCCGTTCCTCTTCAACATGTTGGCGAACCTGGGCTTCGGTAGGCGTTTCTCTAGTTGGGTGCATGAGCTGATAACCAATGCTCAGTCACAGATTCGGATCAATGGGGTCAAGGGAAATCAGTTCAAACTTGGTTGTGGTCTTCGACAAGGATGTCCTCTGTCTCCGTTACTCTTTAACGTCGTCTCTGAAGGCCTTGTAATTTTGGTTAATAGAGCAGTGGAGGATGGTCGAATTGAGTCTCTTGGTATACAGGAGTGTCGTAGTCAGATCCTGACCTTCGCTGATGACATAATTATCTTCGGAAGGGCTTTCATCCAACAAATGTTAAGATTCAAGCTTGTCCTTCTTTTTTTCCTATCGATGTCAAAGCTATCCATGAACTACGATAAGTGTTGTTTATCCATGATCAATGCCCCTACGTCAATGTTAGACATGGGCCAACGGATATTCGGGTGCTTGGTATCAGAAAACTCCTTTTTTTACCTGGGTCTGCCGCTTCAAATCAGTCATGTAACAACGGCAGCCTGGAGCGCTACTATTCAAAGGGTTCAGAACAAAATATTGGGCTGACAAGCTTCCTACCTTTCTATCGCGGGTAGACTGACTCTCATCAAGCACGTTCTTTCTGCTATGCCAAAATTTTTTATGTCTATGTTCCTGATGCCTATGGGGGTTAGTAAGAAGCTAGCTCGGGTAGTGGCGAACTTCCTGTGGTCTGGGCGAGGTACCAACAACAAACGCCACCTCATAGGATGGGACACACTTCGACTTCCCCTATATAGGGGGGGGGGGGTGGGAATCAAGGATCCAAGGCTGAGGAGTATGATTCTCATCGTGAAGCAGAGCTAGTTTGCACACTAACCTGGGTCCCCGTGTGCAAGCGTGCTTCTTGCTAAATACAGAGGTGTGAAATCCTTGGTGGGGGCCACAAGTGTGTGTCAGCGAACAATGTCAAAGCTTCGTCGATCATGGATCCAAGCTTGGTCTGCGGTTCTGTTACATAATGGTAATGTTGACTCGCAGTCTCAGTTCGTTGGATGCATCTTTGCTTCGAACGGATCTTTCTGCTCAAAAGAAGGCTACCTCGCTCTCCTTCCATCGGGGGTGGACCAGTTTCCGACGAGCCTGCTTTGGGGCAAGGGTCCGACTCCGAGATCATGTTTCCTGGCTTGGCTAATCTTACACGATCGGGTGCAGACTGACAACTTCCTCAAATCCATCGGATTCCATCTGCCGAGTAAATGTGTGTTGTGCGAGGCAACCAAAGAATCTGCGTTTCACCTTTTTTGGGAGTGCTTTGTCTTTCAAAACATCTTCAAGGTGACTTGGAATAAGTCGGGGGTCAGCGTGCGCGAGGAATCGTTTGCTAGCGATTTGTTATGGGGTCCTAAGCAAGTTCATCATTGCAACTATTGGCGGATTATTTGGCGAACCTGGCTTCTCTCGTCATGGTGGGCCGTATGGATGACTCGCAACAACGCTATTTTTCGGCATATTTCGGTAGTGTTCAACAAAATGGTAAACCTTATTTTGGCGGACGTGTACGCCATTCTACGCAACATCTCTGATCTACAACACAATCTGCCTATAAGTACCACTCATGATCCAGGGTGATGCTCGCCGACTAACTGTAGTTGTTTCGTGTTTTCTCTGTTATCTTTTTTTCATTTCTCTTTTTCTTCTTTCTTCCTTTTTTTTTGGGGCTCCTTGGCATGTCTTGGGCCTGGTGGGTTATCCGGTAGGTTCAATGTTGGTTGAACTTGTTTCGTAATGTTGATGGTTATAGTTCAGCTCTCTCTCTCTCTCTCTCTCTCTCTCTCTCTCTCTCTCTCTCTCTCTCTCTCAAGCCAGAAACGGGAAAAGAGCGGCTTGACCCTTTTAGTTGTGACTTCTTCACAATCAAGCTCGAACCCTACCCTCTCCCTAGACGCTGCATTCGTTGGTCGCCTCGCCCCTCATCCATTTTTTTGGCGGCATCCATCGTCGGTAATCTCTCTCTCTCTCTCTCTCTCTCTCTCTCTCTCTCTCTCTCTCTCTCTCTCTCTCTCTCTCTCTCTCTCTCTCTTTGCTTCAAGCCAAAAAACCGAAAACGAGAAAAAAATTGGCCCTTTTTCGGACCAGATCTTTTGCTGGAGAAGGGCCTCCGACTGGCCCTTCTTTGGCCGTTTTTCCTCTCTATCTCTCCTTCTTTCGATCTTCTTCTTCCCTTCCCCTTTTTTGTTTGTTGTCCCTCCTTCTTTCTCTTTAAGCCGCAAAAAAACTGGCCCTTTTTCGACCAGCTACTCTAGTCGAAGAAAGGCCTCCCGACTGTTTATTTTAAGGTATTGTCATGTACTCTAGATTTTATGACGTGTTGTGAACGTATGCCATTATTTACTTTAAATGCTATAAATTGTTTATTTTTTATATTTTTGACATATTGATTTTTCATTTTTTTATTTTTAAAACTTTTTGATATTTTTTTTTTTTAAACTTTTTGATATTTTTTATTTTTTAACTTTTTTTTATTTTTTATAATTTTTTTATTAAAAAAGTCAATTTTAAATAGATTGATATTAATCGATACAAGTCTGATAGAATATGGCCTGATATGGGCATTTTATGAAAAAATGATACAAGTCTGATTCCTATACGACAACAATGCTTTTGGCAAATGATTGTTGATTTTTAAGATTGAAAATGTCATTTTTGAAAAACTTTTACAGTTGTTTATAGCACCAGAGTTAGAATTTTGGTGCAGAGGACAAGAGGATCTCTTCTAAGCCTTGCAAGATTTGAAAGGGAAGTACGCTAATCAACTATGAAAATAAAAGAATAACTAAAAAATATAAGAAAATGCGAGGAAAAAAAAGAAATAACTAAATTCAATATCTCAAATCAACTTCATTTTTTTGACTCTTATTCAAGATCCTTAATCCATAAATAGATGAGATTTTTTTTTAATTTTAATTCAAGTAAACTACTTACCCTGATAACCATCTAAAAATATAAAACTTATCCTACCTTATAGATTTTGGATCTAATATATAAATCCAATATTCCTTACAAATGAACCAAATAAAAAAACAGTTAGAATACAAAATATCTAAATGCTTAAAGTTCAATATATTAAGCAGATTCAAATGGATCCTTATGGGCCTACCTACATCATAAATCAACTTCACTTTTTTACTCTCATCCACAGAAATCCCCCAATCCAATCTATAAATAGATCAAATTTTTCTTAATTCTAATTCAAATAAATTACCTACCATGATAACTCTCTAAAAACATAAAACTTATCCTACCTTATGGATTTTGAATATAATATATAAATTCAATATCCATTACAAATGAATCAAATACCAAATTAATCTGAATACAAAAGATCCAAATGATAAAAATCTAAAATATGAATCAAATTCAAATGGATCCTTATGGGATTGTGTCTTCTGCTACGCTCCTGCATCATTCTTCCCAGGTTGAAGAAGACTTGCCCTCAAATCTAGATACTACTTGCGAGTCTTTCAATTTTGTTTTATCCTGTGAGTTATGCGCCCACAATATGAAAATGGATATCATTGCTGGTTCACAAATCGAGTAATCCAAACTGTTCCAATATGTGTCTGAAAGCTTGAAATATTCTTTTTGAACTAATCAAAGTCATCTGGATCCTTATACTGATTTGGGTCAAAGCGATCAAACAATTTTAGTGCAGGATTGATCCAATGTGTCGAAGTCTATGAGCAGAGGATATGGATCTTTCACTCCATTTCACGCTCCACATGTTGTTGATTCGTTGTAAATGAGTTTACGATTTTAAGTAAGTTTGATTTAGGTGATTTGGGAGAAGGTAGGTTTTGGATTTGGTTAATAGGCTTTTGATCCCAAATAGGTTTGGATATGGGTAAGTCTTGGGGAGGTCTACTAGGGATTGGATTAAATGGACTTGGGTTTAGGCTCAAGTTAAGGTTCTTGGTTGTTGGAATATGTAGATCTCTATTGTGTACAGAATTATGTACACAAAATATATTATAGTACTCATATGTGAGATTTCAAAATGCATCCAAAAGACATGTTTCAAACATTTTTTCATTATCACAATACATATTTATATGGCAATTTCTTTAACTGAGTTGAACGAAATTATAATTAAATAATAATAAAGAATTGCTTGCATCTCACAACCCTTTATGAATTATGTATATAATCAAAATAAGTTAATCTAAATAATCATAAAGAACTGCTTGTATCTCACATTTTTTTATAAATATAAAAAATAATTAATAAAATAGATAATTATATATTTACATGCCTATCTTATATGCATGAACCATATTATTATCTTTCAAATTAGATTGTTTTTGTATTAAATATCATGCTAGCAAACAATTCACAAAATTTAAGTAACTATCCTGATTCAACAAGATTCTGGGGCACCACTCGCTCAGTCCACTGTGAACTTGCATACTTTCAGGGGGTGTTCATTTACAAATTTATTTCACATTTTACCTTTAAAAGTAGAGAGGTTGATAACAAAGTAAAGAAACCTTCGTCAAGGCTTCCCGCAACTAGCTATGATCGTAGTCAACTACTACACATGTATATGGTTGGATTGTCGGCATCTTTCAACCGAGTTTGTCCCTCTTTATATCAGCCATGGATCAGAGACATGATCACTTGTCCTTGAGATTTCTTGATCTTGGGTTTTTACCTTCACAAACCTTCTTAATGATAAATTACCTTTTCTTGGGTTTTCACCCTCACATCCCTTCACAGGGATTCCACAGAGATGGGTGCAAAGCGTCGACACTACTTGACTGACTCACTAGTTGTCAAGTTTTCACCATCAAACTAGCTTTACAAATAATAGTGCAATTTCTCTAATCTTTTTTAGATAATCTTTTCAATGCATGCCACTAAAAATAAATGCATCATGCTCAAAATTCACAATAGTTGCACTTTTGAGTTAATACCCATAAAACATTTCATGATGCATCAATCTACAGTTACAAAATGTATCATAATTGCAATTAAATATATATAGCATGAATCATTATCACGAAACATATATTCAATCATAAATGGACCTCTAGACAATTCCAGAATTTCTGGTTAACACACATGGCTCAACCACAATCTTGTATGCAATTCTTAGCATACGTACTACATACAAGTCATAAATAATTCAATTAGATTTAGGGTTTTGAACTCATAATCTCAGCAAATAAATGTGTTGAGTATTTTTTATTAATTTAGAAAAAATAATGTCACCTCAGAGCCTACGATATAATTATTTAAATTTCTTAAAATAACAATAATTCTTTTTTGAGTATAATAAATTCAAATTAGATAAAATTGCCCATTCGACATCATTTACCCTATAACAGATTACGGTATTTAAAAATTTTATAAAAATTTGGATAGTATCTATATTATTTTAGTATAAAATTTTGAAAAATTTAGCAAAACCTATCCTAATTTAATATAAAAAATTCAAATTTTATTTAAATTTTTTGGCAAAACCTTCTCTATCTATGGGAGTAAATATACTTAGAATTTGACATAATGATTGTATTTTAATTGAGAAAGAAAATCTTAAGGGTTTAGAAGAAAGCTTAGGAAGTCCTATAGATCCATATAAGGGACCAGATGAGCCCTACGAGTATATACTTTGTTTGTGAGAGTTTGGGCAGTGCTTCTGTAGTGTGGTTTGAAAGCCTCTAAAAATTTTGGTAGCGCTTCCGCTATACATTATCAAATTTTTTGATGGTGAGAGAAGATTTTGGTAGCCTAGCGACGTACATAAGCATATTGCTCAATTTAAATAAAGAAATGCATAACTAGGTGTAGATTATTCTGATCTACTGCACACAAAGTTGTGCACAGACGCAGTAGTGCAGTGCAGGCGCGTAGAGAACACTAACAAAGGAGGGAAGCCAAGAAGGCCACCAGTAGTATAAGTGAACTATGATAGATGCTTAGGCAGCCCCTATACATTAGTAGGTTCGTCGGCAAAGGAGGGTGACCGAAAATGCCTCTGGTGCCTTGAGCGGACCATAAAAAGTGCCTTAATGAAGGTGAGGGTGCTAAAAAAGGTGCACAGTGGTGAGGGGTTCCGCAAAAATAAAAGAAGGCAACCTATTAAAGCCTTCGGTGTTGTGGGTGTCCGTGTAAATACGCCTTGACAGAGGCATGTGCACTCTAAGGGGTGCATGATAGTGGGGTCTCCACGTCATAGGAGGTAGCCGTTTAAGGACTCTGGTGTCGTGGTTGCATCGTGTGAAGCATCTCGAATACACTTCAAGTATTAACCTACGTAGGGAGCGTTCGTGTTTACGGCCAAGTCGCAGAAGTGCTTAGATTTGCTTACCGTGTTTTGAATCAAACAACACTCCTATTGACGACGCTTTAAAAGCTAAATTTGTTTGGGCAGGGCTACCCCAAACAAACTAAAAACATTAAGTTGTAGATGTAAGGGGCGTGAGAGCTTCTAGTGGAGTGGATCAGAAAATTGATGTAGGCTTGGGGCAGAATTCAAGAAAGGAGCCAGATTTGAGAGAGAGAGAGAGAAAGAGGGAAGAGATGAGGGAAGCTCTTAAGTAGAGAGAGAGAGAAGGAGGGGGGGCAATTTTTCTTAGTGAGAGAGTAAGAAGGTGGGGGTATTTATAGCCACCCAAGTGGAGGGCACACTCCCTAGGTGTTAACCTCTGAAGAGTCCTTCCCAAAAACCATATTCTGGGTTCCTAATTTCTGGGTTTTGGTTTTAAAAAACCATCTACAAAAACCATCAAATTCGGTGGATTTTTTCCTTGGTATGATTCCATATAACTAGGTTGCCATTTAGGTTATAAAATTACCTTTTTGTCCTTCAATATATTAAATATTTACCAAAATATGTCTCTAGATGGTTAATTATCATTTTGCTCCTATATAATTTAACTATTTTTCTAAAAATATCCTTGAATTATAAAATTACTATTTTACCTTTAGACAATTTAATTATTTCTTAGAGTATACTCTAAAGTTGTGAATTTATTGTTTTGTCCTTAAAAAAATAAATATTTCCCAACATATATCCATGAAATATGGATTTAGATTAATATTTAGATCTATTAAAAATATCCACTTGGATAATATCCATATCTGCTTAAAGGATTCAATCACTATAGATCTGAATCAATATTCATAATAAACAAAGGATTCAGATCCTTATCTCACTTTAATCGAGCTTCTCGAATCTCATTCAGTTTCTACTCAAATTTAATGGGGTTAAAGCTTACTTCAAAAACCATAAATCATAATAAAAGAATTTATTAAACCTTTGAAAATTTTAGGTATTACATTCTTACCCCCTTAAAAAAATTGCTCTCAAAATTAATCTATACATTTAATTGAATAGATGAGAATATTTTTTCGACATCTCTATTTATGGTTCCTAGGTATACTCTTTGATATCGTAGTGCTGTCATTAGACTTTGACTAGTGAGACTAATTTATTTCTCAATATCTTCTTACTATGATCTATAATTTGCATTGGTTGTTCTTCTATTTTCAAGTCCTCTAGCCACCATAGAATGAAAGCCTGCGAAAATTAGGTCTGGTCGAGAGGAGTTCATCGGTGGTTCGACAATCATAGTCACCCTTGCCCGGTGATGCCATGGTGTAGATTTAGGGAAGAGGATTAGGAGTTGCTCTGACGGGGTTCAGGAGAAGAGGGGTGGTCTGCAATCAAGAAGAAAAGAGGGGGCAGAAGAGGGAGGAGTCAGGGAAGAAAAAGGGTGGGGTGGTGTAGTAGTGCCATTGGTTTGCAGGGGTGTTGTCGATGTGACGAAAGAAGAGATAGCAGAAGAGATGTTTGGGAAGCTTGTTGTCGATCAAGGTTTTCTATCGTGAACAACACCAAAGAAGATGTTGGGGGGTCGCTGGTGTTTCGTTGGACTGGAGCGGCCGACAACCCCATGGTGGAGTTGATTGCAATGGCAACCATGGATGGATGTGTTGATTAGGCGTGCTGCCATACAATGTCAATATTTGATAGCCATTCTTGTCATCAATCTGAGTAACCATCAAATATGTAATCGATCAATGACGTCGCTCCCCAGGTTGAATCTGGAATCTAGCAGGATTGATGTAATGCCCCAAAATTTTAACATGAAAAATACAGAATTAAAAAGAATAGTGAAAACAATCTTTTGCTTTTAGTTAAAACTTTAGGCGACTTACAAATTGAGTAATCATCACAACTGAATTAAAATACAAATAACATTTATTATTAAAATTTAATTCAGTCCCAATAATTTTAAAATTATATCAGAGTCTCTTAAGTCCAACATAAACAAAAAATATCTTTTCAAAATAATTTTTGGGAAAAGAAAAGACTGGCTCTCGACATTGCCACAACATCTCTTCATCGCAGGGCTCCTCAATCAATACCTACATGTTAAAATTAAGGTCAAACTCATCGAGTCTCAGTAAAGAATATTAAAGATCCAAAACATGTGAACCGAACCACATATACATGAGGCATGCATTCAAGTACAACCACATAACAATTAAGCAGTTAGCCAAATATGATCTAAATTTAAAACACTAAAGCGGTTATTTGTTCAAGACATGATTTCAAGTACAAGTGCATGTCACAAATTGATTCAGAAGCAAATATCAGAACTATTCATGAGCAATTAAATAATGCATGTATTTGCCAATAGGAACCGGGTATTTCTTTCATGAATGGTTAGTTTTAACATCTTTTTTTTATGTTTTCTTTCTTTAGTGATGCATGCAATGCCTAAACTAATGTACAATCAATTTTTGTTTCGATAACCATTATCTGTGGGTACTAACATAGATATATACCTGAATCAGGTCAACGACTTAAGAGAGAGTATATTCAAACAATTTGTAGCTTAACCCTGGTTGCACACCAGTTACCAATCCTGAGTGAGAGACGACCATCATCGAAAGAGATTCCAATACCTTTATCCTGATATATCAGACTTCACTTATGAATTACATACCTACCACCCCACAGCTACTGTGGAGGTTTTTCATATCTCTGCGATAGAGGAGAAACAACCTTTCATGTTAAAAAAAACTCTCATAGAGTTGAAAGTACCACTTATCATCTCATTGTAAGCATAAAATAGAATTAATATTCACATTCAATCTTTTATTACATTAATTCTATTGTCATTTATGTACAAACACAACTAACCTATCTTAAGGTTATATGCCTCCATTTTGGGTAGACTGATACATGATTTCAATACTTTTATAACATTCATGCCAAACATACAAAGCATAATTCATTAACATTCATACATACATTTTATATCATATACTTAAATATCATGCATTTATAGAATCACATACTATATATGGGCATATTCACATGTCATGCATTAACAAAATTTAGTAGCATACATTTGCATAATTCAGTGGCATGTATTTGTATAATTCAATGGCATGCACAGTAACATGCATCAACATAATTTTGTGGTAGTCATTAATTTGTCTAACTGAAATTAATATGTCAACATATCGTTATGACATTTAGTGTATCATTTTTTAAAGCATACACTTCGCTCATCCAACCGACTCGTTTCTCTATTACGGGTTCAATTGAGAAAAAATATGCTAATGTTACAGTAGTTGCCTAACAGTATACAGACTATTTTTGAGTCCCAAATTTTTATTAGGGGTATCCATACATGTTGTCTTTCAAACCCCACAAGCCGTTCATCAAAACTTCTTGTAGCCTGAGAATTATAAATAATTTACCGAAGGTTCTCTGGTTCCAAACTATGCAGAACATAACCTCTTCTCAGCACCATATTGCCAAAAAGGTTCAGTCCATGTCCACTGATTAGACAATAATAAAATCCACAATTTTTATCAGACACCTCAATCGAGGTCTCAAAATTCATGGTCAATAATTCACAAAAATTCTGAGAATAGACCCTACTTAGAAATTATGACAAAACATGTTTTCTGCAAAATGCAAAAAAAAATAGAATTTATGTGAATTTTTGAGAATAACAGGTAAGGAAAAAAAATCTAAATTTTTTACCACATGTGGTTTGACACGTGTAAAAAATGTATCCTCATATTCCATGTATTCTGAGAATTAGAAATTTGACATTGTGATGTGTCTGGAATAGTCACTTAAACCCAGACAGAATTGTTGTCTCAATTTAAGGTGAGTGTAGCTCTCAAACCGTGCCACCTCTAGGCTCCATTTTTGTTTTTGGATACCTTCTACATATGTAAAAGACCTTCCAAAATTTGGCAGCCTTCGAGTTGGTGGTTTGGGAGTTATGAGTTCAATCTTGGAAACCGGTTACGCTCCACAGGCGAATCTGGTTTCAAACACTTGCTATAAAAACCAAAATGCATGCTAATTATGCAATAGAAATGATACAAGTCACATGCAAGCAAGTTTGTGTAATTGGACATGATACAATCATGAGTAGGCTATGATTTAACATAATATGGTCATGCTTCAAACAAGAATACAAGCCATCTAACTATAAAATCAATTTTTATTTGCAAAAGTATATTAAACCATAATTAAACCCTTTTTTAGAATTAGTTATGTGTTCCATAGTCTATGTACAACACATATATCATGTTGATATCAGTAATTCAAAATAAAGAAGTCAAAGAATCTAAAAAAAGCTCTATAGATGTTTTTCCAAATTTATATCTATATTATATATATATATATATATATATATATATTTAAAATCAATTCTCAAAACTTCATACTTGATTTGTCCCAACTCCATTAAGGACATACATGACTCCATTCACATGAGGTACTATGGCTGATCCATACATAGATTTGTTTTCCAAATTTATATCTATATTATATATATATATATATATATATATTTAAAATCAATTCTCAAAACTTCATACTTGATTTGTCCCAACTCCATTAAGGACATACATGACTCCATTCACATGAGGTACTATGGCTGATCCATACATAGATTTGTTTTCCAAAAATCATTTTCGGAGAAACTTGATTTTTCATATAGCAGGGCTATTTAAATCAAATCATTTTTTTACATGAAGCCAATAAACCCTAACTCCATTAAGGGTTGATATGACTTAGCTCTGATATGGGTTCCATGATCGATCCACAGGCAGTCTCCCAAAAATCATTTAAGAGAAAAGATGCATTTTGCCAAAACTTTGACTTGTACTCAAAACAATTTTCGGGTTTTCTTATTTTCAGAATTTGTATCAATCTTAACAAGAGTTATGACTTATATGAAATCTGAAATTTCAATATTGAAAACCCTATAAGTGTGCTTATGCGTACTGATCCTAGGCTTAAACATATGAGCAATAGAATCATCTACCTCAAAAATCAAGACCCAATCCGGGATTCGACTCGCGCAGGCATGTAAGTCGAATAGGCCAGACAAACTGGACGATTGGTCCTCCTTCTATCAACACTCCACCACCTCCAATAGAGGTCTTCGGCAGTTGGGGAAGAAGGAGAGGTAAGAGGGAGAAGAAAAGGAGATTTGGAGAGAGAGAGAATAGAGGGAAAGACAGAGAAAATAGAAGGGGGGGGAATTGTAACCCCCTTTTCATAGGTGTTGTGGGATTTCCAAATTCCTTATAGGAACCTTCTAATCCATTTAAGTCTCCAAAATTTTCAGAATTTTCTTTTCACTTTGAAAAATACCAAAAATCATTGCATTTAAGAAATTTCAAAATATTATGACTTGAGGTTTTTATTTAAATTTTTTGTAAGTTTAAGATCCTCTTTGGCTTGCCTCTTGTAGAGGTTCCAGCCATCTAAGAGGGGTCCAATAGTGGGGACATCCCACCCCAGGGAATCCTTTTTTCAAATAGACCAAGCCAAAAAAAATCTAAGTTTATCCCCATTACTAAGTAGCCTTAATAAATTTTTTATTAGGCAACTTTATTATTTTTGTTAACTTTAGGTTAAAAAGACTTCTTAAAAATTTTAGTGCCACATAGGATGGGCCCACATAGGGCGACGTCCCACCCTCTTGGACTCCTATTTTTTATTAACTCTAATTAAATTTTAAGTTTCATTCCATTTTAATTGCCTATTTGGATTTTCATCTTGGATTTCAGATTCAAATGAGATCTAATTCAAATTAGGTATATCCACATCACATCCATATCCATACTAAATTACAAAAATCCAAATTCACATTAAATTTCACTTGAATGAAATTCTAAATGTAAGTTGCCATTAAATAAAATTGTAATTCTATTAAATTAAATATAAAAATTTATATTTTAATTATTTATTAATTATAAAAAACCACAATTATTACATCCTCTCCTCCTTAAAAAAAAATTGTCCACAAAATTTAGTTAGGATTACCTATCGAATAACTCTAAGTATTAAAATCATGATTATTCCTATTAAAATCCAATAAAAATTTATCAAAAATTTGCGGGTTTTACAATTGATCCCTCAAATGGTTCAATCTAACGAATCAAGGCAAATCGTTCACTTTTACTGTAATAAAATCCTCAATCAAACTTCGCAATCGAATGATGGACAAGGTGAGTGAACCTATGACTCTGATACTAATATGATGTAGTGGACAAGAGGATCTTTCTTGAGCCCCATAGGATTCGATATTGAACTACAACTACGCTAATCAACTATGAAAATAAAAGAATAACTAGAAAATGCCAAACAATAACTAACAAAAAATAATAATTAAATTCAATATCTCAAATCAACTTCACTTTTTTACTCTCATCTACAGAGATCTCCCGGTCTATAAATAGATGAGAGTTTTTCTAATTCTAATTCAATTAAATTACCTAACTTGATAACCCTCTAAAAATATAAAACTTATCCTACATTGTAGATTTTGAATCTAATAAATAAATCCAATACCCATTACAAATGAACTAAATACCAAAATAAACCAAATACAAAATATCCAAATGATAAAAATTCAAAACATGAATCATACCCAAATGAATCCTTATGGGCTCCGGTCATTTGTTGCACTCCATCAAATTCTCTACGACCGAAATGTTTGTAACATTTGGTTAGTTTTTAATGTAATATTTTTTCTTCCTCAAAAACAATATTGAAAATGCCATTTCTAATGGCATATGAAAGAGACCCTCAATTTTGTGCTTCTTTAAAGTTGAAAATTGAAGGATTCTTCATGTTATGTTTTCTGTGCAAGTCATTGCAAAGCAAATGGTTCCACCAATTCATCCAGTGAAATATGTGGCTTTTGTTTTTGCATGTGAGATTTTGTATATAAGGAGACTTCCCCAGAAATTGCAGAGGAAGAGTTTGGCTAATATGCCATGACCTTTCCCCATGTAACAAAGTCCTACCAACCATGAAATAAATGCCCCAAATAACTGCACAACTCAGGCAAGTCTGGAAGTGGTTGGAGGTGCCCATTTCTTCTAATAATTTTATCCAACCAAGTTGTGTCTAATCTCTATAGCCTTTTCAAAGTGATCCACACAAAGTCGTTCTCAACTTGCCCATCAAGTAGGCCTGTTATTAGGGATGGCAGTGGACAGGGGGACAACGGGGCTCCGCCCCGCCTCGCCCCGTTTGGACCGGGGATGGAGGCGGGGATGAAGGTTAAAATCTATCCCCGCACTGGGATGGAGGCGGGGATGGACTTACGCTTTTCCCCGCCCTGCCCCATCCCCGCCTAGCCCGCCTCCATTTGGACCGGGGATGGAGGACATGAAACAGGGATGGAGGCGGGGGTGGAGGTTCGGATTTTGAAACGTGGCTATCTGATTTGCATTTTAAAAAGCTCAAAAGTCAACAAAACCACGTGGCATTCATCCAAAATGCAAACAGACGGCCACGGTGTCAGCACGAGAAAAAACGCTCATGTTCAGCATGACCTGATCTGCGCCCTACCATTTGGGGTTTGAACTTGCAACGTCCCTGCACAAGGTGACGTGCACTAACATATCCTGCCAAGTCAAGCGGAGCCTCGTTGTGACCAAACAAGAAAAAACCAAAAACATTTGAGATATTTGGTTGGCCGATTTAAACTGTTAATTATTTATCTTTTAGGTAAAAATACAATTCAACTGTAATATTTTGAAAATATCGTGATATATTCCCCTTTTATTTTTTCAACTTCTTTTGACATGGTTTTCTTTTGTTTTGTGTTACAATATGATTTAATTATATTGCTGATGCGTTTTCAGTAAAACCTTGGGAAAGATTAAAAAAAAAATTTGCGTCTCATAGAACTTAATAGTCACGGGCCCAAACTTTGGTGACTATGGTTTACAATTTTAAAGGTCGCTAAAGGTGAACGATATTTTCTAAAGGATGAATTTAAAAATGATAGGTGCGCGTCCTTATCCGTGAAGCAGCTAAGTAGGTAGGATGCTTAAGAAAATGGGGGATCATGGTAGGGCCCACTTCACACAAAATCGATCTTGGCCGTCGGTTGCCGCATCCGACGCTTGGGGTCCCTTGACTCAATTGTCCAATTTGTGGGTCCCACGAAAATGGTCGTTGGGAACTGGTAGGTGGCCCTACGGGCGCAGTGCCGGGTCAAATAAAGGTGTAGTGCACATGACTTAAAGAGTGTTAAAGTACCCCTGTTTTAATTAAAAATTTCGTCCATGCCATTGCCTTCTGCTGCCAAAATAGGAATCCACCACCACTACCTACCACCAGTTCACACATCCTGGGTCCACGGCTTACGTTGGGCCTTTCTAGAAGGAAAGTCCATTTTGGATTTCGGGTCATTGCCCGGTACCCGGTTTAAGTTTCACAAGACTGGTAATGTTTTATTGAAAAGACTCTAACCATGCTCCGGATTATTTTCCTAGTATGAAAAATATTTATTATTATTATTATTACTACTACTATTAAAGACAACTTGTGCATATCACAAATGTGAATATCCAAGTTAACTATCCTAGTTATTTATTTATTTATTTATTTTATTGTTTTTCATGAAATTAACCTTACAAATGTGATCTACATGTTTAGGTTAGTGGAGGTTGGCTCTTAGATCGTCTGATTATGATGTGTAGGAACAATTTTATGAGTCTTGAAAAATCAATGGTGTACAATGTATGATATTTTCTCCGCTCATAAAATCATGTTTTTTCGTCGAAAATACATTACCCAAGGTGGGTTTCCTAGCATTTGGACCAAGCTGAATCCATCCATGAGGTTGGGTCAATACGACAGGTGCGTATAATTTTCAGGTCATTCGGACGGTCAGGTCGACATTATTAAATGTTAAACCTATTATATCAAGACAATATATCAAATTTTTATTATTTTATCATACGTTTCACTTTTTTATTTTTTTTATAGCTTTTTAATTTATCAGCCAAACAACAGTTTAAGTTCAAGTTGTGGTAAAAGATATCATATATGCAAAATGTAAGTAGAACTTGGGCATAAAATTCGGGTCTGGATTCAACAACTGGGGTTTGTGTTGGATCCTTGATGGACAACATCGGATCTGAATCCGGGTCGAGACCAAATTAACCGAATCCGAGCTCGATTGCAATAAGAAAGTAAGATTCTCATTGGCTTCCAGACACTCAGAACTCTGGAATGGGAATCTTGTGAATCGTCTTGTGTTTTTTTTAATAATTTTCTTTAAATAAAATTACAAATTTCTCCCCACTCTCTCATCCACTTTCACACGCGGAGTCGCTTAGATCGGATCTTATCAAACACGATCTCACCCAGCACTTACACCTCTGTACTGTAGCTCAGTACAAGTGGGACCCACATAGGGGTGGGGGTTTGTGGTTATAAATGTTAGGTGAGATTGCTAATCTCACCCAGCGTTTGACAGGATCCACTTTCTGAGCAGCTTGGCTTATGTTTAGCTCATAAAGACGCTTGGCTCGGCTTGTATAAGCTCATTAATGAGTCATAAACAGATGCATTTTATATCATATAATATAGTGTAGAACAAATGATTGAAGTATTTGGTTTGCAAGCAACAAATCTAAAGATAAATCCTTTTTGCTTTCAACTCTCCAACAATGTATTTTTTGTGATCTTATTACTTCTAGGCTCATATCGCCGACCCCAATTGTTTTGGGATGAAGGCGTAGTTGTAGTTGTTGTTGTTGTTGTTACTTCTAGGCTCTTATAGTTTTGAAACAATGTATTTTTTGTCTATAAGCAAGCCATTCTAAGCTCGGCTAATCTAACTTGAGCTTATTATTATGAGCTCCGACTTGGCTTGACTGTCATAAAAATGAGTCAAGCATAGCTTGTTCATCTCATTTATCAGCAAACTTTCTTAGGTGTCTGAGAAATGAATATGCAATGCAACCACTTTGCCAAGTGCTTGTAAAATTGAGAAAGTGCAAGCTGGTAAAGGACAACCTACTACATTCCACCACCACCACCACCACTATTAAGGCTAAGGCTAATGCGAAAGCGTTGAAAAAAGACTACTTACGACTTGTAATGATTCGCAACAAGAACTTCTATCAAAATAAAATTCTCCTACTCCGCCCTACCTGTTAATGATCTTTATGCATTCTCTTCCAGAAGCTTGAAACTCCTCCGGCCTTCCAAATCCAGGGCGTTCCAATGCCCCTAAGCAGGCCTCCCTTTTCATTTGTCATTCGAGCAATGCACGATCAATAGTAGAAGCCCATAGAAGGTTGTGGTTTGTGGTTGTAATAGATTATCCATCTGACCCAGCGTTTGACAGGATATTCAATAATTTTCCAAACCATTCAGGTGATACTGATTTGGAGGTGAATTGATCTAAATCACCAACTTTTAACCAGAAAAAGACTCATTTAAAAATTTTAAAATAATATTAAAATATTTAAAAACTATTTTGACCATTTTTTTTAATTACTTGGTTTAAGTCAATTTAGTCTTGATTATTTTAGATAAGTATCCGGCGAGACAACATTGATCCTATGATCCTACTAATCACAATCACAATACTTTCTCAAGGTGAGTGAAACATGAAAAAGTACAAAGTATAAATTGTGAATTGTGATCTAAATCACCCAACTTTTAACTAGAAAAAGACTCATTTAAAAAGTTTAAAATAATATTAAAAACTATTTAAAAACTATTTTGACCATTTTTTTTTTAATTACCTGGTTTAAGTCATTTTCCTCTTGATTTTTTAGATACCTATTGGACCGGACAACATTGATCGTATGAAAATCCTACTAATCACAATCACAGCACTTTCTCAAGGTGAGTGAAACATGGAAAAATACAAAGTACAAATTGTGAATTGTGAATGTTTTGGCCTAGAATATTGTCAAAGTTAGTTACACCAACCATCAGCGCGCTCCTACTTCCTGACCAAAGTAATCATGACCTTTAAAAACAAAAAAAGTTTGTAAAAGCTCTAATTGTAAACATGAGAAAATACAACATTAAAGTTACCTATGACTCACATTCTCAAGGGCACAACTTTCTCGAGAAACAACTCAGATGGTTGCAAAGAAGTCCAATTTTCAAGAATCAGGAGAACTAAATAAGCTTGTATTTGAAATTCTAGTGAAAATGAGATGTTTAATGCAATAAGAAGAAAATGTTACGCGTTTCCTAAATAGATGCTTAACTGTGAGGCTTACTGTAATTTTGTGTTGCTTCGATTTCTGGATCGCCTGCCCACCATTTTATTAGCTTGAGTCGTTCACAGTCCTCTCTCTCTCTCTCTCTCTCTCTCTCTCTCTCTCTCTCTCTCTCTTTTGCTTCCTCCGATCTGTGAGACGCTCTCTGAGTTGGGGAAGCCATGGGATTCGATAAGATCAAGGTCGCCAATCCCATCGTAGAGATGGACGGTAATGATTCCACTACCAGGGAGGGGAAAAAACCCTGTCTTTTTGTTTTCCTTTTTTTCCTGTCGTTTATTCATCTCTTTATCTCGATGTATTGATCGATCTCTCGAATTAGTTCGTTTGTTATTTTGTGTCTTTGTAGTTCCGATTTTTTCCTTTTTTTTAGTTTCTTCTGCAATTAGTTTTTGGATCTTAGATTCGTTTTGATCGAGAGATGATCTTCGTGTTTGTTTCAGTTGAGTAGTCTGGGTTGGTGATTTTTTTTTTTGAGAAGAAGGATGAAATGATTTGCTAACAAAGTAATCTGATTAAACAAGAAATCGTTTTGTTTTTTTTTTCTTGTTGACGTCTTCTCTTTATTTCTATGTTTTCGTTCAGTGGAATGCTTTCTTTTGGAACCGTTACTCATGTTCTTTGTATGATTTTAAACTTAAGTGAGCTTAGTTTGCCAAAATGAATGATTTGGATTCTGTTTGATTTCTTCCCTCTTTAGTTGTGATTTGTGCTCAGTGATGCATGTGAGAAATAAATAGTTTTTTTTTCTTGAGATTTATTGATTACAATTACTGTCTAGGGCCGATTTGTTGATGAAATTACTCTTGGTACCAATAAAAAAAACTATTTCTATGGTATCTGTTTGCTGTTACATCTATTTTCCATGTGTGTGCTCTCTTTGAAGCTTGACTTATGCTTTTGATTGGAACTGCTGAAGTTTGATCATTTTTCTATTGATGTGATCGGATCTGATTCTGAATAGTCCTTTTGTATCAGTTGTATGGTCATAACATGGAGCAGTAAGTAAAGGGTAGGTTAAGAAATTGAAAACTAGCAACTCACGGGCCATAGCAAATCCTAGGTTGCAAGCCCTGAGTTGTACGGTCCTTTCTTGACATGGAAACGACTTCAAAAGAAAGCAATGGTCTTCATCACCTTGTCGTAGATTAAGAGATTTATTCATTCTCTTTTGGTTGCTTATGAACTCTTTTAGACTTCTTCATTTTCGAAGTATGGGCACAGATCGTATTTCTGTTGTGCCCCTTTTCTGAATGTGTCAATGTGGTGGCTAGCAAATTTTGAAGCTGAGCTTTCCTATCTCTAGAGTAGTCTTCAATCTTCATATACATGCCATCCGCACGAGATATTCAGTGTCTTTGGTTGAAGGTGTTTATTCCTTTTATTGGCACGATTGCATCAATTTCATCATGGGACGCTGTTATTCTCAGAAGCAACCCAGAGCACCACGAACCTTTGAATCTCTCACTCTTCTTGTTATGTCAGATCCGGTTTGCTTTTTCTGGGCTTGGATTCGGCTATGTTATAAGCTGTTTCTTGTTCATTTCTTGATGTACTTATTTGCTCTTTTTACCTGTGCCTTTGTTAAAGTTCAAAGAATTCTATGTAGCTTGCTAGATTGTTATAAATATTGAATGAATTTTGCTAATGAATTCCTTATTTGTTGTTCTAACATAGAACTTTTTAATCTCTTCAGGGGATGAAATGACCAGAGTTTTTTGGCAAATGATCAAGGACAAGGTGATTAGTTTGCAATCAGTCATTAAAAATTGGATTTCTTCTTTGTAACATTTCTAAATTTGTTGATCGTGCAACCTGATTGTGGTGATTTGGTGGATGTGACAGCTTATTTTTCCTTTTCTGGAGCTTGACATAAAGTACTTTGACCTTGGGCTTCCTAATCGTGATGCTACTGATGACAAAGTTACTATTGAGAGTGCTGAAGCTACTCTGAAGTAATGTTCATTGTCTTATTTATCTTCCTTTGATTGTTCTATGCATAACAAGTTATTCAGAAAAAAATGAGCAGCTTGATGGTTAGGTGTTCAGGAAAGCTATTTGTTGTTGGTTTTATTTTAGCAATGTGAAACAAAGCAACCCTGTTGTGATAATTTGACTATCTTCTTAAATCTTCTTTCACTGTTTGTGTAAACTTGGACATAGGAATATCTATAGCTGTAATAATTAGTTGGAAATCGGTAGTTTCTTCTTTCTTCTTCTGTTCTGGACAAACTGCTTATTTGATGTCATTATTTTTAACCTTCCCTTCCAATGCTGTCATGACTTATCTGCAGGTATAATGTAGCTATCAAATGTGCAACTATAACACCGGGTATGGATCTCATGTAATTTATATAATTAATTGTCTCATAAATCAGTTCAAGGTTGTCTTTTATGCACAACTATGTTTTTGCCTGTTTACATCTAATCATTGCATGACAGATGAAGCCCGTGTTAAGGAGTTCAACCTGAAATACATGTGGAAGAGCCCAAATGGCACAATCAGGAACATTTTAAATGGTTAGAAATATTCTGTCCACTTTGTTTTGTTGAATGTTGAAACTAACTTAGTGATTGCTTATTCAAGACTCTTCTTGATTCAGGCACGGTATTCAGAGAGCCAATCCTTTGCAAGAACATTCCAAAGCTTGTTCCAGGTATGGAAGATACAAAGATAGCACTTTCCTATTTAAGGGTATCACTGAAGCTTTCTATATTTCAGTTTTTATGACTCACATGCTAACTGAAACCTCCAAGTTGTCTCTGCTTAGGTAGATTCTGCGACAGAACTAAGCTGACTCTGTATTCCAGACAACCTTTTTTTTAATTTTGCTGTTATGAGTCAGCATGATTATATGTCAACTTAGCATGAGGACTTCCAGTTGCAGATATTTGAGGATTTGATTTTTATCTCATTTGTTATGTATTTTTAGGATGGACAAAGCCCATATGCATTGGAAGGCATGCTTTTGGTGATCAATATCGAGCAACAGATGCTGTTATCCATGGCCCCGGAAAGCTCAAGCTAGTTTTTGGTAGGTGGATTCAATAGTTAAGAGGATTATGGTGTTCTTTAGTTTTCTTTTTGCATTTCCTGACATGTCTTTCTGTGCAGTACCAGAAGGAAGTGGTGAGAAGACTGAGTTAGAAGTATACGATTTTAAAGGTACTGGAGGAGTAGCTCTGGCTATGTACAACACTGATGAGGTCTGTGGTCATTTATCTTGCCTTGCTTTATCATTACTCTTGATTTGATTTAATGTATTGCCAGTCTGCTAGTTCTTCCTCTATTTGGACCTTACTTAAGATAATAAAGCTGCTAATAGTTGTTTCATCTGAATGGGTTTTACAATAGTCGATACGTGCCTTTGCTGAGGCTTCAATGGCCACAACTTATCAGAAGAAGTGGCCTCTTTATCTCAGTACCAAGAACACAATTTTGAAGAAGTATGATGGGAGGTGCGTGATAGTCTTTGTCACTTTTTTTCCTATCTACTAGATAGATTTGGCAATTTAAGTTAACTCGTTGTCCATGGCAATGAATCTGGAAGGACTGGTAATTGCTTTTCAAAATGATTTTCATTTAAAGGCGAATCATTAAATTCTCTAATTGGATCTCTGCTGTCCCCACATTCAGGTTCAAAGATATTTTTCAGGAGGTCTATGAGAGCAAGTGGAAATCCAAGTTTGAGGCTGCAGGGATATGGTAAGGTTTACTCTTTGTTTCTTCAAGCAGCTGCAATGAGAATAGTGGAAGCACCAACAATGCAAAGAACTCTTTAAAAGAGTCAAGCAAAGAGCCAAGAACACAAGCACATAAAGTGCATAAATAACCCACTAAGGGGTAAAATGCCTAAAAGGCAAAGATAATATTATTGAATAAGAGAAATAAGTGGGCTGAAAAACCCATTACTTTACAAGAGGGAAATCCCTCTATTTATAGAGGAGCAAAGACATTAGAGAGAGACCACAAGGGGCTCCCTTCTAGTCGTTGGTTGCCCCAACGGTCAGAAATGTGACCGTTGGGGCCCCAACGACTAGATGGGTGGGGCCCCTTGATGGTCCTATTACAATAAAAATAAAAATAAAGAAAAAAGGAAAAACAAAGTGATAAAAAAGAAAGAAAAGGAAAATCCTAAAAAGAAAAAGTATAAAGCAATTTTCCAAAATACCCCTATCGGGTATTTGGATGTACAAAGACATGGAAAAGAGATATATGTATATATATAAGTATATATATATATAAGTATATATATATATATACATATACATATTTTGACACGCCTCCTCAAACTTTACGGGGAGAAGACCGAAAGTTTGCCAAGAAGAAACATAAAACACGGAGTTGGAAGCGCTTTGGCTAAGAAGTCAGCCAACTGATATTCTGAAGTAACATATGGTAATGTGATGGTTCATCTGAGATATTCGTCTCGAACATAGTGACAATCCATTTCAATATGCTTGGTCCGCTCGTTGAATGTATGATTGCTGACGATGTAAATCGCGCTCTTGTTATCATAACACATCTTGGTAGAAGAAGAAATGAGGACGCCCATGTCACATACGAGACTTTTAAGCCACACGATTTTCATAGTTGTCATCGCCATGACCCAATATTCAGCTTCAGTGGATGATAATGAAACCTTTTGTTGCTTCTTGCATCTCCACGATATGAGAGGTTCATCTAAAAAATGCAAAAACCAGTAGTTGAGATTCGATCATTGAGATTTTCTCCCCAGTCTACATCAGTAAAAGCAGTTAATTCAAGAGATGAAGAAGAGGATAAGAAAAACCCTTTGGAAATGGTGTTTTTAATGTATCGCATAATTTGCATCACGGCCGCCATGTGAACTGTAGTAGGAGCATGCTGAAACTGGCTTGCAGCATGAACCGCATAAGCTATATCCGGACCGGTGATGGATAAGTAAATAAGAGATCCAATCAATTACCGATAGGGGGTAGGATCCTCAAGTAGAACGTCATCCTCAAGTCTCAACTTTGCATTTATAACTTCAGGAGTTTCAACTTTTTTTTCATTTAAAACTCCTGATTTGGTACAGATGTCTGCTAATTTCATTTGAGATAGAATGTATCCTCGAGGTGAGTATGCCACTTCTATACCTAAAAAATATCTCAAAACCCCCAAGTCAGACATATCAAAAGTTTTATTTAACATAGTATTAACATCATTTACTCTCATTTTATCACTTCCAGTGATGATCATATCATCAACATACAAAAGTAGAATAACAATGCAGTCAACTGTTTTTTTAACAAAAAGAGCAGTGTCAGTATAACACGAAATAAAGCCCCAATTGATTAATATATTATTAAACTTGTCATACCAAGCTTTGGGAGCTTGCTTAAGGTCATATAATGCCTTTTTTAATTTCAAAATTTTACCATTTAAATTTATGTCAGGGGGTGGTTCCATATAAACTTCTTCACCCATATCTCCATTTAAAAAGGCATTCTTAACATCAATTTGAAAAGTAAGTTATTTTTTAATAGAAGCTATTGCAATAAGGGCTCAAACACTAATCATTCGAGCAACTTGGGCAAAAGTCTCATCATAATCCACCCCATATTCTTGGGCATGTCTTTTTGGCTACTAATTGAGCCTTAAATCTTTCTAATGAATCATCACTTTTAGTTTTTACTTTGAAAACCCATCTACATCCAATGGGTTTCTTGCCATTAGGAGGATCAATGATTTCCCAAGTTTGTGCTTTATTAAGTGCATTAAGTTCAAGTTCCATTGCTTCATTTCAATGAGCATATTGTTTTGCATCGTTATAATAAGATGGTTTATGGAAAGAGTGAAGAGCTAACAAATAAGCTCGAAAATTTAGAGAAAAAGAATCATAAGATACAAATCTATTAGGTATTTTAGAAATATGATTCGATCTTCTTCAAGCGGATTCTTCTATCGATTCGTTTTGAAAGAATTTTTCAAGGGTACAAGAAAGATTATTTTCATTTCTTCTAGAATAAACTTGTGTGTGACTTATTATATTTTCATTTAAGTTTTCATGTAGGTCATGTTGCTTATCATTTGGACGTTCAATATGATCCTTGATGAGAGTTTCAAGAGATTCAATAGATTCAACATGATCATCTATGCATTTTTCTTGAGGTAACAAGTCAAACAAAAAGGAATAATCAACATTTTCATTTAGGTTATGCGAAAAACCATTTTCTTCTTTAAGAAAGGAGACGTCTTTTGAGATATAAAGTTTGTTATTTAATAGGTCAAAACATCAGTAACCTTTTTGTTTTTCGCCGTATCCTAAGAAAATACATTTAATTGCCCTTGAGGAAAATTTATCGTTTTTTGTGAGTTAGAACAAAACACGTACATCCAAAAATTCTTAGTCTTTTATAGTCAGGAGACATATTGTAAATCTTTTCAAATGGAGAAAGATTTTTCAAAGAGGATGAGGGTGTTCTATTAATTAGATATGCCAAAGTCAGAACAACTTCGACCCAAATAGATTTTGGAATATTTTTGGAAACTAATAGAGTTCTTGTTGTCTCTATTATGTGTCTATGCTTTCTTTTCGCAAGGCCATTTTGTTACGGAGTGTTTGGACAAGAACGATGACAAATTTCATTTTCTTTTAAATAGCTTTGAAAGTCATTAGACATGTATTCTCCTCCCGAATCTGATCTAAGAATGGATAGGATTTTTAAAAATTGATTTTTAACCATTGCATGAAATTCTTTGAAAAAAAGAGAACTTTAGATTTGCGATTTAGGAAGAAAATCCATGTAAATCAAGTAAAATCGTCAACAATGACTACGTAATAAGAAAAACCTCCTTTAGATATAACAGGGGAGGGACCCCACACATCAGAATGAATAAGTTTAAACGGTCGTGCGAGAACATAATATCTTTGAAAAAATGGAATAGCTTTAGATTTCTCAAAAATGCAATCTTTATAAGTCATGTGTTTGTTTTTACAAGTATTGTCCAAAAAAGTAAAAAGCGATATCTTTAAAAAGTTTGGATGACCAAGTCTCTTATGCCACACTTCAATACTTTTGACATTTACAAAATTACAAAATTTCTTTGATGGAAGAGTCAAAAAATCCATAAAATAAAGATTGCCTCTCCTATGGCCTTGCCCAATCAGCTTCCTTGACTGGAGATCTTGCACGGTGCAATCTTCAGGTGAAAAAGAGACTTGGCAACTATGATCGGTAATTTGAGAAACTGAAAAAAGATTTAAGTTAACTTTTAGAACAACTCTTACTTTGGGGACAAAATTTTTTTGAGAGGATTTTAAATCAAGTGTTCCAATACTTTCAATTTTTAAATATGTCCCATCGGTCGTTGAAACATAAGAAGATATGGGTTCGAAAAAAAACATTAGAAAAAAAGTTTTTATGAGATGTTATATGAAAAGAAGCACCGGAGTCTAGTATCCACATACCTGGAGGTGATGATGAATAAGCTATGGCGGCTCCTGAAGTTGATGTTAAAGAAGCCTTGAGAAAATGTTGGAGGACTTCAGAAATATGACTAAGAGTTTCTTTGATATCTCCTCCATTGACATTTTCTTCTTCCTTCTTTGGAAAATTTTCTTTAACCGCGACCATCTTTCCTTTAAGCTTTGGACAAATCGGCTTATTATGCTCCAGTTCATTACAATAGTGACAAATCACTCCTTTCTATACCCATTATTTTTGGAGAAATGGGGAGGTCTATATGCTTTTACATTTGTTCTCGGTCTAGTAACGGCCAAAATTTCATCGTTCTTAAGACTTATGCAAAGACGAGTTTTCGCTTGGCATACTTCGGCAAAAGCATTTCAATAGGTAAGGTTTTACTTCTATGAAGAAGAGATGCCCTAACTTGTTCAAATTTCAGCCTAAGCCCATGAAAAAATTAAAAGAAATGTTCTTTTTCAATTTGTTCTCTTCTTAACTCAATATCTTTCGAAGCCACCCACTTGGGCTCAAGAAGAGCGAGTTCATCCCAAAGAGGAGTTAAAGCACTAAAATAATCGCGGACACTCATATCTACTTGTCTAGTACTTCTAATTTTTTTTTGACAAAAAAATTGTCTAGCAAGATCTTTTTGGGTATACATACCCTTAAGCAAGAACCATGCTTCATTGGGTCTCTTACATTTCGGAATGTTGGCACAATTTTTAATATCAACATTTTTCATGAACCATGGTTACTTTCCCAATCTTCTACCTTGGATTGGTGCTCGTCAATGGCCTTAATGTGGTTTTCTCCATCTATAGAGCTCTCTCAACACCTCCTTTAATTTTGGTGAACTTTAAGGAGGGTTCAAGAGTGGTGCCCATCACAAAGCCATTGAGTTTGAAGGAGAGCTCAACTCTTAATTCATGCTCCATTGACGACGGGAAAAATAGAATATGAAGAGCTCCAAAAGATCTTCCAAGATGAATGAAAATCCAATGGCTCTAATACCATGTAACGAGAATAGTGAAGGCACCAACAATGCAAAGAACTCTTTAAAAGAGTCAAGCAAAGAGCCAAGAACACTAGCAGGTAAAATGCATAAATAACCCACTAAGGGGTAAAGTGCCTAAAAGGCAAAGATAATATTATTGAAGAAGAGAAATAAGTGGGCTGAAAAACCCATTACTTTACAAGAGGAAAAGCCCTCTATTTATAGAGGAGCAAAGACATTAGAGAAGGACCACAAGGGGCTCCCTTCTAGTCGTTGGGAGCCCCAACGGTCATAAATGTGACCATTGGGGCCCCAACGACTAGATGGATGGGGCCTTTTGATGGTCCTATTACAATAAAAATAAAAATAAAAAAAGGAAAAACAAAAAGATAAAAAAGAAAGAAAAGGAAAATCCTAAAAAGAAAAGTACAGAGAAATTTACCAAAATACCCCTATAGGGTATTTGGATGTACAGAGACATGGAAAAGAGATATATGTATATATACATATTTTAATAGCAGCAGCCTCATTGAATTTTCTATGGTAAATGTCAGCTTCTTGTATGATCTTTGATGATAAACAGGTACGAGCACAGACTTATTGATGATATGGTAGCCTATGCACTCAAGAGTGAAGGTGGATATGTTTGGGCCTGCAAAAATTATGATGGAGATGTGCAGAGTGATTTCTTAGCTCAAGGTTCGTGATCTGCTGATGGTTAGAATTGTATGTGCAAAAGTGTTTCATGGATAGTGTGTAGATCGCAAAACCTGAACCTGACCTGATACAGAGCGTAGCATTTCACTCTCTTTGAAGCCCTGCTGTCAACCATGTGCAACATGCCTCTTGACTTGAGTAATTTGATAACCTAAGTTCTCTGATACCATCTGAGAGGCTGGGTTAATCCATTCCTCTTTGTTGTGTCAGCCTGAAGCCCCAATATTGTCTGTCGTCTGCCCATTGTAAATTAAGGATACATGGGATAAGACAGTACAAATCTGACTTTGTCATCAAGCTTTAGATATTTTTCACCATGTCACAGAATGGTGGTTTCTAAAAACTGGTTTCTCTTCTTGCAGGTTTTGGATCTCTTGGACTGATGACCTCTGTGCTGGTACAGATCTGACCAAAATGATTACCTGCTTCTTGCTTGCTATAATTGCTGCTCAGTTGAACTGAATTAATTTCTCAAACAGGTTTGCCCTGACGGAAAAACTATCGAGGCTGAAGCTGCTCATGGCACAGTTACTCGACATTACCGTGTTCACCAGAAAGGTGGTGAAACAAGTACCAACAGCATTGCTTCAGTCTTTGCTTGGACACGGGGGCTTGCACACAGGTATTTGCAAACCCTAATTGCAAATATGAAAACCTCGTACCACTAATTTATTTTCATGATAATGTGCTCAAAACTTTCGGTGTACTTGAGAGTTGAAAAAAGCGACTGCTTACAACTCTTACAACATAAAGTCAAGTTCTTTTTGAACCACAACTGTTTTGACTCATCCTGAGTCAATAAAAACAAGCAAGAATAACTCTGATACCTGCTAACTCAACTTCACTGCACGTAAGTGTAGCATATCATCTTGATCTTCAGCCCCTAACAATCGACACTTGACTGGATTGGTGACTGTTTTAATATGCTTTTCTGAGGTTTATGAATATCACCTATCACAAAAAGGGGTTTATGAATATCAATGAAACAGATCTTGTTATCAGGATTTTCTCTGTGCAGGAAATCTCATGGTAAATTAAAAGTTTTGGAAATTTAAGGAAGGTCTCTACAAAATACTGGAAAATATAAAAATTAGGAATACAAATATATAATAATGTGAAAGGAAAATTCTAAAAATTAAAAAATACATTTTTATTGTGTAAATAATGGATTAAAATATTTATATTTTTAGAATAGGTGGTATTTTGAAAATATTGTGATTTTTCCAGATTATATTGGTATCCAAAAACATTATGATAAATTTTGAGATTTTCAAATTATTGGCGATCGTTGTACATTGAATATATATGCGCTCTTGTGTGTGTGTGTGTGTGTGTGTGTGAGAGAGAGAGAGAGAGAGAGATGATTTCTACTTTTGTTTCTTTGGAATAACTGTTTGATATTCCTATTTGTGGTCATTAATTGTTTTGTCAGGGCCAAGTTAGATGATAACGAGAGACTTCTGGATTTCACGGAGAAACTGGAGGCTGCTTGCATTGGAGCTGTAGAGGCAGGAAAAATGACCAAAGACTTGGCTCTTCTCATCCATGGACCCAAGTAATCTTCTTTGCAATTTATGCTTTATGTTTTCTCTTGGGAATTATATAAGAATCTGGATAGCAACCTTGAAACTAGAGCTTAGTCCATCCAACTGTGCAATGGATTGGTTTCAATTTTCAAAAATCATTCCATTTGCATCCACATGTCTGGGATCGGGTATCACTGTTTGACTCAAACATGGGTCTGAATGTCAAATGCTTAGCAATTCAGGCACAAGACCACTTATGCATCTTTGCTGGCTTATGCTATGGACATTGCTTAAGGTTATTACCACAGCTGCCAGTAGGTGCTAAAACTTGTTTCAGCACCTGTGCTTGATTCTCTGGTAAATTATGGAAGGTAGCTCAGTCAGGACCTGAATCACCTGTGCTGTTCAAAGGCTTCCAACCAATCTAGGGATTCTCTGGCTTTGGATTCTGTTTCCCATAGCAACTTTCAGTTACTTTACATGTCCACTTGTACCAGTCGTTCGAATAAAAGATTTACCTCCAAATTCATCTGTCATGGGTCAGATTAGGTGCCTAACGATCTCCAATCTGATTTAACATTGCTCAAGCATTTTGAATTGTAGTGGTTGTTGGAAGTAAGATTCCAGAATCTGGGAAAGTTGGGTAAATTGGGCCGTTGTTGCTGAGTTTAGGCCATGGGCACATACATGATTTAGACATGTTAATAGCCTTATGAGGAAACCAACTTTGTTACAATTACCTGTGCATGGTTTGGGTACCTGAGGTTGACCATTGACTCTAGAAATGGCATCTATCTGTCTTAGCGGAGTCGATTATATTGATCCCTCAGTTTCATCATCATATTCTTGCTTAATTATGCAGGGTTACCCGAGATCAGTATTTGAACACACAGGATTTCATCAATGCAGTTGCTGAGGAGCTGAAAGCGAGACTTGGTTGCAAAGCAAAGTTGTAATCCCCACCTTTTGGTTTGTCACACTTTATATGAATTAAACCCAGGACCAGGCAGGAATTATCCCTGCTGCTTAGGCATTAGTAGAAGTTTTCTTTCTTCTGTTTCTTTTTTCTCTCTCTACTGTTGGCCACTCTTTGTTTACTTTGTATATCAATGAGGTTTACAGAAATATGCTACAGCTTTTATAAGTGAGCCATCTCAAAATTCAAGACTGCTACCCTCAATTATGGAAGTTAGAGAGGAGACATTTTTCATTGGAGGATTTTTCTTTTACGATTTTATTCAAAATTTCTTTGTTTTTTTGTTTCAACTTGTGAACGTGCCAAGTTGCTATAGGGTGAATGTGGCTGTTGTGAAAATCTATAATTCACTGGATTTTCATGTTTTCTACACTAGCAGGAAAAAACAGTGATAAAATTCTGGATATTCAGTAGGGAATCAAAGTGGTCTGTTGGATGCCAGTGCATGAAATCCAGAATTTTGTGTTCCTCCGGTGCAATTGAAAGCCATAACAATCCAACCTCACCCTTAAGTTGAGAAGGCAGGGGTGTAATGTGTGTTTTAACATGGGGGCTTCTGTTTCTTTTTATTCTCCTCGTTTGGTCATATCTTTGGATCAAAGCTTTTCCTCTTTTCTTTTCTTTTATATATTGATGTATTGTTTGGAAGTTTTTTTTTCTACGGAATTATGTCTATTTGTTTTCTTGAAGAATCTAATGTTTGTGATTGTTGGGTTGCAGCTCTGCATAGAGAGAGGGTGGTTCAACTGAAGGGTGATTTTGAGAGGCGAGTGGTGGAGGGTAGGTAAATGATTTTTGTCATCGTTTCATGGACGAAGAGAAATAAGAGAATCGATGGCTATTTAGTTGGTGATGCGTCTTGTGTTGAACACTTTTGACGTGTTTTATTATTGTAGACATTTTCCTTGTTTCTGGAGTTCTCTCTCTCTCTCTCTCTCTCTGGTTTATTGGTCATCTTGAGTTTTTTGAGCTTGGGTGTTTTTTGTCCGCCAATCTGGTGTATCGTGTAGTCTCCTACGGCCCATACTGGGTCTGTGATTGGACCTGGTTAGCTTGGCTCAGCATCTCATTTGGGTTGGGCATGTTACATCTATTGGAATCTAGCTCAAACCAAACTCTAAGATCTCAGGTCCCCTGATCTGAGGTGGTGTGGGAGGCAACGGTGCTGATGTCACAAGCTCTCCCAAATACTTCAAGATCTGAGATCCTTGGTCTCTTTTCCAATGTTGTCAGTATCGGTATCAGCCCTTTCGTTTGGCCAATGATTCAGACCTGAATCAGCGAATATAGATACTCAAGTGAATCATTCTCAATTGGCCAAAAAATAATTAAAAAATATTACATTTCAATCAGAATGTGACACATGTTAAAGCCATTAAAATAGTATAAAAAGTTTTTTTAAGAAGTTTTTTACATTTATTAAAACATAGCCGATTCAGGGGTAAAGCGTGTTGATTCTTTGTTGATACGTTATTTGTAGGCAGCGATGCTGACAACATTGCTCTTTTCTCATATTCAATCCCTCCACTCTGATAATTGAAGCATTCAAATTGTCTCCTTGCGACTTACATTGTAAGCTGCTCAGTTCAGGTGAATTAATACCGCGAAGGGGCAGCCTGTATACTTGAACTGTAATAGCCTACGAGCAAAATTATGAATGAAGTAAATGCATTGAGCTTTCTTTTGTTCACCCTCGTTCTTATTGTTTCTTGTGATTGCAATTTCTCTTCCTTTATTTTCTTTTGCACTCTGATTATAAGCTTTTGTGATCGGCAAGTGAGCTGACAAGTAAGCTTGCGGCGTTGATGAGAGACTGTCGCACCGCACTGACAAGTAGAAGCAGCAGTGTCGTCGACCCTAGCCCACTATTAGAGGAGTTTCAGGGGGTGATGCCTCCGAAATTGTTGAAGCGTCTTTTGCCAATACGTGAGGTCGATCACAAGATTGAGTTGACCCCAGGAGCGAAGCCTCCTGCAATGGTTCCATACCGTATGGGGTCAGCTGAGCTAAAGCAGCTGCGCAGGCAGCTAGATGAGATGTTGGATGCAGGCATTGTTCGTCCATCGAAATCCTCATATGGTGCCCCGGTCCTTTTTTAGATGAAACATGACGGCTTCAAGCGGTTATGTGTGGATTACCGTGCTTTGAACAAAGTCACGGTGAAGAACAAGTACCCATTGTCATTTATAGTGAATTTGTTTGATCAGCTAGGCAGTGCTCGTATCTTTTTTAAGTTAGATATGTGATCGGGTTATTGGCAGGTGGGGATTGCTGAAGGTGATGAGTCGAAGACAACTTGTGTCACTCGCTATGGTGCTTACAAATTCTTAGTAATGTCATTCGGGTTGACAAATGCTTCAACCACGTTCACGACTTTAATGAACCAGATCTTCTACCCTTACTTAGACAAGTTCATGGTAGTCTACCTGAATGATATCGTGATCTGCAGCAGCAACATGGAGTAACATGTCGGGCACTTGCGAACTGTATTTCAGGTGCTGAAGGAGAATGACATTTGTGTTAAACAAGAGAAGTGTCTCTTCGGGCAGGAGGAGATCAGCTTCCTTGGCCACGTTGTGGGGCGTGGTGCGCTGCGTATAGATGGGCAAAGGATAAGGGCTATCCAAAAATGGGTTCTGCCAAGCAAAGTGCTAAAATTGCGGTCATTCCTTGGGTTGGCAAACTACTATCTGCGTTTTATCGAAGACTATTCTCTTATTGTTGCGCCCCTCATCAATTTGTTAAAGAAAAATCGGGCATGGCTCTGGACAGGAGCGTGCCAAGATGCCTTTGATGGCTTGAAGAAAGCCTTAGTGAATGAGTCAGTGCTGCGACTGCCTGATCATTCAAGACCCTTTGAAGTCCACACGAATGCCTCAGACTTTGTCATTGGCGGAGTTATTATGCAAGATGGTCATCCGATCGCATATGAGAGTCGCAAGCTGAAAGATGCAGAGATGTGTTACATAATGCATGAACGTGAGATGATCTCTATTGTGTACTGCCTCAAGACCTGGCGACACTACTTCTTAGGTGCTGAGTTCGTCGTCAAGACTGACAATATGACCATGAGCTATTTTCAGACACAGAAGAAGTTGACACCTAAACAAGCTCGATGGCAGATGCTTTTGGCTGAGTTTGACTTTGCCTTCGAGTACAAGGTTGGAAAAACCAATGTTGTGGTGGATGCTCTGAGTCGTAGGGCTGAACTGGCAGCTGTGTGCGCGAAACCTTCTGAAGTGCATTTGAAGGGTGCATTAATGAGCCGCATCTGTGAAGGTAGGCAGCAGGATCTGATTGCACAACACCTTGTTTTTCTAACGCAAGCAGGAAAAACTCGACGATTTTGGCTACAGGATGGCCTCCTTGTGACAAAAGGGAGACGCATCTTCGTATCGCAGTGGGGAAGCCTCTGCCAAGAACTACTTAAAGAGTGTCATGATACACTATGGGCCGGCCATCCTGGTCATGAGCGGACCTTAGCACTCCTTGAGCGTGGCTATTATTGGCCGCAGATGAGAGATGACGTTGAGGGGTATGTGCGGACATGCCTCATCTGCCAGCAAGATAAGGGGACAAACGAGAAGGTTGTCAATCTCTTTGAGCCTCTACCAATTCTAGAACGTCCTTTGGATAGCATCTCCATGGACTTTATTGTTAGACTGTCAAAGGTAGAGGGCCTCAGTTCTATTTTGGTTATAGTGTATCGTTTCTCAAAGTATGTCACCTTCATCTCAGCTTCCAAGGAGTGCCCTGTAGAGAAGACTGCAGAGTTGTTCGTAAAGCATGTGGTGAAGCACTGGGGCATACCAAAGAGCATTGTGCGTGATCGCGATGTGCTTCACAGGCAAGTTCTGGCGTGAAGTTTTTCTGTTACTTGACTCTGATTTGCTGTTTTCAACAAGCTTTCATCCGCAGACAGAGCGCATCAACGGGATACTTGAGCAGTACCTTAGGCACTTTGTTAGTGTCAATCAGAAAAAATTGGGTGAAGCTCCTTGATGTGACACAATTTTGTTACAATCTACAGAAGAGCGAGCCTTCAGGCCACAACCCGTTTGAGATAGCCACGGGGCAGTAGCCACTGACCCCGCACACTCTTGCCGCACAAGAAAAGGGAAGGTCATCATTCGCCTATCAGTTTGTTCGCGATTGGCACGAGCAGAATGAGTTGGCGAAGGCATTCTTACACAAGACGGTAAAGAGAATGAAGAAGTGGGCGGACAAGCATCGTCGGCCCGCGGGGCTTCAAGTTGGGGACCAAGTGTTGGTGAAGTTATATCCTGGTCGTACAGGCATCTTCCGCGGGCGGCATCGCGGACTGCTCAGAAAGTATGAAGGACTCTTCATCATCACAAAGAAGGTGGACAAGCTGACATACAAGCTGGAGTTGCCCCCAGACTTCATGGTGCACTCGGTGTTTCACGTGTGCAACCTCAAGCAGTTGCATCTAGACGATGGAGATCCAAAATGCGGCGTGCCACAACACGCTCTCATCATGCAGAGGGCTTCGGCAGCACAACGGGCTGAGAAGCGCCTCAGTAAGATCCTTCGTCACAAGGTAAACTACTTGGGCGAAACAAAGAAATATCTAGTGCAGTGGAAGGAAACAGCGGAACCAATGTGGGAGCCTGCATTCCGAATGAACAGCCGCTACCTGACTGAAGTCAGGGCTTATCATAAAACAGATGGCACCGAGGATGGTGCATGATTTGAATGAAGAGCATATTCTCTTGCGACTCACATTGTAAAGTTGTGCTTAAAGTATGTTTTGCTTTTGTTGAGTCTGATGTAAACTGCCCGGTTCAGGTGAATCAATACCCTGAAGGGGCAGCCCATATGCTTAAACTATAATAGCCCTCAGGTAAAATTGTGAATGAATTAAATGTGTTGAGCTTTATTTTGTTCACCCTCGTTATGATTGTTTCTTGTGATTTCAATTCTTCTCTCTCTATTCTCTCTTGCTCTCTTGCACTCTGATTACAAGCATTCGCGACTGACAAGCGAGCTGATAAGTAGATTTGCAGCGATTAGGAAGGACAGTCGTGTCGCGCTGGGCCATTGAAGAAAATAGACCCGTTACACAAATACTCAAGTGAGAAATTAAATGGAGCTGCCTATGGTGAGGGTTGTCGAAGAAAAAAATTATGACCATGATTTGATTGATTTTGGCTGGATTAAATTGGGTTATGATCCGTCCATGTTGTTTTATAAATCTGGATAATAAGTTTGGTAATTTGTGTATGGGATAATATTTGCTACCCTCGTGGGTAACGAACCCCATGTTGAAAAACTTAAAATTTTAATTTAAGTTTTTTCACATCTGACCTTCTAGATGTGATCTACATGTTTGATTTAGTAGAAACCAGTCTTTGGAACAAGCTTTTTTGACATGTATATGTCTCGCTTTATATACTGTCATGAAAAGATTATTATTATATAAAATCCTTATGACTTATTTTTTGTTAGATATTAAATTGTTAAATAAAATGCAATAAGCTCAAAACATGCAAGTTTTATTTTAAAAAAAAAAAACTTATTGCTTTATCCATTTGAATGTAAAATATGATAAAAAGTACAGGAAGTTTCATAGAGGGTCGTATGGGAGGACAAGCTAAGCGGTATTTAAAAGGCATATTCTTGGATCCACCCCGTCCTTAAATGGGTTGAATCTGGATCAAGACTTCTTCTTTTTTTTGAAGAAAAAATCTGGATCAAGACTCAACACGATCCATACCTGACCTGATGTTAGCTCTAAGTACAAGTGGAATACTGGACAACACAAGCATCATGTACTTCCAACGTGAATCCTACCAAAACCAAACGCCTTGGTCCAGCCAAACCCGTGATCAAGGTGCGCGTGCAACATTCATCTTTGCAAGGTCAGGATTGCTGGATTCTGGACTCACCAGAATGAAACTTAGTCGGCTGCCTTCAGGTTCTAGCTTCAAAAAGTCGGTCCAAGCCTCGTGAATACGAAACCGTGCACGGCGAACCCGATCCTGATCCAATGTCCATCCATAAGTGGAAGACACTATATGATCTAATTATGACCAAAACCACCCTTGGACAAAAACAGATGGTGCTTAGGCAAGACGACGTATAATCCGGACCATTAGTTTGATTTCTCTCTAGCTCATACAAAGTTTGAAATACTCATATTGGTGAAATGTTGAAATTTCACATCTTTTTAGGAGTTTGGATCCCGGGCATAGCACTGATTAGGGCAAAGTGTGGAATTAGACCGATCAAAGGTAAGAGGTTCCAGCTAATGTTACTTAAAAAAAAAGCCCCAAGAGGGGTTGGCGTAGTGGGGTGGGTCCTTGGGTGCTAGACGGGCAGTCAAGGTTTGATTCCTATGGGCTCACACATCTGCACAAGCCAATGCTTAGCAGAGGCACCGGAGGCAGGGGGTCCTAGACTAGGAGTTTTACGCAGCCCGCACGAAGGCTGAGTGTCTTCCCTATGAATTTTTAAGCTTACCTGTGTACTTGTAGAAGGTGCTTTTCATTGGATCATCTCAGACCGGAATCAGCACAAGGATGTTCTTGCAGCCTTCGATGTTGGCAAAGAGGAGTTCAGGACGTCTGCGTGTGTGAATTGTATGGTTGCTTGGCTGTGCTGGAATGGGGTGTCCCTCTTCAAGACTGGGCAATGGACGTGTGGGTGCTGAGGGATTATGTGAGTGATATTTGGACAAAGGAACACCACATCTCCTTCTCCCTCTCCTTCCTGAGGATCTTCTCCTTCTCAGTGGAGTTGGGTATCTAAGCGATTATCAAGGGAAGCCCTTGGCTGTTTGGAAGGGACGAGATCTTGATTTACTGGACAGACGAGCAGCCTTTGATATACTTCACAACCCTCGACTCAACACGTTTAGGAGGCTTGCTATTTCGGGTGAAAGAACCAGTTTCAAACACTATGAAGGCCAATATTTGGTGTAATTATGGTTATGTATTCAAGCTGAAGAAAGGAAATTCGGGGGTTATTTTGATTGCATGGAGGTAGGGCCTCAACATCACGATTCTTCACATGGGGGGATTTTCGATTTCCATTCTCATCTCGAATCCAAAGGATGTTGCCACAATTTTGTTTACTATGGGTCCTTGCACGGGATCTCTCAAAAAATAATTTTTGAGAAAATTAAGAAGATCAGTGATGAGTTTATCTTAGGCTTCACTCCAAGCTTTTCTTTATAAGAGGAAAGTTAATTGAATGGAATAAATCCAAATGTTTGGCAAAATTTAAAATTCTTGAGGATTGGGAATCCAATTGCTTGTCATTCAACAACAAGAAGAAAAATGTTATGAAGGCAAGGGCCATGACACTAAAAGTGGAGCCCCAACATCTTGTTCGGTGCATATCAGAATAGAAAGAGGCAACAAGCCAAGGCACATTGGTTTAAATCGGAGGAGCTTAACACATGTTACATCCATATGTGTCTCTCATAGAAGAAGGGCTAATAATCACTTCCATGGTGATTGGAGAAAGATCATATCAAGGTACACAAATCCTTAACAGTGTTTCTATTTATTTTCAAAATCAATTTTCTTAGAGTATTGGGGACTTCTTGTGATATGTCGGCCATTGGTTTCAAATCGTTGGTGGGGGTGCTCATACAATTAGCATAAGACCATTCACATTAGATGGAATAAGAAGTGTGGTATGGAACTTGCCGCATGGCAAAACTTTGGGTGTTGATGGATTTCTCATAGAGTTTTTAAAGAGTCTTGGGAATTTATTAAGGGTGATCTTCTTCAAGTGATGGCTGAATTTCATTCAAATGCGTACCAGATTTTTGAGGCAATCTCTGCTTATTCTCATACCCAAAGACCTGAATGCATTGGAGATAGGTAGGTTTAGACCTATCTCCCTAGTAAGCACGGTCTTTAAAATTACTTCAAAAAGCTTGGCCTCCATAATCAATTATTGACCCGCTCATTTCGGGTTCACAAAGTGATTTTATCTTATGGAGGAAGCTACATGAGTCATGTATTGTGACCCATGAAGCTATTCACTCTATCAATACACTTGGTAAGCGATTTTTTATATGACATTGATTTGGAAAAAACATTTGACTCTTTAGACTGATGTTTTCTTCTAAATTGTATGCATAAGTTGGGATTTAAAGAAAAATGACAATCATGAATTAAGGGTCTGCTCTCTGCATCATCTATTGTGGAGTCAACTACTGAGTGCAAAGGTAATTTTTTCAAGCCTAAGAGGGGTTTACGACAAGGTGACCCACACTCTCCTCTCATTTTTATTATGGCAATGGAAGCTCTTTTGGTTATGCACTCCTCTGCGGAAACCTAATTTTTTTTTTATGGTTGCAGGATCTCTGAGAGTGTCTCCCTCACCCACCTCCTTTTTGCTGATGACCTTTTGGTGTTTGGGGAGGCCACAAAACAAGATATGTGGGCTCCTTAGATTATTATTAGATGCTTTGTTGAAATCCTTGGTTTGCGTATGAATGAAAGTAAGAGTCAGGTGATGGTACTTAATGACCTTATTAAAGAAATATAACAGGTGGCCTCGCATATTTTTAACTGTGAAGTTGGTTCTCTCCCGTTAAAATAACTGGATCTTTACATTCGGGTGTCTCAAGGGGGCTTCATTAGATTGAGTTAGGAAGAAGACCCAAATGTGTGTTGCGCCCTTGTTGTTGAGGGCAGGTTGCATCAATCTAGTAAGGTTCAATATATCTCCTATGGTGCTGCATTTTCTACAAAATTTTTAGAATATCAAAGAAGGTCGTAAACTCCTCATGAATATTTTCCAAAGATTCATTTGGTCGGGTAAACTGGAGGGTTCATTCACCCCTTTGGTTTGTTGGTCCACTATGTCTCAACCCCTAAACCTGGGGGGGGGGGGGGGGGGGGGGGGGGTGAGATTTCACAATCTCAACAAATTTAACAAGGTACTTGCAAAATGATTGTGAATGATTTGCGAAAGGAAAGGTAGAATTGTAGATATCTTTATTGAAAGATATGATCTCAATGGATGGACTTCAAATTGAATGAAAAACCATAAATGAAGAAAGGACTCGGGAGTTTGGAAAGGGTGGATCACAATTTTAGATGATTTTTGTCATGGAGTTCAGGTTGTTGTTGGGAATGACAACACTTGATTTTGGCAGAATGGTTGGTGGGGGTCATGCTAGTCTTAGAAAAGCATTTCCCAACCTTTATGAGGCTGCAAGGGGCAAGCCCTTGTGGGTAAGGGAGGTCTGGTGACAAGAACATGGTGCTTGGGATGTTGTGTTGAGTAGACACCCATCGGTTTTGGTTTTCCAACAATGCTCAACTCTTATGGGGCATCTATTGCACTCATAGTGACAAATATCGCGAGATTTATGAAAATCTCACGATAATATCACGATAAATTGCTTGAAAGTTTAAAACGGTAATTTCTTGCAAGATTTTCAAAATATTGTGAGATTTATGAAAAAACATAAATACCGTAATTTAAACATGATATTTATGTTTTAAACGGCTATTTATCGCAAAAAAACCATGTATTTTTATTTTTAAATAATTTTTATTAATATTTTCTTATAAAAATATATTTTAGATTTTTAAATCTAGTTTTTTATTGCCAAGATTTTGCCAAAAAATGCGAGATTTGTGATTTTTTTTCAATTTCTCCCGAGTTTTTGAAAAACGAGAAATTGCCAATAAAAACGTTTGTCACTATGATTGCACTTATTGCCTATGCCAAGGAACAATGAACAAAGGTGAAGGCTCACTAATGATGGTGCATATGTTGCCTCCTCTCTTTATATGGCTTTGGGTAACCCGGCTGCGCAATGGCTCTTCAAAAAAGCACTATAGAGAGGAGGCCTCTGTCTACAACACTCACTCATGGGATGTCATATTTTACATGGGAAAGTCGACACGAAAATCAGGATTAAGAGGAGAGGGTTCTATTGCAAGTCTTTGTGCTCTTTGCTAGCATGAGGAGAATGTAACTTCATACACTATATTAGGGGTGGCAAAACCTGACACGACCCGCCAACCCGCCTCTTAGGCGGGTTCGGGTTGGGCTTAAGCCAACCCGTTTAATAAACGGGTTGACCCGCCTAACCCGTTTATTAAACGGGTCGGGTTCGGGTTGGGGGTATGCCAACCCGCCAACCCGGCTGACCCGTTTAATAAACGGGTTAGGCGGGCGGGTCAACCCACCAACCTGACCCGCCAACCCGTCAGTCAACCCGCCAACCCGACCCGCCAACCTGACCCGCAAACCTAAGAACCCGTTTACCCGACCCAACCCATTTATTAAATGGGTTGGCAGGTCGTGTCGGGTTACCCGTTTATTAAACAGGCCGGGTTCGTGTTTGCCACAGCCAACCCGTTTAATAAACGGGTCGGGTTTGGGTTGAGGTATGCTGACCCGCCAACCCATCGGGTCGACCCGCCAACCCGACACCATTGCCACCCCTACACTATATGTTGAACCAAACATGGGAAGACTTAGATATTAATTGGGATGGTATCATATTCCCAAGGGATGTTATGATTGCAGCACACATGAATGGGAAAGGAAAGCGTTGAAAGTTCATCTGGCATGTATGGTCGCTCATGGCATGGAAGCTGATATGGAATGAACATAATCAGCATGTCGTTAGGGGTTCCCATAATAACCCAGCTGTACTCCTTGACCTCATAAGATGGTAAATTACTCAGAGCGCTGAGTAAGAAATGGCCTAGGGCTAGGGACACCACGGACTGGATCGGGGGAAGAAGAGTGGTATCTTAGAGGGTGCTGTTGGAACGTAGTGCAATTTCTGTTTTTGTTTTATTAATGTATTTTATGTTGCGGTTTATGGGTAGATAGAGTGTCCACTCTGTTATGGGCCTCTATGCTATTCTCGCATGGTGGGTCAGATCATAGTGACAAGACAAAATCTTATTTTTCAAAAATTCGCAAGAAATTGAAAATTTTCATAAATCTCATATTTTTTTGGCATAATCTCGGCAATAAAAAAATAAATTAAAAATATATAACTTATTTTTTATAAGAAAATATTAATAAAAATTATTTAAAAATAAAAATACATGGTTTTTTCATGATAAATAGCCATTTAAAAAGTAAATATCATGTTTAAATTGCAGAATTTCTGTTTTTTCAGAAATCTCACAATATTTTGAAAATCTCGCGAGAAATTGTCGTTTTAAACTTTCATGCAATTTCTCATGATATTATTGCAAGATTTTCATAAATCTCGTGTTATTTGTCACTATGGGTGAGATATCTCATCAAACCTACATCTATGCCCTATGTGGACTAAATTGATACATCAATTAATTTTTATTCTCTAAAAAAAAGTCATCTTTCTTTTACAGCAAATAGCAAATATTAACATAAATGTTGCAATAGAATCGCTATATTTACAATTTTTAACTATATAATATCTTCAAAATATCACCATAATTTGTTCATTTTGAAAGGCAGAAGAGAGAGATAGAGAGAGGTTGCAAGGGTTAAGATGAAACCGTATCAGGTATAATCACATTTTCACAAATGCAATGCCAACATCATTCTACCAAAACTTGTCAAATCCAACATTTGGATCTTGATGACCTAACATTTTTAAACATCAAAAAAATCTTTAGGCTTGATCCTAGATCCATAAATCTTGAAAACTTTACCTTGGGAACATACATGTATTAGCCTTAAAACCTAACTTACAGATCCTAAAAAATTCATCTAGATCACTTAGATCTGTTCTCGAAAACTGAACTGAATCTGTAATGCCCTGACCCATCCCAAAAATTAATTAGTTCTGACCTTTTAAAAACCCTGAAAAATCCCAAAAAATCAGTTTTACATACCTTAGACTTTTGACCAGAAGACCAAGGCTAAAGTCAATCTTAAAACCTAGAGTAGAGTTAGAGCCAAGGGACCACCGAGTTTTTCGAAGATCCAGAGTGAACGTGTATGCCATCTAGCGTGCTTTTAAAGCATTATTTTGGCCAATCTGTGGATTGTTCGCTCATGGGGGTTGTCCCAAACTGCTCCTAAGGATTTTTTACACTGTAGAACTGATTGGCTTCTTCAAATTCATCCTCATTCGCTTGTGGATCGATGGGCATCACACTCAGCTCTTCCACAGTAGTGTAGCATGGCACTATAGTGTGATACCCAATTCAGCACAACAAAATCGTGATTCCCATTAACCCATGAGGAATTTGGCAGCACAGTTTGTTGTATTGAATTCAAAATTAAATTTTCTAGTCAACCACATGATATGCAACATCAAATTTGGCATGTATTGTGTGCAAAACACAAAATACTTAAAATTGAACTTTCACGGGAGTGCCGTGAATGCTTCAAGGAGGAGCATAAAAGGTTCAAGGAAGAGCATGAAAGGTGCAAGATAAAAAATGCCTTGTGGCAGCGCAAATTTGCTGAGCGAATGAAAAGAATGGACTTGGACTGGATCATTTATTTTGCTGATCTTCCATCGTTCTTCGAGGGACCATATGAAGATTATCATAAAATGGATCTAGTTCTCTATGATGTGAATCTTACATCATTCTTCGAAGAAGGCATGATTAAAAAACCCCTCAATGGCCACTACGGGTGTACTGAAATGCAGCAAGTGCTCGCTCGATTCAGTTGTGGGCAGAATGAGTTTTTATTCGACATTGTTGATTGTTGCCTCTACCGAGCATAAATACAAGTTAGTGAAGGGCATCACCTATTCGACATCTAACTCGTACAACCCTACCATGTTGTTGTTTTTGTGCACCACCGCTTGTAAGCAGGTCAAGACAATTGTGTTTCAGTGTCTTCATAAAGCAACCACATAGCCAACATGCCCCAATATTGTTGTAGCGTCTTGCGACCACACACTCCTACATTACTGCAATGCTTAATGGCTTGTGTGTCCTTTCATTACTGCTATGCCTTGTGCTCATGCATCCCTTGTCACCAATTCTCACCCTACTCTAGCTGTGGGTCATCACTACAGCAAGTCCCTAGTGACTAGAACAATCTGAGGCACATTATGTGTTCAAAGCGACATTTGATACAATTGACAGACAATTACTTGAGCATCATCTGAGCTCACACTTAGATGGTTGGTTCAGGAGCGTTTGATCCAAGAGGAGAGGAAGATAACCAGTTGCAGCCCAGCCCAGTTTCCAAATTTTTTGCCTTGGGGGCAAGGCGAGTTTGAGATGGGTGAACTGTTACAGACCATTTCCTGCTCAGGTATGAATAGCCAGATCCACCACAGCCAGGACCCACACAGCTAAAGTCCTGCCGAGCTGGAACACTTAGAGGGAGATTCCCCCTCCTAGGACTCTTAAAGAAACCTGCGCAGCCCAGAGTCTTGCCTAGATTAGGACTCTGGTGGGACGCCCCCTAGAGTCCTCTCTAGGGTGAAAACTATGTATATTTTTTATCCTTTTGCCCTCTATAAATCTATATATAGATGTATCATACTTAGTTTATAATTAATGAAGTATATTAAAAGATTTTTCTAAGCTTCATTATTGGTTTGTATTTTTGTTCTCTGAGAGAATATGTTTCTCCCACGCATCTCTTTCACACCTACCATCGACCTAAAGGGATCACCTTTTCTCCCTCCCTTGCCTACGGCTCTCATCCACATCATGCTTCCCAGTGTAGCTGACTAGGAGAGATGACTCTCTCTATCTTGATAATTGTATATCATGGTTATGCGTTATATATTTAGCATTTTGAATACAATATGCTTATCATGATGAAATGCATATGTCCTGAATGAATGAGGGTTTTATGTATAGACCTATATAAACATGAAATGTTATTGTACCTACTAGACTCGATAAGCCTGACCCTATGTAAATCATTGAGGTGATGAGTAGTTGCAATGAAGGTGATGTCAGGATGTGAGGGTGGTGCCAAGAATCACACTTTCTTTGGGATCCCAATTAGATTTTTATTAAGTCATTAAAACTATTTATTTCAATTGATGTATCACTACAAAATTCTGTACTATTAACTACGATTGTTGGCTGTAGTTAATGCTATAAAAGCCATAGTAAATAAGCTTTAACTACGGCCAACAACCATAGCGGATTCATAGTGGATAGTACCGTACCTAATAACATTAACTATGATTCGATCGTAGTAACTGCTGTTCATTGAATATAACCAGTGGTTGTAATAAATGAGCATAACATTAACTACGGCCGATAGCGGTAGCAAATGAGAAAAATGACTTGGTAATGACAAACTATTAACTATAGCCAGAGATGTTTATTAACTATGACTAATGGTCGTAGTTAATGGTATTTTTTTTTTTACTGTTCAGCCATTCTTTTGCTCTTCTATCGTATTCAGCATGCTAGTTTATCATAAATAACAAAAGACAATAAGCATAGATACCAAAAGTTCACCAAAACAAGGTCGGCAGTGGGCTAAAATTCCACTTGATGGGTCACATATATGACTGTTTTTTAACCCAAGAAACCATGCACACTCCTGAAAGAGTAACGTTCATCACGTAAGGCCAATAAATTGAACGTGTATGTCAAGTGTTTCAATTATAATATATATACCCTTAACAATGAGAAACTTCAAAATATGAGAAAATGAGGAACAAAAAATACAAAAGAGCAACAATACAAATAGATAATAATAAGCAGAAAATGTGAAGGCTTTTAATTTCAAATAACAATTTAGTATGAAGGGATTGCCTCAGGTAAACTGATGAAACACTAAACGCAGGAAATCTATAGTTGCAAACAGAGCATACATACAATAAAGAGATGAGTTCCAATGTAAGCATCTACAGCACTAAAAGGATCATCAAACAAATAAATGTCAGTATCCTGGTAGAGTGCATGTGCAATTTATACTCTCTGTTTATGGGCACCACTCGGGTAGGCTATTTTTCCACCAAATCGAACAGTTCCAGATATCCTTGGAACCTCACCTAAGATGCAAGAAAGCAGGCGTGTTTTGCCTGAACCAACAGTTCCACAGACAGCAACCTCCATTCCATGATGTACTTTCAAGTTAAGATTTTGCAGAGTAGGAGCATCAGAAGATGGATCCCAAGAGAAAACTCCATCACATATTTTGATTGTCAGCATAGACGAGTCTTTAGATAACTTCTCAACTGCATTCGGTTGCATATCTTCAATCCTATCAAGGGAAACATTAGTTTGAGCGATGATTGAAATAGTGCCTGGCAGACCATCTCCACAAGATGAACAAAGAAACCATAGAGGAAAAAACAGATGAACCCTAGCAGTCCCTAAAACAACATCCAAGGAAGCAAAGAAGAATACCGTGATCAACAAAACAACCCTAAAACGATCCGATTGCCACAATTTTCAAATCATCAGGCCGAAAGATCCAAAAAAACAAATCCAGTACTCCACAACAATCACAACCGAAACCCTAGCAAAGCACGACCTTTAGCACACATCCAGCACGAACAGAAACACCGAAAAATAAAATTAAAAACTAATCTTCCTCACGGATCAACGAACAAAAAAAAAAGAAATGAAAAACATATATATAACAAAAACAACAATAAAAAGAGAGAAACCTCACCTCCATCCCAGAGAGTATCATCAGGGCTGCAACCAAAGCCATCACAGAAACAAAACCCCTAAATCAACCGAAAACCCCCAAAAACTAACACGAAAAAGGAAAAAAAAAACTAAGATTTTACCCAAAGATCACAGCATTCCAAAGCAATGATGTTGTTATCCTGAGGCGCACAGCTGATTTTGACATCTGCAGCAGCAGAAACGACAGGTTTGTCACTCGGACAAACCTCAATGTTGTCGCATCCCATCGCTTGAACTCATCGTCCCTCTTTCACATCCTCCCTCGCTAGGGTTTCTTGAGGAAAGAGGAAGGGAATGAAAAGGCGGTTTAGTCTCTCCCCAACGGTCATTGCGCGAAGGCAAAAGGGCCAGGGGTTTTTTTATGAAAATTTTGTGGGAGTACCTCAAAGGATCGTAGTTAAAAGTTTGGCGAAACTTTTAACTACCTTAGTTATTACTGTATCTCTATTACTTTTATTTTGTATCGTATTAGAACTATTATATTTTAAATTTAGAACTAGACAATATGTTTGCTTAAATGAATCATTTGAGTTATGGATGATATGATATGTGGTATGTTTCGAATTTATACTTATTAACTGAAACCAAATTATGAAATTGGATGTGGATCCCAGTCTAAGGAATTTGGATTCAATTACCTATTAACTTGCCCAAGATTTCTAATCAAATGTCAAAAAAAAATTATTTCATTGTATTTTGGTTTCTTAATAAAATATTTTGATTTAGGTTGCCTCTTTCTTTAACTAAGTTCAATGACGCTATTAAACATTACCGCTTGCGTAGAAACTAACTATGTAGAGCTTAGTCTAGTAGATTCATGTCATAAGTAGAATTTATCCTTAGTTGTTTTTTTCTCAAACTTGGTTTTAGGAGGTTATTAAAGGCTAGCACTTGCACACAAGCTGATTTTTTAGAGCTTAATTCGGTTAGAGCAATATCATAGATAAGATCTTGCATTAATTGCTATAAAAAAAAGTAAAATTTTGACAAAATTTTTTAGTTAAAATTTTAGAGCGTTACAGGTTTGTCCTCGCCATTGTATGCTACGAGTGACATGCGTCTTGGTCGGCCCATGCTAGAGCTAAGTTGCTGCAGCCGATCTTCATCAAGCCGTGCACTCATAGGTTGCTATGACAACCTGCTGGCTGGTGTTTTGGTTGATGAAGGACCTTTGGGTGTCGATCAAGTTATGGTCAGCATAGACTTGTTGTGTGCTTTAACTATGTCTGCTATGAGCTCCCTGCATCGCCATCAACTTTCTTATGCTAGTGGGCAGTTGAACAACTAGTATAGTTACCGATTGATGCCCCTTACTTAAGGACCAGCATTCTTTTTTTCTTGGAAAGAGAAGGGCGACCTTTCATTTTTCATATATCAATGCCCATGCTGTCACTTTTAGGGCACGTTTGGATGCAGGGAAGTGGTAGGAAAAATTGAAATAAGAAAGAAACTTTGAAAGAGAGAAATGTTCTAAGAAAATTGAACGCACTGCACCTAGCACTGCCATGTATATGCCGACTTTGCTGCAAAACATAACAAATTTTAAGTAGATGATTTTTGTTAGTTTTGACTCTAGTGAAAGCAGAAAATGAATCTTATGAAATAATAAAGTAGTAGAATTCAAAACAAACGGTGTATTGATTTTGAAATCAGTTAAATAGAGGGACACATGATGACCATATATGCTAACTTAAATGAGGTAATTAAGGCATGACGTTGATAATAATGATGACGTGAACATATAATTTGAAATATCACAAACCATGTGTTTGATGGCTATGTAAAAATTGATCATTTTCTTTCATGATTTTTAATAGCACGCATACACGGCCACGCACATATTGGTCATACAGCTGGTGAGGTTAAGGATAAGGATCATGGTGTTGGCGCTACAGCTAAGGATCAACTCAAAGATGGAAGGAATTCAAATTCATTAGAGGGAAACTCAAATTCAAATTGGAATCATAGGGCTGTGACTGTGCTTTTTCTGTTCTCTGTCCTCTGTTGCTGCAAGTGATATCTCATCACCTGCTGTAGCACTATTATGCTAAATTCTTTCTATAAATTAATGGATTATATTTCTTTCAAAAAAAAAAAAGAAATTCAAATTCACAAGAGGCTTCAAATACTGTTGCAGGAGAAATTGACAGTCCAAGTAACAGATTTTTCGCCCATAGAGATTGTGCTGATAAGATAGGGATTTGTTGTAATCTTAATTATCTTTGATATTTTTACTGCTGTAAAATCTCTCAAGAAGAGATCTATATAATGTATGTATTCTGCCTTGTACAGCATCACGTTGAGAATGTAAGTAATACAAACAAGTTCATATTTTCCTGATCCAATTTTGTTCGCACACCCACTGCTTTTCTTTCCTTTTTTTTCATATCCGTCAGGGATTTTCACGTTTTTTTTTTCTTTGAGAGAAGGATTTTCGCGTGTTCATGCGTGTTAATGAGCAGCCAGGCTCTTGTGTGCTTGTATGTTAGCATGTCTCCATGCATCATGCAAAAATGTGCGTTTCCAGAGCATCAAATGAACACAATATGTTCATCAATAAGGGCATGCTTGCTACATATAAGTGCATTAGGTGTTACCACGCTCACTTGTGTGCCGCAAAGATTTGCATCTGTGCTTATCATGGTAAATAATGTTAGGTGTAAGAAGGAAGGGAAGAGAGAATTCAAATATGAAACATGGGTTGTTTTCCTTCTTTTTGGAAAAAGTGGTTTTGATGACGTGGAATAGTCCCATATTGATGGTGTTTGAGTTTGTTGTGGCTTTATAACCTACATGTAAACTCTTACACTTGTTACTGAGAACAAGAGGTTGGGATGATTACCACACACACGCGCACGCACTCACCCGTCGAGCCGGGTTCGGGTGGGGGTAATTGGCTCTTTAGGGCCATATCCAAAGTACCTTTTTGCCCAAAGTTTCTCTGGATATTTGGATTCTTTAACGGGTTATGAGAAATGATAACGGGTCATGACTCCTCGTAGTTCGTGCCCATTATGGCTCTTCGGATTCCTTTAACTGATCAAAGATGGGGTTACGACAGGTCGAAGACGCACTAATTTCTGAAGTAGAGCTCTGCAGTTTTCCATTTCCCTGTTGCTCTCTCTCTCTCCTAAGTTATCCCGAAAGGGGTTTTCTGTAACTTCGGTTCGTGGAGGTTGTTTTCGAAGGACGATCTGTCGGAGTGCACCGGTCTGATCGTCGAGGCTAGCTATTGTATCCTGGGTGAAGGACGTTGGACCCTGTTTGCACTATATGTGGGAGCGAATCTTCTCTAAGAGGAGTACTTTCGTACGCCTTAGCCTTTTACACAATATTAACATGCTTTTGTTGTTTTTATTGTGCTTTATGCATCTGTTTGTTCATATGTTGTTGTCTGGTTTTTGGTTTTATGCGGAAACGGTCATGCTTGCTCCATGTTCTTGTTTCGATCGACTGTCAATCATGATTTCCATACTGCTGTATTTTCTGCTTTATGTCATGATGTTGATTGTGAAACTACGTGATCCAAAATATGATCCAACAAATAAAGCATAAGCAATAAGTATTACTAATACTATAGGTTTATTAAAGAAGATGAGTTTGACAAGAGAACCCGGGCTAGAAACACACAGGAAGGCCCGAAGGGACTAATACCAAGGATCAAGTCTCCATCTATCAGAACATAACCACATACCCACATATAAGCATGCTGAGCATGGGTGAGTGCTCAAGCATGGCCGTGCACACAAACACACTAGCACCACATGTTCTCTTTATTTAGACATGGGGAGCTTAATGGGCACCACAGGAACAGTTCACACACTTGCAGCTTGAACCTGAATTACCACACTTGCACTTGCCACCGTTCTCGGCCATCGGCACCTCCACAACTTCGTCCAAGTAGCTGTAATCAGTAGCATTTAGTATGTCAAGAAACATGATCACAACAATAAGCTTGTTTAATGAAGGCAACTTAGCTCATTCCAAAAAGTGCATGCCTATTAAGTTCTAGGCAGCTTGAATTGCAAGCTAAAAACTGAATCCATGAGGGAACCCCCTTCCTCAAGGCAAAGCAAGAGGCTCCTTGGGGGGTCGAGGGGGAGTCCACCGGAGTTTTATGCTGCTGGGATGGTGGCCCTAGGACAAGCTAAGACCAGTGTAGTTAAGTCTCTGATCTTGGGTTCAGTTTTTTCGCATAATAAACAAAAAAAAGCTAGTGATTTTGTAGTTTTGAGCAATTGTGAAGTTAATTAGATCCACCATGATAAATTTGATTCATGATTATGCTACCTCTTCTCGGTCTCGATGATATCGATACCATATGAGTTTCCTTTCTTCCTGCAAATAAAAATTAAATTAAGATCAATATTTGCTAAACTATCTTAATAGGTGTTTTGTGGCAAAAACATAAAGCGTGATATAGAATACTTACACGCACTGGCTCTTGTCAGCACAGTCACAGTTGGCACAGGTCGACATGGTGATGAGCTTAGTGATGAACAAAGTGGAAGAGAAGAATGGATGAAGAAGGCTTTCTAGGGAATGGAGGTACTTTGCTTGCACTCAAGAAGGGTTCTGTGTTTGGGGGTATTTATAGGTGTTTTGGCCTCTTGTAGGTACGAAAAGTCTTCTTTCTTTTGTGTGTGGCACACACTTCTAGGGGGGAGGAACGAACAAAGGAATCTCAATTATATGTGTGTGTGTGTGTGTGTGTGGGTGGGGGTGGGGGGGGGGGGGTTGTCTATTCGTCCTCATCTTCAAAAGATCATACTTTGCATGTAACAGTTCCTAGTAGTTTGGACTCTTTCATCTTTCAAAATATCATGTTACTTTGCATTGATTAGTTTTGGGTGTATCCGTAGCTTCTATAGGTGGGCTAAGGCAGGGTAGTTGTGGGGGTCTTACCCTGGGTTTCCTTGTTTCTGCAAGGTTTTTTGTCATAAAAAAAATTACATTTATTAGTTTTCAAATTACATTGAAATTAGATTATGCAAGCGGTGAAGGCTGATCTCAAAGACATGGTTGCTTGCAACTTGGTGGTTTGTTTGGATGGCACCCAATAATGCTACTTTTCGTCAAATTCTGGTCATCCTTAATAATCTTGTCCATAAAATACTGGTTGATGTATATGTGATTCTAAGTATGCATTTTAGAGACCTCTCTTTTTGTCTGAACAACGTTCACTCATCGATGGTTTCTTCTAATCCAGCGGATCCTGGTTGAGCTTGGCTTTGTTGTTTGGTGCTAGCTGTCCCCGGTTTCTTTTTTTTTAGCTTTTGTTTTTCTATATTTTAGTTTTTTTTTTCTATTTTATTTGGTTTTCAACATTTTGTTGATCTTCATGAGTGATAATGTTGATCCTCTCTCTCTCTCTCTATCTGGACTGATGAATTTGGTTTGATATTTTGAATGGAAAGTTAATATTGTGTAGCGACTTTGTGTTTTCTGATCAGAAGCCAACAAGCTAGTGCTGTCACGTTACGTGGTTCCTCACACACACCCCGTTTTGTACGTTATAAATGGCAGCAAATGCTTGGATTGGCATGTCGATTTTATTGATAGTCTTTTTTTTTTTATAGGCAAGCTACGGATAGGCAGACCCTTACCAGTTATACAACTATACCATTGGGTTTTGAACCTGCAATGTCCCAACATATGGTGACGTGCACTAGCTGCTCCTACCAGACAAGCTGAGCGTTGGTAGATTCTATTGATAGTTACCAACTTTCTTAAGGGGCATCTTTCTTTTTTTCCTCGAAAAGAGAAGGCCACCTTTCATTTTCAGATGTCAATGTCAATGCTATCACTAAAGAAATCAATTTTGAAAGATTGTGAGATAATGCTCCAAGAAAATTAAAGTAGCACTACTTTGCTGCACGCAAGCTTCCCCTATGAAAACCTATTGTTGCTTTCAATCTTTGTCAATAGAAAACCCTTGTATCCTACTACTTTTTTATCCAAAATTTCTGAACCAAAATGATCATAGATATCTTTCAAGAGCTCTCAATCATCCATCCATCTATGTGACATGGACACGCTATGACACGAAGAAACTGCTCCCGGACGGAGACCTAGTCGACTTGGACTTAGCCTGCTGCTGTACCTACATCACCATCCGGCCGGTAACATAACCCCCCTTACGGAGTCGCCTTGTTTTGGTTAATGCAACGGAGTGATGCCTGTGGGAATGGAACCCTGCCCATCTAGCAGCCTAAACCGCCTCCCACTGCACCAAACCCCTTCGGGGCAGGGATGCTGGCACATATAGATGTTATTTTATTTTTTTTATAATTTTCAATAATAGGCAATAATATATATATATATATATATATATATTAATATATAAATTTCAAACAATTTTTTATTTATTAAAAGTTTACAAAATCCATGTCCTCATTACCTATTTTTCAAAAAAAAATGTGGATCCTGCATACAAAACCCTCACTTGCATGTTGGGTAGTATCTCTTTATTTGGTTTCATATTGTTGTTAACAACTTTAGCTTGATGATTTATTTATTAAAAACAATAGAACATCTAATTTTAGCTGAATGGCAGGCATAACTAAGACGTATTATTCCTGAACATCAGCATCGGTTGGCTTTATGATATTCCAAAGAAAGCTTCATGTTTTTGAAAAGCATTTCAACACCTAACTTTTCACTGTAACTGTCAATTAATAGAGACCACAGTCAGAGTAACTCATGATAAGCGTTGGGTTATGCTTAATTAAAATTACAAACTGCCCCTATTGATAAAATATGCAAATCGCACATTTTCAAGCCAAATGTTAAATCGATCTTCTCCATGAAAGTAACTCAAGTTATTTGATAGTTTCAGTCAAGAGTTGGGTCCTGATATGGGTTTTTTTTTTGTAGAAAAGGTGAGATTTTTTTTTTCAAAATATCAAGTAAAAGTTGGGTCTCTAAATGAAATTTCCTTCTTTTCTTTGCTGTTTTGTTTTTCAAGGCAAATTAGGGGATAACGCTCGTGGGATTTGAACTTAAGACCTCTCTGTTATATGATAATTCAGCTATTTCATTCAACGCTAGTCATTTGTTGCATGCCTAATAGTTATTTCTATATTTTATGTCCATAACTGCACAGCAAAATGCCAACTTTAGGAGGGTTAATGTACTACCAACATACTAGGGTCAAAATCATAACTGTTTCACACTAACTCAGCCTGGATTAACCAAGTTAACTCAGCACCTAAATATGTGCCAGCAAAAACTTACTCTAACCAGAAAGAAGAGTGCTTCATGACTGCTACTGCTAGAACTTAGCTTAATCTTCACTAGCTCCCCTAAAAAGCTTTATTAAAGTTTGCATATTGACTTATCACGTCCCATATCTAAGTTTGCCACTATCATATTCCATGTCATGATCAATTGCTATATATGAAAGTTGTGTCTTCAATCATAGGAAATAAATAATAGCTCTTAGAGTATGTCCTACAAATTATTTTATTTGAAGTGCATGACAAAAGGTTCACATATGGGGCGACTTACATCATTGGGGTAATGTTTGTTATCCTTTTATTTTTTTCAGTTTTTTGCACATCTGACCCTCGAGATGTGAAACTGACTTTTGGATTATGTTTTTCTTATAACATATATATCAGATTTTACTAGAGTTCAAAAATCAATGGCCTATAGTGTACCAAATTTTCAAACCTCAAAAAAACATACTTTTACGCCAAAAAGACTATGATGCAAGCTAGGGTCGATTCCCATTTTAACCATGTTGAACACATCCATGAGATCAGATTTGGTCAAAACTATATCCCTCTAAGAGTTCCAACTAAGGGGTTCCTTACTCATGAGGGTAGCAAACACTGTCCCTATATGGTTATTCGTTTATATGCAAAAGCTTATATGCCTTATAATTAACCTTCCATCTATGCCAAAGAGGATGTCAATGGATCATATTTTATCCTAGTTCAAATCTAACTTTGTTTAATCGAATTTGGTAAGCTAAAACTCTATCTGATTATAACTGGATGTGGATTTAATTTTGGTTTTTTGCTTCCGAATCCAACGGATGTCAGATTTGACGGATATCCAAATCCGATTACATGTAAAAACTTGGACTTGGTATGAGCTTTTTATTATTTGAATCTGAATGCATTTGTCTTTTTTTTTAGAGAGAGAAATCTGAATCCATTTATCAAACATTCAATTAGTGACATTTGTTATTTGGCCACATCCCACCCGAATCCGAGCCGGCTACATCCCTAGCAAAGAGTTCGAAGCAACAGCATAGACCTAGGATGTAAGAAGTATGCAGATAACTTGTTTGTCTTTTGAGCACGGAAACTACATGGCTTTAAATGGCCTAACAAAATACTACATGGCTTTAAGAGGTTAAAGGGGTCTCACCCCTATCAGTAGTGGAATCATTATGTTTGTTTAATAAAATGTTTTTATTCACAAATAAATTAAATTACCTTCTTGTTGTGCCTCAAAGGGATGTATAACAACGGAAAACAGTAAAAGAAAAAGTTTCTTTTTTATCATCCGAGTAGTAGTATTTGTGCATCGCTTTTGTTGCTTTGGTACAAGAACTTTGAAAAAACTTGCCATGAAAATACTGCCACTTTCTAATTGTGAGAATGATCTAAGCATTGGATACTTTTCCTGTCATGTCACTCACTATGACTGGTGTTAAAATTCAACCAGCTTTAGATAATTGATGAAAGTTCTTTTTTAGATAAGATAATTATGAAAGTTCTTAACTCCGCCTGTTTAGTTATACACTACCGGTCCCAAGCCCGGATAAAGGAGGAGGGTTGTGGTAGGCCCGTGACAGCCAGCATAAAAACTTAGTCATACCCTATGAATATGAACCAATATGAGAATTTTGTTGGGGCGTTCCTACTGAGCGACGTGTTGTACTCTATAGGCCCGGAGGCAGTGATAAATGGGCAAGGGTTGTTAGGTCGTCGCCCAGAAGTGACGCGTCACACCGGCGCCCGGGTGTGGTGTCAAATAGGCAAGGGCTCCCTCACTTTGTTGGACGGGTGGGGGTAAAGAAGTTAGTCCAAGATGAGAACATTAGGTTAGCCACTTGGAACATACGGTCTTTAACTGGTAAGTTGGTAGAGTTAGTAAATGTTATGTGTAGGAGAAAGATTGATATTTTATGTCTACAAGAGACCAAATGGATAGGTGAGAAAGCAAAAGTGATAGAACCTTGGGGATATAAGATTTGGTATACAGGAATAAATAGGAATAGGAATGGAGTAGGGATTGTTATGAGTCGTGAGTTTATAGATAATGTAGTTGAGGTTCGTAGGAAGGGTGATAGGATTTTACTTATTAAATTAGTATTAGGTACGGATATTATTAATATTATTAGTGTTTATGCACCTCAAGTAGGTTTAGATGATTCTGTTAAGCATCAATTTTGGGAAGATTTAGATGGAGTAGTACAAGGAATATCTTATGGAGAAAAGTTTTTCATCGGCGGTGACCATTATGGATATGTATTCATTAGTAGGGATGAATTTGAGAGTATTCATGGAGGCTATGGTATACGAGAAAGAAACGAAAGTGGAAAAAGGATTTTAGATTTTGATTTGTCCTATGATATGATCTTAGCAAACACTCGGTTTAGGAAGAGGAAGTCTCACCTATTAACATTTAAAAGTGGGGTTAATACGAGTCAGATAGATTTTTTCCTACTTAGAAAGAGAGATAGGGGTTGTTGCATCGATTGTAAGGCTATACCGGAAGAAAGTGTAGTTACACAACATAGAGTCTTAATTTTAGATCTTAGAATTAGACTATGCCGCAAAAGCGATAGACATAGGATAGATCCTAGAATTAAGTGGTGGGCACTGAAAAGAGATAAACAAAGAATGTTTGTAGATCAGATAGTTAAGGAAGTTGTTTGGTGTCTCGAGGATGATTCAGAATCAATGTGGAATAAGATAGCGGATGGCATGAGAAAGGTGGCTAAAGAGGTATTTGGTGAGTCTAAAGGCGGTGCACCACTAGGTAAGGATACATCATGGTGGAACGAGGATGTCAGATTAGCTATTAAGGTTAAAAGAGAGTGTTATAGAAATCTAAGTAAGAGTCGTGATAATGAGAATTTGGAGAAATATATGATAGCAAAGAAGGAAGCTAAAAAAGTAGTTCAAAACGTGAGGGATAAGGTATATAAGGAGGTTTATGACAAGTTGAATACCAAAGAGGGTGAGAAGGATATTTATATGCTTACAAAGATGAGAGATAGGAAATCGAGGGATCTGGGTATGGTTAGATGTAACAAAGATGAAACGCAGAGGGTTTTAGTCAAAGATAAAGAGATTAAGGAGAGATGAAAAGATTATTTTGATAAGCTATTTTATGAAAGTCATACTCAGGATCTTGGATACTTCTCCATTCCTTTTCATGAGATGAATCGTGACTTCATGCGCAAGATTCAAAAGAAAGAAATTGCATAGGCTTTAAAGAAAATAAAATCAAGAAGGGCAGTTGGCCCAGATGGTATACCTATCGAGGCTTGAAAATGCTTGGGACAGAAAGGTTTAGGATGGTTGATAAATCTTTTTAACAAGATTTGACAGACAAATAAGATGCCTAATGAGTGGAAGAAGAATATTTTGGTGCTTCTATATAAGAATAAGGGTGATACACAAGATTGCACAAACTATCATGGTATGAAACTCATGAGTCATACTATGAAACTTTGGGAGAGGGTGATTGAGTCTAGGTTGAGTAAGGTTGTCATGATATCGGAGAATTAATTTGGTTTTATGCCTGGAAGATCAACTATGGAAGCTATACATCTTCTTAGACAACTTATTGAGAGATATAGAGAGAGGAACAAAGATTTGCATATGGTTTTTATTGATTTGGAGAAGGCATACGATAGAGTACCTAGGGACATTCTCTGGTGAACAATGATGAAGAAAGACGTTTCTCTCAAGTACATTAGTATAATTAAAGATATGTATGAAGGAGTAGTAACCAATGTCCGCACTTGTGGAGGGGTGACAACCAATTTTTCTATAACGGTTGGGTTATATCAAAGATCTGCTTTAAGCCCTTTCCTATTTGCTATAGTGATGGATGAGCTTACGAGATCAATTCAAGAAAATGTGTTGTGGAGTATGTTGTTTGCTGATGATATTGTTTTGATTGATGAGTCTAGAGCTGGGGTTAATGATAAGTTAGAATTATGGAGACATACATTGGAAGCAAGATGTTTTAAGTTGAGTAAGAGTAAGACAGAATATATGGAATGTCGGTTTAGTAAGCAACAAAGTAGTGATGGGAGTCTAGTGAAGCTTAGTGAGCAAGAAATACAGGTGAATGATTGTTTCAAATATTTGGGATCTATCATTCAAAAGTATGGAGAAATTGATGAAGATGTAAATCATAGGATAAAGGTTGGGTGAATGAAATGGAAAAGTGCAACTGGAGTGTTGTGCGATCGTAGAATGCCATTGCGGTTGAAGAGAAAGTTTTATAGGACGACTATTAGGCCTGCTTTGCTATATGGTATCATATTCAAAAAATGAGTGTAGCTGAGATGTGTATGCTTAGATGGATTTGTGGAAATACAATAAAAGATAAGATTTGGAACAAGGAGATACGTAAGAAGGTAGGCGTTGCACCCATTGAAAATAAAATGAGAGAAAATCGTTTACGGTGGTTTGGACATATTCGGCGAAGGCCTAATGATGCTTCAGTTAGAAGGATTGAGAAATGGAAAAATATATTAGTTAAAAGAGGTCGGGTAGGCCTAGGAAGACTTGGATGGAGATGATTGGAAAGGATATGAATGCTTTGAACCTCATCGAGGTCATGGCATTGGATAGAAATGATTGGAGGAGAAGGATTCATGTGGAAGACCCAGAATGATTTTCTTTTTTGGTTCATATCGCCGACCCCAATTGTTTTGGGATGAAGGCGTAGTTGTTGTTGTTGTTGTTGTATAATTATGAAAGTTCTTGCTTTAATGATCCAAAATGCGATATTGCTGACATTATTCAATAAGTCAGGGTTCTGTTTAACATTATAGCACACTATTTTTGAGGTATGTCTCCCTTGAAACAACGAATATAGCTGGAAACTTTCATAACCTTTGTGTCCACATTTACTCTTTTTCTTTGTTTTAATTTTCTATTGAACAGGTAAAGAGATGAGATTCTTAGAGAAAAATGTGTTGGACATTTTGGATAGAGTTCAACCAGAGGTGACCCCGTTTGACACCAGGCACACCAAGAGATGCATAAGAGTGGGATGGTTGTTACGTGAATATGAAAAACTCACATTTAATATGGGCCCATAACCCAAATTCAATATGGGAACGTGAAAGGTTCACATGCATGAATGTCATGCATGTAACCCCACTCTTCTCCCACATTGGTTTATGGGCCCACCCCTCGCTACCGCTGAGTGTGTGGGTGCGTCGATGATCTAACTGTGCTCGATGGATTCAATGGCGCTTTCTTATGCCATGTCAAACTTCCGTCCTTTATTCTTTTAGAATTGATGGCATAAGGTGGTAGGTGCATAACGGTGACACATCATCTGTCGGCTTGTTGCAGATGTTGTGATGACTCTGTCAAGGTCGACAGAAGTCATCGACGATGAGCGTAGGTGACGGCAAGTTGGGTGGCCGATTTTTTGGGTTAAGGAGACTTCCACACCCCCTCCCCCACCACCTAAGTTTGTTGCAGGATCGTTGAGGAGTCGTCTAGGACCTATCGCCACTGACGTTGGTCGGGTGCCAAAGTTAGCCAAGCCTGATGGCAGCCATGGTCGGCCCTTTAAGATTATGGTTGTAAAAGCCACAATCGATTTCAGCCGGCTATTGTCACCGACATAACCCTTCAAACATCGACGGTTGGTCGTTGGCTGGACGACCATTGTCATAATTGTTGAGGCCGTTAGTGGCAAAAGCAGTTGAGCGCTCCCCCCCCCCCACACACACACACGTTATTTTGACTTTCACTGCCACAGTCATCGACCAAAGACGTGGACCGGCAGCATGTGTCCATCGGAGGGGGGACGATGGTCGCCATGGCCAACCATTATAGCGTTTGTTAATCAGTATACCGAGGAATTTCATGATTTGGTAGCTAGGAATGATATTTGTGAGAGCGAAGAACCATTGGTGTCTAAGTATATTGGTGGTTTGAACTTTCAGCGGGCTAGACAGTGAAAGAAGTCTTCGCAGAAGAAGACTTTACCTAGAGTCGGTTAGCCTGCGAAGACTGCTAGTCGTGCAACTACTGCACCAGCTAGCAAGTTTGTTACCTGATATATACGTCCTAATGATAGTTCCTAGCCTAGGACAACGAGTCAAGGTGCTTTAGGTTCATCTTAGTCTAGGTCGGCTAGTTCGGGTACCCCCATTAAGTGTTACACTTATGGGAAGCCAGGTCATAAGTCGACGTAGTGTAAGGGTAAGGCCTTATTCATTGAGGGTACACATGAGGAGGATGACTCAAGCTTTGATCAAGATTAAGCCTCATTATGATATGGAGGATCGGAAAGTCAAAGCAAAAGTTGAGGAGATTGAGGTTGAGAATTCATTGTTACCTCGTAGATGAGAGGTGTTCATTTCTAGGAGTGTGTATCTAGCACCTCGATAGGATACAAGTGATAGATGGTTGATGAACCATATTTTTTAGTTTGCATGTACTATTGAGGGTAAGGTATGTAGGTTGATCATAAATTCAGGTTGTTGTGAGAATATTATATCAGTTGAGGCAATGTCCAAATTAAAGTTAAACATTAGGTATCATATTTGCCCATATCAGATGTCATGGCTCCAGAAGAGCATTGATGTCGATGTCGACCGACAGTGTCTGGTCAAATTTTTCATATGGAATACATATTTTGATCAAGTGTGGTGAGATGTGCTCCCCATTGATGCTAGCCATTTGAACTTAGAGAAACCTTTACAATATGATAGGTCTTTCATGTATAACGGTACGACTAACACCTACTCGTTCACATATGAGGGCAAGAAGTTTCATTTATTACCTTCTAAGGATTTGCCACTATTATCATCATCATCTTTTGTATTGTCTTCTTCAAGATCTACACCTCTATCTATAACACCCAAACTTCATCCTACTTTATCTAAGACTGTAGTCTCTGTGGTTAAATTATCTAATGTATTCATTGCAAGACATGAGCTTCATGAAGCGTTAGAACATACCAAGGTTTGTTATTTCTTATTGTTTGTGGATGCCCCTTCGAGTGAGTCTAGTTTTCCACCGGTTGCTTATAGAGTCTCATCATTATTGGAGGGATTCAAGGACATCTTTCATGAAGAGCTTTTAGTTGGTTTACCTCCGCTTTGAGATGTGCATCACCACATAGATTTTCATTCAAGTGTGACATTGCTACATGCTTCACATTATAAGATGAGTCCTGTGGAGTATGAAGAACTTTGTAGACAGGTGAAAGAGCTTTTAGCAATGTCGCACCTGAATGACACAAACTATGTGATGTGCGCATCCATAATAAAACATAAAATATGGGAAAAAGAACTTTGAAGATTAGTTGACGGCACTGAAAAGGAGCTTAAACTCATTCTTACAAAAATCGAGAATGGAAAAGAAGTTGTGCTTCAAGAAGATGAAATGGCTAAAGTTGTTTCCGACTAAGAGAAAAGATGGAAGGAATGGAGGATGGGTCATTCCAAAATTATTGGATGACTCATCAATAGTGTGGACATCCACAAGTGTTCTAGTTTGGTGAAGTTTGACTTCGCTAGTGATGCATGGAAATACCTTAAAGACATATATAGTCTTAAGGATATCGCACATATATTTAACGTTTCAAACAAAGTAAGGACCATGACTCAAGAAAAGATAATCATAATGGAATACTACAATGCTCTCTCTCTCTCTTGGGATGAATTGACGCTTCTTGAACCAAAGTGACATTGCCCACAAGATGTTGAACTCCGAAAAAATCAAATCAAAGCGAAGCATTTCTATCAATTCATAAATGGGCTTAGGCTCAAATTTGAAGGAACTAAATCCACTCTTCTTCACAGATGAAGGATCCCTTCCATAGTTGAAACTCTTGAAGAATTAACGATGAAAGAAAATAGATTGAAAAAACCATCCACTTCTAAAGATGAAGAATCTATGCTTGCTATGTCAAAGTTTGAAAATCATACCAAGAGCTATAAACCATCTCATTTTTTAAGAAATGAGAATGGTAGAAATTCCAACAACTATGAAAAGAAAGGTGATCATGATTTTAAAAAGAGTGAAAAAATTATTTGTTTTCATTGTTATGAATTGTGACACATCAAACCTTTTTGTCCTAAAAGAAAGAAGGAGGATTATAAAGAAGACAACAAGAGTGGCTTAGGTTGAAAGGAGTGAAATGAACGACTCCAAATGCATCGGCTCGCTCTCTTTAGCTCAACTAATGGAGGCACTACAACCTATGCTTAAAGCTCAAGCTACTTCTTATTCGGGAGCGGCCATATCTATAAATGACAACCATGGTAAAGACCTCTTGGATCCTTGACTCTGGTGTTTCATTTCATATGACCCCTAATGAGTCTATGTTGACCATATACAAGTTTAATCCAAATGATTATTGTGTTTCAACTTCCGATGGCATATATTTGAAAATTAAAAGTTTTGGTATTTATCAAAAAACACTTATCTTTCACATGCCAAACATTAAAGTAATACCAAAATTAAATTTAAATCTTTCATCGGTTACTCAAATTACAGATTATGGTTACAAAATAGTTTTTTCATATAATGATTGTCTAATACAGGATCTCCAGTCTGGGAAGCTGATTGGGAAAGGCCATAAAAGAGGAGATCTCTATGTTATGGACAATCATGAATTACCAAAATAACTTTTTTATAATTTTGTGGAAAAGAAAAATATAAAAATTTGGCAAAAAAGTGTAGGACACCTTAGTGAGACCAAATTACGATTGTTTTCATTTCTTTCAAATTGTAAAGAATTTTTTTTTATGTGAAGATTGCACTCTTGACAAAATGAAGTCTTTACCTTTTGGATCAACACACCTTATAACTAAGAATTCATTTGAATTAATGTATTCGAATGTATAAGGACCGGCTCCGGTCGTGTCCAAAGGAGGTGGTTCCTATTATGTTGTGTTTATAGATGATTATAGTCTATACTCTTGGATATTCTTTCTAAAACACAAATCAGAAGCATTTGATTATTTTAAAAAAAATCATAGTTATATTAAGAATCAATTTAAAACTAATATTCAGATCTTTAGAACTAATTCAGGAGGAGAATTTATGTCAAAAGAGTTTGAAAATTATCTTGACCTAAATGGGATTGTTCATCAAAAATCGTGTTCATACACTCCTTAACAAAATAGAGTTGACAAAAGAAAGCACAAACACATTATTGAGACCACTAGAACACTTCTAGTATCTAGAAATGTTCCAAAAGATTTTTGGGCCGAAGCCGCCCTTACGGCGGTCTATTTGATAAATAGAATGCCTTAAAAAATTATTGAAAATGTCTCCCCTATTGAAAAACTTTGTAAAATGTATCCTGACTACAAAAGGTTGAGGGTCTTCGGGTGCAAGTGTTTTGTTCTTACCAACAAGAATGATAAACTCTCTCCTAAAGCAATTTCTTGTGTGTTTTTAGGCTATGCCGAAAACAAAAAAAGGATATAGGTGTTATGACATTGGAAGAAACAAACTGTATGTTTCTCAAAATGTTACATTCCTTGAAAATGAAAACGGTTTAAACAAAGAAAAAATCCAAGAGAGTTGTGATTATTTGTTCCTCTTTGACCTAGTCAATGATAAGTGTAAAAATATTCATGAAAGTGAAGATATGCATGAGGCAAATGAGAATGTGAGAAGAAATCTTGATGATATAGACCTATCTCACAATAATTTACAAACCTATGCTCGACGTATCGAAGGTCACCCACCATGTGCCCTAGAAAGATACTCTCAAAACCAAGAAGAAGATTCTTCTAGCCTTAGAAAATCTATAAGAATTTCAAAAGCTCCTAGTAGATTTGTATCATATGATTCTTTTGAACCAAGGTATAGATCGTGTGCAATGGTCATTCACTCGTATTTTGAACCTCAATCATATCATGAGGCTAAACATCATCAAGAATGGGTTAAGGCTATGAACGATGAGTTAAAAGTATTAGAAAGAGCAAAAACTTGAGAAATCCAAACATTACCAAAAGAAAAAAAAACTATAGGATACATATGGGTATACAAGGTAAAAACCAAGTATGATGTAACATTAGAAAGATATAAAGCGAGGTTAGTGACCAAATGATACAATCAAGAATATGGGATAGACTAGGATGAGACGTTTGCCCCAGTCACTCGAATGACCACTGTTAGAACTCTCATTGCTATAGCATCGATTAGGAAATGACCTATATTTCAAATGGATGTTAAAAATGTATTTTTAAATGGTAATCTGAATAAAGAGGTGTACATGGATTCTCCACCAGGCTTAGCTTTAGCACATGGAAAAACTTTTCGATTATGTAAGGCCTTATATGGCTTGAAACAAACCCTCAAAGCTTGGTATGATAGGTTTAGTAATGTGCTGACATAACTTCATTTTAAAGCTTTCTTTACTCACACTGCATTGTTTGCTAAGTCACCGGCATAACCCTTCAAACATCAATGGTTGGTCGTTGGCCGGACGACCATTGTCATAATTGTTGAAGGCATTAGTGGCATAAGCGGTTGAGCCCCCACCCCCCTACACACACACATCATTTTGACTCTCACTGCCACAGTCATCGACCGAAGACTGAGACCAGCGGCATGTGGCCGTCGGAGGGGAGCCGACAGTCGCCATGGCCATCCATCATAGCGTCTGTTGGCAGCAGATGAAAGTGGGAGGCAGAGGGGAATAAAACCCTAAAAAAATATTTACATTCTCGAGGGGTGGGCGTCATGTTTTCACTGCAGCATTATAGCTACAGTGAAACCCAACCCAGGTGGGACCTGATCCAGAACCCGAAACCAATTAAAATGGTTTCGGGTGGATTGGGTCTCCTTCTGATCCGGAGGGACCCGATGCAAGATGTTTTGGGTCTTGGATTGGATCTGACCTTGATTTGGTTCATGATCGAGATCTGACCCGAAACCCAGAACCCAGAACCCAGTTTGGACCGAATCAGGAATAGGACAGGGTCTAGATCGTGAGATCTGACCCGATATTCATTTTTAGACCAGGTCTGGATTCATACTGGGTACGGATCATGGGATCTGACCCAGGATTGGGTTGGACTGGGTCTAGATCATGGGATATAAACCAGGATCCAGTTGGATCGGGTCTAGATCCAAACCTGGTCTAGGCCGTGTGATCTGACCCGAAATTCATTTAGATTAGATCTGGATCTAAACTAGGTCACATCAGGTCTGAAACTGGATTCATGCACTGTCTACCCCTTTTAAGAAGCATAACTGGCTCAGTAATCTATTTAAAGAAAATTGAGACCGATTCAGAGCCTTTTAAGACCGGTTCTGAATAGTTGGTTTTGATCATGGATGCATATCTTTTACATGCATTTGATGTTTTCTTATGTTATTCATGTTATTTAAGCATGAATTATGACTAAATTCATGATATATGTGATGTGTTTAATCAAAAATTTTATTTGTGCATATGACATGTAACATGAATTTTTGTTTTTGATGTTATTATACATAATTTGTCATGAATATACATGTATTATCATGATTGCATGGGCATGCTTTGTAATACCAATATGTTTGCGGTAATAGATCTCGATAAACTCACTCTTGTGATCATTAAAGTGATCTGAGTTGTGTTGATTGGGAGTTTTTTGGACTGTGTTGATATTCAGTTTTATGATTGTGTGTGACTTTATGAAACAATGATTCTACTCAAAAGTACTTCATTGCGTTCCAAATTCTCATAGGATATAATAGTAGGTGTGTTCATCAGCCCATGAAGCACATTTGTACCCAAAGGTACAGTGTCGCATTGCCTTTGGTGACATGATCTATTACTTTTACCAATTAAAATCAATTCTTTGATAATTGAAGAGGCAAAACAACTTTTAATATTAGCATTTCTATAAAAGTAGAACGATAGTGACCCTATTATGCTTGTCTCTGGAAAAGTAAATAATAAAGGGTCTCAATTTTACCTTTTCAACATGAGTCTCGTACGAGCATTTATATGATCTTTTCCTTTTGTTCTTGCAATACCAGGTTCATTGATCATTGACGGTTTTGGTAATATCCTCATCTTAGACAAATCTAAATTTTTTGATTGGAAAGAAACAATATTATTCACTCCAGGTTACATGGACCTAGATTTGGCTCTTAGAACTAACGAACCTCCCGCTCTTACAGAGCAAAGCACAACTAATAAGAAGGTTGCCCATGATAAGTGGGAGTGCTCGAATAGACTTAGCCTATTGCTTTTGAAATTGAGAATAGCTAAGAATATTTAAGACACCATCCCTCACTGCGGGACAATAAAGAAATTTCTGGAAGCCATTGAGGCTCAGTTTGTCAACTCTGATAAGGCTAGGGTCAGTACTTTGATGTCTAAGTCGGTGTCTATGAAATATTCTGGTGATAGTTACATCCAACAACACATTTTGGAAATAAAAAATATTGCATCTCAGTTGAATGGCATGAAGTTAGTCATTTCAGAGTCCTTCCTAGCCCATCTGATTTTGATCTCACTGCCTACTGAATGCGAATCTTTCAAAATTGTGTACAACGCATATAATGATGAGTGGTCCTTTAATAACCTCTTAACTAAGTGTATTGAGGAGAAAAAAAAAGCTCAAAGATGAGAAAGTGCAGAGTGTACATACGACTTCTCATTAGGAAAAGTATAGGCTGGAGACAATGAAAGATTCCTTCAAGAAGAAAAACAAGAAGACCTCTAGAGAGAATTCTAATTCTTAGACGAATGCTTTGTACATATAACACGTTGCAAAGTTCTGTAAATTTTGCATTATGAAATGACTATTGCAAATAAGGTACTAACATCGCAAATAATGTCATTGTGGATATGTTTTTTTGTATACGATTTTTTTGATATATTTGTAGATTTTTTAGAAATATCATAATTATTGAGAATGAATAAAATACAAACTTTCTTCTTTTTGTGGAGTTTTGTACGATCATTAAATATGATCGTTCAATTGTTTAAAAATTGATTGTTCGAAACCCATAGCTATTTTTGCATAAACTAGGATTTTTTGTGTGGTTCTCAATGTATCTTCAAATTTGTTACTTACATGATCAGATCCACATAGATTTATGTGAACTTCATGCTATATATGTAAATTTAGTAAAAAATATTTGCAAAGTTTCGATAAGTTTTAGTTACAATAAGTTAACTAATATGTTATGTGAGTTCGTAGTATATATGCAATTTTTGTGGAATATTTGTGAAGTTATGATAGATTTTAATTACAAGTTCATAGATTTAGTTATGTGAATTTCATACTATATTTATGAATTTAATAGAATATTTGTAAAGTTTTGAGGTTTCAATTATAGAAAGTTCGTAGATTTGGTTACATGAACTTTGTACTATATATGCAAAGTTAGTTTGCAAAGTTTTGACAGGTTACGGAAAGTTTGTATGTGAAGGGTAAAATGGTTTTCAAGAAGTCAAACATTAGTAAATTTAAATATTAGATGAATTTAATAAATTATTGAGTATTTTAGAAAACACATCATTTTTGTCGTACAATACAATTATTTTCTATTTTTTAACATTAAGTAAAATAATTCAAATATAAAAAACAAAAAAAAAGGGTAAGTATTTTGTGGAAAAGGTACTAAAGTTCAGCATTGTGCAGTCATTTAAGTGACTTGTCACATTTATGGAGGCCCACGTGGTTGCTACTTGTAGTTTCCAGGCCCACAAATGACCCAAATGTTCCTTTTTAAATAAGTTATAGGAGCCAATAAAGCTATTGCTTTTTTTTTTTTTTACAGAAAAAGCTGGGGCACACACCCCCTGCCAGTTATACATCTGTACCATATGATTCTAATTTGCAACATCCCAACGCAAGCACTTAATGCTTCTCCCACACAAGGGAAGCCCCCGATGGACAGTGTTGTAGTATTTTATTTTTCATGATAAAGAAAAACACTCACTGGGAACGGGTTAGCGGGCGTTTGTGTGTGTCACGGTAACACTTTCCGTGCATTAAATAGCACGGAGACTGTTGCAGCGAAAAAGTCGGATCACCCCCAATCGGACTTTGTTTCATCTGTAAATGGGGGTGAAGGGTGGAAACACGTTAGTGGGTGAGGAGTTTTCTTTCCATTTGAAACTTCCACTGTTTGCACGTACTATGTCTTTCTGATGAAAGTCTCACAGAAAAAGGCATCTTTACCACGGAAAAAAGTTCTATTTGTGAGATGCAAACAGCCCCTTAATGGGCCTGCTTTCCTGCAAGATAAAACTATGGGCTGAGGACACGACCACCCAGTCTCGAGTGCCCAAACAACCGTGATAAAGCAACAACAATGTTGTAGTTATATGTTATTTCAATAACTGTGTTAATAAGAAAAAATTTCTTCCGATCCTGCCATTAAGATTTTTATTCAAGGGGATGCCTAATTAGTGGATTTGGAAAACTAGAGCGGGTTCCCATTCCACCCAATTTCACTAATATAGGCCTTAAAGAGTACTTTTCATTTTGAACAATTTACAAAAGTCTGCTTAGCCTTTGAGTAACTTATGAATGACCTTCTAAGTTTTGAGCACTTACAAAAGGTTATTTGGGTTAAGAAAGTATTCGTCAAAGAGCCGTCTCTTGTAATCTTATTATTAGATAGTGACTAAGCTTTAAAAACTATCGATTCATCCTTCATTTACCTATTTTTTCTAATTCATGCGTTACCTTCACAGGCATTTTGTCGGTAGCTGCGCACCTAAGGGTTGCGTAGCTACCACTCACCATATATATATATATATATATTTATTATCCCACAAAAATGATGTGTTTTCAAGAAAACCTTACAATTTACCAAAATTAGCCCGATGACCAATTTCATAAGTTCCTGACTTTTTAAAGATATTTTTACCCTTTGCATGTGTGAACCTCACAAATTTCGCAGCCCAAATACATAAATTTGCAAAACAACATATGTTCTCAAATCTATATCTTAGCCATTCGATATCGAAACTCATATTTTTGTAGTCATTGGAAAGTTGAGACATAGATCTCAAACTTTCTTGTTTTGAGTTAGAACCAAAAACCCCTCTAGGTTTCTTGTTTTGGAGATCGAAAACCACAATACAAAAATGTTCTGCAAATTGTTACATACAAACAATCTGCATTCTAGGAAATGTTTCTCCCAAACTATTCTTTAAATCAATGTGATCTTGGTGGTGTTAAAAAGTTAACATCATGATCTCCCTCTGTTGTTTTTTTTCATTTTCTCGAATTCTTAGCACAGGTGGCCAAAAAATAACATAGATTCACTGAGATAGGCGCAATTGTGCCTGTTCATCTCCTATTTTAGGAATATTCTAGGGGTTGTATCTCAATGACCATTCATCACTTTTCAATAAATAAATTATCATTGTAAATATAATTTTATCTAAAATCTTTATTCTTTTTTGTATTTTTTTGTATTTTTTTTGTATTTTTTTGTTTTTTGTGTAAAAAAATAGTGACAAGATAAAGTATCATCGATGTGTATTTTGCCGAAAATAGTCACCATAAATTTTGCCAAGGAAAGAAGAGGTTTGGAGACCACAAGAAACCCTAGGTTATGTGAAAATATTCATGTGTTATGCAGAAAAGGTTTTAAGAAACAAAACGTCATGTTTAGTGTCATGATTTTCGTACTATAGTACCATAATTTTTGCAAGTAGTATCACGATTTCAAAGAATTTTATAACCAACAATATAAAACTCTTGACAAAATTAGCTGGTAGTGTCATGATTTTTGTACTATAATACCACGATTTTCACATCTAAAAAGGAATTTTGCATCTTTAGTACAAAAATCGCAACAGTACTTACGAATTTCGCCAAGAGTTTCACGTTGTTGGTTGCAAAATTTTTTAAAAGTTTACAGAATTCCTAAAAGGTTTGCGAAATTCCTGAAAGGTTTGTAAAATTTACAAGTTTTGCATGCGGTCATGCAAAATTCTTTTCAAATACAAAAATTGTGATACTATAGCATGAAAATTGTGAAACTACTTGTGAATTTCGTCAAGGAGCATTGTTGGTTGCAAAATTCTTGAAATGTGGAATTCACGAAATTTTGCATGCGGTGATGCAAAATTTGTTTTCAGATGCAAACCCTTGGTACTATTATATGAAAATCAAGACACTACTTGCAAATTTCGTCAAAGTTTTGTGTTATTGGTTGCGAAATTTTTGAAAATTGTGACAATACCTGTGAAAATCGTGGTACTATAGTATGAAAATCGTGATACTAAATGCGATACTTTATTTTTTTAAATCTTTTTTTTGCATAACCCAAGGCTATTTTCGTATAACCTAGGGTTTCTTGTGATACCCAAATCTCTTCCTCCCTTGGCAAAATTTTGGGCAACTATTTGTGGCAAAACACACATTCATGATACTTCATCGTTGACACTTTATCGCTGGTACATCTTTTCGCTAATTTTTTACATAGAAAACAAAGTAATCTGAAAAAACACAAAAAAGAAATGGTATTCTAGAAAAAATATCTTTCCAGTGATATTTTATTGACTACAAAACGATGAATGAGCGTTTAGATACAACCTTGAGAATGTTCCTAAAATGGGAGATGAACAGACGCAACTGCACCTATCTCGATGATTCTATGCTATTTTCTAGCCACCTGTGCTAGGAATCCACAGAAAAAATAATAAAAGAAGATCAAGATGTTAACTTTCCAATTCCACAAAGATCACCTCAAACTGATGAACGGTTGAGGAGAAATGCTTTCTGTAAAATAGACTACTTGGCTATAATCTGCAGAATAATTTTATGTTTCGATTTTGGATCTCAGAAACAAGAACCCTATAGGAGTTTTTGGTTCTGACTCAAATCAAAAAATTTTGAGATCTATGTCATAGCTTTCCAATGTCGATGCAAATATGGGTTTTTGATGTTGGATGGTTGAGATATAAATATGAGAACAAAGGTTGTTTTACATATTTATGAGCAAATTTACATAGTTCGCACATGCAAAGTGTAAAAAGGTCCTAAAAGTCAAGAACCTATGAAATTGGACATCGAATGAATTTCAAAATTTGCATAGAATTTTTTAAAAAGTGCCAAATTAATCATACAGTATAGTCATTTTTACCTCTAGGTTCTATTTTACTAGAAAGAAAACCCTAGAACCCAACTTTAGGCTTTAAATGTAACCTGATGCGGATTTCTTTCTTTTTTTTTTGAAAGGCAAGCTTAGGCAGACCCCTACGAGTTATACAACAATACCATTGTGTTTTGAACCTGCAACATCCCAACACAAGGTGACGTGCACTAGCTGCTCCTACCAAACAAGCAGAGCTCCCTGATGTGGATTTCGGCAAGACTGTTCTATGTTGGTTTATTTGCAACTTTAAGTGGAAAGTGTATCTCAGAAAATTTTTTGCTCACTCCTATTGAATCTTGTGTGTTATCTTATTACATATTAAATTAAATATCACATGGCTATGTGCATAAAATCTTGAAACTGAAAGTTCGTGCATTTGGAGTTGTTTGGGGCCAAGATAAAAAATACATCATCTAAATGAATTGTAGGAAATGCATTGGTCAAGTCGGATTTGAAGAATTCAAAAGTTAAAAAATTTATGGTTCTTCCAGTGCTTTTTGGGTTCTTCCTACCAACGGGGGCTAAGCTCTCGAAACACCTATATAGAGGACCTCGACCTCCTGCTTGAGCTGTTTGGTTTGTCTTGGCATCGATTTTGCATAGACAACCCCTATATTGCATAGGCAGCATTATATATATCCTTTTGGAGGGGGGCACATAAATTAAATTGACTGAAGTCTCACTTTGTGACCAATGAAGATTTATCAGGTTTTCTTTCTTTCTTGACTCTCTCTCCATGCAATCCCAACTTTTTATTTCTCTCTCTTTTCCCCACACAATTAATCTAATAATGTCATCTTTGTTCCCCCCTTCTCTTTTTCTCTTCGCAATACAAACTAATAATATGCATTAAATACAACCATCTCTCTCTCTCTCTCTCTCTCTCTCTCTCTCTCTCTCTCTCTCTCTCTCTCTCTCTCTATATATATATATATATATATATATATATATATATATATATATATATATGATAGAGGGGTTTTGGCAATAAGGTTTAAACGAAAAAAATAAGAGAGATGAAGGGAAACACGAGAAAAAGATTGTAAGCCATAAACATGGTCAGATGAATGCAGTGGAGCATGGGGGGTTGGATAGGGCTGTCAACAGGTTGGGTTAGACCCAAGTCAGGGTTGACCCAGACCAACCCAGATAACTAATAACTCGGTTCAGGTTTTGTTGAGTCACAAAAATAGACTCCCAAACCTGGACCTGCATAATTTTAGAACTTTATTTTTATTAAAGTTATATATAAAATGCTTGAGTACATAGCAAAAAATCATGACCAAAACCCTTCCTTTATATTTCTCGGATCAGGTTTGGGTCGACCGAAATATTATTTGAGTCAGCATTTTCCATGCCCATACCTGAGAATTCGGGTTCGGGTCAGGTCAGATACCCAATACAAGTTGGACCCATTGGCAAACCTAGGTTTGGTGGCCTTGTTGGTTTCTAGGAGTTCTTGGACTGGTTAGGTGAGGTCAGAGAGGTCCTTGAGTTCAAGGAGGTTCCCGAGAAAAAGAGAGTGGCATTGGTTGCCCTTAGGTTAAAAGGTAGGGCTGCTACTTGGTGGAGGCAACTCAAGTAGACCACATGCATCAAGAAAAAGCGCCTATTGAGCATTGGGAGCATATGAAACAAACGCTTAAAGCTTAGTTCTACCTCTCAATTATCATAGAAAGTTGTATAAGAGGTATCAGACCATCAAACAAGATGAAAAAGTTTGTTAATCAATATACCGAGGAGTTTCATGATTTGGTAGCTAGAAATAATATTCGTGAGAGCGAAGAACCATTGGTGGTTAAGTATATTGGTGGTTTGAACTTTCATTTACAATATATGCTTAATTTTGTTGAATATTGTACTATATCGAAAGCTCATCAGCGGGCTAGACAGTGAAAGAAGTCTTCGCAGAAGAAGACTTTACCTAGAGTCGATTAGCCTGCGAAGACTGCTAGTCGTGCACCTACTGCACCAGCTAGCAAGTCTGTTACCTCATATATATGTCCTAATGATAGTTCCTAGCCTAGGACAGCGAGTCAAGGTGCTTTAGGTTCATCTCAGTCTAGGCCGGCTAGTTCGGGTACCCCCATTAAGTGTTACACCTATGGGAAGCCAAGTCATAAGTCGACGTAGTGTAAGGGTAAGGCCTTATTCATTGAGGGTACACATGAGGAGGATGACTCAAGCTTTGATCAAGATTGAGCCTCGTTATGATATAGAGGATGAGGAAGTCAAAGTGAAAGTTGAGGAGATTGAGGTTGAGAATTCATTGTTACCTAGTAGATGAGAGGCACTCATTTCTAGGAGTGTGTATCTAGCACCTCGATAGAATACGAGTGATAGATGGTTGATGAACCATATTTTTTAGTCTTCATGTACTATTGAGGGTAAGGTCTGTAGGTTGATCATAGATTCAGGTTGTGAGAATATTATATCTGTTGAGGCAGTGTCCAAATTAAAGTTAAACATTAGGTCTCACCTTTGCCCATATCAGATGTCGTGGCTCCAGAAGAGCGTTGATGTCGATGTCTACTGACAATGTCTGGTCAAATTTTTTATATGGAACACATATTTTGATCAAGTGTGGTGAGATGTGCTCCCCATCGATGCTAGCCATTTGAATTTAGGGAGACCTTTGCAAGATGATAGGTCTTTCATGTATAACGGTAGGACTAACACCTACTCGTTCACATATGAGGGCAAGAAGTTTCATTTATTACCTTCTAAGGATTTTCCACTATTATCATCATCATCTTCTGTATTGTCTTCTTCAAGATCTACACCTCCATCCATAACACCCAATCCCCATCCCACTTTATCTAAGACTGCAATCTCTAAGGTTAAATTATCTAATGTATTCATAGAAAGACATGAGCTTCATTAAGCGTTAGAACATACCAAGGTTTGTTATTTCTTATTGTTTGTGGATGCCCCTTCGAGTGAGTCTAGTTTTCCACCAGTTGATTATAGAGTCTCATCATTATTGGAGGAATTCAAGAACATCTTTCATGAAGAGCTTTCAGCTGGTTTACCTCCGCTTAGAGATGTGCATCACCACATAGATTTTCATTCAGGTGCGACATTGCTACATGCCTCACATTATAAGATGAGTCTTGTGGAGTATGAAGAACTTTGTAGACAGGTGGAAGAGCTTTTAGCTAAGGGTCACATTAGAGAGAGTCTTAGCCCTTGTGTGATTCCTGCATTACTTGTACCAAAGAAAAATGATACTTGGTGGATGTGGATCAATAGTCGTGTCATTAACAAAATCACCATTAAATACAGGTTCCCCATCTTTAGGTTAGATGACCAATTAAATCAGTTAATAGGGTAAAAAAAATCTAAATTAGATTTGATGAGTGGATATCACCAGATTGGATTTAGGCCAGGTGATAAGTGGAAGACAACATTTAAGACTCGTAATGGACTGTATGAGTGGCTTGTGATGCCCTTCTAGTTATCCAATGCCCCATCAACTTTCATGAGGATCATGAACCACATTTTTAGACCATATATAGGAAAACTTTTTGTTGTTTATTTTGGTGATATACTTATTTATAACAAGAGTGAGCATGAGAATTTGCATAATTTGAAATTAGTTTTTGACATGATTAGGAAAGAACAATTTTATGCATCTTATGATAAGTGTTTGTTCTTGGTTATTGAGATTTTATTTTTAGGGTATGTTGTGACTACGACGTGAATTTATATTGATCCATCGAAAGTGGAGTCTATTAGAGATTGTCCCATGCCAACTCTATTATGGTTGTTAGGAGCTTTCATGAGTTGGCATCATTTTATATAAGGTTTATTATGCAATTTAGTATCATTGCTGCTCCCATTGACTGATTGTATAAAGGAGAAAACTTTTCAGTGGAACCCTCAGGCCCAAAAGTCTTTTGAATTGTTGAAAGCACGTTTGTGTTCTACTTTTATTTTGGCTTTGCCTAGCTTTGATCTTGCATTTGATTTGTCATGTGATGCATATGGTGTTGGTATAGCTGTCGTCTTAAGTAAAGAAGGCAAATCCATTGCCTACTTCAATAATAAGTTGAATCAAGCCAAATTGAAATATAATACTTATAATAAAGGGATTTATGCTATTGTTAGATCTCTTATGCATTGGCATCATTATCTTGTGCATAGGGAATTCATTTTGCATACTGACGATGAGGCCTTGAAATATATTAATGGTCAACATAAATTAAATGCATGTAGAGCTAAATGTGTTGAATATTTATAAGAGTTTAATTTTGTTGTAAAGCATAAAGCAAGTAAAGAGAACATTGTGGTTGATGCATTAAGTAGGAAAAGTTCTTTACTTTCTATAATAAAAATGTTTGTTTGGGATTTTGAAGACTTTGCTTCTTTATATGCTAGTGATAGTTATTTTTCGAAAATTGTTAATAAAGTGAATGAGAATAAGCATGAGATTTTTTTTAGTTGATGGATTTTTGTGTAAGGAAATTTTGCTTTGTATACCTAATTGTTTCCTTAAAATTAGGCTTATTTTTTATTTTCTTAATGAAGGCCATTTTGGTAAAGATAAAACCATGAAGTTAGTGTCTTCAACATATTTTTTGCTACATATGAGAAGAGATGTGACTAGATTTGTAGAGAAATGTCATACATGTCACATAGCTAAGGGTAGTGTCACCAACGCCAGGTTATATTTTTCTTTACACATTCCTGAAAAAACAAGGTAAGACATCATAATGGATTTTATATTAGGACTACCCAAAACGTCTCATGGACTAGATTCAACCTTTATTGTGGTAGATAGATATACAAAGATGACTAGATTTATACCCTGTAGGAAAACCATGGATGTGTCTCACATAGCTGATTTGTTTTTCAAGGAAGTCTATAAATTGTATGGTATTCTTGAAGCTATAACTTCAAAAAAGGATGTTAAATTTGTAGGAAATTTTTGGAGGCAGTTGTTTAAGAAATTAGGAACTTCATTTCATTTTCGTATTTTTCATCATCCACAAACTGATGGGCAAACTGAGGTTGTGAATAGATACTTAGGCAACCTATAGAGAGCATTAGTTGGTGATAAACCTAAGTTTTGGCCCCATATACTTGCCCAAGCTGAATTTGCATATAACAAGTTTGTCAATAGATCCAATAGTTTCAGTCCATTTTCTATTTTATATGGATCTATCCCATATTCTCAGAAAGATTTAGCTCATATTCTTGTTATTGGTCTTGTTTTAAATTCTATCCAGGATCATGTTTCTTTCTTGTATATTGGTAAGTACAAAGCTAATTATGATAACAAGTGCTATAAGGTAATCTTTCAAAATGGTGATCTTGTTAGGGTTACTTTAACCATGGAAAGAAAACCTCAAGATATGCATGAAAAAATAGCATCCTGATGCATTGATCCTTGTGAGGTTACTAATGTTATTAATGAAAATACTTACAGGGTTAAACTGTCAGATCATTTTATGCCTTTGGATGTATTCAATGTCAAGTATATGGAGCAGTACATTGAAGGATCACTAGAGGAGGACCCGACTCCGAGCATAAAGCCATCCAAACCTTGGGGGGATGATGCAAAGCATCTAGAATATTTGGATATTAACAAGGAGTTGGAGAGTGATCTGACTTTGAAGAACCAATCTCGAAAGTCTTATCCCAGAAGATCCAAGCCTAATTCGACCTGTTTGGGTCTAAATGGATCTTAGTGGCATTTTGGTTATTTGATATGATTTAATTTTTTGAGATTTTAGTTTCATCCATCTCAACAAATTCTTTTTGATATGTGGTTCCATTTTTTTATGATTTGGAATCACTAAAAAATATTTGTATTTTTTGTTTTATTTTAAATTTTTTATAAAGGTGTTGAATGTTATGAATCTTCTAGTGCTCGTTATAATCTATTTGTGACATTAGAGGGTGTAAGGGGTAAAAAAATAGTTTTATATTTTGTTTCAATCATGAATTGGATAACGGATTCAATTTTGTCTTTAATATTGGAGGTCCAATCCATCTATGTCGGAGCCCTCTTATTGGCCAACTCTTTTAGAGTGTCATTGGTCAAAGTGTGGGGTGGCCACTTTAGGGTCCAATCAATCTCAACCACCTCACCGTATATCCTCATTGGACTTCTTGGAGGTTGTAACATCCCTAAAAAATCTAACCTTTTTAAACTTTCTTAAACCCAAAATTTTGAGAAAAAATTAAAAATATTTTTATTCATTACAAAGTTTCATATGATTCTCGAAAGTAATATGTCAACTAGATCATCTATGACTATATTCCAACCGTTCCAAATATTGGATGGCTCATCTGAGCACAAGTACGAGTATATATTAGCCTCTCAATATTTGATTGAGTACGAAATCATCCATAAAGATAACTCGATTGAGGTTATTACTTTAAAGACCCTCACACATAAAAAATGCGGAAGATGAAATTTATTTAAGGTTTAAGACAATTAAGGAGTTACATAAATATTTTAAATCTCCAAATCATAAGCATAACCATTGCATAAGTGAAAAGATAATTAAAAAATATTCTCATTCCAAAATATTATAATTCTCCCAAAATAAAGATCCCGACATAAAAGAGTTAAAGTGTTACAAGTTTATAACCATAAAATATTGTATGGATCCTCAAGGGATCATAATAGGTAGGAGTAGAGCCTTTAGCCATGCAACAACCTACACTTCAATTCAGTGCTCCACGAGGTTATCTGTAATATTGTAGGGCATCATCTACGTACCCATAGGAAACTAAAAAATAAACTTGGAGAATACATATCAAGTTTGTAATGGTACAACCAAAGTGTGATTCTCATCATTTAAAAAAAATGAGGGTCAAGGAAATTCATATCAAAACATACACATAACATTCAATCACATTTATCATCATTCATTCCATGGCATTCATAATTGCGTAAGTTGTATGCATAAAACTCAAACTCACATTCATTCACAATCATGACATTAAACATTACATTCATTCATATCCATGATAGGTGTTCGTATAAATGAATGAGAATACACAATTCAAAGCACATTTCAAAGTGAAATAAAATATAACAACCCATAAAATCTAAACTTTTACTTTCTTCATCCTCAAAAAGAGCATACTCATGTCTAATTCATGACTATGATATGCATTAACTAAATTATTAATCCCTACGTCTATTTTCAGAACATTAATGCACCTTTGCATTTAGATATATATGGAACAAACCTTTATTCGATGTTTCCTATGTGTCTCACACATACAAGTACCTCACGTGCAATAAACAAGCTCATGACTTATATCAACAGGTCATGACTATAAATATATATTTTTTATTCATATATAAAATTTATATGCCGTGACATATGCAGATCTTAGTAGTCTCTACATGTTCACACACACACACACACACACACACATATATATATATATATATGCATATGATGACAATGATGCTCAATAATCTAATTCATTATTTCTCTTGTTTATTCAGACCTATCTAGTACAAAAGATGACATAGACATCTAGAAACAAATATAAGAGTATTTATTATTCTATGTATTTTATTTGCCCTCTTATAGCTTAGCTTAACTCGTTCTTTCCTAAGCGAATCAACCCTGCAATGCAACAGTTGGGAGAACAGACTCTAAGCTTCGTGGGACATACTGAGTTTTTGAGAGCTGGAGACGCCTTTTGTTCTCTTTCCACAAAGGTTAATATATATGTCTACAAATGAGTCATAAGTGGTAGTACCATAACTCAAACGAGTTAGATATGCATGTTTGATTTTAGCCCAATGATATTGGTTTGGTGTAAGCCAAACTTGGGATCATGAGTTTTTTTTTCTAACCACTGCATTGCAGGCTTGAATCACTACAGATAGACCCAATTAAGCCATAGAAGGATAAATAAAATACAGAGAATAATAAATACTCCTATGTTATTTCTGGGTGACTATACCCTCTTTTGTATAAGATGAGTCTAATAGAACAAGATAAACAATATATTAGATTTATAGAATCATTGTTATTATGTGCATAAACATATATATGTAAACACATAGAAATTGTTAATGCTTGCATACGTCATTACATATGAATTATTACTTGTGAATGAAAAAGACATGTTTAGGGTCATGTGATTGACCTCTTGATGCAAGTCACGAAATTGTTTTTTGCACGTGAGGTGCTTGTATGTGTGAGACACACGAAAAGGTCAAGTTAGGGCATATTCTTTATTTGGCTATTAATTCAAGAGTACATTAATGTCCTATAAATGGACATGATGTTTTGATAAATGTAAGAATACATATTATAGCCATGAGTTGGATATGTGTATGCTCTTTTGAAAAAAAAATGTAAATGCTTACATTTTTCGTAGATAGTTATGTCTTATTTACTTGAAAGCATGCACATATCAAATATACTGAACTGGTCAAATGGTCGAATGAGACTTTTACTTGTTTGTCATATGTGTTTTTTTTAGAAGCATATGCTGTGTTTGTGAGGGACTCTAATGTCTTGAACTGTTTGAGAAGATTGTGCATGTGTTTCACACTGGACACAATCAAATGGGATTTGGCCTAATTATAATTGTGCAATTATATATGAATTATTTTTTGTTATTTGTTTATGTGAATGAAAGTCATGTATACGAATGAATGCAATTATGAATGTCAAGGAATGAATGATTATGAATGTAAATAAATGCTATGCAAATGCTTGGATGTGGATTCCTTTGCCCCTCATTTCATAAATAATGGGAACCACACTTTGGTTGTGTCATTACAAACTTGATATGTATTCTTTAAGTTTAGTTTTGAGTTTCGTACGAGTATGTGGTTGATGTCCTACAACATTATAGATACCCTCTCAGAGGACTGAGGTAATAAACGAGTTGTTGCGCAGTTGAATGATCCACTCTTACCTATTACGATCCTTGGAGGATCCAAACATTTTTTACTTTTATAAACTTATAAACAATTAAACTTTGTTATTTCTAGATCTTTATATTTGAGGACTTGTAATATTCTAGAATGAGAATCCTTATGAATGTTGTTTTTTTATTTATGTGATATTTGTGCATATGATTTCAAAATTTTAAACTTTTACATAATGTCTCAATTATCCTAAACCTTAAATAAATGTCATATTCCACATATATATTTATACATGATGGTCCTTAGAGTAATAACCACAATTGGGTTGTTTTCAAGGTTGATTCTGTATACTGAAAGGCTAATATATGCTCGCGCTTGAGCTCAGGTGGGTCATCCAGTGTTTGAAACAGTTGAAATATGGCCATAGATAAACTTATTGACACATTATTCTCGAGAATCATACACAACTTTATAACGAATAAAAAGTTTTAAATTTCTCAAAATTTTGGGTTTAGAGAAAGTTTTAAAAAGGTTAGATTTTTTAGGAATGTTACAATACACAAATCTTTCATGGCAATAACCAAACACAAATACTACAAGATCGTATTAATATATATATATATATATATATATATATATCACTTTACGACCAAAGGACACTTGCAGACCTCCTTGAGAAGTATTTAGTTAAGGAAGGTTCACATGTTTTCTTTTCAAAGGTCATATTGTATTTGATGAGGTCTCATCATAGTACGAAAGTCGAACATATTTGTAACATATATTTGCTAATGTCACACACATTTACAGAGCTCCTTGAGAAGTATTTACTTAAGTGAGGTTCACATGTTATATTCATGAAGGTCGTGCCGTATTTGTGAATATCTTACTATATTTATATTCTCATAATCTTCTTTTTTTATGGAGAGATTGTGAACTTTCTATCGTATACCTATATATCACGTGAACCTATGTAGGTTTGCATGCGCGAAAAGCAAAAATATCTTAAAAAAGTTACGGATCATCTATTTTGGACATGTGGGAGATTTGTCAAATTGGTAGGTATTTGGGGAACAATGCCATTTTGCAAAGGCAATACAATTATTTTTCATTATATATATGGTGTAATATAAATTTTAAGTGACATATTTAAAGAGAAAAATGCATAGAATATATATCTAAAGATAAAGATGCACATAAAATATGTACAAAACATTAATTATCAAGGTCATGTTCACAATAGTTGTGATTTTGTAACTTTCATACGTTTCTTGTGATTCTGAATCACATTTTAGAACTTTCACATGGACATTGCAAACATGCATAAATGCAACTTGTAACTGTGATTCCCTTAAAACTTGTGAAAGTTTTACACATTGTATAAAACTTTCACAAGCATTAGATGCTTAGATGTGAATGTGCTTGGTAATGATATGAGATTACATGACAATTTGTTACATTTCAGGCTAGTTAAATTCACAACCTAAAAGCAAACATGAGAAAGTTAATCCTTGAGAATGTGAATCACATGAATCACTTTTTCATGGACAAAACTTTTACAGCTACAGTAACATGTGATCAAAACATACATCCCCCAAATGTGGTATATAAAGTACATATAATTTTAAGTGTAACATATAAATATTGGATATATGTTTTCTACGTAATAAACAACGTGAAATATTTTACACGAACGAGGTCGTGCTCGGCTCGTCTCATTCACTCATTAGCCGAGCTTGAACTCGGCTCGGCTAAACACAAACGCGAGCCTAATCATGAGCTCGGTCCACTAGTAAACCAGCCCAGCCCGATCATGCCCTGAATCGATCGGCTCGTTTACCAGCCCTAATTAGGGACTGTGAGAAGTGAGGCCACACACATCCCCATAAAGTGAGATGTACGGCGAGGATCGAATATAACCAAAGAATCCGTCACATGCAATACGACCTGATCCGCTCTAGGTTCCCGCGAACAACCATGCCAAGCTGGCAGTGTCAGCATGTCGGACACGGGTCCACATCCATGATCCATGCCCGAATGGTTCAGCAAAAAGACCCGCCTTCCCCCCCTGGCTTTCCAGAGTCGGTACTCCGTATGATGATTTCCAGAATTCCAATCGACGAGAGACAGAGAGGGAGAGAGAAGCCCTTCACCGCCTTTCCCTCCTCTTCGCTGGTCCTCCAACCGTTGGATTGATCTTCCCCTTCCCGGCTTCCCCTCATTCGCGATTGCACGATTTCTGAGTCGCCTTCTCATCTTCTCCGTTCGTCAAACGATCTCGGAAAGCCTTCTTCGGAAGAGATTTCTCCTTCCCTCAATATCCGTCGAAATCGTTTCGCTGTCGAGTGATCGCGTTGATACTCTGAGCGTCGAGAAAAATGAGCGGCGGGAGGCATATCTTCTCGGTAGACACGCTCGAACGCTACGCGGCGAAGGGTCACGGCGTCATCACGTGTATGGCGGCAGGCAACAATGTCATCGTGCTGGGAACGAGCAAAGGATGGCTTATCAGACACGATTTTGGAGGCCTCGATTCCTACGGTAATCTCTCCTTCCGTAGTTCGATGCGGCGTTGCTAAGTAGTCTTCGAAATTTGGCGCTTCCTACATCGTTTAATTCACAAACGAATGGTTTATTTCAGTGTGGGTTTGTTCTGTTAGTTAGCTATCGATTGCAGCACGTCGTTGTTTGGTGTTCTTTTTAGGGCTAATAGTTTCGGCAATTAACGTTGTTGCCAGCAGCCATTGTTGAAAGATTCATAATGTTCTCCTTCCCGTGAACAAATTTCGCAAGCTGATGATCGAGATGTTTGGACATATCATGTTCTAGCCAAACGCCAATCTGATAGATAACATCCAACTTCAGGTACAACTGGTATGATTGTGGCAAAACACATGGAACAATGCCCAATAAATTATGGTCTGGAATATGACAGTGCAAACTTCAAGGATTGACAATGCGCAGTTGATGTCTGCCTAAACGGTTATAACCAAAGGCACACCTAGTCATTAACTTCACGTTCACAAACAATATGGGAGAATTTACCAATCCTTGTATTCGATTTTGAGAATTGACGAAGTTTCCCTTGAGTTCTTACAAGTAGCATATCGATCTTGCCATCTCGGTGCTCACAATTCATCGCATGAAGAATATAATCGATAAGATTGTTGGGGGCTGACACCAGATATAGCTTGAAATTGAGCTCTTTTTTATTAGAGTGGTAGGTGGTGTTATACCTCACTAAGTCTGAAGAACCTGCTGAGTCCATTCTCTGGGATGTCTACTTGTGAAGCAACAAAATAGCCTCCCTTGTTGATTTGAGCGTGGTATGCTGAACCACTTTACAATTGTACTCCTTGTAGTTTGAACAACTTCTATCAAGAAGGGCTTGTAAAATTGGCAGTTCTGTTACTTATGATAAAGTGGGGTATCCCATGCGATTTCAGCGCATGCTCAGCAAAAGCTTGAGCTACCGAGCCAGCTGTAAATGGGCGACTGAAGCTGTTAAAGTGCAGACAGTTTTATCAAGTGTTCAATCACCACAAAAAGTAATTGATTTCCCATTTGAAGGAGGCAACCATTTAATGCAATCCATCAAAAAGTAGTCCAAACAAGGATAGAAATTAGTAATGGCTTTTAAATTTTTTTGGAGAAACGTTTTCTGCTTTATTAATATGACATGTATCACATGCTTTAGCTCCTTAACTCTGTTCAATAACAAGAGATATTTCTCGTGATACCCTTATTGACTTGACATTAGTCTTCTATGGATTTTCTTTTGGAATTATGGTTCTTAGTGATGAATCACCACCATCCATTCTAGAACTGATTGAGATGTTTGATTTGAAGAAGTGATGCTTGCATGACATGCACTAGCTGCATGATTCCTCCGCCTTTTTGATATGCAATTTTGTTTTTTATCGTATTTCATTGACTTTATTAATAATTTTTTTTGAGCCTTGGCAGTTTTCATATGTTCCAATAAACATTTTTGAGCTATTTGTTAATTCTAATAACGGACTCTCTAACAAGTAAATAACGCTTCCACTTTTGAGTAGCAGACATTAAAGTCATGATTTCCTTTTTATAGTACAAAGATGCCGAATGATTTGCTGAAGGGTGGTCATGTCATTGCTTCTTTGAGAGACAAACAACATATTCAACATTATCATCCCAAGTAAAGGATTTTTTTTTCACAAAGTGGTTAGAGGGACTGCTATTTGCCATATGAGACAACCCGAGTTGCTATTGAAAAGCCGACATTGACCAACACAATATTGCAGCTTGTCATGGATGGATTAACTATCAAACCTGATTTAGTTATAACAAATCCAAGATGGTTTATCTTAGGTTCTCCAACTTGGCTTTTAGAGAGTTCAACATACAAGTTTTAGGTTCTTTAAATAAATAGGGTATTTGTAATCTTTAGGTTTATGTGCTTTTCCCATGATTCACTAGAAGCTATTTGGATTTAAGGGTGTATGACCACTTGCATTCGCAGGATTCCTTCCTATATGTAAGGTAGATATCTCTCACGTGTCATTTTTTTTTCAATGCTTCCTTCTCATTTAGCATAGCCTCTCTCTACTTTTGGGTTTTCCATTGCCATTTCTATAATTTTAGGTATAAGACTTGCCTTAGAGTTAACCCCAAATGTGCTGTTTGGATGACACCCAAACTAGCGTGAAAACCTGATTTTGGGTGTCAAATTAGGTTTTACTGAAAAAACCTAGTTTGGGTGCCACCAAACTAGGTTTGAAGTAAACTGGTTTGGTAAAACTGGGTTTTCAACCTTGTTTTACTAATCATCCAAACAACCCTTCCAAGTTTTTTCAACTAGGCTTATGGAGGGAGTGTATCATGACCCTCACCTCCCCCCTTTCCTCTTGTGCCTCAAGGGGCCTCTCCCCTTTCCCATTCATGTTAGGCCATTTTATTGCTGGAAAACATTCAGTTTTTTAACCCTTTTTTAAAATTTTCAATAAACGTCAACCATTTTTCGGTTAGTAGGTAGCCAGAAAATCGTTGGCCACCTTTTTCCTTTTTTTATTATCTTTTTTATTTGCTTTTAGTTATATTCGACATGTTTTATTTCTTTCTATTTTTTGAGTTTTTGGTAATATTTCGGCTACCCACCAAGTGCAAATGGCCGAGCTGGTGCTGCCTGGTAAGAGCGCCACCATCCCAACCATTTTTGGATGGTGGGTGGCCGGAAAATAGCCAACCTTTTGTTTTTTCCTTTTTTTAAAAGTTTTTTGTTACCAGAAACCTGATAACCCAAACAACTTACAAGGTAGTCTTCGGGCCAAAGGTTTTGAAGGCTTTGCTAGTAAGATCATAGGACACAAAGTGAGACAAAGGGTGAGAAGTAGACAATCTTTTCCCTTTTTAAGGGCAATAAGAAGGTCAATATCCTTGGATATGATGCTTAAATTCTTTGAATTTTCTTTCATTGTGTTGGTATCAATTCTCAATTCTTGAGATTCCTCATTGATCATGTTAGTTATAGGACAAGGCAACATTACATTTCTCTCACATTTAGTGTAAGTTTTGACCTCCTTGGTGTTCTCATTACTCACTTCCTTTAAGGTATGTTGCTTACACCTACAAGGTTCAAAAGTAAATAGGTGGGTGACTTTGACTTCCCTTGAGTAGACTCCCCCTCACTAAGAAAGTAGGTTTATCTTCAAAGAATTAGCATTCATATTACGTACCTTTGTTTCCTGGTAGGATCATAACACATATCCTTTATGCGTAGGAGCATGCCCAAAGAACATACACTTGATGGTTCTAGCGTCAAGCTTATCACTTAGTTGAATGAGGACATGAACATAACTAGTGCAACAAAACACTTTCCATATTAGTCAGATAGATTTTTTCCTACTTAGAAAGAGAGATAGGGGTTGTTGCATCGATTGTAAGGTTATACCAGGAGAAAGTGTAGCTACACAACATAGAGTCTTAATTTTAGATCTTAGAATTAGACAATGCCGCAAAAGGGATAGACATAGGATAGATCCTAGAATTAAGTGGTGGGCACTGAAAGGAGCTAAACAAGGAATGTTTGTAGAGCAGGTAGTCAAGGAAGTTGATTGGTGTCTCGAGGAGGATTCAGAATCAATGTGGAATAAGATAGCGGGTGGTATGAGAAAAGTAGCTAAGGAGGTATTGGGTGAGTCTAAAGGCGGTGCACCACTAGGTAAGGATACATCATGGTGGAACGAGGATGTCAAATTAGCTATTAAGGTTAAAAGAGAGTGTTATAGAAATCTAAGTAAGAGTCGTGATAATGAGAATTTGGAGAAGTATATGATAGCAAAGAAGGAAGCTAAAAAAGTTGTTCGAAACGCGAGGGCTAAGGTATATAAGGAGGTTTATGACAAGTTGGATACCAAAGAAGGCGAGAAGGATATTTATAGGCTTGCAAAGATGAGAGATAGGAAATCGAAGGATTTGGGTATGGTTAGATGTATCAAAGATGAAACGCAAAGGGTTTTAGTCAAATATGAGGAGATTAAGGAGAGATGGAAAGATTATTTTGATAAGCTATTTAATGATAGTCATGCTCAAGATCTTGGAGACTTCTCCATTCCTTTTCATGAGATAAATCGTGACTTCATGCGCAAGATTCAAAAGAAAGAAATTGCAGAGGCTTTGAAGAAAATGAAATCAAGAAGGGCAGTTGGCCCAGATGGTATACCTATCGAGGCTTGGAAATGCTTGGGAGAGAAAGGTTTAGAATGGTTGACAAATCTTTTTAACTTGATTTGGCGAACAAATAAGATGCCTAATGAGTGGAGGAAGAGTACTTTGGTGCCTTTATATAAGAATAAGGGTGATATACAAGATTGCACAAACTATCGTGGTATAAAACTCATGAGTCATACTATGAAACTTTGGGAGAGGGTGATTGAGTCTAGGTTGAGGAAGGTTGTCATGATATCGGAGAATCAATTTGGTTTTATGCCTGGAAGATCAACTATGGAAGCTATACATCTTCTTAGACAACTTATTGAAAGATATAGAGAGAGGAACAAAGATTTGCATATGGTTTTTATTGATTTAGAGAAGGCATACGATAGAGTACCTAGGGACGTTCTCTGGTGGACAATGATGAAGAAAGGTGTTTCTCTCAAGTACATTAGTATAATTAAAGATATGTATGAAGGAGTAGTAACCAATGTCCGCACTTGTGGAGGGGTGACAACCAATTTCCCGATAACGGTTGGGTTACATCAAGGATCTGCTTTAAGCCCTTTCCTATTTGCGATAGTGATGGATGAGCTTACGAGATCAATTCAAGAAAATGTACCGTGGTGTATGTTGTTTGCTGATGATATTGTTTTGATTGATGAGTCTAGAGCTGGGGTTAATGCTAAGTTAGAATTATGGAGACAGACATTGGAAGCTAGAGGTTTTAAGTTGAGTAAGAGTAAGACTGAATATATGGAATGTCGGTTTAGTAAGCAACGAAGTAGTGATGGGAGTGTAGTGAAGCTTGGTGAGCAAGATATACCGGTGAATGATTATTTCAAATATTTGGGATCCATCATTCAAAAGTATGGAGAAATTGATGGAGATGTAAATCATAGGATAAAGGTTGGGTGGATGAAATGGAAAAGTGCTACTGGAGTGCTGTGCGATCGTAGAATGCCATTGCGGTTGAAGGGAAAGTTTTATAGGACGACTATTAGACCCGCTTTACTATATGGTACGGAATGTTGGGCTGCCAAGAGACATCATATTCAAAAAATGAGTGTAGCTGAGATGCGGATGCTTAGATGGATGTGTGGAAATACAATAAAAGATAAGATTCAGAACGAAGAGATACGTAAGAAGGTAGGTGTTGCACCCATTGAAAATAAGATGCGAGAGAATCGTTTACGGTGGTTTGGACATATTCGGCGAAGGCCTAATGATGCTCCAGTTAGAAGGTTGGAGAAATGGGAAAATATATTAGTTAAAAGAGGTCGGGGTAGGCCTAGGAAGACTTGGATGGAGATGATAGGAAAGGATATGAATGCTTTGAACCTCACCGAGGACATGGCGTTGGATAGAAATGATTGGAGGAAAAGGATTCATGTGGAAGACCCAAAATGAATTTCTTTTTTGGTTCATATCGCTGACCCCAATTGTTTTGGGATGAAGGCGTAGTTGTTGTTGTTGTTGTTGTTCTAAAATAATTATCTACAAAAATATATAAAGTATGACACTCAATAGATAAAATTGGAAATGGACCCCATACATTAGAGTGTAGGACTTCAAACGACTTACAACTCCTTGAAGTACTACTAGGAAAAGAGGTGCGATGATGCTTGGCCCTCTGACATACATCACACTCTAGAACATATTCACTTTCATTTTTATTATATTGGGTATCATACTCTAAAGTTTTGACAACGAAAAATCTGTTATGCCAAGGCTGAGCTTCCTCAAAAACTCGGGGGCCAAATATGAATTCTCTCATTGTTAGCATAGCTTGAGGTTTAGTAAAAAATGTATAGGCTTCTAAACTCGCTACAACTACTAAAGGACTCTCCCATCCTCAGATGCTACAGTAGCAAATAAAAGAATAGGCGTCAGCTTCTCCCTTCTTCATCTTCAATTGTTCAATCTTCTTTATATGACTTGTTGGGTTTTCTTTTTCACTCTCAACATTCTTCTCTTGAGTACCTTTAAAACTCGAAGAATAAAAAGCTTTGTTCTTCAGGAAAAGGTTTACAAATATCTTTTGTATGCTGCATTTTGCCACAATGTGAGCATTTTGATTTTCCTTTTTCGGCTACATACTTGGGGCTTCATCATCTCCACAACTAGAGATTCCGTTCTTCTCTTTCCTCTTTCAAATACTATCCTGTATCTATTCCACCAACAAGGGCTGGTTCCTCCATACTAGTCTTATTTCCATGCTGTAGGGTTCTTCTATCTTCTCTCGGAAGGTATGGGTAGTTCTAAGAGAGGGTATGACTTCTTTCCCAAGTATGTTGACTTTCATTGCCTCATATCTAGGTGCTATGCCCTAGAGTAGATCAAATATTTTCCTCTTTTCGCTCTTCTCACTTCTTTCTTGGAGCATGCCAAACAATCAACCTGAGTAAAATGGCATGTCAATGCATAATCCTTGTAGCTCAACATAACACTCGCTAGTGGGCCTATTCCTTTGTGGACATCTTTTTATCTTATCAATACACACCTTTTAGCAATGTTTTTTTTTGCAGAGTAGGCCTTAGTTATCGCTTCTCACACTTTTTTTTGGCAGTTTAAAGATACATGAAGGTCCTTGAGATGTTATGTTGCATAGATTAAAGCAACCATGATATTACTAAAGCATTTTCTTTTCTCCATGTATTATAGCTTGGATCCTCCTCGTCCTTCACTTTCCTAGTGAGAATCCCAATCCAATAGAAAAAGCCACTTTGTAGTTTCTTCCATTGAATCTAACATTTGTAATTTGAAATCCTTTGTACTTCCGCACTTACTGAACTTCCAACATAGGACACTTCTTTCTCTTCACTTACGATAGGGATTTTACTTGTATCCCTCATTGTGCATATCAACCAAACCTCTTTTTTATTTTTTTCTCGTCCCAGTTCATTGCGATTCACACCGGGACTCTTAGCTTCCCTTGTAAACAACAAGAACCATCGGTTAGGGCAATCAACCCTAAAAAGGGCACCCTGCTGTCAGGTATAACCTCTCAAAAACCAATCAAAAACCAACATTCTTCCTCTATACTTGAGGGAGTCACTATAATATCTGAAAATTTTGAAATATTTAAATTCAAAATTTTTTGCGTAAGTTCGGTTTTGGGAGCGATCCAAACCCGTTGAGTTTGGGTTAGATGAGGGTTGGAATGAACCAGACCCGAGATATCTGGTCTGAACTGGAGATGGAGCGGTACAGACTCCAGAGGATTAATCTGTATGAGATTCAGATCGATCAGGAATCCAGAAAACCCGTTTAATCAGAAGCGGGTCGGGTACGTATGTGGGGTTTGGATCAAGATCCAAACGACCCAAGCCCAGAGGGGCATTTACTAAAGAAAGTGAAGGAGAAGGGGCAAAATAGGAAAGAAAAAGGTTTTTTAAGGCAACTTGCGAAGAAGAGGAAGGGCAAAAGGGTCCTTTCCCAAGGAAAGGATCCCCAACCAATGGGGAGCTGCCACGTGGCAGCTCTCTCTCTCTCTCTCTCTATTCCCTCCCCCTTTCCACGAAACACCCCCTCCTCTTTCTATTTTTGTTGCTCATTTCCCTCAAGCCAGGTATACACATGAATATCATTAGGAGAATCATCCTTTTGAGAAGAATTGTTATCACAAACAATTTCATCATCACAAATTATATATAGAAATTTTAGATTTATTTCTAGGTAATAAATCAAATAAAAAAGAATATTCAACATCTTCCTTGGGTTTTTGATGTTTAAATCCATTTTGGTCCTTTAGAAAAGTCATATTTCTTGAAATATGAAGTTTGTTATTTTTAACATCATAACACCTATATCTTTTTTTATTTTCACCATAGCCAGTAAAATCACATTCAAAAGCTTTTGGTGAAAGTTTGTCTTGTCCTTGAAAAAGAACAAAACATTTGCAACAAAAAATTCTTAATCTTTTGAAAACTGGAGACATTTTGAAGTATTTTCAAAAGGAAAAATATTTTTTAAAGACAAAGATGACATCCTATTTATAAGATATATTACAGAAAGAGCGGTTTCGGCCCAAAAATTCTTTTGAATATTCTTGAAAATGAGAAGAATTCTTGTGTTTTCAATAAGATGTCTATGCTTTCTTTCGGAATGACCATTTTGTTGGGCAGTTTTTGAGCAAGATCTTTGATAAACGATGCAATTTTGTTTGAGATAATTTTGGAATTCATTCTCCTCTAGAATTGGATCTAAAAAAAGCTATATTCTTTTGAAATTGATTTTAAATAAGGATATGAAATTCTTTAAAAATAGAAACACATCGGATTTGAACCGAAGAAAGTAAACCCAAGTGTATCTAGTGAAATCATCAATAAAAACAACATAGTATGAATATCTTCCCTTAGACATGACAAGCTCCGAATACATCCAAATACACAAGATCCGAATACACAAGCTCAAAAGGTTTTTTAGAAATAAAGTTGCTATATTGAAAAGAAAGAAAATACATTTTTTCAAGAATACAATCATTGCATGTAAATTTATTTTCATTACAATTTTTTTCTAAGAAGCGAAAAAGATACAACTTAGAGACACTAGGATTACCAAGCCTTTTGTGCCAAGTGATAATATCTTTAGATTGAGCATGATTGCAAAAGGTTTTAGATGGCAAAGACAAAAAATCCATGTAATATAGGTCTCCTCTTCTATGGCCTTGCCTAATTCGCTTCCTGGACCGGAGATTCTGCACATAGCAATTTGTAGGTGAAAAAGAGAAACTACAACAAAGATCTGATATTTGAGAAACCGAAAAATATTTAAATTGAGTTTTGTAATAATTATAATTTTTGGAACATAAAATTCTTTGTCTTAAAAACTTTTCAAGGTTTTCTATTACTTTAACATCTAAGGATGTACCATCGGCCGTGGAAATAAATGATTTAAAAGAGTTAATATTTGGTTTGGATAAAAAAAATCCATTTAGTGTCATATGAAAGGAAGCACCAGAATAAAAAATTCAAGAAGACATAGCAGGAGTTATGAAACTGTGGCACCGAAAGTGGAAGGTGTGGAAGAGTTGTTTCTCATAAATTGTTTAAGTGCTTCCGTAAGTTGAGCAATGGAGTCCTTGATGTCTCTATCCCTTTTTGGTTCTTCATTTGAATTGCTTGGGTTATTTTCAATGGAAGCCACCTTTCTTTTAAGCTTCAGACAATCGGGTCTAAGATGTTCCGATTCATTACAAAAATGACACAATTTTTCTTCCTCCACCATTGTTGTTATAGTTATTTTTCCAAAAAATGAGAAGGTTTGTATGTCCAAATATTATTTTTCGGTCTAGATACCACATGAACTTCATCAATATCTCGGTCCTTGGGTGATTTTCACATACTGGCATCGTGACTAGGTTTATCTCCTGAAGGTCTCATCTTCAGAAGTCCCTACTACAAAAAACATAAAAGAAAACACACTTCATCACCCCAACTCACTCAAAATTTACCCCTAACCTTATATATGATACATCAACGGTATCCAAAGTTTTGAGGCCAAAGTTTCGAGGCCAAAGTTTCTCCCATGTCCAAATTGACACAACTTATATAAAGTTTCAAATGAGCTCATCTTGCATCCAAAAGTAGTAAAACCAAGATAAAATATTGCATATGTTATAGTTGCATGCAATACCAAAACAATAGTTCATGAACATAATGAAGGTCATATTTGAATATCCATAGATTTCATCAAAAGTTATGCATAACCATATAAAATATCCAGCAATCTTGACTTGTGTTGGTATTTTGCATTACCATTGTAACTTGCCATTTTACCTAATTCACTTTAATTTACATGTAGAGAAGCATGACTTAATATGTAAATGCATGTATTTAAATGGGAACAAGATGCAGTGAGGTTAGCTCACAAGCAAAACTTGCATCTTTATCACAGACTTTAGCCCAGTGGACTCATCAAGGTGTGCAGGGCATCAACCATGGCTCTTAAGAACCTCTCCATGTGTCAAAGGGATTGGCTAAACAACTGGTTGTCTCTATCTGCAACCAAGTATAGCTGGTCTCTGCCAACTTCACCATGAAATTTGTTTAGTTGAATTTCTGTGTTTTTGGAGGAGGTTTATTTGTTTAGAAAATAACAGTATTGTCCTTGAAAAATGACATGTTTTCCAAAATGCCTAACAATTTGCTAAAATCCCCTGCATATCCAAAATCTCCAATTCTTGTTTTTTAGGACATTTTTGCCCTTCACACATGCGAACCTACTGAGGTTCGCATGATATATATGCATGGTATAGGGAAGAGGAAAAGAAGAAGAGCGAAGGGAAGAAGAAAGATAAGATAAGAAGAAAAGAAAAAGGAAAAGAAGAAGAGAGGAAGAAGGAAAGAGGAAAAAAAGTGAATGGTTTGCTTATGTATGTATCAAAGTATGCATGCATTGTATGTGTATGATTTTTATGCCTACATCATCATAGGATGATGTAAGGGTTACGTAGATTATGCCGTAACCGCTATTTGTTGCGTTGTTTGTTTGTTCAGACCAGTGTTGTGAAAAGCCTTGAGGCGTAGCGAGGCGTAAAGCGTAAGCCTCAATTTTTTTTTGAAAACTTTAAAAAAATTATAAAAAAATATCTGATTTTTAATCGGATAGTAAAATTTGGCTACCAAATCTAACTTATTGGATTTGGATTTGTGTCAGATTACATCCTACTTGTTGAATCCTTAATTTGAGCTTAATATTGAAGTATGATCCAATTAGATCCAACCCAAGATTCAATTAAAGTCCTGTCAATTCATAAGCATTTTGTTTTTGTTTTTTTCAAAAAGAGTGGTTTTACCTTACTAGCTTGGGTTTGGTTCTAGCCATGTGGACCTGGACATGGTACAGGCGTTTCAAAGTCAGGCGCGGGTTTGGACATATCATGTTGACTTTGTTCTTCACGATAGGAACCCAAATAAGTACTTTACCTTCAATCAGTTGCCATCAACTCAACTGGACTGAGCCTTGGAGAGGTCCACAAAATACTAATTGAGTTGGCCCAAAAAAGGCAGTTCAGTTATGTATCCTCTTCAAGTCTAGCTAAGTTAGCCATAAAGTCCACAACACCGAACCGAGCCACACCCACCCAAGCTTAGGGCAAGCCACCTGGAACCCGAGTAAGTCAACAATCACTAGAACAGTCAACATGTAGTAATATTTTCAAAATCACGATATTATCCTTTAGATGAAAATATCATGATTTTATTACGATATTTACGGTCATACAAAAAAACATGATTAAACTATCAGTTGTTTTACCTTGTATTTAACGTTTCGTTTTTTGTAGTTTAAACTTTTATTTAACATTTCGTTCTTTGGAACCAAGGAGAGAGAGAGAGAGAGAGAGAGAGAGAGAGAGAGAGAGAGAGAGAGAGAGAGAGAGAGAGAGAGAGAGAGAGAGAGAGGAGCGGAAGCCTCTCCTGAGGGCGAAGGTCCCCCTGAGAGTCCTCGGCCTCCCCTTCCTCTTCGGCGTATCAGCCGGAGACGCCGCCGGAGAGCTCTGCATGAGCCTCGCCACCGTCTTCGATGCTGGCCCCTCCATCCACCTCTCCTACCGGCCCAACGACCCCGCCAACGCCTTCCGCCTCGTCGTCAAGTCCGGCATCGGCCCCTTCGGCTCCCCCACCGTCTCCACGCTTTCCATGAGCGTCGGGTTCGACCTCCTCCACCACGGTGGCCGCGACTCCAAGTTCATTGTCTGGTTCAGCCCCTCGGCAGGCAATTTCTCCGTCAAGAAGATGGCTGGATCGCCGCCGATCGGATTCTCCGATGATCCCGCCTCAGGCTTTAGTAAAATTTTTTTTGCGCCTCACGCCTCAGGATTGCGCCTTGAGGCACAGAGGGCCGCGCCTCAAGGCGAGGCGCGCCTTTTGCACCTCAAGGCACGTTTTTGATAACACTGGTTCAGACCTAGTAAGGGTTTGCAGAATTATCAATTATGCTGAGACATGATGTGTCTTACGCTTCGTTTCTTTTCACTTTTCAGCTCTGCGAGAATAGGCAGACGGATGTCGATGCACACGAGGACTGCTGTGTTGGACTGAACTGTACTCTTATGTTTCTTTTTGTGTTTTTTATACAAACTCTGAAATTTCTTTTAGGAAGTAAATGATTTTTTTTTTGTGATATTCAAATTGTTATGGTTTGATTTTGACTCTGTGATGCTCCCGAGTTTGGAGATAGTTTTGAATTGGTTCGAAAAAGTCTTCCGCTGTGTTTCAAAAAAAAAAAATTCTGCCTAAGTCGAGGCGAGGCCTTACAGTCACCTTATCTTAGTTTGGGTACTCTCTAATCCACAACACCAAACTATTTGCAACAAACTGGTTCATAGAGGCGACATATTTTAGCAACTTCAATAAACCAAAAAGTGTCCTAATGGTAGGAAAATGAATTAAAAATCCATATCTCTCACACACAACTCTAAACACGAGGAATATTGGGATATCTTGCAGCTAATTATTCTGTGAAATAGCATTGTTCTTAGGGGTAGTATGCTCATTTTATGTTTGAATTAACTATTGAAGCTTAGTTAGTTTCTGTTTAGGTTCTTTGGATTCTAAACGTGTTAAAGGGCAAATGATTTTATGTTTATCATAGTTAAATTTTATGGTAAAGTATCCATCAGTTATCCAATAATCAATTTTCTTATTTTGTTTTATCTGTTTGATGTGGTGGACATCTGAGTACTCAACCAAATCACTTAAAAAGAAATATCTTCTTTTATTTTCATTTTCTGTTACATGGAGCATTAGATTTTAGACTTAGGATGCTAATGCTTATGTATTTTTCTTTCCCCTCACGAATGTGGTGCAGACCTAGATCTTTCTTCTAGCAGAACTGGAGATCAGCCTGTACATAGTGTCTTTCTGGATCCTGGTGGGAGTCATTGTTTAGCAACCGTTCTTTGTACTGGAGGAGCTGAAACATTCTACATACATGCAAAATGGCGTAAACCTCGAATCTTAACCAAATTAAAGGGTCTTGTGGTGAATGCTGTTGCTTGGAATAGGCAACAGATAACAGAAGGTGGTTTTTTAAATAACATTAGTTCATTTTTCTGTTTATTGCCCAGGTTTGGATCACGAGCATTATGGTATCCTTTCTCATTTTTATTTTTCCTTTTTAATCTCTTTCACGTAAAGCTTCCACACGGGAGGTGATCCTTGGCACTGATGGTGGTCAACTTTATGAGATTTTTGTGGATGAAAAAGAGAAGAAGGAGAAGTATCTAAGGTTACTCTATGAACTTGCTGAGCTTCAAGAACCTTTCATGGGTTTGCAGGTACTCAAAAGTGCATTTTACTGGTACTTCCGATTATGGATAGTTTTGACTTATTAGTTATTAGCTACATTACCTGGAAATGGATAAAAGTTGTCAGTGTGTGTGTGTATCCACAGTATTGGAACATTGAACTACAAAGGGTGAGGACGTGTGACTAAAAATCAATAAATGGTTGCTAATATTTTATACTGTAGTCCTTGGTGAGTTCAATAAGCCAAAAAATCTATGGTTTAGTTTAACCATAGTCACCACTCACCAAGATGCTTGTAATTTTTAACAAAAATGACAAAATTAACCACAAAATATGTTTTATACTAAAAAGATGAAGGACCTGAAGCTATATTCACAAAGAATAGTTGAATACACATTCATCCTAGAACTGTAGCTTCCAGCAGCATTTCCATGTTCCTGGGCGAGTACATGTGGTTGGAAAGGGTGACCACGTGTCGTAGAATATATAATTTTATTGTCTAACGTTGTTCAGTTTATTGGTTTTTGATTTTCTTGGTTTTCTGTTAAATATTTTGCAGATGGAAACAACTGGAGCAAGTAATGCAACCCGGTACTATGTTATGGCTGTTACTCCTACCAGACTTTATTCCTTTACTGGTATTGGGTCACTTGACGTAAGTATGAAAGGAACATGGAACAGAAGTGCCATTTCAAATGGAACTTTAAACTGATCGATGCTATATTTGCACATGATCATTTAAGTGTTGGAGTCCGTCCTTGTTTTTCTTTGTTTTCCATAATGATATGCATGGATTATTGCTTCTGTTAAGGTATTGGATCCTTCAAGCTATACGACCTTGGGCCTTTTCAATCCAAACATGCTTATTGCTTAATTAATCTTTTTGTGCTAATGGATGAGTAAATTGTAAAAAGCGTGGGCTTGTTCATGTAAAAGTATCTTCAACAAGATACTATGATCAAGACCTTATTATTCTTGACGATAAGCATGTGCACACATGCACAACAAGAACCCTTTAGAACACTTGTGCACAAAGGCACAATCCACCAAAAACTCACAAATGCACACAAGCATAAAAATAAGGAATTTGTATTGAAGAAATTGGAGAGCATAAGCTCCAAAAAGAATGCTTTACAAAGGGGAGAAGACCCCTATTTATAACACAAAGGGGGCCTTGGAGAGGCCCCAATGTGATCGTTGGAGCCTCTCCAACGGTCACAAATGTGACCGTTGGAGGGGCCCAACGATCATATTGGGTCCCTCCCAAGGCAATCCAAAAGAAAAAATTAAAAAACTAAAAAATAAAAACTAAAAACTAAAAACGAATTACATACACATTCCAAATGGAATATGCGCAAAAATAAAAAAGACTAAAATACCCCTACGGCTGATATATATTTTTATATATATAATAGGATAGATACATATACATATATATTATATATATATGTATATGTATCTTTCTTTATATATATATAAAATATATATATGGACATTTCAATGATAATGGATTACAATTTAACAGTTCATACTTTAATGTCATTATTTTTTGATTTCAAGGGATTATCATATAACATTGCATTTTTTTCTCCCATTCTTTTGGGTCTTGAATCTAGGTTTGGATATGTGTTCTTGCCACAAGGCTTTTTCAAGGTATTCAATTGTTGTTTGCAATAAATTTCTCCTCTTGGTCCTGCATGCAAGTGCTCGGCATGGTTTTAATTGAAGCCATGTTTCGTCTTTTAAACTTCTTTAGCAAACAATGTTTGAAACTCCTAACCGAGGTTGTAAAAAGTGTATCAGTGCTCGTTGGGCCAAAAATGGGGCACATATTTTATCATATCATAATGTTTTTCAAAAGTTATATTTTCTAATAAAAATAAAGCCCAAAAAATTCAAAAAATTTGGAATTTTTAAAAAAAATCCATACTGCAAAAAACAATGATATTAGCTATAAAATAATACCATAATGTCACATATCAAACAATTATGAACTACAAACATCCAATAATCAAGATAATATGCTGTCCATGTTATCCCCACTCTTGATTTGAGTTTTCCGTTGTTAGGTTGGACCCTTTAATGCCATCTTCCTCCAAGAAATCCCAAGAACAAAAACCAGAAGAGATTTTTTTACCTTAATCTACCCTCTTGAATAAAATTCATTTGGAATAACATGCTTTCACAAAAAATAGGATGGTTTTCTTCACACCAAGTACAAAACTACACATGCTTTCACAAAATATATATATATATAAATATATCCATATATCTATATATATACAACTGTACACACACATATTATATTATATATATATATAATTATTCATAACATATTCAGTATAACCAACAAAATATGCTTTTAGCCTTCCGCAGAAAAATTGACTTTAACACATACACACATACATATTATATTCATTGCATAATCGGTACATACACATATATATAATTTAATTTATTTATATATACAAATCATACTTTCAGGCTTTCATAGAAAAAATCAGGGAAGCACAATAACACATACATATATAAATAACATTACATAATCAGTAATATTAAACATGCTTTCAGGTTTTTGTAGAAAAATTCACAGAAACTCACACATATATACAAATCAAAATCACACATATATATCTCACTTTCCGCCTTTAACAAAAAAAAATCATCAGAAACAAAGTAACTCACACATATATAAAAAACATAATCAATTAAAATTAATTGTGTATGCTTTCAATGTTTTACAGAAATGTTTTTTTCCCAAAAGCAAAGTGACACACACACACACACATATATATATATATGTATATAACTAAGCATTCATCATTTCACAGATTAAATTACAAAAGCACATGCACATATATATAATTATATATACAAAAAAAATAACAGAACACATATAGTAATAAAAAAAATGATTAAACTGCCCTTGCGCCTAGGCGAGGACAGCTTAATCGCCAATTGAGCACCCTAGTTGGTGCCTAGTCAGCAAAATTGTCATATTTTAAGGTACCCACCTGGGAATTGCAGAGCCTAGGCGTTTTACCTACGCCTAGGCCGACTAGGCGCCTAGCTGACGCTTTTGATTACATAGCTATTGCTGCATGTCGAGTAAGATTCAGGAGTCTTGCCTCCATTCATTCCCATTAAAATTAGGAACTATGTCACATGGACTCTTCTAACAGGGCACCACACCCGCATCACACCCACACCCAGGCAGGTGCGACACTTGGACACAACTTCCTTTGTGTTAGGTGAAGTCAACCACAATGAGGTCCATTTCTATCCAACAGTAGATTCAGTTAACCCTAATCAAGTCCATTTTTATCTATATTATATATATAAATACATAAATGCACACAAATACACATAGTGTTAACTTAATACTGTTAATATATATATACTCCCCGCACCCCCGCACCCCCGCACCCCCGCACCCCCGCACACAAATTTTTTTAAAGTGCCGCATCCGCACCAGTACCAGTACTCGCACCCGCATTCGCACCTATGTGACATAGATTAGGAACCAAGTAACCACAACCTTTCTTGTCTCTATTTATAGCATCCCTTTAACTCTTCGGGTTACCCTTTTTCACAGCTTTTGAATATCAGGAGAAAGTATCATATGCTACCCATCTCTCAGGAAGGTGATGAACTCTCGAAGACCCATGAGCCATATCTGCACTACTATACTCTGTTTCTTTCATACCTGTCTCTCTAATAACCAGTGTTGACCACCCCTCAACATGCTTGTTTTCAACCTGGAGGTGCTGTTCAACACCACTATTTTCAGTGGGTGTCATTTAGATGACTTTGCCTCTTTTCAGGTGCACTCTTTCTTCTTCTAGAATACACTTGAGAAAGAGGACAACTCCACTGCCATCCTTCTCCTTCACACTTCTATCAGGCACATTTTGATGAGAATTTTCTGTCACCATCTTGTAATCATGCTCTTACTCACACCCATTAGTACTATCGTCAACCTTTTCATATGGCCAAAAGAAAGAGCCATCCGATCTTAATGGAACATTTTAGGAGCCAGTAGATATGTTCTGCACGGCTTTATCCTTATGAAATACAACATGCAATGAAATGACAATCCTATGAGTGTCAAGATTGCAACATCTGTACCCTTTGTACTCATTATCATAACAACAAATCTACACTTGTGCCTTAGGTGAAAAGTGATTACAAAGGGAATCATCATCATGAGCAAAACACTTAAAGCCAAACATTCTCTATAGTAAATAATTAGGATGCCTACCAAAAAAACTGAAGTATGGTGAATCACCCCCTTAGACTTGATAGTGACATGCGATTTAAGATAATTGATTGTGTGAAATGCTTCAAGTCCATAAAACTTACCTCATAAGGGACTCAGTCATCATGGTGATAGTTGTCTCAACATTGTGACGTGTTCGGCTACTCTATTCTGGCTGAAGTTCGAGGAAAAGACATTTCATGCAAGACACAAACTGAGTGAAGCTACTGGATAGGTACTCTTCACCACTATCACTAAGAAACATACATTTTTTACAATTGAGTTGAGTCTCGAGTCTCGACATAGGATTTGAACCTCTTTAAGGTGGGAAAAATTTGTTCCTTATTCCCTAAGAAATAAATCTTGGGATATCGACTGTAATCATCAATGAAAAAACATAGTATTTGGATTTAGATTGATAGCATCCGGTTGATATCAATAGTAAGCCAGATCATAGTTTGGGACTCGGGAACATGTAGGTAGGTCCTCAATATTGTGGATCTCATGGGTCTGATAGTGAGTTAGGCATTGATCTAGTTATTAGCTATGATAATAAAGCCTGGAGTCCTAGATGCTTTTTGGTATTGAATGAGGATTGTGTAGGTTGGCCTACCTCGAACCAACCCATCAATTCTCTCTCTCACCTACACCTTTCCCACCACTTTTCGGTGCCCTAGAGGCTTGGTTCTCACTGATTTCTGATAGCATCCGTCATGGTGATATCAATTGGCATCAGAGTGATACCCATTAGCAAATAATGGCAAATCAGGAGTTTGAATGGAAGACACTTCTAGAACAATTACACAAAACTGCCCAAAAGATCGACCACCACTGCTCTGTGATGTTGAAGACATCTCAAGCAACGAGTGAATCACTTGATCAACTTTCAGTCCTCTTAGCAATCAAAGTGCAACGAGAGATTGAAGAATCAACTGATGAGCCACTAATGATGGGTGAGCAACAAGCACTCTCAGATGAAGTATGCAAGAAGTGTAAAGTTGGTTAGTCTTCATTCATGATTGCAGCTAATACAAGCCATGCACACCAAATATTTGTCGAAAAACCACAACAATGTGTATCATTGCCTTTGTTGCCAGCAACTAAACAGGTCATGAATGGCCACCTAAGTGACTGCCTACTGCAGAGTTTGGCATTTAAGACTGATCAAGAAGCAAAGATACACAAAATGGGTACCGATAGGCGATAGCAAAGGTTTCAATTCATTTAGACTTATAACCTTCTTTTATCCCCATGGACCATTGCAGCGAGAGACAACTTTCTAAGGGGCAACATCTTATTCAAGTTGGTGCCCTCCTGAGGTTCCACGAGGTTGGATTATTTTTGAGCCAGGGGGTGTGGCAATTGATCTTGAATTTCTTGGGTGCACTTGTCTCACTAGTGGGTGTGAATACTCATAATATGTGCACTAGATCAGATGCGGTGATGATATATGTAGTAGATGATCAAAAATTTCTCACATGCTGTGCAAATTCAAGCTATAGGGAGTATGCACACCAAATGTTCGATGAAAGACCCCAACCAAAAGTGTACCTTCAAAATGAGTAGATCAAAGACCATAAATAGCAGAGAGTAATTGATGTTGAGCTCCACCACCTGAGGAAGGAAGCTTCCCACAATTTCTATGGGATAAGTGTGAAACCCAGCGTTGCTCAACAATTGTTTGAGATAAGGCCTGGGTGTAGATGGGTCTCATGGAGTGCATTCTCTCCTGGTAATTCACAGGGCCATCTGATTTATTGCCTGCTCTTCTCCACCCTGTCCATAAATGCACTTTAATCATAGTTATGCATGACCATAAAATGGTGAAGTAATCATCCTGGGGTGCAGTGGCTGCTACTGGGGCTATTGCAGAGAGTAATTATATTCCCTCTTTATTGGTTTGCATAAGTCTAGCCATTCTATTAGCTGCCAATCTTGTTGTTGAAAGTCATCTTTCAATCTCTCAGAATTTGATTTCTATCAGTTCTGAAGTAGAAAATTAATGATTCCTCTTGTTGGGCGAGGACAAGCTTGCAAAGGTGATCTAGTGGCAGAGGCGAGTCAACTAAACTAAGCCTATGACTCGAGTGCCTACATGTTGGAGCAAGCATGCTTCAGGATAATGGGGAAAAATAAATATTGGTCTTACTGCTTTACATTGCTCGTACATATATGTACGAGCAATGTAAAGCATCAGACAAGGGCACATTCCAAATAATTGTGGGACATGGTCTTGTGAATGACTCTACATTTAACTTGCTGCTAGTTAGTGGCATTCCAACTAACCACAAAGAAAGGTCCGGTATGGGCTTTCTGTTTGGGGCATTGGACAGGATAGTGCAGTTGAGACTTGAAGCTACGAGTCACCTAGAGAGCAGAGAAGAGTGTGAACTTCGAGCTAACAAACCAAGTGGATATCTTGCTAAACCAAGGGCTGAGAGTGATGCCATTGATACCCAAATTATTTCATAGACTATTGCTTATGAGACGATGATGGGACCAACTGCTCTCCTAGTGAGCATGCAGGAAACTACTGTAGGTGAAGTTTCACAGGTTGAGGCTATATTTAATGTAGCAACTAGTGGTACAGTGGGAGTTGAGATCAGATGCTCACAGTTTGCACAGGTCCTGGGAGTTAGTGAGGTGAATGCTGTGGGCATTCAGGATAACAAATTGCAGAACACAGTTATGAATGCTAAAACTGAACCAGTGATAAGCAGTGATGCTTAAAAAGGTCTAGAGTTGAAATTCTGGATTGAGGGAGCTGCCAAGGAAACAGAAGTTAATGCTTGTGCATTCAGATGTGGGGTTGAAACTGATCATTTTTTTACTAGATTTACTGTTTCTTTAATTTTTAAACATGGGGAACTAGAATATACTGCTTGGAAGGTTCTGAATTTGCCACTGCTGTGAATGCTCCTCTAATCTTGTTATCTATCAGTTGGAAGTACAGTGCAAATGTTAAAGATAGTGGCTGCTGGTCTACAAACCTGAGATGGGGAGCAAGACCGATTGCATTGATTTCATGCTTCTTGTCTAGTGCAACACTTGCACCTCATCATGGGTCTCCACTTGGTCATGCATTTGGAACGTTTATGCAAGATGTAGGTGTAATGAAACACTAGTGCCAGGAACAATGTCACAAAGTGACTACAAAGAAGGCACAACCACATAACGCAATACGAGTGTGTATCGTATCTGCATCGTACAGTACAACCATGTATTGTACTGCATCGTACGATACAGGGTGTATCGTACACTACACTTTCAACACACTTTAAAAAGGGCCGAATCATAATATTTCCTTTTTTGGGTTTCAAAAACCTCTTGAGGGCCAACTCCCTCATTTGTGTAGAGGCCATTAGAAGGGTATCCACGCACACTAGGAGTCGTGAGAGCGATTTGGGGGCCGATCCGTGTGCAAGGGAGAGGGCTTTTGCAGTTTGCTCTAGTAAGAGTGCATTTTCACCATTTTTCCACTCAAGGAAGTGTTCTTATCTCATATTGCTGTTTTAATGAATCATATGGTTGTGTTTTTGTTTGATGTTTGCATGGACGTTTTGCATTTTCGTTATTTCAATTGCAATAGCATGACTTAAAATTCTTAGTTTGAGGGGGATGCTCTATTTTGTAGATTGTATTTGCCCGCTATGTAGATCGTGCCGTGCATTTTATGGAGCTTCCTGGGGAAATACCAAATAGGTAAGTTTTTTTTAATATCATATAATATTTAATTGATCTGACGAGACTTGGAATCTAAAAACTCTTTCATCAATGATAAGGAATTTGTTTTTTATATATAGCTAATATAATGTGGTTTCTTTCTCATGTTAAAAGTGTCACTTTTAAACCTTACTATCTAGTGTTAAGACATAAAGTAAATCATAACCAGATTGGTAGTGAAGGCAACTTCTACAAAAGATACCACTAGAAACTATTCACCATGATTATTGGACTTAAAAAGAAATGTCCTTTATTTCTTAAATATTCTCAAAATCTCAGTGAATCTTTTGGACATTTACTAACATGTCATAGCATGTAGGCGAGTTCTACTCTAAAGATGGCTGTCTATATCAATCATGGTTTTCCATCAAGGATATCAAATTGTTTTGCTAATTTATGGGCTGTGTAGCAGCGCTGATCATTATTGCTGCAGAAAGGCTGATGGAGCTTCATGTGGGGTTTCCGTTTTTCCTGTTTTATCCGTTATTATGTGATTTTTGATGGACATCTAGTTACCTTAGTCCTTATAACTTTGCAGTACAACCTTGTTAAATGACCATTTACTTTCAAATATACTTCTTTACATAAAGAAAAATGATAAAATGAAGGTGTGACGACATATATTAACCCTGCGAGCCATAACAATTTTCCTCTATGGGCTGATGCTGAAACTTCACCTTCAGTTTATCGTAGTCATATGCCAAGTCATGTTCTAGGTTTTTCTTTTTGGTGTTCTTAAAGAATACTTCTAGTTACCAACAACTGTTCAATGTCTTCAGCACGATATTAGCAAAAAAACACATTGAACTTACTAAGTAGTTATTGTAATGTTCTATAATCATCATGTGCAGTATAAAATATCTTAGAAAACATGCTATAAAGATGATATGTGCATTTGATAGAACATATATAGTCAAACCTAATGTTCAAGAGATAAACAAGGTTTGCAAGAGTGTGGACGAGTAACCAAAGACTGCATTGTTCCTACCAACCCATGGTTGACATCCTCAATCTTGGATAGGACAAATTCGATCTAGTGATTAAGGGGGGTGACTCATTGACTTGAACACGCCAAAAAAAAAAGAAAAATGAAAAGAACAAAAATTGGCAGAGAAATGTACAAAGAAACAAAGAACCAAAGAACCATGACACATCTGTTGACTGGGGACAGTTCAATGCATGGTTCAGTTGAAACTTGAAACTCAAGTGATTCATGAATATCATGTTTTGACAAGTAATACTCCTGACTTGAGTGGTCTAATAAGTCATGATGGAAACTTTGGCTAAGTCTTGAGTATTGAGAAAACTGAGATGCCCTTGACTCACTAGGTATCTGAGCCAAGTTGTCTCATTTGAGTCATGGGATGGACCAGCAACCTTGCTAACCAAACTTTAACCTGATCCTCTCAAGGGTATATTCCATTGGTAAGGTGGGGAGCTACTATTTGTGGATGAAAAGCCTCCTTTTGGTTCACAAACATGAGTAAAGTAATCAATTAGTTTTAAAGAGAAATATAAGATAGCATGCATAACCAACAAGCCTAATGAGAGGCTGGACATCACATATGGTATCTTATATTAAAAATTGCCATACTACCCCTGATTAGTAATAATATGAAAACTACCATCTGTGATGAAACATTTGCAGTCATGTCATTGTGTAAAAATACAAAAACATTCATATAACAATTGGTCTAACATCTCTACTCAAGTTATATGGGTAAGTGCCATGAATAACTTGCTCTTCAAGTCCTAATGTGTTGCCTTTCCTGAAGTCTTTGTAAACAAATCTGCAACTTGATCCTTGCCATATATAAATTGAGTCTCCAACTCTCCTGATTCATTCCTTTCTCACACAGTGATCATCAAGCTCAACATGTTAAATTCTTTTTGTGTTGAACAAGATCTAATGAGATTGCTACTGCATTTCTGTTTGCCGGATATAAGACCTAAGGCTGGGACCAATAAGAAAGATCCTTAAAATAGACCTCAAGATGAGCAGTTCTAACATTGTGATTAATTCTTTGTCCATGAAATCTTAAATATAATGGCTACCATGCTTTGTATTCAGCTTTAATGCTGGACTACACAACCTTTCTTTATTTCTTGCTACTATATGAAATGAGAGATCTCTGAAGTAAACACAATGAATAATAAACCAACATGGATCTTCTAATATTATAATATCCCAAGTAAACACAATAATCCATGTCTGAGAAAACCACCACCTTTAATGGTAATGCAATAGGCTCTTCAATGGGTACTTTATGTGCCACATGGACACTCCATTTTGCCCTATGTACCAGTGTCGACACACATGTCCCCGTGTTGACACCTGGACACGCCATTTTACCCTCCATACATACAAGTTTGTATTCAATTTATAATTTATAATTATATTTTCAGTTTATAACTTTATATTTTCAGTATATGATATATATTTTAGATATAGCATATATATTTAGATTATATTCAGTTTATTTTGTATTTATATGATATATATATATATATATATATATATATATATATATATATATATATATATATATATATATATATATATATATATATATATATATATATATATATATATATATATATAGCTGTGTCTCCGTACCCACAATTTTTGGAATTGCTGTGTTGTACCCTTCGTACTCGCAACCGCAGCCGCACTACTACCCATGTGACATAGGTGCCAAGCTATCCATTGTTGCTGTTCAGAATTATGTATCGTATGTGTATTACAATGAGTCTGCTGCCCCTCTATGTATTTATGTATATATTACATTCTTTTCAGGGGTATTCTTGACATTTACTGGTAGTGTACAACATAGTTGCCAGTCGGGGAAGCGGGAGCGGGAAGCGATTCGGGAAACGAGGCAATTCCAAAATTTTAGGAAGTGGGAAGCACGAGGTGACTTAGAAGCGAACCAGGAATCGTCTCGGAAGCGAGAAGAGAAGCGAACCATAAGCGACCAAGGAAGCAAGGTGAAAGCGAGGGGGAAGAGAAAAAAGGGAAAAAGAATGAAAAAAGCAGGGGACGCTTCCCAATTTTTTGGGCACTTCCCAGCATGTTTTGGAAGTGCCACATTTTGCTCTTTCGAAATGCATTTCGGAAAAGCGTGCTTCCCCAAGTCCTATGGCGCTTTCGGAAACCTTGATGTAAAGTCAATTGTTCGAAAACCTTGGGGAACTCCGCTTGTGTATAATTGTTTAGTTATACACTGCCGGTCCCAAGCCCGGATAAAGGAGGAGGGTTATGGTAGGCCACTGACAGCCAACATAAAAACTTAGTCACACCCTATGAATATGAACCAATATGAGAATTTCGTTGGGGCGTTCCCTACTGAGCGACGCGTTGTACTCTATAGGCCCGGAGGCAGTGATAAATGGGCAAGGGTTGCTAGGTCGTCGCCCAGAAGCGACGCGTCACACCGGCGCCCGGGTGTGGTGTCAAATAGGCAAGGGTTCCCTCACTTTGTTGGATGGGTGGGGGTAAAGAAGATAGTTCAAGACCATAAAATTAACGTAGCCACTTGGAACATAGGGTCTTTAACTGGTAAGTTGGTAGAGTTAGTAGATGTTATGTGTAGGAGAAAGATCAATATTTTATGTCTACAAGAGACCAAATGGGTAGGTGAGAAAGCAAAAGTGATAGAACCTTGGGGATATAAGATTTGGTATACAGGAATAAATAGGAATAGGAATGGAGTAGGGATTGTTATTAGTCGTGAGTTTATAAATAATGTAGTTGAGGTCCGTAGGAAGGGTGATAGGGTTTTACTTATTAAATTAGTATTAAGTACAAATATTATTAATATTATTAGTGTTTATGCACCTCAAGTAGGTTTAGATGATTCCATTAAGCGTCAGTTTTGGGAAGATTTAGATGGAGTAGTACAAGGGATATCTTATGGAGAAAAACTTTTCATCGGCGGTGACCTTAATGGACATGTAGGCATTAGTAGGGATGAATTTGAGAGTACCCATGGAGGCTATGGTATAGGAGAAAGAAACGTAAGTGGAGAAATAATTTTAGATTTTGGTTTGTCCTATAATACGATCTTAGCAAACACTTGGTTTTGGAAGAGACAGTCTCACCTAATAACATTTAAAAGTGGGGTTAATATGAGTCAGATAGATTGTAAGGTTATACCTTGAGAAAGTGTAGCTACACAACATAAAGTCTTAATTTTAGATCTTAGAATTAGAAAATGTCGCAAAAGAGATAAACATAGGATAAATCCTATAATTAAGTGGTGGGCACTGAAAGGAGCTAAACAAGGAATGTTTGTAGAGCAGATAGTTAAGGAAGCTGATTGGTGTCTCGATGATGATTCAGAATCAATGTGGAATAAGATAGCGGGTGACATGAGAAAGGTGGCTAAGGAGGTATTGGGTGAGTCTAAAGGCGGTGCACCGCTAGGTAAGGATACATCATGGTGGAACGAGAATGTCAAATTAGCTATTAAGGTTAAAAGAAAGTGTTATAGAAACCTAAGTAAGAGTCGTGATAATGAGAATTTAGAGAAGTATATGATAGCAAAGAAGGAAGCTAAAAAAGTAGTTCGAAATGCGAGGGATAAGGTATGTAAGGAGGTTTATGACAAGTTTGATACCAAAGAGGGCGAGAAGGATATTTATAGGCTTGCAAAGATGAGAGATAGGAAATCGAGGGATCTGAGTATGGTTAGATCTATCAAAGATGAAACACCAAGAGTTTTAGTCAAAGATGAGGAGATTAAGGAGAGATTGAAAGATTATTTTGATAAGCTATTTAATGGAAGTCATGCTCAGGATCTTGGAGACTTCTCCATTCATTTTCATGAGATGAATCGTGACTTCATGCGCAAGATTCAAAAGAAAGAAATTGCAGAGGCTTTGAAGAAAATGAAATCAAGAAGGGCAGTTGGCCCAGATGGTATACCTATCGAGGCTTGGAAATGCTTGGGTGAGAAAGGTTTAGAATGGTTGACAAATATTTTTAACAAGATTTGGCAGATAAATAAGATGCCTAATGAGTGGAGGAAGAGTACTTTTGTGCCTCTATATAAGAATAAGAGTGATATACAAGATTGCACAAACTATCGTGGTATAAAACTCATGAGTCATACTATGAAACTTTGAGAGAGGGTGATTGAGTATAGGTTGAGGAAGGTTGTCATGATATCGAAGAATCAATTTGGTTTTATGCCTGAAAGATCAACTATGAAAGCTATACATCTTCTTAGACAACTTATTGAGAGATATAGAGAGAGGAACAAAGATTTGCATATGGTTTTTATTGATTTGGAGAAGGCATACGATAGAGTACCTATGGATGTTCTCTGGTGAACAATGATGAAGAAATGTAAGTACATTAATATAATTAAAAATATGTACAAAGGAGTAGTAACCAATGTCCGCACTTGTGGAGGGGTTACAACCAATTTTCCTATAACGGTTGGGTTACATCAAGGATCTGCATTAAGCCCTTTCCTATTTGCTATAGTAATGGATGGGCTTACGAGATCAATTCAAGAAAATGTGCCGTGGTGTATGTTGTTTGCTGATGATATTGTTTTGATTGATGAGTCTAGAGCTGAGGTTAATGCTAAGTTAGAATTATGGAGACAGACATTGGAAGCAAGAGGTTTTAAGTTGAGTAAGAGTAAGACAAAATATATGGAATGTCGGTTTAGTAAAGCAACAAAGTAGTGATGAGAGTGTAGTGAAGCTTGGTGAGCAAGAAATACCTGTGGATGACTGTTTCAAATATTTGGGATCTATCATTCAAAAGTATGGAGAAATTGTTGGAGATGTTAATCATAGGATAAAAGTTGGGTGGATGAAATGGAAAAGTGCAACTGGAGTGTTGTGCAATCGTAGAATGCCATTGCGGTTGAAGGGAAAGTTTCATAGGACGACAATTAGACCTGCTTTACCATATGGTACAGAATGTTGGGCTGCCAAGAGACATCATTTTCAAAAAATGAGTGTAACTGAGATGCGTATGCTTTGATGGATGTGTGGAAATACACTAAAAGATAAGATTCAGAACGAGGAAATACGTAAGAAGGTAGGCGTTGCATCCATTGAAAATAAGCTGAGGGAGAATCGTTTACGGTGGTTTGAACATATTCGGCGAAGGCCTAATGATGCTTCAGTTAGAAGGATGGAGAAATGGGAAAATATATTAGTTAAAAGAGGTCGGGGTAGGCCTAAGAAGACTTGGATGGAGATGATAGGAAATGATATGAATGCTTTGAACCTCACTGAGGACATGACATTGGATAGAAATGATTGGAGGAGAAGGATTCATGTGGAAGACCCAGAATGATTTTCTTTTTTGGTTCATATCGCCAACCCCAATTGTTTTGGGATGAAGGCGTAGTTGTTGTTGTTGTGTAGTGAGGTAGAAGGGGAGTCTCCCTTATATGACTGTATTCTTCTCATTTCTTAATGAATGAAGTTTCTCTCTTGAAGCCTCTCATCATCTTATTTGTTTATCTTCTTTCTTGTTTAATAGCTTCTCGAATGTGCCTCTCTCTTGAAAACTTGTAGATGTGATGTCCTTGGAGCATGCATAAATTGGGAATCTTGATAACCACACATACTATGGTTAGTCTCGTAATAGATATAGTAATGCCCCAACAACATTTCTATGGTGCTCTAGATGTGGAATCAACTCACCACTTAATGTTGCAGGTGGCCAAGTGGGTTTACAATCCTTCATGCATGTTCGCTGCAATTGGCCGCTTGCATATTTCTGGGATAACACCAAGCAATCTTGTCTGCCATCCACTTCTACACCTAAGTAGTACCTCCAAGGGCTGGATTCATTCATATGAAACCATTTATGAAGGAACCACTTGGATCTCATTTATGTGCTCCTTCCAGTTCCTATTATCACAATGTCATCCACATACAACATGATAACAATCATATATGGTTCTTGTCTATACATAAACAAAAAATAATCTACCTGGCGTCAATAGAACCATTCTCACGAACCACATTATTAAAACTTTCAGACCATGAGTGTGAGGCTTGCTTTAAACCATATGTTGCTTTCCTTAATTAGCATGCCTTTGTAATGGGATTGCCTTCATTGTGTCCAGCTGGCTGCTCCATGCAAACTTTTTTATGAAAGTTCCCATGCAAGAATATTTTCTTGACATCAAGCTACTCAATATTTATTTCTCCTAGCCAATGATAAAACAATATGAATGGTGCCCATCTTAACAATTGGACTGAAGTTTTCATTATAGTCTAGACAGCATAGCCACAAGTCTCACCTTATATATCCTTGTGCTACCATGCAATTTATATTTGATTGGGTATACTCTTTGGAACTTATAGTATTCTTATTTTCTGGTGTATAAACTAATTTCCACGTTCTACACTTATGGAGGCCTTCTATCTCCTCATTCATGGATCAAATCCATTTAGGATTATCCTTCACTTCATTATAAAATCAAGGTTTTCAAGAATTGTCTAGTGCTTCCATGAAAATTTGAAACTCAACTGAGAAAGTTTCATAACTTACAAATCTTTCTATGAGACATGCTTCATGTGGATCTTCAAACTTGATATTTTGATGCCTTTTGAGTTGGAACTGATAAATAAGAGGATGCAACTTGTTAGCCTGCGACACTGACACTCCCATTCACTTCTACCTATTGTTCAATGTGTTTCTTCTTGCTGTCCATATTATGTCCTTCCTTCTGACTTTCCTATTCTTGGAGGCCTGCTGCCTAACACTTGTTTGGTGCTTCAATATGCTTCTGAGTTTCAGCATTGAATGGGTTGGTATGGGATGATATAACAGGGATAAGTGGAACCTGACTGCACTATCTCTCTCTCTCTCTCTAAATGTTATGCTCCTGACATAGTTTTATGCTGGTCAAAGGAAAGTTTGCTATTCTAATATCAATCCTTGAACTGTCAGCATCAAAATTCCATCAATCTTTAACTTTCTTTCCTTAAAAACATGACAAAAGATCAATATTATCTTTGTTTGAGGGAAAAAGCATTTGTAGCCCTTCTTGTCATCATCATATTCTACAAATTCACACATCATATCAATATGCACACAACTAAACACCTAATCAAATGGCAATGTGGGTTCAACTTGAAAAGCATTTATTATGATGTCTTTTCAGCCAATCATTGGTATATGATTAGTTAAGAACACAACAATGTGAAAAGCTTTAGCCCATAAATCTTTCGAGTCTACTGTCTTAAAGCATAACCAATGTAGTACCTACAATATATCTATGCTTTCTTACGGATAAACCATTTTGTTATGGTCTATATGGGAAAGAAATTTCGTGGATAATCTCATTGTCTTGGAGAAATTGCTTAATGGAAGTGGGTGCATACTCCATCTCTATCACCATGAATTTTTTTATCCATCTAGCAAATTCATTTTCAACATAGGTTTAAAAGGCCTTTATTTTTTTGCTCATAAATTTTTTTCAAGTATGTCATGGATAATCATCAATAAAAGTCACATAATAGTGCAAACTAAACAAAGAAACACAAGGGGACAGTCCCTACACATCAAAATGAATAGTATAAAAAAGAAAAGAAGTTCATTCATTTATTGTATTAAAAGGCAAAAGATGACTTTTACATACCCTACAACTAGATAAACTTGAATTGAAAACTTCTAGAGACTCAGTATGACAATGCCTAAGTATATCATGCCATATTTTATTTGATTTTGACTTAAGATTTTGAACATGTGACATGAACATAGGAGACTATTCTAAAAGAAATAGTGAGAAATGTAGTTCAAGTTCGAATTCCATAGACTCTAAGGTGTTTGTATATAAAATAGATAAATAAAATACTTCCTCATGATCATCTTATGGTATACTCGTACTCGATATTTTGAAGAGAGATCGGGTTGGTTGAACTTTCCAATTCATTGAATCCAATCAGTGTTAGGCGGCATTGCATTCAGTTGGATAGCGCGAACAGCGTTGAGTGCTTACTCCCTATCTTATGGAGTGAACTGAATTGCTATCAAAAAATTTCAGTTCGTTAATATGAGCTTTAGTAGTAGACGATTTTCCATCTAATAGTTATGAGAATCAATTTGTCACCTTCTGGTCCTAGGGTTTCCACACTTGTGGAAAGAAGGATGGGATGCTCAAATCATTGGTTTGGTGTTGGATGTAGTTTTTTTCCTGGGAATGATGCCTAATGTTTACAACTCTTTGGTAGTTAAGCATCGAGATAAGCAGGTCAGAAAATGAGTGTGACTTATGAGGTACAACTTAAAAATAAATAATCAAGGAATTTCTACAAATGGTCTTTTCAGAGGAATGGAAATGATTAAGAGACTAACATCATTTTTTTAAAGGAGCTTTTCTTAGAACATAAAGACTTTCCATCCTTTCGCCCTTAATGAACACCTTGACTAAAAAGCAGAATAAAATAAAGGAAAATTAGAGTTATCCACAAGTTGAGAAGTAGAATAAAGGTTATTCTTTATCTAAGGAACAAGAAAAGTATTAGGTAGACTCATGTGTATCAGACAATATAGGGATATCTGCAAAGCCTATGTGTGAAATAAGGTTGCATATTACAGTCTCCTGTCATGATCATGCCTTTTCCATGATATGGGATTAACTTGAAAAATATACCTACATTGTCAGAAACATGATTGGTAGCCCTGGAGTCCACGTGCCAAACACTATTTTTTGTGTTCTGAACAGTTAAATCTGAAAAGGAATTCACTAAAGCAGCCATATCAGAAGTGGCTCTCATGCTTGTGTTTCCTACATTATTTTTAGCATTCATAAGAGCACCATATTCAGTTTATATACCCAAGTATCTATATGTAGGCATATTGTACATGCATGCATATATATATATATATATATATATATAATCATATGTACATACGTATGTATGTGGCCTGGCATGGCTCTGTTGCTCCCATTGTAGTTTCTCTTTGACAGGTGAACATATGTTGTTTACTCATTTTCGTGCCGATCATACAGTGAACTTCATTTCTTTATCAAGCAAAGGAGAGCTGAACATTTCGCTTGGCTTTCTGGGGCTGGAATCTATCATGGGGACCTGAATTTTGGATTGCAACATAGGTAATTCATGAGTTTCTGATTTTGCTGTCTTCTGTCTTCTGTATGGCCACACTCTTAACTCTATGAAAGGGTGTAGCAGCTGTTTCATTCTCTATTCAATTACATTCATCATATGTCACAAAGTGATGTTCTAGTTGTCATATTGAAAGGAGCTTGTTTTGGGTTTTGTAAAATTTGTTGAAGAAATGATATTCTTTGATATACTGTTTGAATTGTGATTTTTTTTCTTCCGTTATTTATTTATTTTTGGCTTTTGGTTTTGGTCCATTAAGTTCAAGCGATGGTGATGAAAACTTTGTTGAGAACAAGGCCCTTTTGGACTATTCAAAACTGGGAGAAGTTGGAGAAACCGTAAAACCAAGGTCTCTCGCAATGTCAGAATTTCATTTTTTGCTTCTTATCAGTGATAAGGTTAAGGTAAAGACAATTCTGTCATCTTGCTAAGCATCTAAAGAAATGTCCTGTATCTTTTGGCTCTGGTTGGCATGTAAGCTCTTTTTTTTTTTTAATGATGTTGATAGACATCCATATCATCACGAAAAGAATATGTGGTGCCTGTGAATTGCTATTCTCACCGCATTTTCTTGTTTAACGGTGATGACACTAGGGGTACATTTGCAACCATCTCAAGTACCCACCTGAAAAAGTATGAGAGTGAGGTTCTTGAGAAAGCAAGTCACAGAGTCAGACCCATGATCCACTTTCTCAGGTGAGTGAGGATCAATTCTCTCAACTATCCACCGCTTTCTCAGGCAGCTCTTTCTCAAGTTTGCAAGCACTAGAAAAGTTGTTGGGTTGAGCTTCCTCTTGTCAGAAGCCTAAGAAACTGGTGCTTTCTTAGGTGATTGCAAATGTTCCCTTGTGATTCCTATCTTCAAAAGAGTGAATTAAGTAGATAATACTTGATCAACTTTTGCAGTGAACCTGTGGCATACGCCAAAGTATGTATCTATCAGGGTGTTTTGATCTTATGTCTCTAAGGAAACTCAATGAAGTCAAATTCAGAAGTTTCCAATCCTGACCTGATTCATTTTCCTGATATTATCATCACAATTTGACCTCTGCTGATAGCATTAGCAGTTTTGCTGAATCTATTGTTGTCTGTGCATCAGTGGTGTCCCAGAGTGACAACTGGCTTTGTCCATTTGGACAGTATCGTCTGATACTTGATGTTCTTCAGGTTGTTAATAGGATCAGCCAGCTAATAATAGAGGAGTTGCAGTTTGATCATTCGCTAGAGTCAGCATCAAGTGGGATCATTGGATTGTGCAGTGATGCCACTGCTGGAGTGTACTATGCCTACGATCAGAACTCTATATATGAGGTTCATATCATCTGTTGACACTGTTAGCATAATAGAAAGTTTAGTTTCTGAACTTTCTAGCTGCAGGTCTCTGTTCATGATGAAGGTCAGGATATGTGGCAAATTTTTTTGGACATGAAGGATTTTGCTGCTGCTTTAGCACATTGTAGGAATTCATACCAAAGGGACCAAGTATACTTTGTACAGGTAATATTTGCCTTTTCCTTTTATAACCCCAAATATTGTACTTAAATGCCCTCTCCTTTTGCATTTTGTAGTGCATCTAGTTATTTTTTCAGTTGCCTCGTGCATATCTGTCATCTTTTCTCCAGTTATCTCAGTCTACTGTATCTTATCTAACAAATTATTCTATTTTTCTCCAGGCTGAAGCTGCTTTTTCAGTGAGAGATTTTCTGAGAGCAGCATCCTTTTATGCCAAGGTGATTTCAAAAATTCGATTTCTTATACAAGTGCCTCACCAGTGTTCTTGGTTTAATTAAACAATCTGCATGGAGTGTACTAGCATGCTAATGTTCTGTGTAGGGGTGGCAAAACCTGACACGACCCGCCAACCCGCCTCTTAGGCGGGTTCGGGTTGGGCTTAAGCCAACCCGTTTAATAAACGGGTCGACCCGCCTAAACCGTTTATTAAACGGGTCGGGTTCGGGTTGGGGGTATGCCAACCCGGCTGACCCGTTTAATAAACGGGTTAGGCGGGCGGGTCAACCCGCCAACCCGACCCGCCAACCAGTCGACCCGACCTGCCAACCTGACCCGCCCACCTGAGAACCCGTTTACCCGACCCAACCCATTTATTAAATGGGTTGGCGGGTCGTGTCGGGTTACCCGTTTATTAAACGGGCCGGGTTCGTGTTTGCCACAGCAGACCCGTTTAATAAACGGGTCGGGTTCGGGTTGAGGTATGCTGACCCGCCAACCCGACACGATTGCCACCCCTAGTTCTGTGGAAAGGTGAAGATGCAAATGCTGTTCTAGTTTATCTTAAAAAATTACAAATGAAAACCAAATTGCTAATACACTAATTTTATTGTTTATTTAGAAATACATAGTGAAATAGTTTGTTTCGTCATCTGAAATCTTTCAGTGTCATCTATGTGAATAATTGATGTTCTTTTGTTGATCACAAAGTCAAAAGATAGTAGCTTTTGTCATCTGATGAGCCAATATCTGATTGAGTTAAATTTCTAAAATGGTTTTACTTCTTTGAGCTGGGGGAACCTATGAAATATCGATATTGCATATTTTCAGTGGCATGCAGTGCATTGTTTCAAACTAAGAATATATTAAAAGGGTTGTCATCAGGAGTTATTTTTTGCAAGTTGCATGAATTTGGATGGATGTGATTATATATAAGAATCCTCTTTTTTTACTTTAACTGTTTTACATCAATGATCTGCTTTAATCCTTTTCCTATTTGCTATAGTGATGGATGAGCTTACGAGACCAATTCAAGAAAATGTGCCGTGGTGTATGTTGTTTGCTGATGATATTGTTTTGATTGATGAGTCTAGAGTTGGGGTTAATGCTAAGTTAGAATTATGGAGACAGACATTGGAAGCAAGAGGTTTTAAGTTGAGTAAGAGTAAGACAGAATAGATGGAATGTCGATTTAGTAAGCAACAAAGTAGTGATGGGAGTGTAGTGAAGCTTGGTGAGCAAGAAATACCGGTGGATGATTGTTTCAAATATTTGGGATATATCATTCAAAAGTATGGAGAAATTGATGGAGATGTAAATCATAGGATAAAGGTTGGGTGGATGAAATGGAAGAGTGCAACTGGAGTGTTGTGTGATCGTAGAATGCTATTGCGGTTGAAGGGAAAGTTGTATAGGATGACTATTAGGCCCAGTTTACTATATGGTACGGAATGTTGGGCTGCCAAGAGACATCATATTCAAAAAATGAGTGTAGTTGAGATGCGTATGCTGATATGGATGTGTGGAAATACAATAAAAGATAAGATTCAGAACGAGGAGATACGTAAGAAGGTAAGCGTTGCACCAATTGAAAATAAGATGAGAGAGAATCGTTTACGGTGGTTTGGTCATATTCGGCGAAGGCCTAATAATGCTCCAGTTAGAAGGATGGAGAAATGGGAAAATATATTAGTTAAAAGAGGCCGGGGTAGGCCTAGGAAGACATGGATGGAGGTGATAGGAAAGGATATGAATGCTTTGAACCTCACCGAGGACATGGCATTGGATAGAAATGATTGGAGGAGAAGGATTCATGTGGAAGACCTAAAATGATTTTCTTTTTTGGTTCATATTGTCGACTCCAATTGTTTTGAGATGAAGGCGTAGTTGTTGTTGTTGTTGTTGTTTAACACTTAGGAAATGAACTTATGCACAATTTTCTCTTTTAGTAGAAGCATGCAAACACTAATAGGTTGCTTAAGATGCTTAGGTAAGAAAGAAGAGAGGAAGAGAAGAGAAAGTCTATTTGGGGCTAATTGAGTTCATCTCATTCAAAGTCGGCTGCTCTTTATTAGGTCATAATAAGAGGAATATAGATAAAAGACAAAAATATGTGCACTTGTCACACATTATAACTATCTACATGCAAATAATAATCATAAAAAATTACAAGTATGCCACACTACACTGCTATACGTTTTCACAATTCCCCTGAAACTTGAGATGGTTAGCAAGCTGATAAACAAGTCAAACATAAGGTAATGAGATGACTCCATCAAGGTACTCCTGTTTCACCTAGTGACAATCAATGGTTATGTGCTTTGTGCGCTTGTGAAACTCTGGATTCTTGTTATTATGCATAACACTGATTTCTCATAAGTGTTGTAAGCTATGTAGTCAAAAGCACTAGGTTGTACCTAGTCGGTAGACCCCTAGAAGGACTAGTTGGAGACTAGGCAGACTAGTCGGTACCTTAAAATAAAATAAAATAAAATAAAATAAAAATAAAAATAAAAATAAAAATAAAAATAAAAAAATATACAAATGAATTTCTAAAATTAGTAACAAACATGTATGCAACATAAAATCAATCACCAATAAGTAAAAGATAAAAAAACATGTCGAACATTACAAAACTTGCCCAAATATTAAAAACAGTTGAATAGGCAAAGCAAACAACTATAAAAAAATACCAAATAATTTAAAATAAAGTGCTAAAACTAACAACGAGCATGTATCCAATATAAAATTAATCAACAACAAATTCATGAATCATAAGATATTGCTATCGTCAAGCATAGTTAACATGTTTTATTATAAAACCTGCCCAAATATTATTAAGATCAACAACACAAATGTATCAAACATAAAATTAATCAACAAATTCACAAAGTACTAAATACCTCTATCATGAAGCATAGTACACTTGTTATATTACAAAACCTGATAAAAAATTAAGAAGAATTGAATAAAAAAGCAAATAATTGCCAATATCAACAAAAGCTATGCAATTTAAACATAATCTGAATTCTTAAAATAAAGTTAATCAACAAATGATTAAGTATAAGATATCGCTCTCATCACGCATAGTAAAGCTGTTATATTACAAAATCTGCCCAAATAATAAGAAGAAAATAGTCAAGTCCACCAAAATAGTCAATACAAGTTTAAGGAGTCACAAACTCTAATATATATATTGTCAATACATATCCCAAATGATGATAAGGAAAAGAAGAAAGCTATTCATGAGAATGAGACGATGAAGATGCGAGTCCATCATCATTAGAATCATCTTGGTCTTCAACATATTGCCCTTTTTCTTCAGTTTCTTCAGAAGAATCAGAACTAGCTTCTTCTTCAAGTCTCACAACTTTCTTCCCTTCATAGAACGAGTAATTGGATTGTCTTGATCCTTTGATGGCCCAGTTGCCTTTTCAACATTGCGCCGTGTGAGAGATACATCATTATAGACCATGTGATCATCACTTGGCCACTCATCTTTTTCATCTACTTCCCTCAATACAATCGAGTCAATGTCTCATTTGCTTATTCTTTCTTTGTATCTTTGTCTCAATTTTTTATTATATTGCATAAACACTAAATCATTTAACCTTTTGTGCAATAATTTGTTTCTTTTTTGGGTATGTACCTGCACAAAAATCTTCAAGTTAATATATATTATATATATGTAATTTGAAAAGTTTCACAGAAGTAATTTCAAAATTTTGATTACCTCCTCAAAAGTACTCCAAATACGCTCACAACTAGAAACACTACAAGTGAGGCCAAGAACTCAAACAACAAATTTTTGCAACTGTGGACACCCTATGCCATAAGCACTCCACCACTAGGCTACATGAAATAAAAGGAATATAAAATGGATAAGTAATTACAATAAATCAACAATTTGTATATAATATATTAAAAAGCGTAACACTAAATTACTTGGCAAATACTCCTTTCTCTTTCATTTTTCCATCTCCATGCCAAAAGGTCCAAGTAGAATTGCTATAACTACGTAATTGGTCATGAATCTCACTGCGATCTTGAATGTTTGGAACTATATGATTAATGCATTGCCTTTATATTTTCGTACTCATAATATATTGCTGGATTAAGATATAATCCAATTGCATGCAATGGTTGATGTAATTATAGCTCCCATCTTCTATCCACTATCTTCCAAATCGGACCATATCGTGTTTCCTTGTGCTTCAAGTTTACCTATCAAGTAATAAGAGCTAGTACTGTTAAAATACAGTGTATATAATTTTGTATTTAACCAATATATGTATATTTATATAATATACATATATCAGGGGTATTTTGGTCATTTAATGTCCTGTAATAGAATACAATTAACTAGGGATTGTAGTCTTTTATTTTATTTTTACTTTTTTATTTTTTATTGTAAAGTCAATATAACTGAAGGCAGTCCAACTAGTTGTTGGATTGCTCCCAACAATCATAAATATGACTGTTGGATGCAGTCCAATGACTGTTGGACTGCATCCTTCTCTTGCATGTGAGGCTCTATAAATAAAGCCTCACTACTTTTTGTTATGCTATGCTTTTCACAAGCATTTTGTGTGGTAATATAAAAATATTTATTTTTATATTGTTCTTGTGAGATTGTGATACTGTGTGTCTCATTTGTGAGACTATATTTGATCCATTTGAGATCCTATCGTGATTGTGCACTTGTGTAGCCCTTTGCTGGCATTGTGATTATGCACATCTTGTTTCATTTCATGGTATCAGAGACTTGGGCTCTTATAGTGGTGAAAATTATCTTGGGTGTGCTCTCTTTGTGGCGGTGGTCTTCAAGCTTGGTTCTTCAACCTCAACTTTATTTTTTCAACATGGGTGAAAGAGAATCCGCTTTCGTCATCTCCTACAAGCTCAATAAAAGCCACTACTTGATGTGGGCTACTACAATGGAAAACCATATTAAGGGAAAAAAGCTTTGGGGTTTTGTTAATGAAACCACTAATGAAACCCAATTAAAGTTAACGAGAAGAGAAGGGGATCAAATTAAAGTTCTCTCTGAAGAAGAAAAGGAGAAGGCTTTGCAAGATTATCAAGACAAAATGAAAGATTGGGAGGCCAATAATGCTCAAATACTCTCATGGTTTATGAATACAATGGAATTCAAGATTTCCACCAACATCAAGTTCAAAAAGGCATGCGATGCATGCATTTTCCTAAAGAGCACATTCATTCAAAAGGATATGGCTAGGCTATAATATCTCCAAGATAAGGTACGTACCCCTAAACAAGGGGATAAAAGTGTAAGGGATTTTTATAGTCTCTTATCTGCCTCCCTCTCTTGCATGCGAGGTGCTATGCTTTTCACAAGCATTTTGTGTTGTAATATAACAATATTTATTTTTATATTGTTTTCGTTAGATTGTGATATTGTGTCTCCTTTGTGAGATTATATTTGATCCATTTGAGATCCTATTGTGATTGTGCACTTGTGTAGCCCTTTGTTGGCATTGTGATTGCGCACATCTTGTTTCATTTCAAGTTCCACAAATCAATGCATAAAAAAATCAACAAAATTAATTTAATAAATTCAATAACTTATAAATTACAATATACCTTTATCTGCTCTTTTGCACGGTCCATCTTCTCATATATGTATCCCATGGCCGACTTTTCATCGGTATCTACCAAGCGAAGTGCCTTAATTAAAAGACCCATTATTCTGCAAGTTTGACTTATGCTCTTCTAGAATTTAGTTTGTAAGATTATTCTTTGACATCTCCTCCCACCAACAATAGTTGCAATATTAGGCTTGAGCGACTCCTCCCCAAGAGCCATACATCTTAACTCCTTTTTGATTCACGCAAGCTTTAAAGAGTAAAAATGTAGTGGCAAAACTGTTAAAATATATAAATATACATGTATTGTAACTGAAATACCCAATAAGGGTATTTCAGTCTTTTCACTGTAATAGGCGTCAGCCCATTGTGGGTTGACAACCCTTTTCACCTTTTTATTTTTTGTTTTTTATATTTTTTTGTTTTTGACTGTTGGACCAGCTCCAATATAGCTGTCGGAGCTACTCCCAACAGTCATAAATATGACCGTTGGGAGCAACCCAACAGCCATATTGGCTGCCCCCTTTAGCCTCTTGTATTATAAATAGGCCTCATGGCCTTTGTATTATTTCATCTCTTTTTCAAGAGAGTTTTGTATGCAATATACTTTCTCATTTGACCCTTGTGTGGGTGGTGTGATTATTCAATAAGTGTTCTCACTTGATTGAGGTGTGTGTTCTTGCATATTCGTCAGATTCGATCCACTTCATTACATGGTATCAGAGCTTGGGTGTTTCAAAAGCCGTTTTTAGAGAAGATCGTGACAATATCAAGAGGAGGATCATGAGCTTGGTAAAATACAACAAATCACAAATTGTTGCATCGGGAAGTGAATCACTTCGAAAAAAAAAATCTTGTATTTTCTTCCTCGTTCTCTTTCTTTTTCTTTCTGTCTCTATCCACTTGTTGTAAATGGAGAATGAGAGGGAGATAATAGTCCCCATTCCCATACGCCTAAATGACACAAACTATGTAATGTGAGCATCCATAGTAAAACATAAAATATGGGAAAAGGGACTTTGGGGAATAGTTAACGGCACCAAAAAGGAGCCTAAACTCATTCTTACAAAAATCGAGAATGGAAAAGAAGTTGCGCTTCAAGGAGAGAAAATGGCTAAAGCCGTTTTCGATTATGAGAAAAGATGGAAGGAACGGAGGATGGGTCATTCCAAAATTATTGGATGGCTCATCAATAGTGTGGACATCCACAAGTGTTCTAGTTTGGCGAAGTTTGACTTCGCTAGTGATGCATGAAAATACCTTAAAGACATGTATAATCTTAGGGATATCGCACATATATGTAACGTCCAAAACATAGTAAGGACCATGACTCAAGAAGAGATGAGCATAAGGGAATACTACAATGCTCTCTCTCTCCTTTGGGATGAATTGACTCTTTTTGAACCAAAGTGGCATTGCCCACAAAATGTTGAAATGTGCGAAAATCAAATCAAAGCGGAACATTTCTATCAATTCATAAATGGGCTTAGGCTCGAATTTGAAGGAACTAAATTCGCTCTTGTTTATAGAGGAGGGGTCTCTTCTATAGTTGAAACTCTTGAAGAATTAACGATGAAAGAAAATAGATTGAAAAAGCCATCCACTTCTAAAGATGAAGAATCCGTGCCTGCTATGTCAAAGCCCGGAAATCATACCAAGAGTTATAAACCACCTCATTTTTTAAGAAATGAGAATGGTAGAAATCCCAACAACTATGAAAAGAGAGATGATCATGATTTTAAAAGGAGTGGAAAATTATTTGTTATCATTGTTATGAACCAGGACACATCAAACCTTTTTGTCCCAAAAGAAAGAAGGATGATCATAAAGAAGACAAAAGAGTGACTTCGGTTGGAAGAAGTGAAATGGACGACTCCAAATGCATCGGTTCGCTCTCTTTAGCTCAACTAATGGAGGCACTACAACCTATGCTTAAATCTCAAGCTACTTCTTATTCAGGAGCGACCATATCTACAAGTGACAACCATGGTAAGACCTCTTGAATCCTTATTGCAAAAGGTTGAGGGTCTTCGGGTGCAAGTGTTTTGTTCTTACCAACAAGAATGATAAACTTTCTCCTAAAGCAATTCCTTGTGTGTTTTTAGGCTATGCCGAAAACCAAAAATGATATAGGTGTTATGACATTGAAAGAAACAAATTGTATGTTTGTCGAAATGTTACATTCCTTTAAAATGAAAACGGTTTTAGCAAAGAAAAAATCCAAGAGAGTTATGATTATTCGTTCCTCTTTTACCTAGTCAATGATAAGTGTGAAAATATTCATGAAAGTAAAGATATGCATGAGTCAAATGAGAATGTGAGAAGAAATCTTGATGTGATAGACCTATTTCACAATAATTTACAAACCTATGCTCGACGTACCGAAGGTCACCCACCATGTGCCCTAGAAAGATACTCTCAAAACCAAGAAGGAGATTCTTCTAGCCTTAAAAAATCTATAATAATTTCAAAAGCTCCTAGTAGATTTGTATCATATGATTCTTTTGAACCAAGGTATAGATCGTGTCCAATGGTCATTCACTCGTATTTTGAACCTCAATCATATCATGAGGCTAAACATCATCAAGAATGGGTTAAGGCCATGAACGATGAGTTAAAAGTATTAGAAAAAGCAAAAACTTGGGAAATCCAAACATTATCTAAAGGAAGAAAAACTATAAGATGTAGATGGGTATACAAGGTAAAAACCAAGTACGATGGAACATTAGAAAGATATAAAGCTAGGTTAGTGGCCAAAAGATACAATCAAGAATATGAGATAGACTATGATGAGACGTTTGCCCCAGTTGCTCGAATGACCACAGTTAGAACTCTCATTGCTATAGCATCGATTAAGAAATGATCTATATTTCAAATGGATATTAAAAATGCATTTTTAAATGGTAATCTGGATGAAGAGGTGTACATGGATCCTCCGCCAGACTTGACTTTAGCACATGAAAAAACTCTTCGGTTACGTAAAGCCTTATATGGCTTGAAACAAACCCCTAAAGCTTGGTATGATAGGTTTAGTAATGTGATGACACAACTTTATTTTAAATCTTGATTTACTGACACTGCATTGTCTGTTAAGTCTTCTAATGCAAGAATGATGATCTTACTTCTTTACGTTGATGATATGATAATCACCGGAGATGATAAGCAGGAAGTTAACCATATCAAAGATGTGCTTAAAGCCAACTTTGATATGACATATCTTGGTTTTTTACGATAGTTTCTTAGAATAGAAGTTGCTTACTCACATTGTGGTTATTTTTTGTCACATACTAAATACGCAGCGGAGATCATTGAAAGATTAGGACTCTCAGATGAAAAATTGGTCGATACTCCAGAAGTCATAAATGCCAAAATGAAGAAAGATGATGGAGAGCTCTTGTAAGATCCAACACCTTACAGACAACTGATTGTGGTTTGTCTTATCTTTCTATTACCTGTCCTGATATATCTCATGCTATTCGTTCTGTTAGTCAATTTCAGCATGCTCCCACTACAGTGCATATGAGCACTGTAATTAGAATTGTTAGATATATTAAAAAATCTATTAATCTTGGCTTGCTTTTATCCTCCTCCTCCTCACTAGAAGTCATTGCATATTCTAATTCTGATTGGGGAGGGGATGTCAATGATAGACGCTCAACCACTGATTTATGTGTATTTGTAGGTGACTCCCTAATTTCATGGCGATGCAAAAAGCAACAAAATATGTCACTCTTCTCCACTGAAGCTGAGTATCGTGCCATGGCGACAACTACGTCTGAGTTAGTGTGGCTAAGACAACTTCTCGAAGACTTGGGGGTTCATATTGCAGAACCTTCAAGATTATGTTGTGACAACAAGAACGTTGTATACATTGCAAGCAATCATACATTTCATGAGAGGACGAAACACATTGAGATGGATTGCCACTACGTTCGTGAAGAATTTTTGAGAAAGACCATCACATTGCCCTATCTTCTGTCTGAATATCAATTAGCAGACTTCTTCACCAAAACGCTTCTGCCTCCAAGATTTCACTTATTACTTGGCAAACTCTCGATTGTTTCACCATGAGTTTGAGGGGGGGTGTTAAAATATATAAATATACATGTATTGTAATTGAAATACCCAACAAGGGTATTTCAGTCTTTTCACTAAAATAGGCGCCAGCCCATTAGGGGCTGAAAACCCTTTTTCACCTTTTTATTTTTTGTTTCTAATAATTTTTTGTTTTTGACTGTTGGGCCAGCTACAATATAGCTCTTGGAGCTGCTCCCAACAATCATAAATATGACCGTTGGGAGCAGCCCAACAGCCATATTGGCTGCCCCCTTTAGCCTCTTGTATTATAAATAGGCCTCATGGCCTTTGTATTATTTCATCTCTTTTTCAAGAGAGTTTTGTATGCAATATACTTTCTCATTTGACCCTTGTGTGGGTGGTGTGATTATTCAATCAAGCGTTCCCACTTGATTGTTCCCACTTGATTGAGGTGTGTGTTCTTGCATATTCATCGGATTCGATCCACTTCATTACAAAAACACGTCACAATTGGCCTATATAACTCTTTTTTTGTATACATTCTCATCAAATGCAATGATTGACCATGAACATATATAAATACCACTAACTCCTTTGCTTTTTTGAAAACACCTTTTAATTTAGGTAATTTTCCTGTCTTCTAGCATTAAATCAATGCAATGTGTAGCGCATGAAGTCTAATACAAATGAGAGAACTCAATCATCATCTTACCTGCCTTGACATAATTCGAGGCATTGTTTGTGATCACTTGAACTACATTTTCTGGGCCCACCTCCTTAACTACATCATACAATATCTTTTACATGTTTAAATGCATCTACTGACCTCAAAAACATCATCCTTTAAGGACAATGAACAAAAAAATTGATGAGTGTCCTTTTCTTTGTGTGGGTCCACCCATCTGACATTATGAAACACCCATATTTAGCCCACTTTTGCTTGTATGATGTTAAAAATTTATTTGTTCTCATTACTTCTCCAATAATGAGGCTCGTAGCTCATGATATGATGGTGCCTTCATTCCAGGGCCAAACTTCTCTATTGCCTCAATCATTGTCTCAAAACTTGACAATCTTGCAACATTGAATGCAATCCCAGCTTAGTAAAACTACCTAATGATGTACTCACATACACGCTTCCTTTCTTTCTTCTTGTGCCGATTTTTATCGTCGTTTGCTTTGTCCCTGTAATCTCTGTTGATTGCTTTTTCTTCTCTAGATCGGTTCAAAAATATTGATCTAATGGTCCTTTAGGTTGTGAAGGTCTCAAGCCAAAACCATTTGCATTGGATGCTTCTACTTCTATTTTTGATCCTCCACTTCTAAGCATATTAACTGATCTTCCCTCATATACCACAATCCTTTCATTCTTTTCATCTTTCTTCCTCTTGAAAGCATTCATGTAGTTTAAAACTTTTTTCTTGACCTCTGGTGTTACTTTGCTACATGCCTTACAATTGCCTACTATGCCAAGTAGGTGTTGCTTAATTTTGTGTATTCCGACAGAATATGTTTCAAGGCAAAGATCACATGTTACAAAATTCATATCGTTCTTGTCTTTGCAAAAAACCCACTCCCATGTCGGGTCCTTTGACTTCCTCTTAAATTTCTCGAATGTTTGATTCTGAACAACTGAAGTAGAAGCACTTGCACTAGCTGATGATGACTGCCCCCTCCATTGGTTATTCTATCACAAAAAATTCAAAATTTAAAAGAACCAAAATATGATAGAATCACATAATCATATATATTATATATGTTGCACTTGTATATGATATACAATTAACTATTATATACTGTCACCCAGATAAAAAAGTTTAATAAAATACACAATTTAGAAGAAAAAATAGAAAAAACATATACATATTACATGGATAGTAAATTTCTAGTAAATAATAATAAGGAATAAGTTGATAAGTTCAATCAACATTGTTGATTGAACTTATTAACTTATTATTATTTACTAGTAATTTAGTATCCATGTAGTGTATATGTTTTTTTTTTTTAATTTTTCTTCTAAATTGATTCAACACACTGTCCCAAAATCAGCAGCAACAAAAAATAGGGACAGGGCAATTACAACGTTTGAACCAGAGTTACCAGAAGCGCCTAGGTAAGTTGGGAAGCGCGCTTCAGAAGCATGAAACGTCGTACTTCCGAAATGCGTTGGGGGAAGCACCATTTTTTAGTGGAAAGCACACTTTCCTTTTATGGGAAGCGCGTTTCCCCCTCACTTCCCCTATTTTTTTCAATTTGTTTTTGTATTTTTTTCGCTTCCCCCTCGCTTCCTAGGTCGCTTCCAGTTCGCTTCCTAGGTCGCTTCCGAGACGATTCCCGATTCGCTCCTAAGTGGTCCCCCGCTTCCCGCTTCCCGCTTCCTAAAATTTTGAAAGTGCCTCGGTTCCCGCTCTTGCTTCCTCAACTGGCAACCATGGTTTGAACCCAAAACTGACTTTGAGGTGCTTCTATGCTATCTAGAGCTAGGTCAGACCAGATCTACGATAGACAAAAAAGAGTTTTTTCCCACAATCTCGCTTATAAGTCAAGCCCAAAATCATCCTTATTCCATTTTCCGAAATGCCTGTTTTCCAAATTCATCCCTCCCTTTTGCCAGCCATAGCAAGACCATCATGAAAAACTGTAAGCTTCACATTATGAACAAAATACAAAATAAAACAAGGCTGGTGACCAGAAGTTGCCCACCAAGCAACAGTGAACAAAATACAGAATAACGCAGAAGAGAGTTAAACACACACACACACAAAAGCATATCAAAAGAAAATGTGGAGGAGGAAGAAGAAGAAAAAGGAGACGCGGAGGAAGGGTGTGAAGAAGAAGAAGATGAATCAGGGAGAGAGAAAGAGAGATAGAGAGAGAGAGGAGAAGAAAAAGAAGAGGTGAAGAAGAAGAAGATGCAGAGGAAGGGGGGGAGAGGAAGAAGAAGAAGAGCAGGCAGAGGAAGGGGGAGAGAGAAAGAGAGACAAAGAAGAAGAAGACGATGCAGGGGGGGGGAAGCAGAGGAAGGGGGAGAGAAAAAGGGAGACAGATAGAGGAGAAGAAGAAGTCAGATGAAGAAGAAGAGGGTGGGGTGGGGGGACCTGCGAGGCTGCGACTGTGACTGCGAGAAAGAAGAGAGACTGAGAGAGCATAGAGAAAACGAGAGTAAGAGGGGAAGGGTTTTATAACCCTCCCCTCCCCTTCTCATCTTTTCGTATTAAATGCAAAAAAAGGTCTTTCTTGCCCTCCCGCCTAGCTGCTAAGGCAAGTTAGGCACCTAGTCGGAATAAGGGCCTTTTTTTTGAGCCTTGGAATCTGACCAATTCCTAGGTTCCTTAGCGACTAGCCTGACTAGGTGCCTAGTCGGCGCTTTTGACTGCATTGGTTGTAGAGGAGAAATCTATTCCCACGTCTCTGAGAAGCAACATAACCATACATTCTTTGTTGTAGTCTGAGTCACAGCTCTATACTTTGCTTTTGTAGTTGACAAAACAGTCCTCTACTTCTTATTGTGCCATGATACTAAGGTGCATCCTATAAAAATATAAAACCCTATGGGAGAGGATTGACTATCAATGCATCCCTCAAAGTCCAAATCACAGTAAACTGTGAATCAAGAGAGAACATCAATGAAAAAAACAAATGGTATGTCAAACATACTGAATTATCCACTATGCTGCTGCAAACGTGCACTGAAGGCACACTCATAAATTAACTAACCACATATATTTGGATTGAAGATAGTCACATAAATCAAAGTGCCAACAGGCTGATGTTAAACAGTAGGATCACTAAGTGGTTCTATTGTGAGAAGTCTGAAAATTAAATTTTAGAGAGGTATTTGTAAAGAACAGGGGCCTTTAAGCACGAACAGAAGTCCAACCAAAGAGTTCAAAGTGGACAAGCACAAAAGGGGCCACTAAGGGCACACACCAAAAGAAGGCGCGATATATAAAAATAATATTTTATTGATAACACAAAGTATGCAAAAATACATACCTTCAATGAAGGGGGAGATCCCCTATTTATGCACAAAAAGGGAGGTAGAAGAGAGAGCAAAGAGAGAGACTTACTAGCCGTTAGACTAGCTCTAATGGCTAGTCGGGTCAACAATAGTTGACAAAAATAATAAAATAAAAATAAAAAGATTACAAATAAAAGAATAAAAAAATAATTTATATATATATATATACACACGCAAATGATACAAATTTTAACACTCTCCTTTAAACTTACAGTATAATGACCAAAAGTTTCCCTAAAAGCAAGCAAAACCTAGGAGATGAGAGAGGTTTGGTGAAGAAATCTGCTAACTGGTACTCTCATGTGACATAGGGCATATCAATGTTGCCTTGTAGATAGTCCTCTCGTACATAGTGATAGTCATTCTTAGTATGTTTTGTGCGTTCGTGAAACATATGGTTGCTGGCAATGTAGATTGCACTCTTGTTGTTACGATACATTTTTAAAGCTCCTATTACTTGAATTCTCATGTTCGCCAACAATCTTCTTAACCAGATCACCTCTATCGTGGTAGTGGTTATGACCCCGTATTTGGCTTTTGTTGACGAAAGAGAGACTTGTTGCTTCTTGCACCTCCACGAAATCAAAGATTCACCTATAAAATCACAAAAACCCTTGGTTGAGTATCTGTTGTTGGGATCGCCTCCGCTATAACCAATTAAATCTAATGTAGAGGAAGATGACAAAGCGGCCTTTAAAAATGAAAGTTTTAATATATATAATAATTCGTAAGATTGCTCCTATGCGAATATATGTAGGAGCGTGCTAAAATTGACTAGATGCGTGTACAATGTGTGCTATATTTGGTCTAGTAATTGAAAGGTAAGAAAGTATTCCGATAAGCTGTTTATAAGGAGTTGGGTCTTCAAGGGGTTCTCCATCATCGATTCTCATCTTGACATTTGCAACCACGGGAGTGTCTACCCTTTTATCATCCGTGATTCCAGACCTGAAACTAATTTTAGAAGCAAACTTAGACTGAGACAACAAATGCCCTTTATGAGAATAAGCAACTTCAATCCCTAAAAAGTATCTTAAAAAATACAAATCAATCATTTTAAATATATTTTTAAGAAGTTTTTTAATATTTTCAATTCCTTTGTCTCCCTCTGGTGATAATCATGTCGTCCACATATAAGAGTAAAATGATAATACATGCATTAACTTTCTTAACAAATAAAGTTGTGCAGTCAAACAAGATCTAAAGCCAATATCAAGCATAACTTTACTGAACCTGTCATACCATGCTCTCAATGCTTGTTTTAGACCGTAAGGTGACTTATTTAAATGAAGAGCGTGTAATGAAATATGCGAAAATATTAAACAAGAGCCTCTAAGGGCTTACAAGATCACAAAGTACACATGCACAAGTCCATTATGAGACAATCCAAAAAGCACTAAGGCTTACATAAGCATAAGAGTGCATGCAATATCAAAAGAGAAACAACACACTTAAAAATAATAAATGTATTCATCAAAGAGCTTCTTAGAAGCTTAGAAATACAAGGGACTTTAAGCCCTTATTTATAAACAAGAAGAGGCCATTTACAATAATTCCCTTACAAAAAGTGACAATTACAAAAATAATGAAAGAAAAATAACTACAAAAGAGAAAAACCTATTTTCTAAATGACGGAACTACCCATGCATAAAATGTCCAAAATACCCCTGGTGGCCAACCTAAATTACATTATATATATATATATATATATATATATATATATATAACTTAACACCCCCCTCAAACTTATGGTGAGTAACTGGAAGTTAGCAAATACAAAAGTAAGAACCCAAAAAGGTCTTCATTATCTTCACCAAAAGCCTTCATTTGCTGCTTCCATGGAAGGGTGTATAAAAAAACTCCCATAAAATCTTCAAGATTTCCGGCAATTATTTGCTCAAGCTATCATCTCTTTGAGAATCTGTAAATAGAGCTAGACAAATGTCCTATACAAAGAATATATATCTCAAGGTACATTTTAAAAACAAAATAAGATTGTTATAATAATAGAGCTAGACAAATGTCCTATACAAAGAATATATATATCAAGGTACATTTTAAAAACAAAAGAAGATTGTTATAATAATAGGTAAATTTGCTTTAGACAATAGATATAATGCTATATATTATGGAGAGAGGATGGTCGAGCACACCAACAAAACAATATATAGAAAATAACCTAAACAATTTTAAAAGCGAGTATCAAGGAAAATAACTTTAAGTAATTATTTTAAAATTTAACAATTTAAGCAAGATACAATAGCCATTAAGCAAGATAAGAGGATCATACCTCAAAGTTAAATTTTTATAAAATCTAATTTAGGCAATCATAACCCCAAAATCAATATATTTTTCATGACAACATAAATATTGATCATAAGAGAATTTGATCACTAAAGGACATATAAATTATCAAGAAGAGATAAACAATCATCCATAAATAATATCAAAGGTTAAAAAAAATACTTCAAATGAAAAATAAATGATCAATTATACTAAGCAAACACAACATGCATGCAACAATGTCTACAAGATAACCAATATGAAACACAAACATATCCAACATGCAATTAAAACATATTTAATGCACATAATAATGAATGAGAGCAATCTCATAAATCACACCCATTAGGATTTCACTCACACAACCTAAAATGTATTTAAGCACAAAGGACAAAACAATAATCCTAAAATATATGTATGTATGTATATATATATATATATTATCAATGAAATGCACATAAGATGCATGAAATTTTATCAGTAAACATTTTTCCATACAAGGAAAACAAGTAGTAAAAGTTTAGAAATTTCATGGAGAGATTTTTCAAAATCCCACATAACAAGAGGACTGATATTTGCAAATCTCAACACCAATTTGCTCACCACAAGCAACCACTTCTTTGACCTCCAATAAAAAAACCTCAAAATTCAAGTGTATCAGCCCATAAATGTAAAACTGTAAACAACATCAACTACAACAGGTACACATAACTCACTACAACCATGGTTGTAAAACTGATAAACAAAAATCTCTTATCCAATAGAAAGGTCACTCAAATAAGAGGGATGAGTAGAGAAACCAACGAGGTAAAGAGAGCTTGTAATGAAAAACAAACCAATGCCACCAAGAAGACAAGAAAAATGATAAATCAAGGGAGGGATATTAAATTTTACAAACTTTCAGAACACCATAGTTTCAAAAATAGATAGCCATCACAAATAAACAAAATTTTAAGCATCCATCATAATGACAATGACCAAATATACAAATGAGTGATACAACACACTCACAGAACCAGAGATCAAAAAACCAAGGAAATCATTGATCATGGTAGTGAGATTAGAAGGCTTTATATTCTTAATGATCCTCAAGCCTTGACATTAGTGAGAGAGTTCATTCTATCGTCTGTAGTTGATGAGATTCAACTATAACATGATAGATTGGGTCACTTATCATTGACTAAGTTGAAGAACATTTTACCAAGTGATATTAGAATAAAGGATGAGTCGTCTTAGAATGTGATACTTGTTAGAGGGCCAGACACCGTTGTGCCTTATTTTGGAATAACGTGTCTGAAGCTGTAGGCCTTCTGATGTTTTACACTCAGATGTATGGGACCATCCCTCTTGGTGTCTATTGATGGTCATAAGTTTTTTTTTTCGTTTATAGATGATTATACCAGGATGACTATAGAATATTTGATGAAGTTGTGTCCATTTTCTCCATTGTGCATAAGTGGTTGGTGGCCCAGTACCATACATCTATTAAGATATTATGCTCAGATAATAGGGGTGTATATACTATATATCACACTGACTAAGGGGGTATCTTAATAAACATGGCATTGAACCCCAAACCAATGTTGTAAGTATTTTACCGTATCATATGATATAGTACGATACACATCGTTACTATGGTCAAAAGTGATATGATACACACTTGTATCACGATATGAGTGTGTATATATCTGTATAAGGTGTATCGTATGATGCAACCCTGTATCATACCGCATCGTATGATACACCTTCAACACACTTTAAAAAGGGCTAGAACTTATTTTATTATTTTTTGGGTTTTAAAGACCTCTTGAGGGCCGACTTTCTCATTTGTGTAAAGGCCATTAAAGGGGTATCCATGCACTCTAGGAGTCGTGAGAGCGATTTGGGGGCCGATCCGTACGCAAGGGAGATGGCTTTTGCGGTTTGTTCAAGTAAGAGTGCATTTCCACCATTTTTCCACTAAAAAAAGTGGATTAAGGTAAAAAATCCATATTCTGTGCTTATTGAATTTTTTTGGAGGAAGATGGCATCAGATGATTTGGCATGACAATAGGGCACTCAAGTAATGAGTGAAAGCCGATTGAAAATCGAGTGCAACTACTGTCATAATATTTTTTTTGGTGGTATCTCTCAATTAAAGTATCATTTAGTCGGAATACATCTCAATGTTGCAGCCAGAGTTACCGGAAGCGCCTAGGCAAAAGGGGAAGCGCGCTTCGGAAGCGCGAAACGTCGCGCTTCCGAAGCGTGAGGGGAAGCGTCCCCTTTTTTGGGAAGCACGCTTCCCTTTTATGGGAAGCGCGTCCCCCTTTTATGGGAAACACGCTTCCCATAAATGGGAAACACGCTTCCCATAAATGGGAAGCGCGCTTCCCCCTCGCTTCCCCATTTTTTTCATTTTTTTTCGCTTCCCCCTCGCTTCCGGTTTGCTTCCTAGGTCGCTTCCGGTTCGCTTCCTAGGTCGTTTCCGAGACGGTTCAGAATTTTCTTCTAAGTGGTCCCACGCTTCCCCGCTTCCTAAAATTTTGAAAGTGCCTCGCTTCCCGCTCCCGCTTCCCGCTTCCTCGACTGGTAACTCTAGTTGCAGCCTGCATGCCAAGAAATTTTTCGAATGCTATGAAATGACAATGCCAACAACTACTAACTAGTTTGAGAGAAAAAAGACAAGAAAAAGAGATGAGTGAGGTAGAAATGGGATATGCGCAGTCCTGTGAGGATGTGTATGACGAAGATGAGCTCTCTACTTTTGATCCTACAACCCCTAGCATAACATCATAAGTAGGAGGCATAAAGAGAAATCTGATCCCTTCAGTTTGATTTTTTTTTATGTATTGGATGCATAGTTTGAAGAAGAAGCAGCCACTTTGAATGAAGGAGATATTCAGTGGATCAATGTGGAAGGAACACATGAGGTAAGATGAAGAAGAGCTCACGTATATTGGAAACGATATGAATGTCGAAGAAGGATGAGAAAAAGAAGAAGATAATGATGATGATGATTGATGTTATATTTTCAAAATCTTGGTTATTTAACACTTAAGTGTTCATAAACTTGTTATTTTGTTTTTTTTATGTAATATGAAAGTATGAGTCTTGTGGCATGTTATTGCAAGATGGTTAATATTTTGCATTGTTCTTGTGAGATAGTTGATGTTTGATGATGTCTTATGCAGCTTATAGAGACATAAATGCTTTATATGTGATTTTATGGTTGTGTTTTGTGCAATTCATCATTGTTTCATGCGATTTTTTTTTTAATTTTTGGTATTTTTTCTGATTCTTCATGATTTTTGAATTTTTTTTCTTAAAAAATTATGATTTTTTACGATACGATACATATCTTATTTTGGGCCTGACCGATACGGGTAATAGTACGATACTTACAACCTTGCTCCAAAACATTTATCATAATACCCCTCATCAAAATGTTGTTGATAATAAAAATAAACTTTTACTAGATGTCACTCGGACCTTGTTATTAGGAAAAAATGTACCCAAATTTGGGGATGCACAATTAACTGCAGCCTACCTAATCGATAGACTAAGCTAAATAAGAGAAAAAATGCATAATATAATAACATTTCAATGGATGAAATATTGGAATTGCAAAATTACATTAATGATAGTTGTAATTTGGTTTTAGCAGGAATGCAAGTATTATTCTTGGTTATTATCACTATTATTGCTGTAGAAAATATTGCATATTGAGGTTCTTGTTTGATAGTTTATGGTCTTTCATCTGACTCACTCCTTGATCTTGCTTATGGAGTCATCTATGACATGTTCAAATGGGTCACAGTTTTCTTTATGCACACTAGTCTATTTGGAGTAGGTTGCTAATATTTGATCTCTATATTTCATTGCAGATGAACTATATTTTATCATTTGAAGAAATTTCTTTGAAGTTTATAGGTGTTGGTGAGCAGGTAGGTCAAACCTTGTCCTTCATCCTGTTATTGAATAATTGGAAGATTATGTGGGTCCCAGATGTTCTCAGGCTTTCTTTTATTTTCTCATGTAAATCTATTAAGCAATGTTAGTAGTATCAGCAGCATCACTACTTTTTAAGCTCTGTTAATGTTTTTGTTGGGTGTCAACATTTTGTTTTTTCTGTGCAATGCATTTTGTTTACTATCTTACATAATAAATGATCTTTTATGAATGTATCCTGCTTGAAATCCCCGTTCAGCTCTAGCTCATGAACTGTACATAAGATATCCTTCGTTAATGTACTGCAAGAACTCACGTCACATTGGCTTTCATTTGTGTATGGCATGGTTGTCATTCTTGGAACTTGGTATAGGATCAGCCAAACCTGATTCGGTGACTCGGGCGAGTCAACTCGATGTCTCTGGTTAGTCAATATTTTTTATTTAATTTATCAAAAAATGATAATAAACATATATTTTATATATAATTTTTTTCCAAAGAATATATTTATTTGAAATATGAATTTCTCACATATATACAACAATATATATAAAAATATAAATATTCATATTAATATAAATATATTATATATTTAACACACTTATAAATATAAATAAAACAAAATATTTAAATATTTTAGTATCTCATAAGATTTGTAGTTACTTTTCTTTTTTCTTAAATATAAGCAAAATATTTAATTATCTCCTTAAATATAAAGAAAATATTTAATCATCTCAATATCTTATAATATTTTTTGGGTTGATGGGTTCTATTTTATTTTTTCTAGTTAAAAGAACATTTTATTGTTATATTATTCTTAATATAATATAAAAAGTTAGCAACCTTGCCTAGTGTAGCGTCCCTTGGTGATAGTATACTTGTCATGTGTAGTATTGTTTATGTGCAGAAAAATAGTCCCATATCGATGCAATCTCTTTGAGAGTTTGAATACTTGTTCTTGAAAAGCTTCTTGATAACTCCTAGTTTGAATTTTAAGTGTCTTCTCCAAATAAAGGGGAAATATTACCAGTGTCATGATGTGAATAGTATGTAGAAATTTTACTTGCATCACCTCCAATTCGTTATTGTTATGTTTTTTTCCGTGTGTGTGTGTGCATGCATGTGTGATCGAGCATATATATGCAATGCATGTTTCTATCTTTTTGGTTTTCTCTAGAAACTTCCAACTACTTAAAGTTGCATTTTTTTTCGCAGTCTTCAGACACTTATTTTTACAGATATTTTGTCCTCTGAAATTAAATTATTATGCTAATCTATGTTATTGATTTTTGCATATTGCAGGATGCTTTAAGGGTTTTTTTGTTGTGGAGACTTGATAATCTTCCCAAGGAAGATAAATGCCAAATTACTATGATCTCCACCTGGGCTGCTGAATTATACCTTGACAAGGTTAGCACAACCAATATCTGTTGTCCTGCCTTGACAGAAAGGTTTCAACCATCTGCTTAGTTTCTAAGAAGAATTGTAAACCATATCAAACTTCAGTGTTGTGTACTTGCCCAACTACTAGCGTTACCCTAAAGAAGACATTGAATCTTGGTTAATTGATTATGCACTTTTCAGTTGATGATGCCATTAATTAACATCTTCAGCAAATTTTCCAATGTTATATGGGATCACATATATCACATGGATACATACCCTAGGGGTTAGTGCTCGTGTTGACACACATTGACATGGGCACCGGACACGTATTGGGTGTGTTTTAAATCGGGTTGGGTTGGACCCAAGGCTGACCCAACCTGGAAATAATAATTTTTTTGTCCTTTTCTTTTATATTTGACCTTAACCGTCAAGTGGCAGGAGGAGGAAGAAGAAGAAATAGAGGCCGAAACATCCATTTATTTTAAGAAAAATTTCATTTATGACTTTGACCTTTTGCCTCAATTTCAAAAGTGGGCCTCATGTTTCAGAATTTCCTGACATGGACCTCTGTTTTCTTGGAATAATAACCTCAAACTTTCATGATATTTACCCTTTTGTTTCTTATAAGGATGAATATTTTTCAATTTCAAAGGATAATACAGGAAACCAATATATATAGGGTAATACATCCATGCTAAATGAAATATGCTAAATGAAACATGCGAAATGCGTTTTCAACTTTTCTGTTGTTTTTTTCGCGGTTTTGACCCCATAAATATGCTGGGCATGGTCAATTTACTAGGAATCCACACCTGGATCATGTGTTTTCAATGAAAAAATTGATATTTGGAGCTTAAAAAATTTACAAAGATTTTGGACCATTGATTTTTCAAACCTTATAAAAACCCACCCATGTGTTGGAATCAAACACTTCAGGAGCTGATCCCTATAAAATCAAGTACATTGATCACATCTGTATGGTCAGAATTTAAAAATAAAACGAAAAAAGCCCAAAAAACCCATTTAGCATGGACGTATTACCATATATATATATATATACATATGAATCCTCTTGTTGTACTCTCCATACCTGTACTTGAACCTGCACCTATGTGACATAATGATCAGATGGTGGTATTATTTGTAATATATTTCTAAATTTGCCTCTATGATTGTAAACATGAATTTGCCCTATCTATTTTACAGATCAATAGGCTATTACTGGAAGATGATCCAGGAGTTGGTAACCTATCTGCAGATGGTGTCTCTTCTGAGTACCAAACTACCCTGAGGGAATTCAGGGCTTTCCTTAGTGATTGCAAGGATGTTTTGGACGAAGCTACAACAGTACATTTACTGGAAAGGTTCCTATCAGCACTTCTCCAGAGAATTTTATGACTTCCTCTTTCTTTTTTTGTGGTGTAGACATTATTTACAGTGATTCTCAAAAAAATGTGGTACGTTCTGTGTGATTATTAATTTCAAAAAAGTTTGTATTGCTTCTTGAAGGACAAAAGACATTGTGGTATATTCATGTAGTGGAACTGATTGACTTTTCCCTGTATGAGCTCAAAAGCTACTTGTTCATTTGATGATTTTTATGTGGTGCTTGAATATGTAGCTTTGGATGCTTCACTTTCATGATTGGAATATTCCTTTACAACTATTGCTGTGTTAATGAAGCATTATACCATTACTTTCGAAATGTATGAGTAGCAGCAAAGGGAATTACTTAGCAAGTTATTTTTAGCAGTACATCTGGAACATGTTAAGACTGTGAGGCCCTCTTACATATTTGCATGAAATAATCACTGTAATGTTCATCTGATATTTTGTTTTTGTCTCTCTCTCTCTCTCTATATATATATGTATGTATGCATATATATAATTTATTATATGCAAAAATATGCTTTTTCATTAAAAAAAAACATGATCCAAGGGTCGATTCCTGCTAAGTCGACCATGTAGAACACATCTATGAGGTTAGATCAGTGTTTTAAAACTCGCCGAGTCAACTCGTTGACTCGGCTGACTCGGCCCTCCAGCGAGTCAACCCGGCAAGGCAAACTCGGGCTTGACTCGGGCTTGACTCGGCCTGACTCGGCTTGACTCGGCCTGACTCGGGCGAGTTCGGGGATGTTTGAAATTTGTTTTTGAGTTTCAAATGGTAATGATATATTTACATATATGCAGTCTACTGTTTACTGTCTGTACAATCTAGTTGAAAAATCATAGATGCAAGTTGTATCTAAGCAATCTGACCTCATATATGTGTTCAACATGGTTTATTTGCTAGGAATCACACCTTTATCATATTTTTTATGTAAAAATATGTTTTTTTGAGTCATGAAATTTTGGCATATTGTAGGCCATTGATTTATGAAGCCCTTGAGAAACTTGCTTACATGTTGACAAACTATTTGAAAAAAAAAATTGTGTTCTAATAGATTGTATGTACAATTGACTGTGTAAAAACATACATTGAAAAACTTACTCTATTGGCAAAACCAGGAGATTTTTGTATGCATTTGCTTTTGTCAAATAAAAAATGGTCTATTTTGCAGTTTCAAACCTTGTTTACCTCAAAATTGGGATTGATATGAAAAATCAGATAAACTGTTGAAATGGAGAACCAGGTCTTGAGTAAGGCTAAAAGAGTCTAGTACTTTCTGCAAGCTGATGAAATGGTTTGGCAGTCGGGACTTAAACTAGCAAAATTAATGAATTTTTGCTTGTCGTGACCAACTGTTCTACATCTAATAAACTTTTAATCTTTAAACTCCCAGATTTCTGTGGCACATGACAAATTGACTGTCAAAGTGCTTTTATAGATATCAAATTCAATTATTCAAGCAAACCTCTATAGCTCTTTGCAGTTGTTTTTATATTCTTACAGACATTTGGAGACTATGTTTACTCAAAAACATGGTTTCAAACAAATTATATATTGTTTTTCTTTTAAAATCAAAAGTTAACAAAACCCTGTCCGAGTCACCGAGTTGACCCGCCGAGTCACGAGTCAATAAAGAACGAGTCGAGTTCCGAGTCACGGGTTTTAAAACCTTGGGTTAGATTGAGTCAAAACAACTTGCATTGTGAGATTCTAACTAGATCAATTGTATTAAATATATACTCTACATTCCAATTAGAATCTCATGACACAAGTTTTTTTCACTCAATCTAACTTCATAGATGTGTCTTGCATGGTCAATTTAGTGGGAATCAACCCTTGGATCTTGTCTTTTTAACAAAAAATTGAATGTATATATATATATATATATATATATATATATATATATATATATATATATATATATATATATATATATATATATATATATATATATGATTGGGTGTATCGTCGGATGTGCGGTCGAGCACCGCACGTCCAAAAAAATTTCAAAAAATCACTCTTTAGCGGCGTTACCTGACCGGCGCTAAAGTGCGTAAAAGCGCAATTTTTTTTGCGCTGCTAATCACACGCGCAATCAGTGCCACAAAAAGTATTTGATTTGCATCGAACACTTTACCTGTTTGACAATACACTCGTCTCTCTCTCTCTCTCTATATATATCATAGTCACAAATATCGGTATCCGCTATACCTCGGCATGGCTATTTCTCCTGATATTATAGATTTGGTGATAAATCTCAAAAAAATCTCGAGGCTTAAAAAAATAAAAAATATGTAAAAATATATAAAAACAACAAAAATATGTAAGAAAATATCATGTTTAGATAATAAACTACATATATAATTTAAGAAATAAGTGAAAAATGCAAAATAAAGAAGAAAAACACATTTAAGATATAGAAAATAAATAAAGACAATAACAATAAATTGATGATATTTTCAACATATCGCGATATTTTACCCATACTATCGTTTGCTGAAAATACAGTGATAATATTGCGATATTTTGAAAATATCACTGATATCTGTGACTATGATATGTATGTATGTATATATATATATATATATATATATATATATATATATATATATATATATATAGAGAGAGAGAGAGAGAGAGAGAGAGAGAGAGAGAGAGAGAGAGAGAGAGAGAGAGAGAGAGAGTAATAAGTCGATTGTAGTGGTTGGAATCTCGATGTAAGTTGTTTTGACCCAATCTAACCTCGTAGATGTGTTCAGCTTAGTCGATTTAGCGGGAATCGACCCTTGGATCATATGTTTTAGTTAAAAACATGTTTTTTGAGTCAAAAAATCGATGCAGTCTCAACCGTCCATATTTTCATCACCGGAAAAACCTGTGTACATGTCAGGTTCTGGTGATTCAAAAGCACATTCCCACTAAAAATGTGTAGATCACATCCATGGGGTTTTTTGGACCATTACAAAAGGGGGAGTTTGCTAGGTCATTTCAAATGATTGTAGAAAAAAACTATATATATATATATATATATATTGTATTGGTAATTTTTCATTGTCTGTAGAGGCAAATTGTTCAAATTCGGACTGAAAGTTGTTATACTCATTGCGAGGCTATATTTGGATTCACATTGAACTATTTGTCACTTTATGCAAATGTTGTATGCTCATATAAGAAAGATTGTTCTCATGTATGGCTTGTAGGTTAGCTAGGAAGTTCCATTATATTTTCTTCAGTAAATCAAACTTCCTTTTATCTAGTAAACCAATTTCCTTTGCACCTCGAGGCATTATCTGCTTGGTGTCTGAGTTGTATACTGATATAGTGGTGGATGACATCAATGTTGTAACTATCGTATTGGAAGCCGTATTGATTGGGTTTGAGATATGGGTGTATCATACTGTATCGCAAGATACAAAAAAACTCAAAGTTAAAAATCACAAAAGTTTTGCAAAGATACCAAAAAAAGAGAAAAATCTCTATAAAATACAAAAAAATCAGAAAAAAATCATAGAATGCAATAGAAAAAACTAACATGAATATGAGCATTATGAGTAATTAAACATACACATGCACTGGCAAAACATTGAAAATGAAACTGATAACACTGCTGACATCTAACAAAAATCACAACTCACAAGCATAATTATTTAATATCAAAGTCATACATTACATAACAAAGCCAAAGAAGAAGCATCATAATCTATCTATGTTCATCAATCATGATGAAAACAATATTGAAATGATGGATCTTCTTTTGAGTAATCTTTTCTTTCCTCCTCTTTTAGCTCTGGGCCAACATAATCATTATTTTCATCATCCACTTGAGCCTCCACTAGTTTCTTCTTCTACCCACTCATCCAATATGTTAAGGTTGTCACTACTGATGGGGTCATAGCTGCTGCTCTAGCGTTTTCTTGATTCTTTTTGTATTTGTCTTTAACATTCATATATTAAATTATAATACAAGTATAAATTAAATCTACTAACATATATCTTAATGCTGTCTTTGCTTCAATCTCATGTTGTATGCGAGAAATACAAGATCATTCAATCTTGGGTGCTTAAATCTATTCTTTTCTTTTTGTGGTTGCTATAAAAATGACTAATTTCTCTTGCATTGTGTTGTGTAAAGCTAGATAATGTCGGAGCATCTCCATTAGTCTTGTTTTACCATTGATATAAAGTTTATAAACCAACAAAAGAAAGTAACATATCATGAGAAAATCCTTGGAAGACTAAAGTACATAATTAAATACAATAGTAAATTTCAAATGCAATATCACAAGAACTCCCACAAACAAAACCCACTAAAGGGTCACAAAGTAAAAAATTATATGTTATTGAGAGCGAAAATGCTTGAGAAATCATAAGAATTACATGGGGAGGATCCCCTTATATAGACACAAAATGGGGGCAAGGGGTCTAGTCCAACTAGTCAGTGTTAAAGCCTCTGTATCGGCCCAAAAATAATAATAAAATATTATATCAATCATAATGTGGCACATATTAAAACCATTAAAATAATTTGAAAATAATATTAAAAAATAAATTTTTTGTATTTTTTTACATTTATTAAAAATTAACTGAATCAACTCTGTAGCGTATCGAGATTCTGCCGATAAGGTGCGTATCGTTGATAACATTGGCCCCAACAGCTAGATTGACTAGCCATTGGGACTAGCCCAATGACTAGTTAGGATGTCCCAACAACTACCTATTTAAAAAAATAATAACATAAAAATTAAATATACAAATCTGCCCCTACTAGGCAGTCCCTATTACAAACAAGAAATGATTGAAATATGCCTGATGGGTATTTCATATTACATACATAAAACATACTTATATATATATACATATATATGTATATATATAAATATATATACCAAGGTTGTAAGTAGTGTATCATATCATATCTTAACATATCATAAAAATTTATAATTTTTTAATATTTTTTTTCAAAAATTCTAAAAAATCAAGAAAAAATAAAAAAATAACAAAAAATCATAACACATGAAACAATGATGAATTGCACAAAATACAACCATAAAATCACATATGATGCATTTATGTCTGTATGAGCTACATTAATCAGATATGATAATATTGCATGCATATCTCGGAAGAACAATGCAAAATGTTAAATATCTTGCAATTAAGAACATGCCACAAGACTCATAAACAAAAAATAAAAATAACCAAGTTTGTAAATACTTAAGTGTTAAATGACCAAGTTTTTTGAAAATATATTACATAACCTCAGTCATCATCATCATCATAATCTTCTTTTTCTTCTCCTCCTTTGAGATCCACATCATCTCCAATATCCGTGGGCTCTTCATCATCTACCTCCTGTGTTCCTTCCATGTTGATCCATTGAATGCCATCTTCATTCAAAATGCCTGCTTCTTCAACCCATGCATCCAATTCATCAAAAATTTTCAAATTGATGGGATGAAATTTCTCTTTGTGCCTCTTTGATGATCACTTTTTTATTTTTTTTAAAAAGATATAAAAAATTTAAAATTAGTTGAGTTTTGTATGATATAAAAAACTCTTTAAATAAACACATGAAAATGATAAATAAACTTTATAATTTTATATACCTCTGCCTCAGACGAGGTCATTGAGCCTTTTGTGCTCCAATCTATGTCTTTTTTTGTATGGATTTGCTCATAGACGCTCCAATTTCTCTCGCATCCACTTGCATTACTCGTTTGGCTAAGAATGAGAATGAGAATGACAAAAGCTATCACATTTGGAACATCACTATCAATCGTGACAAGGTTTCACATTGTTGCAAGTCTTCCCATATCATACAATGCATTATCATAAATTTTTATTTCTTTATGAATTTGATCTTGAATGCCATATTCACAGTTCAACTTTTCATTGCAATCTAAAAGTCTTTTTTGACTTCTTTGTCCATTTTAAACATAGTGGAGTATCTAAATGCAAGATTTAAATTATATGCTACAACATAAAGACGTTGATGAAGTTGCCTAATCCACCTATGATCAATGATGTTTCATATAAGCATGTATAATTTTTTCTTCCCATTCATATTATCTCATAGAGATAACCCATAACTGGTATGTCTTCATTGTCAACCAATAAAAACAGCTTCACCAAATGTATAGTGATTTTCGACAACTTCATACATAAATCCCAAAATTCAATTCTGAATATAATATCTATAATTTCTCTTGGCTTTCTTTTTTGTGCATGGGGATATGCATTTCACTCATCTTATAAAAATATTTTGTGTACTATTTTTTACTAGACTTTGCACTATCAAAAAATTCTTAGCAAATCTAGTAACTGCACTAAGAATTAACTCCGCACTACTAGTATACTTTCTCATTAAACTCATAATTTGTGCATGATTGTAAATAAATTTAGTAATTTCTTGGCAGCATTCAACTGTGTGCTGTATCTATTCCATGTCGATGTCCTCAAGCATGAGGTTTATGCAATAGGCTGCAAACGGGGTCTAAAAGAATTACCCATAATTTTCTGCCAATTCTTTACCTGGTACTCTATAATTTGTTGCATTATCAATAATAAATCGAACAATATTTTGATGTTAAACCTCTTTCACAACCTGATCAAATGCTAAGAGCAATACATTAACTGTCTTGGGCGTATAAGACAAATCTATTGACTTCAAAAACATAGTTCCTTTGGGGCAATAGACAAAAAAATTTATCATGGTCCTGTCCACTCATCTGCTATGATGCTACACCCAATTTCTCTCCATGACTGCCTCATCTCATCACAATATGCTTTCACTTCATTCACATTAGTATCTAAATTTTTTTCTCTAAAAGCATGATATGGAGGCATTTTATATTCATACCTGATACTGGTTATGACATAAGCTATGGTTTGAAAATGAAAGAAAGTTGTTGCATTGAAAGGAATGCAAACATCATAAAACCATCTCCTAACTACGACATTCACCTGCTCGATTAAATGTTGAGGAGTCATAGTACTGCGAATGTCGGGTTGCACCCATGGTTGGCATTTTCAGAACTCGATATTAGATTGATTGCTTGCAACTTGGTGACTCGGACGAGTTAAGGTTTTTTTCCTTAATTTAATAAAATTAAATCATAAACATAGAACTTATAAACCCATCCTACAACAATTAAATAGCCTCAGGTCTTAAGACAAAAAAACAAATTAATCATCATATATTAACACCCATAAGCTAATAATTTTAACAAATTAAAATTTCAAAGAACACTAAAACAAAATAACCAAAAAAATGTAGAAAAAAAAACAGATTAATCATCATATATTAACACCCATATGCTAATAATTTTAACAAATCTAAATTTCAAAGAACACTAAAACAAAATAGGAAAAAAATTGCAGAGAAAAAAACCAAATTAATCATCATATATTAAAACCCATAAGCTAATGAATTCATCATCCATGTTTGGGCAAAAACACCCACAAAAGGGAAAGAAACAATCAACAGGATTTGAGCCTGTACTAACAACGTGATGGAGACCCAAATGCCCTAAAAAAGAGGGGTAGAGTCGAAGTTGAACTCAAGTATTGCCCTAGTCAATAGATGAGCAAAACCTAGAAGCGCATCGAGAGAGAGAGTTCCTTTGGCCTTTGAATGGTCAGAAAGTCCCACTGGTCACCGGCCATGCCATGGGAGGTTAAGCACTTGAGGGAGACGCGAAGAGGCAGAGAAGGGGATGAAGGGCGAAACAGGGTAATGTCAAAACCCTACCCCTTTATTTACACTTTTCTTTGTTTTTTTAATGTGTTTTTTACTTAAGTGATTCGGTCGAGTCAACCAAATTTACACAAAAATTGGGTGATTTTTGGTTAGAAACGAGTTTACCCATTATTTTAATTCGGAAGGGTTCTGATCCTAGATGACTCAGTCGTGTCACGAGTTGACTTGATGAGAAATCCAACCATAGTTTCACCCCAGGGGCAGTCCTAGGAGGAAAAACTCTTAATAGCACCTCTAGCTCTACCTCCTCTCAAAGAACTCCCTCTTTTTTTTATGCCTTCGACGACACTACTAGCACCAACCACACCTTTACCTTTCGCTGCAGAACTTCGTACTTCTAATGATATGCTAAGGGTTATAGGATTAGAAGTACGGAGCTCATCTTCGTCATATACATCCACCCAGGGCTGCACATACCCCATTTTTGCCTCATGTCTTTTTCATGTCTTTTTCTCTCATACAAGTGAGTAATTGTTGGCATTGCCATTTTACAGTATCCGTCAAATTCCTCGACATGCAGGCCATAACATTGAGATGTGTCTTGGCTAAATGATGTTTCAATCGAGTGATACCACCCAAAAAAATATTATGATAATAGTTGCACTCGATTTTCAATCAGTTTCCACTCATTACTTGAGTGCCTCATTGCCATGCTGGATCATCTGATGTCATCTTCTCCCAAAAAAGCTTGATAAGAAGCAAAAAATAGGAATTTTTACCTTAATCCACTTTCTTGAGTGGAAAAGTAGTAGAAATGAACTCTTGGGAAAACTGCAAAATCCCTCTCCCTTGCGCATGGATCAGCCCCCAAATTGCTGTCACGAGTAGTAGGGTGCGTGGATACCCTTGTAATGGCCTCTACACAAATGAGGAAGTCATCTCTCAAGAGGTCTTTAAAACCAAAAACGACAAGTACGATTCGGCCCTTGTTAAAGTGCGTCAAAGGTGTATCATATGATACATTGTATCATACGATAAAATACAATACACTGTATAGTACGGATTCCAACACACTCCATAACGAACTCCAAGAATCAAAACATTATACATTTGGACACAAACATAAGAACTAAAAAGACACACATGAAAATGTGAATGAATAACTTCATTAATAATGAACATTAAAAATACAAAAAGAAAATTACATTCAAACCTCACTACAATACACTTAAAACACTCAAAAGCCTAATACTACCTATGACTTTCTCACTTTACAAAGCACACAGCCACACCCGCACCCATTTATAGAGAAGAAAGAGAGGAAGAAGTAGTAGAAGAGAGGAAAGGAAGTCCTCTCAATAGCCAAGGGAGGGACCTAGCCGTTGGGACTAAGTCAATAATAAATAAATAAATAAATATATATAATATTATAAAAAAATATAATATAAATATATACATATAGTATGTATATAAATATATATATACATATATATGTGAACATATACGTGTATACTATACTATATACATAAATATATATATGTACAAATAATAATATACATATATATATATAAATTAGTAAATGATACATTAATCTTAACATCTCTCCTCAAACTTACAGTGACTCACTGCAAGTTTCAAATACAAACAAAGAACCCACTACATAAAATATTATCATGTTCTTCCATAAACAAATTCTTGAAGGGGCTTCTAGATCTTCATTGATATGCTCATAAGGTCTCTAGAATCATAATAGCACCAATACTTTGAGAACCTATAAATAGAGCAAAATAGCAATCCAACTAGAAATAACTATATATATATTATGGAGAGAGGATGGTCAAGCATGCCAAGAGAATCAATACATATAGAAAATATTTGATAAGACACTAACAATTTTCAACGTCAAGATCATTTAAAGTAAGAATTAATCTTGAAAAATCATTAATTTCAAACAGGATAGTCATTGAGAGTCTCTTCTTAATAGATAATTTTAAGAAATCATAGTTCTTAATTCATAATTGCATATTATAAAAAAGAGATGGATGCATAAAATATCTCAAAGATAAGTTCATAAATCATTAATTACTAAAAACATTCACGAAAACATGCCTCTATCACGCAAAGATGATTAATGCATAAAAGATATAAAACATGGATTTTCAAACAATACCATGAATATATAACTCACAAAGGAGAATAAATTACAAATCATTTTTACACAGTGGAAGATGCAAGAAATGATTCCAATCATTCAATAAAGATTTAAGAAAAGACAAATACACATCAATTAATTATTACATTTTAGAAGCAATATTAACCACACAACTAATGCATATATGAATAAACCATGCAATAATTTAGAATCAATGAAAAAAATCACTTATGGACAAATTTTTAAGAGATAACAACTTACAACAAGTATAAAAATATTTAAAATCCCACAAAGATCAAGAAATGTTTAGACCAAGAAATCTCACAATGGAGATTCATACCAACAACTCACAAGATGAGTCACAAAAAATCTTTCATTAACATATGCATATGCTTTGAAAAAGCATTAATTAAATATATGCAAAACAATCAATCGTGAAATAAATTTAAGATATCCTTGATCATGTAATCAAAGCAAATTTAATGCAAGATGCATGAAAATATTTAAATAACCATTTCTCATACAAGAGCAAGTGAATTTAGAAAATTTACCTGCATAACACAATGAATGATATTTGCAAATCTTAACACTAGTTTGACCACCTCTACTAGACTTCCAAACCTAAAAAATCAAGTGTATCAGCTACTAGAACAAGTGGTCAATTATAATGTCAGACATGGGCTAAACAAACACAAGAAAAGTGTGTATAATCAATGGGTGCACATAACTCACCATATTGAAAGCATCTCTTGCCTACATATAATGACACTCAACATAAGTGTATCAGTGACTAGAACAAGTGCATAATCACAATGCCACTAATGAGCTAAACATCTCTTGTCTACATATAATAATACTCAAAACAAATGTAGCAACAACTAGAGCAAGAGCATAATCACAATGCTACTAATGTGCTTAGTGTTGTGAAAAGCGTTGAGGTGTAGCGAGGCGCTCCACCAAAATCTGAAGCGATGCGTAAGCCTCGAGGCGCAAAGCGTAAGCCTCAAATTTTTTTTTTAAACTTAAAAAAAACTATAAAAAAGATCTAAAATTATAAATAAATAAGAAATGCTTTATTGATGAAGCGCCAACCAACACGAAATAAAAAATCTCAAATAAATACGAAAAAAATATGAGATTAACATGTAAAAGTAACATTAATGCAACAACTTGATCTATATAAGTATCTAATTGCATAAATATGAGCATTCATTCAATAAAAAACTAACATTAACAACAAAATGCATATTAGCACTAACAACATCATGTCATAATTAAAAAATGCATGTTAACATTAACAACCAAATGTTAATGTATTTGTCCAGAATTCTTCAAAATGAGAGTGTTAACATTCAAAATTACAGCTGAAAGTCTCAAAAAACATATAAATGGCCAATAGCTCTATGATATGAATTGGGGCATAGGCTCTTGTTGTGTCTCGTCGTCATCAATATTTAAGTCTTCAATATCATCATCTGAAGAATCCATATAAATAGGTTCTTCTTCATCTTCATTCTTTGACTCTTCATCATCTACACTTTCTTCATCCACGTCCTCAATTACTTCTTTTGCTTTTCTTTTTCCTTCAATAAAAAATCATGTGTTAAATATTTATGTTATATAATTAAAAAAATACATTTATATTCATAGCTAGGTAAAAGGAATATAACTTTACCTCGATCTCTTGAAGACATGTCTTGCCTAAAAACCACTTTGTGAAACATGAGGTGAAGTGACTTTTTCAATAGGCACATGCTCAATGACATTTATGTCGAAGTTCAGATCCAACCATGAATCCTCCAACCAATTGGGATCACTTGGCAACACTGGATCTTCCTTCTCCACAATCCACTCATCGTCTGAGTCTATATGATCTAGACATATAGGGTCTTTGGTAGCCCTACTCTTCAATTTCTCTCTCTTAATTTCATATTGTACATTATAAAAACCAATGCGTTCATCTTCTCTTGTTTAAGTGTATTCCTTTGTTTTGTATGCACCTATAATTTCAAATCATTGATAATCACATATAAGATAATTAAACATATAAAAATGTATTTCAAAAATAAAACACAAAGTCACAAACCAATGAGAAAGTACTCCAATTCCTCTCACAGCCCGATACAGTGCATGTCAAACTTAAAATTCGAATTGCAAAATTCATCAACTCAGGATTTTCGTGCCCAAATGAACTCCACCAATCAGCTGCATTCAAATAAAATAATAAAAAAATGCTAAAAACATTAAGAATGTCATAATTAACAAAAACATAAAAAAATATTGACAAATAACAACATAATTGCAAACTTACCAGGACTTTTTAATTTTCTTGTTGTAACAACTGCCTCTCTGCCAAACAAGCCCTTCGCCTTTTTAAATGCATCGATTTGTGTTGTAATTTTCAATCGAATATTTGTATCAGAAACTAATTTTTCAACACAATCATAAAAGCCACCCATAACTTCTCCATCAGGGTTGAAGTTGTCAGCATAATGAAAATGTGGATTTAAATAATAGGCAGTTGCATGCAAAGGCTTATGAAGTTGCAAGTCCCATCGTCTATCAATGATATCCCAAATAGGTTTATATTTTCTTTCGACATTGTCAAGGTTTGAAGCAATTTCCTCCTTCGCTCTATCCATTGCCTCATACAAAAATCCCATAGCAGGTTCGTCTGCATCAACGAGTCGCAACACTTTGACGAGAGGTAGTGTAGCTTTAATTGCATATGATATGGCAGCCTAAAACTTATGATCATTAAGAACAATACAAAAAATGTTCTTAGCATCAGATTTCTTATAGTAATTAGATGTTCTAAAATTTGAAGATAAGAACATTGACTTTAACTCTTTCTTATAACATCCAATACTATGAAGTGTAAGATAAGTCGCAACACTTTCACGAGAGTTAGTGTAGCTTTAATTGCATATGATATGGCAATCCAAAACTTATGATTATTAAAAACAATATAAAAAATGTTCTTAGCATAAGATTTCTTATAGTACTTAGATGATCTAAAATTTGAAGATAAGATCATCGACTTTAACTCTTTCTTATAACATCCAATACTATGAAGTGTGAGATATGTTGTGGCAAAACGAGTGACTGCTGGACGCAGAAGTTCTTTCTTCTTTGTGAATTTTCTCATTAAATTTAATACCTATGCATGTTTATAAATGTATCTTGTAATTTTTTTTGCCTTTTCCACTGTATCTTTAAAAATTGATATCTTTTCAATATCTTCTAACATAAGATCCAAGCAGTGGGCTGCACATGGTGTCCAAAAATATGTTTTTCCTGCTGTTAACATATTTCCAGCTGCCACATAATTTGGTGCATTATCTGTAATGAATTGCACCACATTACTTTCACCAACTTCTTCAAACAACTTACATAAATTTGCACAAGTTTTTTCCATGTCGTTGATGTCAATGTTCTTAAAAAATACTGTCTCAGATGAGTTGTTCTTAAGAAAATTAATTAAGTTTCTTCCTTTCCCATTTGTCCAACCATCTGCCATAATACTGCAACCAACCTTTGGCCACTCTTTTTTGAACTCTTTTAAAATTTCATGAGTACAATCTACCTCGTCCTTCAAAATCCACGTTCCGATCTCGTGATAAGAAGGCAGTTTGAATCCTTGTCCATAATTTGCAATAGCTTCTACCATTGCACCAAAATATGGACTGTTGCAAAGATTAAATGATAAGGCATTTGCATAAAAAATCTACCAATGGCATGAAATACATTTTTTCTTTCATTCCTTTTGAAAGCAGTGTTTATTGTGGTTTGTCGTGCTTCTTTGTTCACAAAAAGGTCCATATGACCAGCTGCACTTATTTTTGCATTACTACCTGATCCACTAGCTTCTTTATTCACATTATCGCCGGTTGATGATCCAAAATAAACACTTCTCCCTATATCCAACTTATTTTGTTCTAACTCTTCTTTCTTTAGCCTCTGATCCTTTAGATGATTCTGAAAAAATCTTTTCACGTCAGGTGGAATCGCTTCGCACATGCTTACACCATGCTTTGTGCCAGCTAAGTGATGTTTTAGCCTATAGATGCCTCGTGTAGTCTGTTTATGACAGTAATTGCAAATTACATGTCCTACGAGTTTGGGATCTTTAGTAGGATTTGGAACTTTAACTCCATGATCCCATCCTACATCTTTTGCCATTGTTCAACTGCAAAAATACATAACACAAAATATATATTAACATCAATCCTAGAAAAAAACATAATTGACGAGAAAAAAATAATAAATATAATTAGGTCAGTTTTTTAATTGGGTCTCAAAGTTCATTCAATAATGCACACTTATAGCCACACACACACATAGTAGAGATAGAGTGGAGGTGGTTTGGATCCTAGATTTCTTCTCAAAAACAAAAAGAAAACACCAACCAACTCCAAGGCACTCCAAACAAATTTTGCATCGATTGAAATGAATACCATCACAAAAAAGCACCAACAAAAAACAAAAAATATCCTTAAAAACACAAATAAAACACCAACGAAATTTGTCTTCCTTTTTTTTGAAGAAAGAAGAGCATGTTAAACCAACAAAATAACCATCCCTAGAATTCAACAAGAAGGTATATCAAGAACTTCTCCGGAGATCAACCCCAAGAAATTGTGAAAATGCCGAAAAAAAACATATATTGAATATGCTAAACAGAGGTCACCATTATGTTCGAATATTTCAGATGCTTAACATAAGAAAGGGGGAATATATGGAAAATTCCCAATCAGAGGACTGAGATCTTTTGATTCCAGCAATTCGACAGGGATAAAAAATACATATTTTAATGAAACTTAAAGTATCTGAATCAGATGAGTTCACACAAATCAACACCAAAAAAAAAAAGATGAAACTTAATAAAAAGAGGAACCCACTAATTCTAATGAACGAAATCAGTCAACAGGGGAAAGAAAACATAAAAAAGGGGGAATATATGGAAAATTCCCAATCAGAGGACTGAGATCTTTTGATTCCAGCAATTCGTCAGGGATAAAAAATACATATTTTAATGAAACTTCAAATATCTGAATCAAATGAGTTCACACAAATCAACACACAAAAAAAAAAGAAAAGATGAAACTTAATAAAAAGAGGAACCCACTAATTCTAATGAACGAAATCAGTCAGCAGGGAAAGAAAACATACCAATTACATTTAAAGATAAAAATGGTATCATTTCATTCATATTTAGATGCAAAATAACATAAAAACAAAGGAACATATTGTTCAGAAACAAACACATCTACGTATAAATCACGAAAAGCAACTAGAAAGAAAGACAAAGAAACAAAATAAAAAACGAAAAGGGTAGAAGAAAACCCAGAAAATCGTTACCTTCACCGGAACTTTACCTGTTAGAAAACAGAGAACTTTATCTGTCACCGGAAAACGCAGAGGTCGCCGGCGGCGAGTGGTGGCCGGCGACAGCAGTGGCGGCGGCGAGTGGTCGCACGGCAGTGGCTGTGAGTCGCTGGCGCAGCTGGTCGTCGATGCCTTCTCAGCAGAGGAAAGAAGAAGGTGGAAGAGGTGGTGGCCGACGGCGAATGGTGGCCGGCGACAGCAGTGGCAGCGGCGAGTGGTCGCACGACGGTGGCTGTGGGTCGCCGATGCCTTCTCAGCAGAGGAAAGAAGAAGGTGGAAGATGCGATGATCGGCGACGGGTGGTGGCTGGCGGCGAGTGCTGGCCGACGATAGCAGTGGCGGTGGACAAGAGGGGATGGAGTGGAGAGAGAAGGGGCGAGGGCTTTCCCTCGCCCCGAAGCGCCTGTGTCTTTTCTGGGTCGAACTCGGGTCCGGGCCATCCGATTTTTAATGCACGCCTCACTTTGAGGCGCGCCTCGCCTCAAGGTGTACACCTCAAGGCGTACGCCTTGAGGCTGTTGCGCTTTTTAAGTGCCCCTTAAGGCGAAAAGGGCCTCGCCTCGAGGAGAGGCGCACTTTTTGCGCCTTGAGGCGCATTTTTAACAACACTGAATGTGCTAAATATCTCTTATTTACATATAATGACACTCAAAACAAGTGTATTAACGACTAGAGCAAACACATACTAATGGGCTAAACAAACACACAAAAAGTGAATCAGTGTTGTGAAAAGCGTTGAGGCATAGCAAGGCGCTCCACCAAAAACCGAGGCGAGGCGTAAAGCGTAAGCCTCAAATATTTCTTTTGAAAACTTTAAAAAAATTATAAAAAAATATCTAAAAATATAAATAAATAAAGAAATGCTTTATTGATGAAATAACAACCAATAATAAATAGAAAATCTCAAATAAGTACTAAAAAATATGAGATTAACATATAAAAGTGACTAAAAACTGATTACATAACTGGAAAATATATGAGATTAACCAAAAAAGTTAAAATATTCTAAGAAACTGATTACATAACTGAAATAACTGGAAAATATATGAGGTTAACCTACAAAAGTTAAAATATATGAGTTTATTCTAAAAAATATGAGATTAACATATAAAAGTAACTAAAAAAATGATTACATAACTGGAAAATATATGAAATTAACCAACAAAAGATAAAATATACTAAGAAACCGATTACATAACTGGAAAATATATGAGATTAACCAACAAAAGTTAAAATATATGAGATTATTCTAAAAAATATGAGATTAACATATAAAAGTAACTAAAAAATTGATTACATAACTGAAAAATATATGAGATTAACCAACACAAGTTAAAATATACTAAGAAACTGATTACATAACTGAAATAACTGGAAAATATATGAGATTAACCTACAAAAGTTAAAATATATGAGATTATTCTAAAAAATATGAGATTAACATATAAAAATAACTAAAAAATGATTACATAACTGGAAAATATACGAGATTAACCAATAAAAGATAAAATATACTAAGAAGCTAATTACATAACTGAAAAATATATGAGATTAACCAACAAAAGTTAAAATATATGAGATTATTCTAAAAAATATGAAATTAACATATAAAAGTAACTAAAAAACTGATTACATAACTAGAAAATATATGAGATTAACCAACAAAAGTTAAAATATACTAAGAAACTGATTACATAACTGAAATAACTGGAAAATATATGAGATTAACCAACAAAAGTTAAAATATATGAGATTATTCTAAAAAATATGAGATTAACATATAAAAGTAACTAAAAACTGATTACATATCTGGAAAATATATGAGATTAACCAACAAAAGTTAAAATATACTAAGAAACTTATTACATAACTGAAATAACTGGAAAATATATGAGATTAACCTACAAAAGTTAAAATATATGAGATTATTCTAAAAAATATGAGATTAACATATAAAAGTAACTAAAAAACTGATTACATAACTGGAAAATATATGAGATTAACCAACAAAAGTTAAAATATAGTAATATACTAAGAAACTGATTACATAACTGAAATAACTGGAAAATATATGAGATTAACCTACAAAAATCTTGTTGTAAAAAAATATATATATTTTTTTTGCGCCTCAGGCTTGTGCCATGAGGCACAGAGGGCCGCACCTCAAGGCGAGGCATGTCTTTTGCGCCTCAAGGTGTATTTTTTATAACACTGAAGTGAATAAACATTTCTTATCTACATATAATGACACTTAGATAAGAGGTATAATAAGAGGGAACACACGAGGTAAGAGAGCTTCTAATGAAAACAAACTAGTGGTTTAAAAAATAGATAGCCATCATGGATAAACATAATTATAAGCTTTCATAATAAAAACAATGGCCAAAATCAAATCAGTGATACAACACACTCACATAATTAGAGATCAAACAAGTGCCAGTTAGAGTCAAATTACAAGTTGACAATCTAAACTGACATAAAACGAGATGCACATAACTCACCCCAACAAACATCTCAGATTCAATAATGCCAAGAGAAATGATACATCATATAAAATTCTGTAATGGGCAATAACAATGCCATAAGAAGGCAATAAATACTCACGGACATCAATTTCCAAATGAGTGAGTTCATATCGAATAACCGATTTGAGAAGACAAAGTTTTAAATCAAATCAAATAAAGGTAGATGAAAAACTTAGCATGAATATAGTGCAATTATATGCATAATCAATGTCAATTTATGCAATCACATGCAATGCAACATAAGATGTTATATAACAATTTTCACAAACTTGAATAAGCAAATAACGGACAAGAATCATGCCCTATATTAGCAATCTACATAGAGGTGATGAAATTATAAAGTTTGAGAATCCTTCAAATGATCATAAATCCACCAATCAAGTTCACTAAGGCACATCATATACAAAAGATCTAATAAAGCTCAATAAGGAGACAAAAATAATGTATATGATCTTTAAAGAGAAGCTTCTAAGAAGTTAGATCTAAATCATAAGTCTACTATAAGACAATTGGAAACAAACATATATATATATATATATATATATATATATATAGAGAGAGAGAGAGAGAGAGAGAGAAGTTTTAATAATATATATAACTATCTTCAATCATAAACCCACATATATATATATGATCACATTAAACAATAATTTTTTTTCACAATGCAACAAATAAAAAATATCTAAGAAGCATAATATAAAATATCAATACACAAGTAAAAACCACTAGGAGTTACAAGAGTGCATACGTACCCAAAACAATAAACCATGAATGGGCAAAAGCACATAAAGCTACTAAGGGCTAAATGACAAGCATACAAAAGTAAGTTTTTAACAATCCTCAAGAAGAAGCATAAACACAAGAATCCACTAAGAAAAAATATAATAAATGATAAACACATTTAATATTACAAAATATGCATTTGAGTATACGATGACAAGTCATGCTTATGCCATTCAATAAAGACTACTTGAGCATATACCTAAAAATGCCTTAATCCATTACATGTCATTAATTTGAAAATAATTGTACTTAATAAGGTTTATAATAGAGCAATATTACTCAAACATACATAAAATAACACATTCACATGATAAAAAAACCTTATGAGAGCATAGAAAACACATCTATGTTAAAATAGATCACACAATATACCTTTAAAATTCATGCTTGATCACATCACAATATAATAAAAAAATCCCAAAGATAGTCCGTGCATACACATACGTTAAAAAACATTCAAACATAAAATTTAGTAGTTTGCCAAACATGAAACACATAAGATTTTAAGAAACCACATAATTTGCAAAATATAATTTTTCACTACACATATCCATAATCTAAGACATAAATTTCATATATAAAAACACAACAATTTCTGCATATTTTTAAAAAAACATTTATTTTCAACATAACCCTTTTAAAAACACTTACCATACATATGAAAATAGAGAAGCCAAAGATACATACCGGAATGCAAAATTCTTGAAACCATAGCATTCATTAATACAAATTTTTTCCAAGACCCCGATGCCTTGCCCTGATGCCATGTCACAAAGTGGTATGGATACCAATGCACTCCATAATGGATTCTAAGAATCAAAACATTATACATTTGGACACAAACATAAGAACTAAATGAATAACTTCATTAATAATGAACATTAAAAATACAAAAGAAATTTGCATTCAAACCTCACTACAATACACTCAAAAGCCTAATACTACCCATCACTCTCTCACTTTATATAGCACACACCCATACCCATTTATAGAGAAGAAAGAAAAGTAGTGGAAGAGAGGAAAGGAAGTCCTCTCAAGAACCAAGGGAGGGACCTCCCAACGGTTTGGCTAGGTCCCAACGACTAGAATTCTAGATGTTGGGACTAAGTCAACTTGTTTGACTTAGTCCCTATATATATTTATAATAAATAAATAAATATAATATATTTATATATATTATAATATATATATATATATAAATAAATATATATATATATGTGTGTGTATATATGTGAACATACACATATATACTATACTATATACATAAATATGTATATGTACAAATAACAATATACATATATATGTATGCATGTATATATACACATACACACACACACAAAAAGGATACATTAATCTTAACAGATCCATCCTAGTGCAATCTCTGATCAGGGAGTAGGTTTGGTTTGGATCCTATTGGTTTCCTCTTGGATTCTAGCCTGATTTAAAATCCATTCATGCAATTTTTATTCAAACTTTGTGGACTCATTTGCCCTAACTTGGACCTACCTAAGTTCATCCCATTAAACTTGGAGTTTGACTAGTATCCAGTTGAGTCCTTCTTGACCCACATATTTTTGCCAAGTCAAGGTTATCTGTATTTTTATCATATCGGTTACCATTGAAAATGTAACTTATTATAATTTTCTATTGATTAATGGTTCCTAAATTATAGGCTAATTCCTAAAGTGGTGCCACTCGACAAATTTTTGCAAAACCTTGAGCCATCTTAACCACTAGATCTGAGTAGATCTAATGGCTAGGGAGTGTGCATGCATGCGTATGTGGTGCGGCAATCAATAGTTTTTAATATATTTTGGTTTGTCTTAACCAAAGAATGTTAAGATGAAGCATTCACTTTGTATTCAAACATATGCTTATGATTATGATTGCTCTTGCAGCTATGGTAGAGTTGATGAGATGGTGTATTTTTCTAGCTTGAAGGGACACTATGAGACTGTGGTTCATCATTATATCCAGGTGTTGTTTTGCCTTCTTTATTATTGGCATTTTGTTCATTTGTATTGAGATAATCTTTTAAATATGTTGTTAGAATTTGGGCGGATACTGTAATTTTTTTATTATAAAAGTACCTGTATGTGGCTTCATTTGTATGTTTTTAGGTCATCAAACAGAAGATCAAATTGGCATATCATCAATATTTTGTGAATCAGTTAATTTGGTGGTTTGCCTAATACATTCTTGCCATTGCTTGTGAATCCAAAAGTTACTTCTATTTCTTAGAATCTTTCAGTGATACTCTCTAAACTTTTTTGTGCCACATAGTTTTGTTTTTCAGACAAATCACTCTTATTATATATGAATTTAAGCTCACGTCTTATGACTTCTTTCAAACATGATGCCAGAAAACTTCTCCAAGTTCTTCATTTGACATGAATGAGCTTAAGTTTCCACTCATGCCTATATTCCTCTTAATTAAGATGTCAAAAATATATTAATAATGTCATTTTAAGTCCTTTTCATAAAGAGAAAAATTACTAAATTCCTAACCAGTTCGAAACTTCTTAGTATCTTAGAGAAATTGGTGGACTTTATGGTTTGAGTTTGATGCTGTGAATGACCTTGAATCACCTGTCAAAATAATGGAGAGGTTGTTTCCTATACTTTGACTAAGTCCCACATGGCAAGGTATTCTTTTTCTTTTTTCAGTGAGAGAATGAATAGGTGTCACTCTCAGTTACAAGGACTAAATAGACAATATTTCATGACCAATTCTATTCAGACCAATTCACAAAATATCACTGTGAGGCCATTTCTTAATGGCACATGCTCTAATATCAGACCGTGTGGCCAAGTGCACGAGAGGAGGTTCAAAGGACTTCTTCCCTTGAATGTGCTCTTGTTATACTCCGTCCAAGTGAACCACCACATTGAGAGAAGGCACCATCTTGTTTGCCTTCTGCATAAGCCCGAACCCAGGAGCAGTGTACACAAACATGAAGCGGGTGTGAGGGGTAGGGAAGTACCGGGCCGTGCTAACTGGAAGAGCCTTTGAAAATGTGGTCGGAACCAAAACAAATGAGTAATTGATTCCTTACCTGCTTAGTGCATATAACAGTAGCTAGCTATATGCAGGCCATGTTTATTTACATGGCAACATTTTTCTTAGAATATATTTCAGAGTATGCCAACAGTTAATCTAGCTATATTCCGGCCCTATTTCTTTACCTAGTAAGGTATTTCTTAGAATCTATTTGAGAGTATGCCAACAGTTTCAAACAGCTAGAGTATTACGGTAATAGCACTACTAATCTTCATTATCCAACAATCTGGTCATAGTCAATGTCGTGTTCTTGATGGTTTTTTCTAATCTAACATTGTTTTTTAATGCTTACACTCACTTTGGAATTGATCTGTCGACCCACTTGGAGCTGATGAAATTCTACCTCTTGTTCTAGGAACAATAATGCATATTATTCACTGGTGTGAGAAACACTTGATTTTAATGAACAGGCAATTTTAGGTGAAACTACTAATAAGATATGGTTCGTAGTGCTGTTGGATCTTTCATATGAAGTCAAAAAGGGCATTTCTCTCATGAAATCCCCTCCCTTAGTTCTCATTACGTCACATAGGTGCGGGTCCGAATGTGGGTGCAGCGATGCAGCACTTTAAAAAAACTTGGGTGTGGGGGTGCAGGGAGGTTATATATATATATATATAAATGTAATTTTTAACAGTTTTAAGTTAACACTAATGAAATAAAAACAAATGAGCGTCGCCCCTCAGGAGACTGTGTCGTTGCCTCGCGACGTTGCTGTTGGATTAGTTGTTGGTTCAGAGGGGTGTAAGTATCGCCCCCTCTTCAGAACTCAAACGATAACTGCTTTCGCACATTTGTGAAGAGTACTATGGTGCCGTGTATAGGGTGGTGCCCGAAGCTGTGTCTTGGGCTACGTTGCTACACTTGAGGTGGTGCATAGGGCCGAACATCCGTCTAGGCAGATGCACATGGGGTGATGTGCAGTGCCAATGATAGTTTCGACAATCACACATGGGATGAGGTGCGGGGCTTAAGGCCATTAGGCTGGCCAGGTTGGGTTCGCCTGACATATCATGGCTGGTGAAAAATTAGCCCGTGACAACTGGTATTAGAGCAGAATTATTTATGGTGATGCTGCCGATGACTGAGTAGCATGTTGTGCGCTCTTGTGTGGTGAGACATGTCGAGGCCGGCGGTGTTTACAAAATTTGTAGTGGTGAAGTGAAGGTTGTTTCTGGTCCAGGTCTGGTTTCAGAATTGCTGGCTTGATGGGTTGCTATCGATGGCCGAGTAAGTACACTGGATGCATGTGTGGTGTGTGTGAAGGGGTGCTTGCGAAGTTTGCAACTTGAAAATTTGATGACTGTATTTTAAAAAAAAGTAAAAAGACCCGTATCTTTGATAGAGGAGCATGGGATCAACACGTTGCTTGGGGGACTTGACATCACGTGTTGGGCCATGGGCATGCTATTGAGGTGCCAGTGTAGGGAGTTGCAAAGCGGTCAATTCTTGTGTTGGGGACTTTTACTTGTTGAGATGAGGTGGATTACCCGATGCTGAGAGGAGCATTATTGGAATTTGAGTGTTGGGCGAAGCAAACTATGACACTGTTCGTTGAACTCAGGTGATGGTTCGACTTCCTTAAGTGGAAGTAGTTGGTCATGCATCCTTTAAGACGTTGGTTGAGGTAGTCTTGAAGCGTCCAAGACAACAAAGAGCCGAGTGATGGAGCTTAGGAGCAAGACAAAGTCCCTGATTGACCCAGCCCATACATCATAAAATCCTTTTATATATATATATAAAATTTTTCTACAGACTGTGCATACAATAACACATTTTTTTTCAGCCCATACCCAGCCGACCCTTGTCGGCTGGGTCTAACAGCGTATGCATAGGCCTGATCCGGGCCTGTGTATGCTGTCAAACCAAACAGCATAACACATCAGAAAGAAAAATATTCTTTTTTTGAAACAGGTGAAAAACACAGAAAAATATCTATATAACATAGTGGATTCTTAAATCCACTGTTCCGCCATGGATTTCCATCAAGCACATGCATGGAAATCCATCTCTACCTGATCCCTCAACCATTTCACATAGAAGTACTCGTACCTTATAACCGACGCTTGAAAGAAAAGCCCAGGGATGTCATGTCGAGGAACAACTCAATCAGGCGTCGTCGGAGGTGTCTGCAATCAATTTTTCCTTTAGTTAACCCTGAACTTGCCAATTTGTGCGCAAGGCAAGGTGTCCCACACTAACTGCTCGTGCGAGACACGCGAAGCCCCCTTGGTTTCACCGAAAAGGGGAAAAAATCAGGCAGCGCCCATGCTCGTTGGCCTGAACAGAAGGGAGAAAAGGGGCGGCAGGGGCCTTCGGTCCCCTGCCGACCCTCGGCAGAGCCCCATGATAGAGGCGGCAAGGGCGGCAGAGGCACTGCCGGCCACCTGCCGACCCTCGGCAAGCCCTCAACGAGGGGAAACAAAAAGGGGAAAAGCACGGCAGGGGCCTCCTACCGACCTCCCGACGAACACAGCGAGGGGGAGAGGGACACGACAGGGTCACCGACCTCCTGCCAGTCTCCCGACCACCCCAATTGAGCAACAAAATGTGAGAGAAAGAACCAGCAGGGGGCCGTCGGCTCCCTGCCGGCCTCCAAGCAAACTTTGAGACAGAAAGGGGAAGAGTCGCAGCAGGGGGGTCAGCTCCCTGCCAGCCTCCTGAAATATGCAGAGAGGGGGAGAGAAGAGCGGCTTACCTGGAGGACTGGCGTCGTCGGCCGACGTCGATGGCTGTCGCACGCAGGGAGAAGAACGAGAGAGGGGGGGAAGAGGCTGCGTGATGCCTCTCCTCCCCCCCTTTCGATTTCTTTTAAAAGGGCAGAGAGTCGGGCAATTACGGGGTTCACTTAAAACCCTACCGGGTTACGGATTCGGGTCGGGTCCGACCCAGGTCTGAGTGCTTTTAAAAGATTTTTTTTTCTTTAAAATATGGGTTTTACAATTGTGATCATCGCAAAATTTTCTTCTCTGTGTTTCCTTCTCTTTTCCTTTTTAACCTCTATTTCCCTTTTTTAAGGGGAAATAAAAGACAGAAAAAGAAGAGATAAGAGAAAAGAAAAGAACAGAAAAGAAAAGAAAAGAGAGAGGAACTCTTCTGCGAAGGTCTCACTTGACCTAAAATTTGAAAATATTTAGAAAAATTACTCGCCTCCATTTTGAAAATTTGCGGGAAAAATGGAGAGACGGGATTTGCTCGTCGGTACGAGGTTCGACCGTTCCTGGCGCCTTTACCAGGGGTAATCGAGCCAAGGATCGAATTTATGCCTTTTTGCTTTGCCTAAATAATATCCAAGATTTTATTCTAAGTCTAAAATGCACAAAGAATCATGCTTGTGTAATGCAAATGCAAAAATGTATGCTTTTGAGAAAACACTTTTTGAAAATTTGAGATTTTCCAAGTGATTCTGAAATAAATGTGATAATGGAGTGAAGAAATGATTTTTGAAAGTTGAATCTAACTTAGAACTTGAGATAGATCTGAAAAGATGTTTGAAGTTCCAGAGTTGGGAAAATAAATCTAGAATTTGAAGCTGAGAAAAAAAATGAAGTTTTAAAGTAAAAAATGGACTTTTAATTTTGAATCTGGATTTCAAAGTAGAGATGAAATTTGAAATGAAATTGAATTCCAAATTTAAAGTTTGAAGTCAGGATGGAGTTTTGGATTTAAGAAATCCAAATGGAATTTGAACATTGGATTTAAGAAGTCCAGATGTGATTTGAAAATGAAATTAGTTTTGAAATCTGGAAATCAAGATAGAATTGGATTTGAAATCTAGAATCCTAAATGGATTTGGATCCGAAGTCTGGAATCCAAAATGGAGTTGAATCCAGAATCAGGAATCCTAAATGAAGTTGGATCCGAAGTCTGGAATCCAAAAAATGGAGTTGGATCCGAAATCTGGAATCCTAAGCGGAATTGGATCCGAAGTCCGAGACCCAAGATGGGGTTCGATTCGAAATCTGGAATCCTAAAATGGAATTGGATTCGAAGTCTGAGATCCAAAATGGTTTTCGATCTGAAGTCTGAAATCCTAAATGGAATTGGATCCGAAATCTGGAATCCAAGATGAAATTGATTTTTGAAGATCTGAATCCAAAGTAGAATTGGGTTCTAAATTTAGAACCCAAGATGGAATTTGGATTTTTGAAGATCCAAAATGGGGCTTTGGAGATGGATCTGGATTTTGAAAATCCAGATTTGAAAAGTGGGCTTTTAAACTTTAGGGAAAATCGGATTTTGAGATTCAGAATCAATCTCAAAACCTTGATTTTGAATTGAGAATCAAGACTCAATCTTTAGATAGCACTTTAAATATGAAGAATAAGTTTGATTTTGAAGTTTGAATTTGAAATTTAGAAGATGAATCAGGAATTTCAAAGTTAAATTGAACTTTGAAATTTGATTTGAAATGTTAAATTGAATTTGGAATTGAACCCTGAAAATGAATTTTGGAATTCTAAAGTTGAATTGAACTTTGAAATTTGATTTGAATTGGAATTTTGAATATAAAAATGAATTTAAAATTTCAAAGTCAAATTGGACTTTGAAATTGAATTTTGAATCTTAAAATGAGATAGAATTGAATTTATAAATAAGAATTGATTTGATAAAAATAAAGAAGATATTTGAAGAATTATCTCAAAAATCACTTGGATTTTGAAATAAAAAGAATTTTTGAAAATATGATGTAATTCTATCTTAAATGATGAAATGAGTTGAAGAATTTTGAAATTGAATTTGAAAAGCATATTTCATTCTTTAAATGAATTGAAATAAGATTGAAGATATAATACATCTCTGACTATGGTCATAAGATGTTTTATATAGTAATCATATTTAAATTCAAGTGAAGAATAAAGCATATTTTGGTGCTTTTATAGAGTTTAAAATGAAATTAACTCTCAATATATCCTGACTATGGCCATTGATATATTTTTTTGAGTTAATTTTAAATGAAACTCTGATAAAAGAAGAAAATATAAAAAAATATGATGATTTTTGAAAAGGAATCTAGTGTGGATCTAGTGTTATTCCATAAAAGATGAAAATCATAAGTTTTGGTCACATCCTGACTACGGCCATTAATGCAAATCGTCAACTTAGGATTTTATTACCTTTTATTAGAATGGTGCACGTGTCATTCGTGTTTCCATTCATGAATTTTTAAAAAATAAAAGGAAAAATGATATGAAAACAAGTAATTTATAATATTTACAATGCTCATTCATTCTATCTAAGCTGGAAATATAAATATTCTCATTAGTATCTAGCGATTACAATTTTGAATTTAATTTAAAATTACGAGTCTCTAATTCTAAGAAGGAAAATAACAATTTTCTTGTATTTCCTGCAAAGCAAAGCGAGTTAGTATGAATAAAAAAAGAGAGAGATGGCAATATTCTATGATGTCAAGGAGGCAAGTGGTGAAACGAATTTAGGATACATGTGAGATGCACATAGCCAAATGCATATGAATATGCATATGAGAATATGTATGCCTAAACATGCATGAAAGTGAAAAGATGCACATATATTCCTATGATTGAAACCTATATAAGACCTGAATGCATATGTACCATGCATATACAACATGCAATTGCGTGTACCTGAATGCCAATAACAAATGCAGTGCATGAGCATCCAATAACATAAAGTATGCCAATGGATAACCAATCAATTGACCAAATTGGTAGAGCCAAGGTGTAAATAGAAATATAAAAATGTAGTGGATGCTCATGAATATCAAACTTGGTATATGAGTAACCCAACAACTAATATCATGAGATGGTTATGATGAAATGAAGCATGTGAACACAACCAATGTACAAATGAACTGAAAATATGAGAACTGATATGATGCAAGAAATATTTAAAGAGGAGGGGAAAGTTGCTAAAGTTCTGTAAAGGGGCTAAACTAAGCATGGCGAGTTATGGTGATTCTGTTTGATCGAACTTCACTCTGGTTTCATAACAAATTGATTGAATAGTGATTTCGGTGGCCTTAATTGGGGCATCTCATAACATATGGGCCAATCAATTCTCAGCAGCAGCCTAGCTAATAAACTCCGGCATATTGAGCAGCCAATCTGGTGATATCAGCCAGCGGCATGACTTCACACAGGGGGATGGATTGCTATGATAAGGCTGATGTAGATATGATTGTATGTATTGCTGCAAGTGTTGAATGAAGGTGGCAATAGGTGCATGATGGCCTGCAGTAGTGAATGTAACCGCAGGGCAAAGATACAGGGATTTACAGGGGCAGATTGATGTTAGAAACTAATCTCAGCAATGTAACAAATCAGGGTTTTTATGGACAAAAGAAACCATGATGCATATGTATTGCATAGTGGAGGTGCATACAGGGTGTGTGTGACACTGTTATGGATGTACAAGAAAGGGTGGGAGGCAGAATGTGCATTGCTAGATCAAGGGCATACTGATTATACGACAAATGACATGGAGGCAGCAAATATTATGGCATCAGACGTCCTTAATTGGGGGCATGAGGAGAAACAACTAATAATTGCAGTTGGCATGAATACTACCCACAGTTGATATCGCCACCCTCTTTACTCCACAAATGAATTCATGAAATGAATGACAATTAACCAATTCCTCAAAAGAGAGGCATACCAGCAGCTGAAGGGTAATATGATACTACTATCTACATTCAAGTAAACAATTCAGTCATTGACATAACCAAAGAATATTTACAGCCTATATTCGAAAAAGTTATATAAGGAAAAGGAAATTTTTACAGGGACTTCGATATGATTCTACTATTAAGCATAATGATATAGAAAAATCTATGCGCAAATGGTAAAACAAGATTTCAGAAATATGGATGACAAAGAATCGAAAAAAAACTGATGTAATGAAATAGAGATAATGAGGAACGCAACAAACACAGGTTATAGGCAGAATAAATTCGGTACTGTGTTGAATGATATATTAAAAGTATGTCATGTACCACCTTGAAAACCATAAATGATAACAGGGTGCAAATGATACCAAATCTGAAGATAGAACAATGTGATAAGATCGAACTAAAGGAGTGGACAAATCCCTCGATCCTCTGTTGAACAACTTCATTGCTTTGGGTAGCGTAGTGGGTGCTGTGAGGCATTGAAGGTGACTGGTAAATGCTAAGGTGAGTAGCAGATTGCAGCACTGTGCACAGGGGTTGTGTAGCAGGGAGGGTGCTGAAAATTGAGGTAGTGTAAGTAGCAGGGCTGAAGGGTGCAGGGGAAGATGGTTGTGGCTGGTGGTATGGCTGTGCAAGAGTGAGTGAATGTGCTGTGGGTGCTAAGGTGGCATGTACAGCAGTGAGAGAGGTGTTGATGGTGTGGGTAATAGAGAAGTGTTAGTGACCGAAAATGGAAGGCTGTGTTGCTGTAGCAATGCACAGGGGATTGATTTGCAGAAAAATTGGGTGCTGCAGAGATTTACAACATGCGAATGATGAAATGATCTAACATATGCTCTTGTAACGAGATACAGGAAGTAGTAAAAAAAAACAATACATGATGCTACAGCAGATGTAAAAGGAGTCGTGGATGCTATGCAAATATAACAGGGGCAGATGGTGTTGTAGTGCAAATGCAAGGTGTGCTGTAGCAGTTGTGGAGAAGTGATGGCATTGGTGTATGTGCAGTGGTGATGGAGTATGCAGCTGGGATTGAGGATGAAGCTAGGATGAAGGGTGTAGGTGGTTGGCATAATGTGATGAATAGTGCAGTTAGCAGGTGGCTGTGCAAGAGTGGATGAATGTGAGTGAAGGGATAGTTGTTGGTGGTATAGCATGTAGTAAGGGTGGATGAATGATATGCAAGGGATGTAATGGAGCTATCCAATATGAGTATTTCATTCAAAATATAAACAAGTAACCTCTAGAATATATATAACAAGCTAATATTTGAATTCATGGATCATAGCTTGGTGTGCCATTGAACAATATTGCACATATCAGGCCTTCATAGCTTGGTGAGCCATTGAACAATATTGCACATATCAGACCTTCATATATGGACATCCTCTTTTACCTTAGCCTAGCCGGAGCATCTGAAGGGAATTAACGTCAAGACCCCTCAGTTAAGATCACATAGACTTCAAATAATCCAGCTATCTCATCTGACTCTCTAAATTGATTGTTCACTTGGGAGTCTGAACATGCCATGTTCCTTCCAACTTTTCCGCTCTGCATGTCCCTTTGCAACAATAACGCTATCCGATCATAGTTGAAGCTGACATCGAGCTGTAATTCACCATGGTTCCCCTGATGATTAGCATGGTTCCTTGATGCATTGAATTCTGACTAGATGAAGCATCCCTTCTATAGATTATTTCCCTTTGACACAACCTGCAACACTGTGCCCTTAACAATCCATGCAGTGGATTCAGACTGATGTTTGAGTGGTTTTAGTGGATGACAACCACCATCATTGAGTTGCACACCATAGACAAATGGCAGTCTTAATGTTAAAAAAAAAAAAAAACTTTCAGGTGGCAAGATAATTTGGGAACCAAGGTTAAAACATGATTGGCTTTCACGATCATGAACTGATACAGGAAGCAAAGATTCCTCAAATTGCACAATAGGGCAGGTAGATAACATTGTGGGAAATGGTGGTGTAACCAGAAAATGCGTTGAAGTTGTGAAATTGTGCTTGCAAACTTCACATCTGAATGCTTTTTTTTTTTTTGCTTAGTCCCTCGGCAGTATGGACAGTTCATATATATAGGCAAATTTCTGTTCAAAAGAGTAGATTCTTCATTGCCATCGTCAAGAATGACATATTGAAGACACTTCATCATAGTCCTTCCAAACTCCAGGAAGTGTTGCATGCACCATAAAAGGTTGGCCATGTTCTTTTTGTTGACCATTGTCCAAAACTGGCTTCTTTGACCTATTTACAGAAAGCTTTTCTGCTTCTACTGTGTGTGGATCAACTTTTTCTTGTTTCTGAACCTTCCCTTGCTTTATAGCTTGTCCATATTGGTTGTGTGAGTGAGATAGGTGGTGTGATGAGTGAAAATGGAGTGTTGACGAATAGGAACAAGTGATGCAAAACACAATGTTGGACATTAGATCGTTGACACTCAGCAAAATGATAAGCCCAAATTGATGAACTGAACAGATAGAGCACCCAAATCGTTGAACTGAAGATGATGAGATGCATAACTGCTGAACTGTGAAACCAAATGAAGGAAGGGATTTCAAATCGTCAACAGGTGCTGATTTAAAATTCTCCCTGTAACTCCAGAAAGATGCTCACGATGAAACAAAAGGGTATTTTATAACAAATCAGAAGACTAGTGAGCCATATGTTGAATAAAATGTGAATGATAAGAACACAAATGCTGAATGGGAGTGAAAGCAGAAGGGGGTGATATGTGTAAGCAATGAAGTGAGGGTGCGCTATTGCTGTGAAGGCAATAAACGTGGGTATAGCATTGTGCAGAAGATGTGAACATAATGGGGGATATAACGACTAAATATTTTCACGTAATGCAAATAGGGATTAGGCAATTATGGTGGGGCTGATCCGTAACAGAGGGCCGATCTTGTAAACAAATTACAGTGCATTGCTGAAATATAATGAGAACAAAAGGGAGTGGTGGATACATGCTAATCGATGAAGAGCAAAATTTTCAGGAAAAGAAATGAAATCGATCAGAAGGTTGGAAAACAAAATACAGATAGCATAATATGGCAAATGTAGATTGCAACCAAATATGAAAAAAAAAGCGTGAATGAATAAGTGAATCATCCTCTGAAATGAAATGCTTTAGCTAAATGAAATGGTGCAGATAAACAAATAAAGCAACAAAAGATCCAAAGGGAGAAAAAAAATAGTGAACCAAACTGGAAAAGACATCAGACACCGTGAAAATGCAATGGAACAAAGGGTAATTCAAATGGATGAGATACCGTGAACCATAAAATGCGATTAGGAAGACAATCAAATGCAAACTAAAACAAGAAACCAAATATACATTGGAACTTAAAATGCCAAGTAAAAATTAAAACATGAAATCAAGACCATTGTGACCATCAAGATCAACTGATCATCAAAATGAAAATGAAAACTCGAAAATCAACATATGATCATAACAAACAGGGATTCGTCGTAAATTGGAAATCAAAATAAACATGAAAAATAAAAAAAATACAAATAGGAAATTACATGTAAACAGATAATGAAAATGAAAACAGGAAAATCAGATATAAACAGGTATTCAACCGAAAACCAGAGAAATTCAGTAAACAAACAAAAAAAATGTTGGAATGAGTATTCCATTGATATCACAATACGTAGATCGGCACTGCTATATGCAGGCCTATCCTACTAATTATGCTCAAAGAGAACAATAGAAAAACAAGGCAAAGAAAAACAAAAACAACAAGAAATGTTGTAAATGGAAATTTTACAAAAAAGAAAAAAAAAAGGGCGATGAACAAGAAAATAAAAAAGATCAGAGATAACAGAGGGAAGAAGTACTTACCGTGGCTGATGCTTCGGGATCGACCTTCTTCAACTAATTTGGGGAAGAAGACCAGGGAAAGGCGGATCGGATGAGAGGAAATGTTGGGGTGAGAATGGATTGATTCGAAGACCCCCCTGCGCCTCCTGTTTTATAACAGGAGGCCGTTATGTTTTTTACAAGGGAGGTCCAAAAATATTTTGAAAACTTTTTAAAAGTGGTTTCTTTTTCCATTTTGCATTTCTTTGTATTTTCTATATTATATATATATATTTGTTTTTGAAATAAAAACTTTTAAAAACCATGAGAAAATGAAGGATTTTAAACTATTTTTGCAATTTTTTTTAAAAAATATTTACCAAAAGATGGGTTTTCTGAGAAATAGGGTCTGAATTTTGGGAATTTCTTCAGAAGACGGGTTTAAATCCGGATTTTGAGGAAATATTTGAGGTTTTGAACCTCTAACTGAGAAATACAGCTCATCGAATCCAAATGGACACTGGATCGACTGTCTGAGCCTTTTGGAAATTATTTTTGGTGTTTTTGGAAATTTAATGTGAAAATCGGATAGTGAGGCTCAGATTTGGATTTTAACACTGGATCCGGATCCGAGATCGAGTCAGATAGAGAAAATGGATTTGATTCCAGTAAAATTTGAGAAATAACTGGAATTTTGATTGAAATTGGCTCAATTTACTCAGAAAATGGAGGCCAAGGGCAAAAAGGAAGATTTATAAGATTTTGAAAAATTTTGGGTGTTCACAACAGTTAGGCCCAGTATGAGGGGGTCTAAGGTGGGATGAAGGCTCGAGCGTTTGAGATGGATTAGGAGTTTGAGGATGTTACGTATGAGGAAAACCAAAGTTGAGTTTAAGGAAAATTGGCAAAAGATGTGAGACCCCTCAACGTGGTTCAGACTTCGACGAGACGTCGAAGAGTTCGGTGTGGGAGAACGTTGCAGACCAACTTAGTATCACAATTGAGTGTGTGTGTTATGAGATGTAGCAGTGTTTGTGCAAACACATGCATAGTATGGGACGTGTTTGTGAAGTGCACATGTTGCAGAGTTGGGGAAGTGACAGAGGGGTGGTAGAAAGCACCACAAAAGCATGAAAGTCTTTCAGTTACTATTGCATGAGGTGCTCGTTGGGTCAACTGCGACAAGAGAGTATTGGCTTGTGCCTGGGTTGGACAACGGCACAAGTGCAGAGGTGTTGAGATTCTGGCAAGGCAAATGAGGTATAGAGTATACCAACGGGGGCTCCACTTGTCTAGTAGGAGCAGCTAGTTCACGTCACCTTGTGTTGGGACGTTATAGGTTCAAAACCCAATGGTATAGTTGTATAACTGGTAGGGGTCTGCCTAACCCCATCTTGCCTTTAAAAAAAATAAGGTACAAAGTATGATAAGTGTGCAAGGTCAGTGGATAGTGACTTTTTTGGGGGTAGGGTACCTACTTAACTCATAATTTTTTGCAAAATGTGATGGGTGTAAGAGGCGGGCGTTAATTTTGCTAGATGGAAAGCCCTTAGGTTCGGGGCTTGGGGGCGACAGTGGGCCGCGAGAGAGTAGTGGACCGTTGTCAAAGTGGCTTAAATTGCGTCGTGGTATGGGATGCAAGATGTTGAGAGTTGTGGTGATAGCGGGGTGAAGACGGAAGAATGTGCCATGGGATGGAAGTCCAAGTGCTTAGGAACGACACTAGTCAATATTTGAGTGGGCGCAAGGCACGCCCAAGGGTTCGTGGTATTTGAAGTTTTGAGGATGGTCACACATTTCAGTAAGGAAAGTGTTCTTTGTTGGGAAGTAACTCGAAAAGAAGGGCAACTTGACAGGAAAGTGCACAGGATGACACATGTTGATAGATCTTCGGTGAGGGGCTCGTGCTAGTGAGGATTTTGGTAGAGTGCCTTGGGGCAAGGAGCCCTGTGGTGTTGAGGGCAACACAAAGTGAATGCTCAGTTGTCGCTTATGGTGTTGAGGGCAGCACAAAGCAAATTCTTTAGTTGTTGCTTAGTTGATGGCTCTCGGGCAAACCAGAGACACCCTGAGGAGTAGTGTGTAGACATATCCTGCATTAGGGAACCCTACCAAGTGGAATTCACGAAACCTGAAGTGACCGAGACAAGTTAAAGGTCGATGAGGGCTTGCAGAGGAAGTTGATGGAAAAAACCTTTGAAATTGGCTTTATTTTGAATGTTGAAGGTCGATCAGTGTGAGAGTCACATGTGTTGAATGTTGAAGTTGGGGTGAAGGGGGCACCCAAAGTTGGAAAGATGTTGGCCATGTGCGAGGGGAGCGTACGTGCAAGAAAGGCTTTGTTGTTAAAGTTGGATCTTTTGGAGTGACGACTTCGAGTTGGAGGGGGATGAGGTGAAACAAGAGCAAAGTGATATGTGGGAAGTGAAACTAGCAATTTGAGTGAAGACCTTGTTCCTACTAGCACGAACTTCGGCAGGGATGTCAAATAGTTGGGTGGGGGAGAGTATCACAAGCAAACCTCGTAGGCATTGTTGGGCATGCGGTGGAAGATGGCACTCAGTGTTTGGGACTGATGTGTATGCACAATCTTAGTGCAGACGAACGTTGTTGAGGGCAATGGGTGTTGCAAGGCATTATCGTTGGCACAACTAGTTGCATGGGTGATAGAGGACACTCGATGTTTAGGTAGACGACATACGTGTTTGGTAGGAAATGTGTATGAACTGTCCGATGTTGCGAGGGTCAGAATGTGGGAAGGGCAATGTGAAACACCATTAAGTGGAAAATTCATGGAACATAATAGCAGGCGGTATGCATTGGGCTATCAGTGTCTTGCAGTGGTAGCATGGTATGCACATAATAGCACATTGTGTTGGACCAACTGACTGGAGGATGCCTTTGGAGATTGGATGGAGTACCTCTCAACGTGACATAAGATTATCTTATACGAAGCATTTGGTAGCACAAGGGTGCATGTGGGTTAGGGCTAATTCTCCTGGGATCACATTAGGTGGTCGCAATCGTGCATGATGGCATGAGGCCAGGCAAGTAAGTGCATAGGTGTCAGTGAGTTATTTAGGTAGCGTTGCTCACTTAGACATATAGCTATCGAATAGCTGCAAGGTTGGGGGTCAGCAATGACCTTTTCCTAGTCATTAAATACTTGCAGGTCTCTTAGGTGACACTTTCAGGACACCGTATCGCTGCTTCGCGACGTTGCTGATGGAACAATTGTTGGTTCGGAGGGGCACGAGCGTCACCTCCTCTTCAAAACTCAAACAATAACTGCTTTCTCACATTCAAGCCATGGTTTGGGATAGGTTGCTGCGCATGGGGTGATGTCCAATGCGAATGATCGTTTCGGCAATCACACATGAGGTGAGGTGTGGAGCCTAGGTCTGTTAGGCTGATCAGGTTGGGTTCGCCTGGTGCCACATGGGCTTGTAAAAAAAATAGCCCGTGACAGTGGCATTATATGTATTACTCGAGGGGTATTCTTGTAATTCACCATACATAGTCAGTTGCCAATATATTTTGGATCAGTGTTGTGAAAAGCGTTGAGGCGCTCCACCAAAAACCGAGGCGAGGCGTAAAGCGGAAGCCTCAAATTTGTTTTTGAAAACTTAAAAAAAATTATAGAAAAATATCTAAAAATACAAATAAATAAAGAAATCCTTTATTGATGAAGTAACAACCAATAAGAAATAGAAAATCTCAAATCAGTACTAAAAAATATGAGATCAACATATAAAAGTAACTAAGAAACTGATTATGGAAAACTAATTATATAATTGAAAAATATAAGGTCCTATAAAGCAACAACCAATAAGCAATAGAAAATCTCAAATAAGTACTAAAAAATATAATGTTCTATAAAGCAACAACCAATAAACAATAGAAAATCTCAAATAAGTGCTAAAAAATATAATGTCCTATAAAGCAACCACCAATAAACAATAGAAAATCTAAAATAAGTACTAAAAAATATGAGATTAACATATAAAAAGTAAAATAAACTAATTAAAAGCTTACTAATTAAAAATAAAAGTAAAATAAACTAATTAAAAGCTTCTTCTTCTTCTTCTTCTTAAACGCTTACTAATTGAAAATAAAAGTAAAATGAACTAATTAAAAGCTTCTTCTTATTCTTATTGACCTCTAGATGACTCTTGGGATCTTTTAATGGTGAATTCAGAAAGAACTGCGTAATTACTTTCTTTTGGAATGTAAATTGTGTAATTTACAGATGGTTTCTAATTTTGTGGCAACTACATAATTTCATGTGATTCTGGGCTCATGTGTAAATATAAAACTATTAAATCTCTCTTTTATCAAACCGACCACTCTGGACATTGTGATGGGTAAGGTGCATCAGAATTTTTTGCTGTGATTGTATGTGAAGCACTGCTATCTGCAATTATGGACAATCAACCAAATGCTTCTGAGTTGTTTTGACCTGACCTATTAGTGATGATTTATATCTGAGCTTCTGTTAAATTTGTTATGCTGCTAACGTCCCTTGGAATGACTGTTTTCTGAGCTAGAAAAAAAGAGAGAAATGTTTGAAAGTGATTGGAAGGTTTATGGTTGTCTATACTACTAATTTTTGATATATCTGGAACTACTTTGTGATGCACAAATAGTAACCATACTAATTATAGTCATTTGTTTATTACTAAGCGGTATTGCCATTTTTTTCTTTTTTATTCAATGTAGCAAGGAGAAGCAAAGAAAGCCTTGGAGGTTCTGCAGAAACCAAGTGTTCCTGTGGAGCTGCAGGTTTCTTTTCTTTTTTTTTATCTGCATTCTTTTTTGTTGTTAGAAATTTTCTTTCCAAAACTTTTCCAATACTTCTTGTCAAGTCTTCTCTAACACATCAGTTTGGATGTTCTTCAAAATTTTGCAGTACAAGTTTTCACCTGATCTCATAATGCTTGATGCATATGAGACTGTCGAGTCCTGGATGACCACAACTAACTTAGATCCAAGGAGATTGATTCCAGCAATGATGCGTTATTCTAGTGAACCTCATGCCAAGTAATGCTTATAATAATTGAATGCTTTCATTAATTTTTGTATTTTAAGTGTATTATTGTATCGAGCTAAGATATGGTTAATTCTTGGGACAACTGCTTTATTGCTACTGTTTGGCTTGAAAGTGTCAATGTCTAAACATTGTTTGTCAGATTGATATGATTCCTCTTTTCAGAAAGTGTTCATGGTTGAACTCCAAATCTATAACTTAATTAACTCACACACCTTCTATGGTTAAAAATAAGTTTAAAAGAAACATGGGAGAAACATAAAAAAGAAAAAGAATATTTCTAACTCTCAAAAGTGAATTAATGTCGTGCATGAAGATATTAAATCCATGAAGGACAATGACGTGTGAGATCTTGTCTCATTACTTGAAGGTGTGAAACCCATTGATTATAAATAGATATTTAAAATCAAGAGGGATTCAATGGGTAATATAGAAAGATATAAGGTACGTCTTATTGCAAAAGGATTTATTCAATGGGTAGTCATTGACTATATAAAGACTCTCTTCGGTTTTTATGAAAAACTCTTTAAGAATGATGGTACTTGTGGCTCATTATGATTTGGAGTTGCATCAGATGGATGTAAAGACTGCATTCCTTAATGGTGATATTGATAAAACAATATATATGATGCAACAAAAATATTTTGTCTCAGGCGATACAAAGAAAATAATTTGCAAGTTAAAGAAATCTATCTATAGACTTAAGCAAACTTTTCGTCAATGGTATCATAAATTTTATACAGTCATCCTCTCATCTCTTTAAGAAGAATATGAAATGAGGGTTGAAGCAGCGTATTGCTCTTTGCGAGGTGGTCATAAGCCTAGCTGGTACACAAGTCTTACACTATGTCACATGGGTGCGGGTGCGGGTGCGGGTGCGGCGCCATTTCAAAATTTTTGGACACGGGGACTCGGCTATATATATATATATATATAATTCTAGTAAACAATTAAAATTAAGTAGCCAGAACTATATAAGATAAAAGGATATTATCATTTTTCAGATATAATTTAAATTGACTTGTAATAGTAAACTTCAAGTCTGCAGTAAATTAAGTAGCCAAAACTATGACCTTAATTTTTTCGAAAGTTTCAATTTGGCACTCCCATTTCTTTATGGTAGTTCTTAAGCTAGCTTTTCTAATACTTGTGGAACTAGTATTTTTTTATACTGGAAAAGCATTTATTTAGCTACCTCAAATGGTTGGGTTACCTTTTATCGTGTTTTATACATATTTTTACATAAGTTGTGAAACAGTCACACAGACTGTGCACACAGTCTGTGCAATGCAGTCTGTGACTGTGCAGACTGTGCACAGTCACACAGACTGTGCAGACTGTGCACAGTCACACAGACTGTGCAGTTGCAGTTGCACAGTCTGCATTGCACAGTCTGGTTATAAAAAAAAGATATATAAAAAATGATTTTTTTTTTGTTTTTTGTCTTAAAAATGGACATTTTTGGACTCGGTCAAAGTTGACCGAGTCCAAAATGTGGATGGACTCGGCCTTGACTCGTTGACCGAGTCCGACTCGGCGTTGACCGAGTCCGGGCCGAGTCCGAAGCCGCACCCGTGTCGGGGCGTGTCGACTCGGGTGCGGCACCTCCCTAGCCGAGTCCGTGTGACATAGGTCTTACACCATGTGATAAAGTGAGAAGCACCCATGATTTGAGGCAATTACCTTTTCAACCACATTGTCCGGAATGTTATGGAAATTGGAAGATAGAAGATAATGTTGTATTTGCATAAATCCAAGGATCGGTGTGTTGTCTGTTGAGATATTTAATATAGTTGTATTACTGTCGGTGATGCTCCCCCCACTTGTGTTTCTGCTATTTATTAAGGTCAGTCTTGTCCATTATTTTGAGGTTGTTATGAGAGTCAAAGTAAGAGGTCTTTTATTGTCCAATTTCAGATGTGCTGTTAGAAAGGGGGATCATCCATATATGTTGTTGTAATGAAAGAACCTTCAAGAGGTGAAATGCCAATGCCACTAAGGGGATGAATGCAATATCTGCTAAGGGCAATCCCAACTCACAAGAGCATACACTCACAAAGTAAAAGTATTAATTTTTATGAATGAGAATAATACACAAATAATGAGTACTTACAAAATGGCATTGTCCTTTGGACATAAAACTCCATGAAAAGCAAATCAAAGCAGAGCAATTTGTGAATGGGTTAAGACCCAAATTTGAGACTTCAAAGTCATCTTTACTTCATAAAGGAGGCATCCCACTATAGTTGAAACATTGGAAGAACTTAGTATATAAGAGACTAGATTAAGGAAGCAAATTTCCAAGAATGATGATTTGATCTTGGCCATATCTAGGGTGGGATCTAATACTCGTGTATGCAAACCACCTCATTTTGGGAAGCAAGACAATGAGTATGAAAACAAAAAGAAAATTATTTGCCGCTTTTGCATTAGATACTAGAGTTTAATGTGTCTAAATACAAAAAACATTAAACTCTTGATTTTTATACTCATCTATAAGTGTAGCTAGCATGTTGTACATGTACACATGGCTTCTTATGGTCTGGCCGACCCATGTACATGTTCATGAACATGTGCACGGATCAACAACAGGTTGGTATGCGGTTCCTTATGGTTTGGCCGACCATGCTGTAAATGTGTACTTTTCAGCATTGGTCGACATTGTACATGAATTTAATCATGTACATGGATCAGCCCCAGTTGTTGGCTTGGTAAAAATTTTTGCATAGTTGACTGAGTACATGAATTGGGTCATGTACATGTTCAAGATTGATATATGCATTCTTTATGAAATGATACATAAACATGATTTTGATTTGATCGACTTGTAGTTGTGCATATCATACACATGAATCTGAAATATATTCAATGTTTGCGTATCTGTGATCATATGCATGTTTTGTTGTTTACGCATAGAATTGATCATGATATTGTATTCTGCAAGCATCTATTCGCATACGTATGCGTTTGGCTTAATGTGCATTCATTTTATGTGTTTTAATGTAAATTGTGGACATATTTTAAAACAATGAGTGTGTTGCATGTTCACTGAAATTTTTGCAAAGATGCATAAATCACTTTTGAGATGTGTTGGTGGTCAGATGTGAACTACTACTGGCCGTATAGGCTAAGAGCATGTATTGTTCAAATTATTGTTGATTTTATTATTTTCCAAAATTAATTGCACTGCTAAATTGTGTGGGCTAGGGCCCGAAATTGGTTTTATATGTTGATTTGCAAAATGGTTCTTGTGTAAAGAACTTAAAATTATTTGAAAAGGTAAAAAAGACCAAACAATGTAATTAATTTCTTCCTTGATGTGCCTTTCATAGTGTGGTAATCTTGGATGGCGGTCTTGGGGGACTATGAGGATATTAAAACTCTGTAGGCGATTGTGCCTTTGAACCTGATATGATGGTTTATCTTCCGACCACGGTTTTAAGGAGATTCAACCACTTTGCTTGAGGGCGCTGTTGTTGACTCAACTGTAGTTATTGGTATACCAAGAAAGTGATGTCAGTAGATGTTAATTTTCCTGATATCCGAACATTAGATGCTGATTTCTAATGTTCCGATAGATGGTGTTGATTCTTGATATCGGTCGAGAAACAAACGTGAAACCTAGTAATAAAATACAAATTGTATGTTAAGCTACAACTAAGAATCCAACTTGGACTTCAGGAATTTGTGTCTGTTTTGAGTATCCGCGGGTTTAAGAAAAAGTAAAAATTAAACTTATGTGTATTTAATAGGGACATGCATGCAAAAACAACTCTAATAAATAACTTAATCAGTTATCCATGCATGTGCATTGAATCATGTATATTTATAGTCCATCATTAGCTCATGCATTTATGCATATTTGGTTTTGCATAATATTTGATTCTACATGATATCTTGTTTAAATGCTTGAATGGTAAGTTGTTAATTGTGATATTCCTCTGAATTTATGCATGAATTTGTTTATGCTATTTCCTTATTGTTTGGATTTTTAGATGAATTCGTGTAAAGGACTGTCGTTCTTACTCGTTTTCTTAAAACTATTTTACAGGCACAGATGCTTAGTGATGTCCTGATTAGCTGGCTAGAGACTGCGAGTTGCGTGATTGGTTTATGGTTTCTGACAGGATGACTTGTATTGAGATAGTCAATTTTTGGCGTCTTAGACTATTTGACATTGTTATTAAATTAATAAAGTTTGATTTATTCTTCATTTTATTCAGTGCACAGTTTGGTTTATGGTTTGGTACATTAAATCTGTGATGCCCCGGATCCTTGGGTGTGTTTCTGCAATTTAAAAAAAGAAGAAAAATTCTACTATTTTTAAGAGGGTCAGTTGGGGTCATTACACTGCAACTCTAAGCTCTACTATTGAGTTGTGCAACTATTATTGTTAGTTTCTACTTATATATTCAGCATAATATGAATGTCCACTCAAGTATTTAATATAATACAAATGTCCACTCAAGCATATAATACTGATGGCCACTTATGCATTTAATATAATGTAAATGTCCACGAGATATTTATTCTTCCTGCAAGTACTTGCAGAGCCACTCATCGTCATATCAGCCAAGACCCTTTCGGGGGTTTATTATGCCACGTATTTTCAATTATCCCAAATGACTAGCTGAACGAATTCTGAGAGGAACAGTTTGTAACCGAGAGAGAATTTCTTAAAGGCAACTCACACTCAATATGCATGCATCTCAAACTACTGTAGTAGTTGGGGATCTATCACCTATGATACGTTGATAACCCCGACCTCCAGAACCTATGAGTGAATGAAAACTACTGTGACGTCTTGTTCCCAAAAACATATCAAAATCCCTCGAGGCTTGTACCACCTACCCTTTCTAAGGTAAGCCCACTCTGAATGAGTATAAGGGTTATCTTTTTAACGGGATTAATCATTTCATGTGCCTCAAAACAATAGGCATATATAAGGGTTCAGTACCCGTTCAGGGTAACCACTCTATTTTGTTTCACTCATATGTACCCAACCCGTTTAGTAACAAGTGTTCGTTCAGCCCATTCGAGCAACTTGCCTGTGAAGGCGAATAACCACTCATTTATTGTGTGTATGTGTTTTTCATAGCCTGGTTCGTGTTTGCAACTCATGGGTTCCCATCGAACCGCCACTCATTGTACAAGCATGTCTCGATGACTTACATGGCATTTCAACATGCTAACACAGTTGGTAGGGTGTTGTGTAACCCATCGCTCTATTGAGCGAAATCATTCGTTGCATATATCAGTTATATGATACAACATTTTAACAGAAAATAAAAATTATCACATAATTCAAAATATACGTATTCCAAAATGTGAAGCATTTAAACCTTGAGTATTCATAATTCTTACATATTTAGAGTAATTCATACATGTATTGTCAAAAAGCTCGTAAGCATATGTAAAAGATCATAATATATGTCAAAAACTTGTAGTATATATTAAAAAACTTATAATACATGTCAAAAACTTGTAGTATATATTAAAAACTCATAATACATGTTGAAAGCTCATAATACAGGTTGAAAACTCTTAATACAAAGCAAAAGCTTGTAATACAGGTTGAAAGCTTGTAATACAAGTCAGAAGCTTGTAATATGTGGTGAAAGCTTGTAATACAGTTTGAAAGCTCATAATATAGGTTGAAAGCTCGTAATACAAGTTAGAATCTTGTAATACGTGTTGAAAACTTGTAATATAGTTTGAATGCTCATAATATAGATTGAAAGCCCATAATACAAGTCAAAAGCTTGTAATGTGTTAAAAGCTCATAATATAGTTTGAAAACTCATAATACAGTTTGAAAGCTCTTCATATAGATTGACAACCCATAATACAAGTTTGAAGCTCGTAATACAGGTTAAAAGTTTGTAATATGTGTTAAAAGCTTGAAATACAAGTTTGAAGCTCACAATATAGGTTAAAAACTCTTAATACAGGTTAAAAGTTTGTAATATGTGTTGAAAGCCCATAATACAAGTTTGAAGCTCGTAATACAGGTTAAAAGTTTGTAATACAAGAAGTTTGTAATATATGTTGAAAGCAGTGTTGTGAAAAGCGTTGAGGTGAGGCGAGGTGCTCCACCAAAATCTGAGGTGAGGCGAGGTGCTCCACCAAAATCTGAGGTGAGGCGTAAGCCTCGAGGCGCAAAGCGTAAGTGTCAATTTTTTTTTAAACTTAAAAAAACTATAAAAATTATCTAAAATTATAAATAAATAAGAAATGTTTTATTGATGAAACACCAACCAACACGAAATAAAAAATCTCAAATAAATACGAAAAAAATATGAGATTAATATGTAAAAGTAACATTAATGCAACAACTTGATCTATGTAAGTATTTAAGAAATAAAATATGAGCATTCATTCAATAAAAAACTAACATTAACAACAAAATGCATATTAATACTAACAACATCAAGTCATAATTAGAAAATGCATGTTAACATTAACAACCAAATGTTAATGTATTTGTCCAAAACTCTTCAAAATGAGAGTGTTAACATTCACAATTACAACTGAAAGATCCAAAAAGCATATAAATGACCAATAGCTCTATGATATGAATTAGGGCCTAGGCTCTTGTTGTGTCTCGTCATCATCAATATCTAAGTCTTGAATATCATCATCTGAAGAATCCATATAAATAGGTTCTCCTTCATTTTCATTCTCTGATTCTTCATCATATACACTTTCTTCATCCACGTCCTCAGTTACTTCTTTTGCTTTTCTTTTTCTTTCAATAAGAAATCATGTATTAAATATTTATGTTATGTAATTAAAAATTACATTTATATTCATAGCTAGGTAAAAGAAATATAACTTTACCTCGATCTCTTGAAGATATGTCTTGCCTAGAAACCACTTTGTGAAACATGAGGTGAATGACTTTTTCAATAGGCACATGCTCAATGGCATTTATGTCAAAGTTCGGATCCAATCATGAATCCTCTAACCAATTGGGATCACTTGGCAACACTGGATCTTTCTTTTCCACAATTCACTCATCGTCTGAGTCTATATGATCTAGACATATAGGGTCTTTGGTAGCCCTCCTCTTCATATTTCTCTCTCTTAATTTCATATTGTACATTACAAAAACCAATGCATTCTTCTTCTCTTGTTCAAGTTTATTCCTTTGTTTTGTATGCACCTATAATTTCAAATCATTGATAATCAAATATAAGATAATTAAACTTATAAAAATATATTTCAAAAATAAAACACAAAGTTACAAACCAATGAGAAAGTACTCCAATTCCTCTCACAGCCCGATGCAGTGTATGTCAAACTTAGAATTCGAATTGCAAAATTCATCAACTCAGGATTTTCGTGCCCAAATGAACTCCACCAATCAGCTGCATTCAAATAAAATAATAAAAAAATGCTAAAAAAATTAAGAATGTCATAATTAACAAAAACATAAAAAAATATTGACAAATAACAACATAATTGCAAACTTACCAGGACTTTTTAATTTTCTTGTTGTAACAACTGCCTCTCTGCCAAACAAGCCCTTTGCCTTTTTAAATGTATCAATTTGTGTTGTAATTTTCAACCGAATATTTGCATCAGAAACTAATTTTTCAACACAATCATAAAAGTCACTCATAACTTCTCCATCAGGGTTGAAGTTGTCAGCATAATGAAAATGTGGATTTAAATAATAGGCAGCTGCATGCAAAAACTTATGAAATTGCAAGTCCCATCGTCTATCAATGATATCCCAAATAGGTTTATATTTTCTTGCGACATTGTCAAGGTTTGAAGCAATTTTCTCCTTCGCTCTATCCATTGCCTCATACAAAAATCTCATAGCAGGTTCGTCTGCATCAACGAGTCGCAACACTTTCACGAGAGTTAGTGTAGCTTTAATTGCATATGATATGGCAACCCAAAACTTATGATTATTAAAAACAATATAAAAAATGTTCTTAGCATAAGATTTCTTATAGTACTTAGATGATCTAAAATTTGAAGATAAGATCATCGACTTTAACTCTTTCTTATAACATCCAATACTATGAAGTGTGAGATATGTTGTGGCAAAACGAGTGACTGCTGGACGCAGAAGTTCTTTCTTCTTTGTGAATTTTCTCATTAAATTTAATACCTATGCATGTTTATAAATGTATCTTGTAATTTTTTTTGCTTTTTCCACTGTATCTTTAAAAATTGATATCTTTCCAATATCTTCTAACATAAGATCCAAGCAGTGGGCTGCACATGGTGTCCAAAAATATGTTTTTTTTGCTGTTAACATATTTCCAGCTGCCACATAATTTGGTGCATTATCTGTAATGAATTGCACCGCATTACTTTCACCAACTTCTTCAAACAACTTACATAAATTTGCACAAGTTTTTTCCATGTCGTTGATGTCAATGAACTTAAAAAATACTGTCTCAGATGAGTTGTTCACAAGAAAATTAATTAAGTTTCTTCCTTTCCCATTTGTCCAACCATCTGCCATAATACTGCAACCAACCTTTGGCCACTCTTTTTTGAACTCTTTTAAAATTTCATGAGTACAATCTACCTCGTCCTTCAAAATCCACGTTCCGATCTCGTGATAAGAAGGCAGTTTGAACCCTTGTCCATAATTTGCAATAGCTTCTACCATTGCACCAAAATATGGACTGTTGCAAAGATTAAATGATAAGGCATTTGCATAAAAAATCTACCAATGGCATGAAATACATTTTTTCTTTCATTCCTTTTGAAAGCAGTGTTTATTGTGGTTTGTCGTGCTTCTTTGTTCACAAAAAGGTCCATATGACCAGCTGCACTTATTTTTGCATTACTACCTGATCCACTAGCTTCTTTATTCACATTATCGCCGGTTGATGATCCAAAATAAACACTTCTCCCTATATCCAACTTATTTTGTTCTAACTCTTCTTTCTTTAGCCTCTGATCCTTTAGATGATTCTGAAAAAATCTTTTCACGTCAGGTGGAATCGCTTCGCACATGCTTACACCATGCTTTGTGCCAGCTAAGTGATGTTTTAGCCTATAGATGCCTCGTGTAGTCTGTTTATGACAGTAATTGCAAATTACATGTCCTACGAGTTTGAGATCTTTAGTAGGATTTGGAACTTTAACTCCATGATCCCATCCTACATCTTTTGCCATTGTTCAACTGCAAAAATACATAACACAAAATATATATTAACATCAATCCTAGAAAAAAACATAATTGACGAGAAAAAAATAATAAATATAATTAGGTTAGTTTTTTAATTGGGTCTCAAAGTTCATTCAATAATGCACACTTATAGCCACACACACACATAGTAGAGATAGAGTGGAGGTATTTGCATAAAAAAATCTACCAATGGCATGAAATACATTTTTTCTTTCATCCCTTTTGAAAGCAGTGTTTATTGTGGTTTGTCGTGCTTCTTTGTTCACAAAAAGGTTCATAGGACCACCTGTACTTGTTTTTGCATCACTATATGATCCACTGTTGATGATCCAAAATAGACACTTCTCCCCATATCCAACTTGTTTTGTTCTAACTCTTTCTTCTTTTGCTTCTGATCCTTTAGATGATTCTGAAAAAATCTTTTCACATCAAGTGGAACCGCTTCGCATATGCTTACACCATGTTTTGTGCCAGCTAAGTGATGTTTTAACCTATAAATGCCTCCTGTAGTCTCTTTATGACAGTAATTGCAAATTACATGTCCTACGAGTTTGAGATATTTAGTAAGATTTGGAACTTTAACTTCATGATCCCATCCTACATCTTTTTCCATTGTTCAATTACAAAAATACATATAACAAAATATATATTAACATCATGCATCCACATTACATGAAAACAAATGCAAAATAGACAAATGGAACCACAACCAAAAAGGCCAAATAAGCCTATCCATGATTTGACACAATCATTTTATTTAATTATGGTTGCTCCATTACAATCCTGGTATATAAGCTATATAGGAATCCTAGAAAAAAACAGAATTGAGCAACATGAGTTACACTGCTCATGTGTGCCTAAGTAATAAAAACAAAACAATGACGGCATACATAACTCTTCTGTAATGTAACATACTAATATAGAAGATGCTAAAAGTTGCAAATCTATCAAAATATAATGTGAGTTGAAAGGTCCTTTAAGTAATTTGTCCATCTTAACCAGGTTTGGTCCGTTGCAGGTTTTGTAAACCAAACCCATGATTGTGATCTCTTTAGTTCTTTTAGTTGAAAACACATACCACATTCAAACTTGTCATGTTTAGTCAGATTTTTAAAGAAATCTAAAAATCAGCATACTGTATTACACTAAAATTTCAACATAAGTATTGATGTACTGTACTTTTTTTAACTAGTCTCACTAGTATTAATGTATCTAAAAATGATAATTAATAAATTAACAACTAAATTTTAATCTAAATACAAGAAATAAAAATTCTAAAAATGAAAATAAACTTAACAAGAAAATGTAACAAGAAAATGATGGTAAATGCAAGCAAAACAATAAGACACCCGATGCAGAGAACTATTAGTAGTGATGCAAACACAGATTAGCAACTAAAAGTAAAGATACAAGTTCAACAATCCACAAGAATGTATTACAATCCTAATCGATTCAAACATTTGCATGAATTTTTTTACAGAACAAAGCAACGTAAAATAGAGAAAGATATTACATACGAAAAGGATAAAAAGGGAGAAACAAAACAGAACTGTTAATGAACCAACACCGTAATCCAGCAAACTACAAAAATCGTCAACGCACAAAGCACAATCAACAAAACTAAAGCAGAACCGGCTCCAACCCCCCCCCCCGTCGACAAGGCCAATGGCAGGGGGGTTGGAGCTCCCTGCCAAAAAAGCAAGAAGGGCAAGGGGTGCAAAGCCCCTTGCCTGACGACAAGGTGAGCGACAGGGGGCGGAGCCCCTTACCGAAAAAGAAAGAGACAGGGGGCTTCGCCCCCCTGTCGGTCGACCAAGAGAGAAAAGCAGAGGGGGGGAACCCCCTGCCCGCGAAAGGCGACGATAGGGGGCACCGCTTCCCTGTCGGTCGACCCCAAAAGAAAGGCAAGGGGTAACCCCTTGTTGACGAGAGGCGACGACAGGGGGCAGAGCCCTCTTGTCGGTCGACCCCAAAAGAAAGGCAGGGGGTAACCCCCTGCCGATGAGAGGCGACGACAGGGGGCTCTGCCCCCTTGTCGGTCAACCCCTCAAAAGAAAGGCAGAGGGTAACCCCCTGTCTGACGACAAGGTGAGCGACAGGGTGCGAAGCCCCCTACTGAAAAAGAAAGAGACATGAGAGAAAAGCAGAGGGGGGAACCCCCTGCCCATGAAAGGCGACGACAGGGGCTCCGCCCTCCTGTCGGTCGACCAAGAGAGAAAAGCAGAGGGCGGGGGGGGGGGGGGACCCCCTGCCGACGAGGGGCGAAGACAGGGGGCTCTGCCCCCATGTCGGTCGACCCCTCACGGAGAAGAAACAAAGAAGAGGGTTTACTTGTCACCGAAAAACGCAGAGGAAAGGCAGCATCGGGGATGTCGGTAGAGGTTGCCGGAACGGACGGCGGTGGCGGTGAGTCGTTGACGCCCTCGCAACAAAGAAAAGAACACGGTGGTGGCCGACGCCTTCTCAGCAGAGGAAAGAAGAAGGTGGAAGAGGCGATGACCGACGGCGGGTGGTGGCCGACGACCGCGGTTGCAGGGGACAGAGTGGAGAGAGAAGGGGGGAGGGATTTTGCCGCTCGCTCGAGGCGCCTGTGTCTTTTTTAAAGACACAGGTTCTCTATCCTTCGAGAATACGGGCCCGGATCCGGGTCGGACTCGGGTCCGGGCCATCCGTTTTTTTAATGCGCGCCTCACGTTGAGGCCTGCCTCGCCTCAAGGCGCATGAGGCGTACGCTTTTATGGTTTTGCGCTTTTTGAGTGCGCCTCAATGCAAAAAAGGCTCTCACCTCGAGGCGAGGCACACTTTTTGTGCCTTGAGGTGCGTTTTTAACAACACTGGTTGAAAGCTTGTAATACAGTTTGAAAACTCATAATACAGGGTGAAAGCTCGTAATATGTGTTGAAAGCTCATATTATGTGTTGAAAACTCATAATACAGGGTGAAATCTCGTAATATGTGTTGAAAGCTCATAATACAGTTTAAAAGCTTGTCATACAGGTTGAAAGCCGGCTAGCACCCTCGCCCTGACTCATAATTCCACCCTCTATCCCCGCACGGGTTTTGATTTTAACCTCCATCCTTGCTTCCATCCTCGTTTCATGTCCATCTCCGATCCAAACAGGGCGAGGCCGGACGGGGCCTCGTTTTCCTTCAGTCCACTGTCATCCCTAAAAGAGTATTTTAGCATTTCACTAATGGGGATCGGGGATAGGGCGTTGCGGGGGAAAGTGCAAGTCCATCTCCACATGGGTTTTGATTTTAACCTCCATCCCCATTTCATGTCCTCCATCCTCGATCCAAACAAGGTAAGGCATAGCGGCGCCCCATTTTTCTTTGATCCACTTTCATCCTTAAAGCCTGTAATACATGTTAAAAGCTCGTAGTATAGGTTGAAAACCTATAATATAGGTTGAAAGCTCGTAATATAGGTTGGAAGCTTGTAATACTGGTTAGAAACTTGTAATACAAGTTTGAAAACTTATAATACAGGTTAAAAGTCCATAATACAGGTTTGAAAGCTCGTAATACAAGTTGGGAGAATAAGTTATCATTTTATGCATTGCGAAGTACATGTGATAATACACGTAAATCAAGGTAAGTGAATAACTTATTTATTTTATGTATAGCGAAAGAACACAACCACACACCCAATATATTTCTCCAGAAATGAATGATATCATATTTTCTTAGAAAATATGAACATACAAGGTATTTTTCAATGAAATCTCTATCTATCTATCTATCTATCTATCTATCTATATATATTCTCATAAATATATATAAAGTATTTTCTTGATATATATATTTCCATAAATATATATATATATATATTTTTATTTTTTTATATATTTTACGTGAAAATATATATATATATATATTATTTTATATTGCATATCGAACACATGTGAGTTTATTGAAACATAAACAAATCATATGCGAGTACAAGTGCAACAAGAATATGAATTTAATGTCGAACTACGAGCTTTTGGTATAGAATTTACCTCGTGGGGCGTGTCTGAAAGAGACGAAAAATTTTCAAAATATCTCGAGAGAATTTTCCTCTAAAATACTATGCGTAGTGGTGAGTGAGCACGATCATATGTTGAGGTGGATGATCGAACCTGACTTTGTAAGGAACCGGACCGGATAAGAGTCCGAACCGGGTTACTAGGAGGGGAAACCGAGCTAAGGGGACTGAACCGGTCCAAGGGCAGGTGGGTGGTTTGGTAAAAAACCGGACCGAACCAAGTAGGGTTCGGTTGGTGGGCTAGGAAAAAAAGGACTGGGTATTGGCTGGGGTCAGCACTTAGGTGGTGGCTGAGAAAGGAAAAAGGAAAGGTGTGTAAGAAAATGCAAGAGTTACATTCAGCTGAAGGTGGAGAGAGGAAACAAGAGAGAGAGAAAGAGATGCTCAAAAACGGCAGCCAGGCTAAAGTGATGCCTAGCCCTAATCTCATATATAAAACATGTATTACAACAGGTTTATAATACAAAGAAATTACAGGATTGCCATTACATAAAAAAATACATTCTTAATATAAATAGATGCACGGATCTGGATCCAGATCCAGTGACATCAGAGACATATTTTATTAAGGTGTTGGTTGCAAGTGGTGCATCCACCAAAATGGGAGAGAGATAGAGAGAGAGGAAGAGAGAAGGCGCTGGGGTGTTGACACGTGGGTATTTTAAAAACAACATTTGATCAAGTTTAAAAGATATTTGGTGAGTTTTGAAATGGATGGGTCTAAAATGGTGGTAGATCAGATCTAGATTCAGTTGGTTAGATTTTTTTTAGGGGCTGGTTTCACTAACTAGGTCTTAGTGAAACTAGGTTCTCTATATTACATATATTTCCTAAAAGGGACTTCTCAAAAAGAAAAATTCAAGGAAGTATTTTCTATAAAACAAAATCTTGTTATTTATGTATAAAAGAAATGGTTGACTTGGACGACTATGACCCTGAGGTGAAAAAATATCTTGGTATCCGACCCAAAATTATCATTTTACCCTTAAAACTTGCCAATCATGTTCCGAATGCATTTAAACTTTGATTTTGACGAAATCAAGACCGTTCTTTGTAGAATTTTGATACGAATGAAATCACTGGTTCAAAACTCATAAAACAGACCTTCAAAATTATGATTTTGCCCTTAGTATTGTCGGGCATGCCTTAAGCTCGTACGAATTCCGTTCTCTTCGAATTTTTGATGTGAATGCAACCATGCATTCAAAAATCATAAAATAAGTTATCAAAATATCTATTACTTAGATATTATAATTTATCAGGAATATTGAAGTCATCGGGTGTTACATTCTCCTTGTCTTGGAGTTGTCTTTTTAGATTGGCCCTTTTGAGCATTCCTTGATCTTTTGATTTGCTTTGTAAGGGTTAAAACATAGGGGGAGGTTAAGCACATAATTGGTTTTTTATTTGCTTTGTAAGGGTAAACACTTGGGAGATAACATGCAATAACATCATTTTACTAGAGACAGAGCTAAATCAGTCTTTTTTAATGTGTAAAAATGCCAATTTACTAAAGGCAGAAGTAATTTGGTCTTTTCAATGGGAAAAATCATCATTTTCAAAGTTAGTCGTCTTCTTTTGTCTAAAAACATCCCTTTGTGATGGGTTAAACAATCATTTTTCATGGTCTAAATGGTTTTGATCATCTGCTCTAACGGTAGTTAACCTGGAGGACAGATGTGGAAAGGTTAACAAAAAGGTGGGGATGAGCTTGGGGATTGTTACAAGGCAGGGATGGATTGGGTATGCCTTGCAAGACGGATGATTTTGTTAAAACTCCTTTAGTTTAACACTTTGTAAGAGATTCCCATATTTTGATAGGTTTCTTCTCTTCAAACTTCTCAGCATTGTCTTATTTAGCTGGGATCTTTGTTTTTGCCAACAATGGGTTCCAAGTCATACTCAGTATTCACCATTGAAGTCATATCTTGAGTCTGTTCTTTGAGCTATGGCAAAATGGATGTGGAAAAGTTCATTTTGCAAAGCTTCATTTTTTTTAAATCAACTTTTAACTTTAGTTTCCTCCTTCCTTGTTTTTGTCTCCTCTATGCTAATGACTTTTACATTTTCCAATATAGTACTGTATGCATATTCCATTTCAGTTTGGTTTCTTTCCATTTTTCTCTAACGATCATTTCTGTACACTTGATGATATTGATCTAATATTTTAAATGCAGGAATGAGACACATGAAGTCATCAAGTATTTAGAATTCTGTGTCCACCGATTGCAAAATGAAGACCCTGCTGTGCACAACTTGTTGCTTGCATTTTATGCAAAGCAGGTGATAGGAATAAAATAATACCGTAGTCTTATGTGCCGTTACTGTATAGTTCACCTTACAAGCTTCTGGTAAATGTCGTAAGGAGAGTCTGGAATTTCTACATTAGCGCTAGCTATTAGTGCTAGGGTTTTTTAATTGCTTGCCAAGCATTATCTTCACGTGTGTTTTCAGTTCTGAAAATGTGAAGATATTCCTTTTCTTATGAAAGGTGGACCTTTGTCCGACTCTAGATTTGATGTTCAAATGTGTCTGTATTTTTATTGTTTCTACTGTTTTGGGCAATTCTCTCTCTCTCTCTCTCTCTCTCTCTCTTAATAATTTGTCTGTAACACTTACCAGTTTTGATTATTTAATGGGTTGGAGTTAAGGCATTGTTGTACCTAAATTTGAGTCCTGGTTTGAATTGGATAGACCTTTGAATTTTATAAACCTAGAGGTCACATGTCATTAGCTAAGAACCTTTGAGACTTTGTGATCCAAATCCATAATTTGTTATGCCTGGATCTTGGCTGAATTGGATCATTTTGGGTCACTTTGTGTTTGTGAGTGCACATGGAGTGTGCTTGTGTATGTGCATGTGTGTTGGGTAGGTGAAGGGTGTGTGTGTGGGGGGGGGGGATGTCATAGAGTAACCTAATGATCACCTTAACAGAGTCCATTGCAAGGACTATTTTGACTAAAGCAAAAACTGGTGTTCTTTGAAATCTTGAAATGTTGAGTATTTTCAAATAGCAAAAGCATAAGGTCCTCTTTCTGAGAACTTATTTTATAAATCTTATAGATATCACAAGGACTTGTAATTGGTATCATTCTCTGTTTTCAGGTACAAACCTGTTTCTGTGTAACAGTGTTTTTGTTTTTAGTTAATTCTGGTTGTCATCTAAAGTTAGGCTTCACTCTAGCAATATGCTAAAAAGGTTGATGCTCATAGTTACCTGATGCTTTATAGATTCCATGCTTTGCTTTGATAATCTTCCATGTATTTGTATTACTTATGAATTTTCTAAATTATTTAATTATCAATGCTTATTTTTTGAATTCTAACAGGTGGATGAAAGTGCCCTATTGCGGTTTCTTCAATGCAAATTTGGTAAAGGTCGAACAACTGGGCCTGAATATTTTTACGATCCCAAGTATGCACTGCGACTATGCCTTAAAGAAAGGCGAATGCGTTCCTGTGTTTACATTTATAGCATGATGGGCATGCATGAAGAATCGGTGGCTCTTGCTTTGAGGGTAATAATGTTATTTGAATTTGCTTCTTTTCGTTCTGTTTTCTCATACTGCATGCTCTTGGGATTGTCTATTTTTTTTATGTGGTGTTTACCATATTATGTTAGTTTAAACGGTAGTCCTGGTTTAATTACTGTAGAAATCACGTTGGTCCATGACGAACACTACTACACATTTAAACTCTCTAGTTCATATAAAAGCAAAAGCAAATATCTTTAAAAATTTTACTAGGACCTAAGGGCTTGTTTTGTGTGCCACAGAAACCCTTGGGTTTTTGTAGAAATGCATGCAACCCCTTGCGTTTCCATGGGGCCTACCATGGCAACGAAACGCGTGGTCCTCTTTCCCCACATAAAGAGGAGCTCATTTTTAACAGGCCACCCCTCCTTTCTGCAGTAACACTTCCTGTTTTGGAGTTGGGAGGAGGCGGGTGTCAGACTTGTATTTGCAGATGAGACCTTTGTGGCAGGTGGTTCTGTGGAGCTCTCTCTCATGGCACACAAATGTGTCTTAAGTAAAAAAAAATGGAGAAAAGTACCCGTGTCTTACAAGAATAACCAGGCATGTGTATAGATTGGCTCTTAAGCTCATGGTGCTTCAAGACTAAACATTGACCTATTTATTAGGGGACTTTGGATGAAATGTGCATAAATATGTAATAGAGATATTGTAACTAATAGTTGGGAACTATGTCACATGGGTGCGGGTGTGGGGATTCGACACTTCAAAAAAAACCCGGGTGCGGGGGTGTGGCAGGGGCAAAAATGTAAAAAAAAATTATATATATATATATATATATGTATATCATGTATAGTCTATATGTATGAATGTATGGTAGCTGTTAAGGTCCATGACATTTATGCCCAACTTACTTTTTACCATTTTTTTATCTTATATGGTTGTCCCCAAAGATGAAAGTGATGAGTTGTGGAGCCTGATTAATTGTTTTTGCCCTTGCAGGAAGGGGGGTCTAGGGGGGGGCGCCCCTGGCGGGGGGTTATAGGGGGGCAGCCCCCCCCCCCCCCCCCAAAGAATTTTTTTAAATTCCACAGCCCATTTCATAGGGCAATTTTTTTTTTAATCCAAAAAAATGGACAAAAATGACCCTGGGTGCGGTCAACGCACCCAGGGTCGGGTTGACCGCACTCGGTGTCGCACCCGCATCGAATCCCTGTGACATAGGTTGGGAAGTACATGGTATGCTTGACGCATGGGTCATTGCAAGACACTAGCTTGTATGATCACAATATTTATAACAATACGTCTATTTCTATATAGATTGCTAGTTTCACTGGCTTTGAGAGGAAGACCACACTTTTTCCAGTTGTTATCAAGATGCATTTACTTGAAAGCATATGTATGTATATGAGAGTGTGTCTATGTTGTGCATGTGTTTGTTTGTTTATGCACACATTGCTAAAATACATGTAATCAATATATATATATATATATATTCAATCATACCTGATAAGGGTATTCCTGTAATTCTTCCCAATAGGGGCATTGTAGTCTTTTTTTATTTTTATTTTTATTTTTCTTCTTATTTTCCTTTTTCTTTCTTTTATTTTTTTTGTTTTCTTTTTCCTAAAATGCATTTAATGCATTCACATTGGGGTCCCAACTAGGAGTCGTTGGGCCTCCCAATCTGGTCTCTCTCTCTCTTACTTTTCTCCCTCTCTCTCACTCCTCCTTGCCTATAAATAAGTGGGGTCTCCCCCTTTGTAAAGCATTAGCTTCTTGAAGTCCTTTCTTGCATTTATAAGAATTTATGTTTGCAAGCCATTGTTGGCTTATGTGTATGTCCTTTTTGGACTTGTTCTTTGCTTTCTATATGTGAATGTCCATTGTAGGACATTGTTTTTATTTTCGCATATTTCATTACATGGTATCATAGCCAAGTGTATGCTCTTGATTCTTGATATAGCTAGTTTTCTAGTTATATTTTTCATTTTGTATTTCTCTTTCTTGGTTTTTCTTCTTGAGTTTAAAATGGAAGGAGAACAAAAGATCGATCTCTCATTCAAACTTAATGGTTCCAACTACATGATGTGGGCCGCCGCTATGGAGAACAACCTCAAGGGTAAAAAGCTTTGGGGATACGTCATGAGCACTATTCCGGAACCGCAACTCCAACTCACCAAGATGGATGGTGATCAAGAAAAAACTCTTGAAGGAAATGCCCGCATGAAGGCCATTGAAGATCACCAATCTAAAGTGGAAGATTGGGATAACAAACATGCAAAAATTTGTGCTTGGTTCATGAACAATGTGGAGCTTAAAATTTGAGCCAACATTGCTAAATTTTGGATGGCAAATGAAGTATGGTTCTTTATGAAAGGTATGTATACTCAAAAAGACCTTGCTCGTCAATTCTTTCTCCAAGAAAAAATCCAGACTATTAAGCAAGGGGAATGGGTGTAAGAGATTACTTTAGCACCCTTGGACCCTTATGGGATGAACTATCTCTACTAGAACCAAAGTGGGTTTGTAGTGAAGATGTGGAACTAAAAAGAGAACAAATGGAAAAAGAACACTTTTTCCAATTTCTACATGGGCTTAGGCCCAAATATGAACAAGTTAGATCTTCCCTACTTCATAGATCTAAGCCCCTTCCTTTGGAAGATGCTATAGCCGAAATATGCCAAGAAGAAACTCGTCTTGGCATGATTAAGGGAGGAGATGAAGTTTTGGCTGTGTCTAAACCCGTCAATCATGTAAAAGCCTATAAGCCTCCACACTTTGAGAGAAAAAATAACTATAATGGCAACTATAGAAAAGCCATTTGCCATCATTGCCAAGAACCGGGTCATATAAGACCTAATTGCCCTAAGCTAAATGAAGCACCAAAAAGTAAGGTTGCCTCCGTTGAAGAAATTACTCAAAAGGAGGAGACTATCAAAGAGAAGGAGTCCTTCTCTCTTGCTCAACTATCGAAAGCACTTTAAATTCTACTCAAATCGCCATCAACTTCGGGTGGCGCCATAGCTTATTCTTCTCCTCCAGGTATGTCTTCTTGGATTCTGGAGCTTTCTTTCATATGAACCCTCTTGAAAATGGGCTTTCCGATTTATGTAATAACTCTAAAAACTCTTATGTTTTAACCGTCGATGGCACATCTTTACAAGTAAAAAGTTTTGGAACTTTAAAGTTTTTCAATGATTATTTTGTGCCAAACGTAAGAGTGGTGCCTCATCTTAATTTAAATCTCCTTTCTGTTTCTCAAATATATGATCATGGATGTGAAATCTCCTTTTCAACTAAGGATTGCTCTATATAGGATTTCCGGTCCGGGAAGCAGATTGGGCAAGACCATAAGAGGGGAGATCTCTATTATATGAGCAACTTAAAACTTCCACTAACTCTTTTTGTAATCATGTCCAAGATAAAAATATTGAAACTTGGCACCAAAGACTTGGACATCCAAGTTTCTAAAAAATGTACTTTCTTTTTGGAAAAAAATTTTGTAATGAGAAACATTTTGTTTGCAAGAATTGTATTTTTGAAAAAATGAAATCCACTCCTTTTTCAAATAGAACTTTTGTCTTCAAAAGACCTTTTGAGTTAGTCCATTAGGATGTTTGGGGGCCTTCTTCGGTCATATCGAATGGATGATACTTCTATTATGTTACTTTCATTGATGACTACACTAGATATGTGTGAATCTATTTTCTTAATTTAAAATCCGAAGTCTTTGACTTCTTCAAGAAATTTCATATGATAGTCAAAAATCAATTTTCAAATAATATCTCTACTCTTAGATCCGATTCTGGTGGAGAATATCTATTAAATGAATTTCAAAATTATTTGGAAACAAATGGAATTTGTCATCAAAGATCATGTTCTAGGACTCCTCAACAAAATAGTCTAGCCGAAATAAAGCATAGACACATTTTGAAAACCACTAGGACAAATTTTATTTCCAAAGAAATTCCAAAAAGTTTTTGGGCCGAAGCCGCTTTAACTTCAACTTGATAAATAGAATGATATTTTCATCTTTACAAAATACATCTCCATATGAAAAATTATTTGAAAGAACACCTGATTTCAATACATAAAAGAGATAAATTATCTCGTAAAGCTATTGAACGTGTTTTCTTAGGATATGGAGAAAATCAAAAGGGTTTTAGATGCTTCGACTTTGAAAATAACAAACTATATATATCTAAAGATGTAACCTTTTTAGAAAATGAAAATTGTTTTGAGAAAACTAAAGATATTGACGAAAGCGAATATGCTTTCTTATTTGATCTTCTCTCTCAAGAAGATGTGACTCAAGAAGAGAAAATCTCAAATGATTTGTTGAATGATCTAGAGGATATTCCTCTTAACAATGTTGAAAATGAAAGTGATAGACCCATCCAAACCTATGTTAGGCGTGGTCAACAAGTTCCCATGAGTGCCTTAGAAAAATACTCTCAAGGTTCCAACCAGAGTTACCGGAAGCGCCTAGGTAAAAGGGGAAGCGCGCTTCCCTTTTATGGGAAACACACTTCCCCATTTTTTTCATTTTTTCGCTTCCCCCTCGCTTCCGGTTCACTTCATAGGTCGCTTCCGGTTCGCTTCCTAGGTCGCTTCCGAGACGGTTCAGAATTTTCTTCTAAGTTGTCCCATGCTTCCCCACTTCCTAAATTTTTGAAAGTGCCTTGCTTTCCGCTCCCGCTTCTCGTATCGCTTCTCGTTTCTGCTTCCTCGACTGGTAACTCTGGTTCTAACATAGAAGAAACCTCTTTAAGGAGATCCGACCGAATCTCCAATCCTCCTAATAGGTTTGTTTCCTATGAGTCTCTAACACCAAAGTATAAAGCGTGTCTAATTGCATTACACTCTTTTCATAAACCTTCACATTATAATGAAGCCAAAAACATTCCCCAGTGGGTTGAAGCCATGAACTTAGAACTTAGTGCCCTTGAAAAGGCAAAAACTTGGGAAATAACCTCATTACCCACTGGAAAGAGTTCTATTGGATGTAGATGGGTCTTCAAAATTAAAACTAAAAGTGATGAGTCATTAGAACGCTATAAAGCTCGGTTGGTAGCAAAAGGATACGCTCAAGAATATAGTATAGATTATGAAGAAATCTTCGCTCCCGTAGCTAGGATGACTAGTGTTAGGACTCTTATTGCTTTTGCGTCAGTTAAAAAATAGCCTATTTATCAATTAGTTGTTAAGAATGCATTCCTAAATGGTGAATTAAATGAAAAGGTTTACATGGATCCTCTAGTAGGAGTATGTATTGGTGAAAATAAAATTCTCAAACTTAAAAAGGTATTATATGGTTTAAAGCAAGCTCCAAAAGCATGGCATGATGGATTTAGCAATGTAATGACAAGTTTGAATTTTCGCTCATGCTATACTGACACTGCTTTGTTTGTGAAAAGTGCAGGGTCTTCAGTAGTTATTCTACTACTTTATGTTGATGATATAATCATCACTGGAAGTGATGAGCAAGGAATCAATGATATTAAGAAAGTTTTAAAAGAGAATTTTGACATGTCTGACCTTGGTTTCTTAAGATATTTTTTAGGAATTGAAGTAGCGTACTCTCTCCGAGGGTACATTCTCTCTTAGATAAAACTTACTGCTGACATTTGTTCCAAGTCTGGCATCTCCGATGATAAGAAGACAGAAACATCTGAAGTTATCAATGCAAAGTTAAGGTTGGAAGATGGAACACTCCTCGAGGATCCTACTCCCTACCGCCAACTTGTTGGGTCTCTGACCTACTTATCCATCACTCGGCCAAATATAGCTCATGTAGTTCACTCAGTCAGTCAGTTTCAACATGCACCTACAACTGTGCACATGATTGCAGTCTTAAGGATAGTCAGATACATAAAAAACACCATAACTTAGGGAGTTTTTCTTTCCTCTTCGTCATCACTTGATTTAATTGCTTATACTGATGTTGATTGGGGAGAAAACCCCAATGATAGAGACTCAACTACTGGTTTTTGTGTTTTCTTAGGTGACTCTACGATTTCTTGGAGATGCAAGAAGCAGTACAAAGTATCATTGTCCTCAACAGAAGCAAAGTATCGTGCAATGACCACTACAACCATGGAGCTTGTGTGGCTTAGAAGTCTCCTCAGTGATATGGGCATAGTCATCTCTACTCCTTCGAAGATGTGTTATGACAACAAAAGCGCAATCTATATCGCAAGCAATCACACCTTCCATGAGCGTACTAAACACATCGAGATGGATTGTCACTACGTTCATGATGAATACCTAAGAGGAACCATAGCACTGCATTACGTTACATCCGAGTACCAGTTGGCGGACTTCACTAAAACCATTGCTGCTCCTCGTTTTATGTTCCTTCTCTACAAGCTTTCGATTATATGCCCATAAAGCTTGAGGGAGGGTGTTAAAATACATGTAATCAATATATATATACATATATTCAATCATACCTGATATGGGTATTCCTGTAATTCTACCCAATAGGGGCATTGTAGTCTTTTTTTATTTTTGTTTTTTTTATTTTCCTTTTTCTTTCTTTTATTTTTTTTGTTTTCTTTTTCTTAAAATGCATTTAATGTATTCACATTGGGGGTCCCAACTAGGAGTCGTTGGGCACCCAACGGTCACAATTGTGACCGTTGGGAGCCCAACGACACCTTGTTGGGCCTCCCAATGTGGTCTCTCTCTCACTCTTCCTTGCCTATAAATAAGTGGGGTCTCCCCCTTTGTAAAGCATTAGCTTCAAAAATAAGAATTTATGTTTGCAAGCCATTGTTGGCTTATGTGTATGTCCTTTTTGGACTTGTTCTTTGCTTTCTATATGTGAATGTCCATTGTAGGACATTGTTTTTATTTTCACATATTTCATTACACACACACTCGTAGGTATTTGTTATTCACATCACTAGGGGTGCATCTAGCAGACTTGGATCTTTGGTCTGAGGCCTCTGCCCCCCTCCCTCCATTGGCCAAAAATCCTTAGATTAGCTTTGTTTTGAGGACCTTTATTTTGATGGGAGATTGGTATAATGAAATCAAAGCGCTCTCACACACCTTACACGAGGCAAAAAAACAACCCACAATGAGTTCAAACACAAGAGCCACTAAAGGTCAAAGAGAAAAGCACTCAACACTTCAAAAATAATATCTTTATTGAAGAACAAATGCACAGATTACAAAGGGACAAGAAGTCCCTATTTATACATACAAGAGGGCAAGACATGGCCATAATAGTCATTGCAGAGGCCCCAACAGCTATATGGTCATTTGACCATATTGCCCTCAACAATAAATAAAAGGACAAAACATACAAATATAGAAAAATACAAACCCCTAATGGGCTGAGCCTATTATATGGAAAAATGACCAAAATACCCCTAGTGGGTATTCCTTATTACAAGATTAGAAAAACATATATCTATACACGTATATATGTGTACTATACAAGAACTATATTTTAACACCTCCCCTCAAACTCACGATGCCACAACCAAGTGTTTGCCATGAAATTATTGAAATCTTGGAGATGGAAGCGCCTTAGTGACGAAGTCTGTCAATTGATACTCAAATGGAACATATGACAATGTAATGGTCTTCTTCAAAAACTCTTATCTAACATAGTGACAATTCATTTTTATGTGTTTGGTTCTTTCATATAACATGTGATTGCCAGGAATGTAGACAATGCTTTTGTTATCACAACATAATCTTGAGAGTTCTGCTATATGAACTCCCAAGTCTTCTAGCAATTATCTCAACCACACTAGCTCATAAATAGTAGTCGTCATATTCCGGTATTCTACTTTTGTAGAAGATAGGGACACATTTTGTTGTTTTTTGCGCTGCCACGATAATGAGTCGCCTACAAATATACACAAAACCTATGGTTGAGCATCGATCATTCACATCTATTCCCCAATCAGAGTCTGAATATACAATTACTTCTAATAGAGAAGAATATGATAAAAATAAACCATGATTAATAGTATTTCTAATATATCTAATAATCCTCATTACAACACTCATGTGTACTGTAGTAGGAGAATGTTGAAATTGACTAACAGAATGAATAACATGTGCAATATCAGGTCGAGTAATAGAAAGATAAGTTAGAGCTCCAATCATTTGTCTGTATGGAGTTGGATCCTTTAGAGGTTCTCCATCATTCTTCTTCATATTGACATTGATGACCCCTGTAGTATCAACTCGCTTTTCGTCAGTAAGTCCTGATTTTTCTATTATCTCAACTGCATATTTAGTTTGTGATAAGAAATAACCATGAGGTAAATATGCATCTTTAATGCCAAGAAAATAATGAATAAAGCCAAGATTTATCATATTAAAGTTGGCCTTAAGGACATCTTTGATATGACTAACTTTTTTGTTTATCACCTCCTGTGATAACCATATCATCCACATAGAGAAGTAGAATTATTGTCCATGCATCAGAAAACTTAACAAACAACACAGTGTCAATATAACAATATTGAAAACCTAGTTGAACCATCACACTAATAAAATGATCATGCAAAGCCTTAAGAGCTTGCTTCAAACCATACAAAGCCTTGCGAAAGTGAAGAACCTTTCCATGTGTCAATCCTAATCATGGAGGAGGTTCCATATATACTTCCTCATTAAGATTACCATTGAGAAAATCATTTTTTATATTTATTTGATAAATAGGTCATTTTCTAATAGTTGCTATAGAAATGAATGTACTAATTTTTGTCATTCTAGCTACTGGGGCAAATGTTTCCTCATAGTCCATTTCATAGTCTTCAATAGAACCTTTAGTCGATAACCTAGCTTTGTATCTTTCTAATATTTCATCACTTTTAGTTCTAATTTTATAAACCAATCTACACCCTATGGTTTTATTTCCTATAGGTAATGATTGAATTTCTCAAGTTTTTACCTTTTTTATGGCTTCTAATTCGTTGTTCATAACTTCAATCTATTCTCGGTATTTCTTAGCCTCATTATATGAAGATGGTTTTGCGTATGAGTAAATGACCATAAGACAAACTCTATACATAAGTTCAAAGGATTCATAGGAGACAAATCTACTAGATCTTCTAACACTAGATTGATCTATGTCTTGATTTAGATAATATTTTTCTAGGGCATATGGAGGAATATCATTGGTACGACGGGTATAGACTTGTATTTCATTGTGAGATTCAACTAAATTATTATGGGCATCATTGTCAATTTCATGTGCTTCATGAGTATCATTATTGTCATTCTCATGTGTTAAAATGTAAAACTGTACATATATATAATAATATTATTATATTATTATATATATAAATATATTTTTCATTTCTTTCTTTTCTGTAACTTTTTTTCCTTTATTTTTATTTTGTCTTTATGTCATCTAGTTCAGTTTGAACTAGAATAACAGTTGCTACTCAAGTCCTGTCCAGACTTGACTAGCAATAGAGCCGTTAGGACTGTGTTCAACTCTATTGAGTCCTCCTCTTTCCGCTGTGTATATAAAGGGGTGCAATTCCTCTTGTATTCTATTCTATTGCTTCTTAAGCAATTGGTCTTTCATATCAATAAAGAATACCTTTTTTTTTATTTTGTTTTCAGGCATACCCTTTTTTAAGGGTTATGTTTTAGTGTCATTCTTGACACTTTCCCTTGTGAATCTAAGCTCGTGTTTCGAAGATCCCTATTTCATTTCATGGTATCAGAGCTGCGAAAGTTTTAGATCTTGAGGAAAAACTGCCTCGGTTTTCGTGCCTGTTTGCAAAAGTGTTCGCCACTTGAAAAAAAGTGTTTTATCACTTCAATGGGGAAAATTTCACATCTTGTATTGTATTGTCTTCTTTCTTTTTCATTTCTCTTCTTGTTTCTCTTCTATCCATATTCCTTCTCTCCTTGTAATCAATGGATGACAATGATAAAGTCACCATCATGCCTATGAAACTAAGTGATACGAACTATGTAACATGGGCTTCAATCATGAAGCACCATATATGGGGAAAAGGCCTATGGGAGATTGTGGATGGTTCCAATTCGGAACCTATGCTATCTCTTACTAAAAAGGAGGGAGATAAAGAGGTCCCTCTATCAGCAGAAGAGAAAATCAAAGCTTTTGCCTCATACGAGAAGAAATGGAAAGAATGAAGAATATCTCATGCGAAGATAATGTCATGGCTTATCAATAACATTGACATTAAAAAATGCTCAAGTCTTGCCAAATTTGATCATGCCGATAAGGCATGGGAATGTTAAAATACATGTAATTCATATATATATATATATATATATATATATATATATATGTCTAAAATACCCGATAGGGGTATTTTAGTCATTTCACAAGTACCCGATAGGGGTACTTGTTTTCCTTCTTTTATTTTCCTTTTTGTTTTTTGTATTTTATATTTTTTATTTTATGTTTTTTTGCTCACACAAAGGGGCCCCACCATGGAGTCGATGGGGCCCCCAACGGTCACATTTGTGACCGTTGGGGGCTCCCAACGACTACATGGGGAGCCCCTAGGTGGCTCTCCTTTTAAGGCCTTTTGGCCATCCCCCCTCTCCTTCTTTTGTGTATAAATAGAGGTGAACCCCTCTTGTATTTTTTCACTTATGAGAGCTCTCTCTCTTTTCAATAAGAGACTTTTATATTTTTATGTTGTGTTGTCTCTTGTGGGTTTGGGTGTTAGCCCTTTTGTTTGTTCATTAGTGGATGTTGTAAGTGCTTAATGCACTCTTTGCTTTTCCGCATATTTTATTACATGGTATCAGAGCCTTGTTTATGCTCTTCTTCTTAATATAGCTAGTCGTGTAGCTATATTTTTTTCTTGTTGTATCTCTCTCCATTTACCCTCTTGTGAGTGTTTGAAATGGAAGGAGAACAAAAGATTGATCTCTTCTTCAAGCTCAATGGCTCCAACTACATGATGTGGGTCGCCGTCATGGAGAACAACCTCAAAGGTAAAAAACTTTGGGGATACGTTATGGGCACCATTCTGGAACCACAACTCCAACTAACTAAGATGGATGGTGATCAAGAAAAAGCTCTTGAAGGAATTGCCCGCATGAAGGTCATTGAAGATCACCAATCTAAAGTGGAAGATTGGGAAAGCAAGCATGCCAAGATTCTTGCTTGGTTCATGAACAATGTGGAGCTCAAGATTTGCGCCAACATTGCCAAGTTTCGGATGGCGAATGAAGCATGGTTCTTTATGAAAGGTATGTTTACTCAAAAAGACCTTGCTCGTCAATTCTTTCTTCAAGAAAAAATCCGGACTATCAAGCAAGAAGAAATTAGTGTAAGGGATTACTTTAGCACTCTTGGTCCCCTATGGGATGAACTATCTTTACTAGAACCTAAATGGGTTTCTAGTGTAGATGTGGAATTAAGGAGAGAACAAATGGAAAAAGAGCACTTTTTCCAATTTTTACATGGGCTTAGGCCCGAATATGAACAAGTTAGATCTTCCCTCCTACATAGATCTAAGCCTCTTCCCTTGGAAGTTGCCATAGCCGAAATATGCCAAGAAGAAACTCGTCTTGGCATGATTAAAGGAGGAGATGATGTCTTGGCTGTATCAAAACCCGGCAACCATGTGAAAGCTTAGAAACCTCCTTATTTTGGAAGGCAAAATAATTTTAATGGCAACTATAGAAAAGTCATTTGCCATCATTGTCAAGAGCCGGGTCATATAAGACCTAATTGCCCTAAGTTGAATGAAGCACCTAAAAATAAGGTTGCTTCCGTTGAAGAAGCTACTCAAAAGAAAGAGGAAACCACAAAAGGGAAGGAATCTTTTTCTCTTGCTCAACTATCGGAAGCACTACAAACTCTACTCAAGATACCATCAACCTCGGGTGTCGCCATAGCTTATTTCTCTCCTCCAGGTATGTCTTCTTGGATCCTTGACTCTGGAGCTTCCTTTCATATGAGCTTTCCGATTTGTGTAATAATTATAAAAACTCCTATGTTTCAACTGCCGATGGTACATCTTTACAAGTAAAAAGTTTTGGAACTTTAAACTTTTCAAAAGATTTCTTTGTGCCAAACGTGAGAGTTGTACCTCAACTTAATTTAAACCTCCTCTCTGTTGCTCAAATATGTGATCATGGATGTGAAATCTCCTTCTCAACTAAGGATTGCTCTATACAGGATCTCCGGTCCGGGAAGCAGATTGGGTAAGGCCATAGGAGGGGTGATCTCTATTACATGAGCAACTTGAAACTCCCTACTAACTCTTTTTGTAACCATGTCCAAGATAAAAATATTGAAATTTGGCATCAAAGACTTGGACATCCAAGTTTCTAAAAAATGTACTCCTTTCCATTTGGAAAGAAATTTTGTAATGAGAAACATTTTGTTTGCAAGAATTGTATTTTTGGCAAAATGAAATCTACTCCTTTTCTAAACCGAACTTTTGTGTCCAAAAGACCTTTTGAGTTAGTCCATTCGGACGTTTGGGGTCCTTCCCCGGTCATGTCCAAAGGAGGTTTCTCCTATTACGTTACTTTCATTGATGACTACACTAGGTATCTATGGATCTACTTTCTCAATTTAAAATCCGAAGTCTTTGACTTCTTCAAAAAATTTCATATGATAGTTAAAAATCATTTTTCAAGTAATATATCTACTCTTAGATCCGATTCGGGTGGAGAATATTTATCAAATGAATTTCAAAACTATTTAGAAGTAAATGGAATTTGTCATCAAAGATTGTGTCCTAGGACTCCCCAACAAAACGGCTTGGCCGAAAGAATGGATAGACACATCATGGAAACCACTAGGACACTCCTTATTTTCAAAGAAATTCCAAAGAGTTTTTGGGCCGAAGCGGCCTTAACCTCAACTTACTTAATAAATAGAATGATATCTTCATCTTTACAAAATACATCTCCATATGAAAAACTATTTGAAAGAACACCCGATTTCAATAGATTAAGAATTTTTGGATGCAAATGTTTTGTCCTTACACATAAACGGGACAAATTATCTCCTAAAGCTATTGAATGTGTTTTCTTGGGATACAGAGAAAATCAAAAGGGTTTTAGATGTTTTGACTTGAAAAATAACAAACTCTATGTATCCAAAGATGTAACCTTTTTGGAAAATGAAAATGGTTTTGTGAAAACTAAAGATATTGACGAAAGTGAATATGCTTTTTTATTTGATCTTCTATCTCAAGAAGATGAGACTCCTCAAGAAGAGGAAATCTCTAATGAGTCTTTGAATGACCTAGAGGATATTCCTCTTGACAATGTTATTGATGAAAGTGATAGACCAATCCAAACCTATGTTAGGCGTGGTCAACAAACTCAAATGAGCGCCTTAGAAAAATACTCTCAAGGATCCAACATAGAAGAAACCTCTTTAAGGAGATCCAGTCGGATTTCCAATCCTCCTAATAGGTTTGTTTCCTATGAGTCCCTAACTCCAAGATATAGAGCATGTCTAATTGCATTGCACTCATTTCATGAACCTTCACACTATAATGAGGCAAAAAACATTCCTCAATGGGTTGAAGCCATGAACTTAGAGCTTAGTGCCCTTGAAAAGGCAAAAACTTGGGAAATAACTTCATTACCCACTGGAAAGAAATCAATTGGATGTAGATGGGTCTTCAAAATTAAAACTAAGAGTGATAGTTCATTAGAACGTTATAAAGCACGGTTAGTAGCTAAAAGATATGCTCAAGAATATGGTATAGATTATGAAGAAACCTTCGCACCTATTGCTAGAATGACTAGTGTTAGGACTCTTATCGCCATAGCATCTGTTAAAAAATGGCCTATCTATCAACTAGATGTCAAGAATGCTTTCTTAAATGGCGAATTAACTGAAGAAGTTTATATGGATCCTCCACCAGGAGTGTGTATTGGTAAAGATAAAATTCTCAAACTTAAGAAGACATTATATAGTTTAAAACAAGCCCCAAAGGCTTGGCATGATAGATTTAGTAATGTAATGTTAAGTTTGAATTTTCGTTCATGTTATACTGACACTGCTTTGTTTGTGAAAAGTGCAGGGTCTTTAGTAGTTATTTTACTACTTTATGTTGATATGATCATCACAGGAAGTTATGAGCAAGGCATTAATGATATTAAGAAAGTTTTGAAAGAAAATTTTGACATGTCTGACCTTGGTTTCTTAAGATATTTTTTAGGGATTGAAGTAGTGTACTCTCCTCGAGGGTACATTCTCTCTCAGATGAAACTTGCTGCCTACATTTGTTCCAAATCTGGTATCTCCGATGATAAGAAGACAGAAACCCCAGAAGTCATCAATACAAAATTAAGGTTTGAAGATCGAACACCTCTCGGGGATCCTACTCCCTACCGGCAACTTGTTGGTTCTCTAACCTACTTATCCATCACTCGGCCAGACATAGCTCATGTCGTCCACTCTGTCAGTCAGTTTCAACATGCACCTACAACCGTGCACATGAGTGTAGTCTTAAGGATCGTCAGATATATCAAAAACACCATAACTAAGGGAGTTTTTTTTTCTTCTGCCTCGTCACTTGATTTAATTGCTTATACTGATGCAGATTGTGGAGGAAATCCCAATGACCGAGTCTCAACTACGAGATTTTGTGTTTTCTTAGGTGACTCTATGATTTCTTGGAGATGCAAGAAGCAACACAAGGTATCCTTGTCCTCAACGAAAGCGGAATATCGTGCTATGGCTTCTACAACCATGGAACTTGTGTGGCTAAGAAGTCTCTTCAGTGATATGGGCATTGTCATCTCTACTCCTTCGAAGATGTGTTGTGACAACAAAAGCGTAATCTATATTGCAAGCAATCACACCTTCCATGAGCGTACTAAGCATATTGAGATGGACTGCCATTACGTGCATGATGAATACCTAAGAGGAACCATAGCACTACCTTACGTCACATCTGAGTACCAGTTGGCGGACTTCTTCACTAAGGCCCTTGCTGCTCCTCGTTTTTTGTTTCTCCTTAACAAGCTTTCGGTTATATCCCCGTAAAGCTTGAGGGAGGGTGTTAAAATACATGTAATTCATATATATTTATATATATATATATATGTTTAAAATACCCGATAGGGGTATTTTAGTCATTTCACAAGTACCCGATAGGGGTACTTGTTTTCCTTCTTTTATTTTCCTTTTTGTTTTTTGTATTTTATATTTTTTATTTTATGTTTTTTTGCTCACACAAAGGGGCCCCACCATGGAGTCGATGGGGCCCCCAACGGTCACATTTGTGACCGTTGGGGGCTCCCAACGACTACATGGGGAGCCCCTAGGTGGCTCTCCTTTTAAGGCCTTTTGGCCATCCCCCCTCTCCTTCTTTTGTGTATAAATAGGGGTGAACCCCTCTTGTATTTTTCACTTATGAGAGCTCTCTCTCTTTTCAATAAGAGACTTTTATATTTTTATGTTGAGTTGTCTCTTGTGGGTTTGGGTGTTAGCCCTTTTGTTTGTTCATTAGTGGATGTTGTAAGTGCTTAATGCACTCTTTTCTTTTCTGCATATTTCATTACAGAGAATACCTTAAGAATATGCAAGAAAAAGTTTGAATGATGACACAAGAAGAGAAAACTATTCGTGAATATTACAATGGGTTGTCCGAACTTTGTGGAGAACTTTTCCTTTTAGAACCAAAGTGGCATTGTGCCGAAGACATCGAGATTCGTCAGAAACAACTCGATGCTGAACATTTTTACCAGTTAATCACTGGATTAAGGCCAGAATTTGAAACCACTAAATCGGCCCTCCTTCACCGGGAAAAAATTCCTTCTATTGTTGAAACTATTGAAGAGTTAACAATGGAAGAAAATCGTCTTCGGAAAGGTTCTTCAAAAATTGAAGATGATTCCGTTTTAGCCGTCTAGACCAGGGAATCATGTTCGATCATATAGGCCTCCTCACTTTAACCGACAAAATGGTGACTATGATAAGAAGAAAGTTATTTGTCATCACTGTCTTGAACCGAGACACTACAGGCCAGAATGTCCCAAACTTAAGGAGTTGAGAGAAAAAAGAGTTGCAATTGCTGGATCGGAGCCTAAAGATCAGGATGCATCAGTTTCCTTGGCCTAACTAATAAAGATTCTTCAGTCTCTCATCAAAGGTGCCTCTTCTTCATCTGAAGCTTCAACCGACGCAACAGTCTCATCTTTTTCTGATCCAGGTAAAATTTTTTGGCTCCTTGACTCTGGTGCATCTTTTCATATGACCCCAAATAATCAAAGTCTATCCAAATGTGTTAAAAATAAAACAAGTGTGCCAAAGGTCTTTACTGCTGACGGGACTTCTCCTGAAATAGAAGGAATATGAAATTTTGAAAAAATTTATAAAACAAAGAAGTTTTATATTCCAGAAATTAGACATGTTCCCAAATTAAATTTAAATCTTTTATCTGTATCTGAAATTTCTGATTATGGGTGTAATATTTCCTTTTCTTCTCATGGTTGTTGGGTACAAGATCGCCAGTCAGTCAAGCTGATTGAGAAAGACCATAGAGAAGGAGGACTCTATTACATGGATTTTTTGAAAATGCCGAAGAAAGCTTTTTGTTATAATATTCTGAAAATAGAGTTGGAACTGTGGCATAAGAGACTTGGTCCTCCACATATAGCCAAAATCCAACATTTTTCAAATCTAGAAAAATTTTGTAACTCTGAATCATTTGATTATAAAGATTGTATTCTCGGCAAAATGAAAAGATTACCATTTCAGAACAGAACATTTTTCTCTTCAAGACCACTTGAATTAATACACTCGGATGTTTGGGGTCTTGCACCAGTAATTTCTAAAGGAGGATTTGTTTACTATGTTATTTTTGTCGATGATTTCTCCCGACATACATGGATTTACTTTTTCAAACATAAGTCTGAAATATTTTCATAATTTCAAACTTTTCATAATATGGTTAAAAACAAATTTCAAAATGATATTGCTATTTTTTGCACAGATTCAGGGGAAGAGTTTTTATTCATAGATTTTCAAAATTATCTTAAATTGCATGGCATCACACATCAAAGATCTTGTCCTTATACACCTCAACAAAATGGACTGGCAGAACGAAAACATCGTCATATTATAGAAACCACTAGGACTTTATTAAATAGCAAATCAAGTCTCGAAAGACTTTTGGGCAGAAGCTGCCTTAACTGACACCTATCTCATTAATAGGATGCCATCTTCTTCGTTACAAAATATCACTCCCATTGAAAAACTTATGAACATTTCTCCATACTACTCTAGACTAAGAATATTTGGGTTCAAATGTTTCATATTTATTGATAAAAATAATAAACTTTCCCCTCGTGCGATTCCCTGTGCCTTTTTAGGATATGCTGAAAATCAGAAAGGTTATAGATGTTTTGACTTTAAAAATGATAGACTATATGTGTCTAGAAATGTTTCTTTTCTTGAAAAGGAGAGCTTCTTTGATTTTAGAAAATTAAAAGACGTCACTGAGTACTCCTTTTTGCTAGATCTAACATCAACATCTGATGAATATGACCTTGACTGTAACTTTGATGATGATCAAAGAATTATTGATCTTAATCATAATGTTGAAAATGAAGAAATTCATAGGGATACTAGTATTCAATATTCCAAGCAACAAGAGTCTAATCCTCCATGTGCACTTGAAAAATATTCTAACATTCCAACTAAACAATCATCCCGAGTCTCGAGGCCTCCAGGAAAGTTTGTATCATACAAGTCTTTCTCACCCACATATAGGGCATTTATTGCATTAATTCACTCATGTGAAGAACCATCCACATATTTTCAAGCAAAAAATGATATCAAATGGAAAGAAGCCATGGAAGCTGAATTAGATGCACTTGAAAAGGCTTCTACATCGACTATTCAAGATCTTCCTCTAGGGAAGAAAACTATAAGATGTCGATGGGTTTATAAAATTAAAACCAAGAGTGATGATACTCTTGAAAGATATAAAGCACGATTAGTAGCCAATGGTTATGCCCAAGAATATGAGATTGATTATGAAGAAACCTTTGCTCCAGTGGCTCGTATGACAACTGTCTGAACCTTAATTGCCTTAGCTTTTTTCAAAAAATGGTCTTTTTTTCAAATGAACGTCAAAAATGTTTTTTTAAATAGAAAGTTAGTTGAAGAAGTATACATGGAACCCCCTCCTGGTCTAAGTATTTCTAAGGGTAAAGTATTTCACTTAGAAAAAACTCTTTATGGACTTAAATAAGCACCGAAAGCTTGGTATGATTGATATTGGTTTTCAATTCTTTTTAACAGACACTGCTTTGTTTATTAAGAATTCTGATGCAGGGATCATTGTGCTTCTTCTCTATGTGGATGATATGATCATCACCGGAAGTGATAAACAGAGAGTTGAAACGATCAAAACACTTCTTAAATCTCATTTTGAAATGACTGATTTAGTCTTGTTGAGATATTTTTTATGCATTGAAGTTGCTTATTCTCCTAGAGGATATTTATTTTCTCAGACTAAATTTGCTTTTGATATTGTTTTCAGGTCTGGTATTACTGATGATAAGAAAGTCGACGCTCCAGAAGTTAATATTAAAATGAAGATTGATGATGAAGAACTTCTTGCAGACAGCTTGTCGGGGCACTTTCCTATCTATCCATTACCAGATCAAATATAGCACATGTTGTTCACACAGTAAGTCAATTTCAACATGCTCCTACTTCTATTCATATGGGAGCAGTCATGCGTATTATCAGATAGATCCAGTCCTCTCTTTCACGAGGACTTTTCTTATCTTCCTCCTCTTCTCTTGATTTAATTGCATATACTGATGCTTATTGAGGAGGTGATCTTAATAACAGACACTCAACCACTGTTTTTTGTGTTTTTTTAGGGGAATCATTGATCTCGTGGAGGTGTAAAAAGCAGCAGAAGGTGTCTCTCTTATCCACCGAAGCTCAATACAGAGCCATGACAACCACGACCATGAAAGTAGTTTGGCTTTGACGACTGCTTGCTGACATGGGAGCTGAAGCAACAAAGGCTTCACAAATATGTTGTGACAACAAAAGTGCGATCTACAATGCCAGTAACAGAACATTTCACGAATGCACCAAACACATCGAAATGTATTGTCACTACGTCAAAGAAGAATATCTACACGAAATAATTGATCTGCCATATGTCACTTTAGAATATCAGTTAGCCGACTTCTTTACAAAGCCTCTCGCTGCTCCCCGATTTCACTTTTTCTTAGACAAACTTTCGCTCATTGTACCGTAAGTTTGAGGGAGAGTGTTAAAATGTAAAACTGTACATATATATAATAATAATATTATATATATAAATATATTTTTTATTTCTTTCTTTTCTGTAACTTTTTTTTCTTTATTTTTATTTTTTGTCTTTATGTCATCTAGTTCAGTTTGAACTAGAATTGACAGTTGCTAGTCAAGTCCCGTCCAGACTTGACTAGCAATAGAGTTGTTATACACAGTCCAACGGCTCTATTTAGAGCCGTTGGACTGTGTTCAACAACTCTATTGAGTCCTCCTCTTTCTGCTGTGTATATAAAGGGGTGCAGTCCCTCTTGTATTCTATTCTATTGCTTCTTAAGCAATTGGTTTTTCATATCAATAAAAAATACCTTTTTTATTTTAATTTTGTTTTTAGTCATACCCTTTTTTAAGGGTTATGCTTTAGTGTCATTCTTGACACTTTCCCTTGTGAATTTAAGCTCGTGTTTCATAGATCCCTATTTCATTTCATCATGCACACAATGAACATCCACATCATCATTCTCATGCATGTCAAAAACATGATTGACATCATCATGTTTATTAACTAAATAAAAAAGATAGGAATACTCATAATCTTAGGCTCAACCTTATCAAATTCATTTTCCTTTTCAAGAAAAGTAACATTTCTTGAAACATAAAGTTTGTCTTTTTCAATCTCATAACATCTATATCCTTTTTTATTTTTTGTATATTGCAAAAATACACAAAGAATAACTTTTGTGCAAAGTTTGTTATTTTTGTTTGTAAGAACAAAACATTTACAATAAAAAAACTCTTAATCTTTTGTATTCAGAGGAGTTTTAAAAAAAAATTCTATGTGAGAAACGTTTTCAAGAATAGTTGAAGGCATTCTATTAATCAAATAAACGGTTGTAAGAGCGGCTTCTGCCCAAATTTTTTTAAGAAAAATTCTTGAGATAAGTAAAGTTCTAGTGGTTTCAATAATATGTCTATGTTTTCTTTTGGCTAAGTCATTTTGTTGTGGAGTGTTGGGACATGATCATTGATGTATAATTTCATGGTCATCAAGATAGTTTTTGAAAACCTTTGACAAGAATTGTCCTCTACAATCAGATCTAAAGATCTTAATGTTTGCTTTAAATTGATTTTTAATATAATTGTGAAATGTTTGAAAACAATCAAACACTTCGAATTTGAGTCTATGAAAGTATATCTATGTATGTCTACTATAATCATTCACAAATATGACATAATATGATACTCCTCCTTTATACATTACCGGTGTTTGTCCTCATATATTCGAATGCATTAACTCAAATGGTTCTTTAGAAACAAGATGTCTAGATCCAAAAGGTAAGGATTTTATTTTTTCAAGAATGCAATCTTTACAAACCAGATCCTTTTCATTACAATTTTCAAAGAATGAAAAAAATGTAATTTTAACATACTTGGATGTCTTAATCTCTTATTCCAATTTTCTATGTCTTTCTTTTCAACAAAATTACAAAAAGTTTGATTTGATAACTCTAGGTTGTCCATGAAGTAGAAATCCCCACTTTTATGGCCTCGCCCAATCGGCCTCTCGGACTAGAGATCTTGCACCAAGCAACAACTAGATGAAAAAGAGACCCTAAACCCATGGTCAACTATTTGAGAAACAAATAGGAGATTCATATTCAATTTTGGTACTACTCTAATGTTTGACACATAAAAGGTTTGAGTATTTTTTGGAAAATCTTTTAAAATTTCAAAACTTTTGATTTTTAAGGAAGTTCCATCGGCAGTAGAAATATAAGAAACATTGGGGTTAATATGACATTCAGATAGTATGGACTCATTAAGAGTCATATGAAAAGATGCATCAGAATCAAGAACCTAAGAAGTCTTACCGGGACGTGGATACGACTGCACTGGAGAGAGAAGAAGATTGGTTCTTGAGTTGTGGTTGAAGTGCATCTACTAGTTGAGTGAGTGACATAAATCCAATACTTTTGAAGCCTTCATCTACACCACCTTTCTTGAATGATGGTCCCACAGAAGCCACTTTCTTTTCTTCTCTTCTATCTTCTTTTCTACTCGGGCAAAAGTGCTTGATGTGGCCTGATTTATTAAAAAAATAACATATGATCTTGGGTTCATAATCATTGGTGTTTCTTCCGAAATGAGGAGGCTTGTAGGTCCGAGTGTTGTTTCTAGGCCTAGATATAGCAAGGTTGAAGTCTTCATCCTTGGATGAGATAAGTTTCTTTAGCCTATTTTCCTCCACAGTTAATTCTTCTATATTTTCAACCATGGAAGGAATATCTCCTCTACGAAGGAGAGCATACTTAGTTCCCTTAAATTTGGGTCTAAGGCCGTTTACAAATTGATAAAAGTGCTTCATAATGACTTGTTTTTTACGGAGCTCAATGTCTATAGGGCAATGTCACTTGGGCTCTAAGAGAGCTAACTCATCTCAAAGGAGAGATAGAGCATTATAGTATGAGTTTTGACTCATCTAAATGTCATAATCGTGGAGTGACCTATTTTTCATTCCTTCCATCTCCTCTCATAATCAGCAACGGCTTTGTGCATGTCGTCTCCTTGAAGTGCAACTTATTTTCCATTGTCATTCTTGGTGATTATGAGTTTTAGCTCATTTTCAGTGTCATTCACCAAACCCCATAGCCCTTTACTCCATATGTGATGTTTCACTATTGAAGCCCACGTCACATAGTTGGAATCATCAAGTCTCACAAGAATGGTGGTGATGGTCTCACAATTCTCCTCCATAATAGTGACCAAGAGAGAGAGAGAGAGAGAGAGAGAGAGAGAGAGAGAGAGAGAGAGAGAGAGAGAGAGAGAGAGAGAGAGAGAGAGAGTCGAAGCTCTCTTGACACCACGAGTCCATGATCATAAGACACAAACTCAGGTTCACACGAGCAACTTGTCCACAAAAGTCAAGATCCCAAAGCTTTGATACCATGTAATGAAATCAAAGAGCTCTCACACACCTCACACAAGAGGCGAAAAACAACACACAATGGGTTCAAACACAAGAGCCACTAAGGGTCAAAGAGAAAATCACTCAACACTTAAAAAATAATATCTTTATTGAAGGACAAATTCACATAAAATGCATAGATTACAAAAGGACAAGAAGTTCCTATTTATATACACAAGAGGGAAAGACATGGCCCATAATAGCTGTTGGGGCTGTGTGGTCTTTTCACCATATTGTCCTCAGCAATAAATAAAAGGACAAAACATAAAAAATACAGAAAAATACAAAATATCAACTCTGCCCCTAATGGGCAGAACCTATTACACATGCAAAATGACCAAAATACCCCTATAGGGTATTCCCTATTACAAGATTAGAAACACACACACACACACACACACACACACATATATATATATATATATATATATATATATATATATATATATATATATATGTACTACACAAGAACTAGATTTTAACAATTGGATATGCGTGGGCTCCACACACATCTGTAAGCTATAAGGATAGTCAAATGTTTGCTAGAATTTTTATAAAGTCAATGAGCTTTACTATATTGTATACACTTTAGGTAGTATCTAACACACACAGACACACAAACACGTACACTCGTATTGGTCTCAACAGCTGCACCTCCATAATACCAAATCTTGAGTTATTGTAGGTTTTTAGCAAATCTCAGGGAAATCTTGGCATTTGAAAAGTTAAAAACATAGTGTAATGCAAGAAAAAGAAAATAAATGGTTTTTGTTTTTGGAAAAAAATGTAAAGGTAGAAGAGATGAGGAAACAAAAAGATAAAGATTAAGGATGAAGACAGTGACTCAACTCATTTGGTCTTAATTTAGGACTTGGTTGGGTCAAACTAGTGACTCAACTGGGTTTTGGTAGCATTTATTTTATATATATAAATTGTATAAATATATTATATTATTGGAAAATTTGTATAAAATGGCAATAATATTCATCACTTGAAAATGTTAACTTATACATAATAATTTGGTAGCATTTACTTATGCTGTGTTTTTAGCTTTTTAAGGGGTTGTTTTTAAGGTGGTCAAGATTTCAAAAGATATCTTCACAATAAGTTGTTTCCAACCCGATTTTTTAAAGTGGAACTATATTTTAAAATAATCATTTCAAAAGAGGACCTTAAACTCTAAATATTGAGTTGTAATTAGTAGCTTACTAGGCAGTGGTAGCTCATTACATAGTTATTATGCTTTTTCAGAGTGAAACTGGTTGGTAGTAGTTGCAAGGCTTTGGAAGAACAATCTGGTTTACGTGGATGAGAGCATTGGAAAAGAAGATCAAGGATTTTGGTTGAAGTAGTCTTTTTTGAATTTTTAGTTGTAATTTTGAGGACAATGTGCTTGTTCAAATGGCATAGTTTGATATGTAATGAAGGATGTAGAGTTGGGGAAAATATTTAAATAAATAGAAGTGTGTTTGCTCTGAAAAGTTCCTTTTCATGATTTTCTCTATAGCTCTATGTGTGTGGGTGCCATGGATTTTTGAAGTCTACAATTATAAAGGAATAATTTGCAATGAAAGTCACTCACCCGAGAAGTGACCATGGTTTGGGCATGTTTCGGAAGCGTGACAGTATTTGCTGTATCTTGATTTTGTTCTTGACCTTCTGTTTGTTGGTGACTTCTTGTCTCCTTTTGCTCTCTCGTTCTTGATAATTTTTCCTTTACTGCTTCTAAGAAAATATTTATTGGAATCTAATTCATTATGTTGATATCGGATACAAGCCTACGGTTTATCAGCACAATCATTTGGGGAGAGGTGCACTCTATGTTGCTATCTAAAATTGAGGCCATCTATTTTGAGAATTTATTTCCGTCATGTTGTGCCATATGCATCTCCTATGTTCCAAACTGTGATATACTATGTCTAGAAAACTTCTCCTTTTTGCATGGTCTCCTTCATCAACTATACTTAATCTTTCTGTCATCACACTGCTGGCTATTGTGAAGTGGAGTTAAGTGTATCACAAATTACTTTCATGACACATTTGCATTTCTAGGTTTCTTGTGGTGATGTATACCATTTCTTTTTGCCCTGTTAAATCATGAAGTTCCTTTACCATTTATATTATTGTTTAATGCTTGTCTGCTTGTTATTTCTGTAGGTAGATCCTGAGCTTGCTATGGCAGAAGCAGACAAAGTTGAAGATGATGAGGACTTGAGGAAGAAGCTTTGGCTTATGGTAGCAAAGCATGTCATTGAACAGGAAAAGGGAGCGAAAAGGGAGAATATACGGAAGGCTATAGCATTTCTAAAGGAAACTGATGGTCTTTTAAAGATAGAAGATATTTTGCCATTCTTTCCCAACTTTGCTCTCATTGATGATTTCAAGGTAAGATGATGCCAAACACTTCATATTAATGGACAAAGATATGTGAAAGTTGACTGTGTTTTTAACTACCATTGTCTGAAAGTTGACCGTCTTTAACTACCATTAGTTGGTATTGAATCTCACAGCATGGAATTAGTGCCACTACAAGAATAATAATTCAGATGTTGATTTGTGTGACAAATACCGACTGAAACTTTTTTTTCCCTTTCTGCATTGGTAGCACCGTATTGTTAAATAGTTTGACTGATGGACGGGTCAAGTCATTGAATTCTGTTGTATATTCCTAGTATGGAGAATATAAATGAAAATAGAGTGAAAGATAAGGAAAAAAGTGAAAAAGAATAGATCCCAACTTATGACCTTTGTTACTAATATAATCTGATCCAACTATTGTGACCAGGTTGGATTTTATATTATCTATCTCTTGGATTGAATGCTTCAGTGCATATTCCGTTTCTTTATTCACTCCTGATGTGCCTTTTCTCTAATTCAGAAAATTTTACAGATTTATAAAGTCTATTGTAGAACTATCACCAGGTTTTGCACTATCATTTCTTATTTTGAATAATGTTTTTGGGAATTGCTTTGAATATGTTATGGAATTATTATCTTGTTGATGCTTGGGTCCATTACATTTTCATGCATGATTATGTGTTTTGATGTGCAACTCCATGCTCTATCTTGGTCCCTGTGGTTGATGTAGTTTTAGGAATTTACTTTGTCTTCTGCTGTTGGTTATTCAGATATAGCTGACTGCTGGTTTTCTCAAGAAAGGTATTGTTTCCAGGTCTATTCATGTGTGTTTTGGACTCAAGAATACATTTTCATGGTACATTAGGCTGGTGGATACTCTAAGCCTGTATTGGCTGTAGAATCATCAAGCTGAATTATTGGGAGCTGGTTGCTGTTGTAGCATGCTTTCTCTGTTTTTGATGAATTTGCTTAGGGACTTTCTTTATATGCACTTGTCTTACTTCAGCTGGTGATTCGAAATTGTTTGATGTCTTTGTCATGATAAAAATGCAATTGACTGCTTAGTCTCTAAATTTTAATATATTTGTGTCTATTTCAGCCCTTTTTGGTGTCTCTATATGAAGTATGACTCAGTTCTAAGATGCTTGTAATTCGGTTTCTATGGCTTAGGATGGTTCTTTGATTTTTTATTTTTGGCTTCTTTATTCATTCTTGATTTATATATGCTAAACTGCCCTTGAGATTGCAGAACTTGCTTCTGCTCTCAATCTTTCTTTTTGTACTGTTTTAGGCTTCCATATGTTCATGTTTCTTGGCTAGTCAGAATTTCCCGTCAGTTTGTCACATTGCTGATCGTGATTATATTGTTATTACTTCTTGTAATTGTTGGGAATAAGGTTTCCAATCTAGAAGTAAATTGTAACTGGTAGATGTAAGTTAGAGATCTTTATCATGTGGGTAGTCCTCTCTTAGCTTTTGCATCTGCTATATGTACATCCCATAGTTACCTGAAGCTTCTTAGATAGGTGGGAAGCACGCTTTCTAGAAACTCGCTTCGGAACCGCGATACTCCTTGCTTCCGAAACTTGATGAGAATCTCGATTCTCCCGCGCTTCTCCTATGCTTTTCTCATGCTTTGTCCATAGGGGTGTCAGCGGGTCGAGTTTGGTTCAGACTCAGGTGGAGCCTGACTTGGACCCGATTTTCGGGTATGGTATCAGGTCCAGACCCAGGTCTAACTAGGGAGCGGAAGAGGGAAACGATACGGGAAGCGGAAGCGAGGCATTTATAATTTATACGAAGCGGGAAACAAAGTTTCAATTTAAAAGCGGAATATGAATAAAAAATGAAGTAATATGGAATCAAACAAGAAACAAATAAAAACTAAAATAAAATTGATCATTCTTATATTTCATAATTTTTCTGTAAAAGAGTTAAATTTTTGTTAAAATCTAACAATGATGGTTACCAATTTAAAGAAAGTACATGAAAAGTGAGTGAAAGCGTGAGAGAAAATACATGAAAAAGATGAAAAGAAATGTGAGAAAAGCATATTGTATGCATAGATCATGTGTATGAGAAGCATAGAGGAAGCGTGGGGGAATCGAACTTCCCATGAAGTTTCGGAAGTGAGGAGTATCGCGCTTCCGAAGCGAGTTTCCGGGAAGCGAGCTTCCCACCTACCTAAGAAGCTTCCGGTAACTCTGAGAAAAACCATACCCGGACCCGATAAGAACTACATGAACTAGACCCGGATCATACCTGGTAAAACCATATTTTTTATAATTTTTACATTGAAAATTTGTGGGTCTTAATCGGAACTCGGTCCGTGTCCAAGGCTGGTATAAAATTTCACAAACTATACCCAGGTCCATGTATTAATCGGACCTTCGGGTCTGGACCCGGGTCTTAATCAGGTCTTATTATTTATCACCATAACCGGACCCTATAGGGTTTGGTTCGGGTCAGTTCGGGTAAATCCGATCCGTTGACACCCCTATTTGTCCATGTTGCTTATATGTTGTCTAGTGCTTCTTTCCATGCTTTTTGTGTTTCCTCTCATGATTTACACTCACTTCCCACATGCTTTTTCTAAATTGGTAGTCATCATTTTTAGATTTTGACAATAAATTAATTCTTATACAAAAAAAATCATGAAATTTGAGTAGTTTTTATTTTAGTTTTTTTTTTGGCATCCATCTGATTCTCATTCAATTCTTGTATCACTTCCTTTTTATTCCTTGTTTCTCACTTCCTATAAATTTTAGACTACCTTGCTTCTATTGTTTCTCGCTTCCACTTCCTAGTCTAGCAACCTTGTTTCATCCACCTTGTTTATGATGTGCTACTGTACGATGAGACATCCTATTTCATCTAGGTATTGCTAATGCGTATCTACCAATCAACTTCACATTTCTAATTGTTTTTGTGTAACTTAGAGATTTGTTAGATCACTTTGTGTTGACTACCATCCTTGTCCATTGCATGTCCTCAGCTTTAGAAGTCGAGCTTCCCTGATCTCTTATATTGAGAGGTAAAACCAGAGGTACTCATAACCCTTTGTCATCTGTATCCATACTAATGTCTTCATTTGCGTCTCTCTTTTCCTGGGCTCTCTAAACCATATCAGGTTGCCCTTCCATGTTGGTGTTCTTGCAGGTCTTCTGTAACTTGCCCAAACCATAGGTTGCAGTAGGTGGAATGACAAAAATATGTAACTATGTTTCATTCTTTTCTTTGGTATTCTAATCTTTTAATGGAAATGTTTTAACAAAAGTTTTTCTTACTAGTATCCAACCATGTTTAGAGGAAACTTGTCAATTGCCCTTTTTGTTGGTGCTACTCCAAGGCATGCTGTTGTCTCGTTCTTTTTATTACCTTGTAGTTCTGTCTTAACATATACATTTTAGCTGCATGAACTCTTGTTTCTTTTTGCTCTTCTTTGATTCAGCACCTTATACCACATATTCAAGCAAAGAGAAGCAAGAAGAGAGTGAAAGGCACAAAATTACTTCATTTGCGCCAAAAGAATGAGTGTTACATCATATATATCAAAACAATAGAGTTCCAGCCATGAGAGAGAGAGCAAAAAAGAAGATGAGAACAGAAACTTCATTGAGAGAAATGAAAGAATACAACCATATATGGAGGATGTTTCTTCAAACCCACTTTAAGACCCAAACTGTTGACTCTACACTAGTAGATGAAGTACAAAAATACCCTTGTAAAGAATGTAATGTACACATAAATACGAAGAGCGGGTAACACACAAAATGTGATACGCATATTGTACATGAGTAACTCAACACTCCCCCTCAAACTTGAGATGATGCAAGAGTAATCATCTCTAAGTTTGAAAAGGAATATGCTAAAGTGCAATGGAGCAAGACTCTTGGTGAACACGTCTGCAATTTGTTCCTTAGAGCCTACATGCTCAAGAGAAATGACATCTTCACAGGCCCTCTTTGTATAGTGATAATTTATCTCATTATGTTTAGTCATTTCATGAAATTTCAGCTTCTTTGCAATATGAATGATACTCATATTGTCACAATATAAGGAGGTCCGACCATCGATAAGAACTCCCAACTCCCAATAGCCACCTTATCCATTAATCACAGTTGTAACCGGTGTCATTGCTCTGTATTCAGCCTTAGCTGTAGATAAGGCAACTCTTTGTTGCTTCTTACTTTTCCATGAGATTAGAGAGCTTTTAAGGAAAATACATAAGCCAATAGTAGAGAGACTATCTTGAATAGAACCTCCAAAATCAACATCAGAAAACGCTCTCATATCTGTGGAAGAGGATGATGAAAAGAGCATCCCATAGTGCATGGTGTCACTCACATATCTAACAATCTGAAGTACCACAACAAGATGAACCATCCTAAGGGAGCTCATAAATTAGTTGATATCTGGTTTGGATATAGTCAAATATATCAGGCTCTCGACTAACTGCCTATACGCCATTGGATCATCTAGCTCCACCCCATTTGAAGCTCTCAACTTTACATTAGCTTTCATAGAAGAAATAACCCTTTTTGAATCATCTATTAATCTTATATGGACTGCTTAAGCTTTCTTCTTATCTATGTATATTGTCCTTGCTAGCTCTCTCTCTCTCTCTCTCTCTCTCTCTCTCTATATATATATATATATATATATATCATCATCATCACCATCACCATCACCATCATCGTGTGCCTTGACCTTAGTAATCAAAAGCGCTAGGTGCGGCTTAGATGTGATGGCTCTTAAAAGGTTTAGTTGTCACCTAGGCGTCAACTACTGACCCACCCTTTTCTTTTTGCTGTAAAGATTAAAAAGAACCTAAAAACATGAAGAAGAGCTTCTCCTCCTACTGACGCTATTCTGATGCTTCTTAATAGGCCAGGTTTAATCTCCCCCTTCCAATCATACACATTAAAAATAAACAAAGAAAAACCTAGATGATGCCTAGGAAAGTGATCTCATCCGGTTCACCTTGGGACCCTAGGTGAGCTACTTCAGACTGCCAAGTGTATCCATGTCGAAGCTTGTACTTCAGGTGTTGGTGCTGGATGCTTTCCCATATACATCTTTTGCATACTCTCTCTCTATCTCTATCTACGCACAGAAATACACATGTATATATATGTATGTATCTATGTGTAGAAAATCATCTCTTTACTTTGACAAATGGACGTACCTGTACCTGTATCTATGACACTAGGAATCAGTCTCCTAAACATGTGGTGACTATTCGTACTGATGCCTAGATTGATTAGGCAGTCACCTAGTTGACTTGATTAAGTACCTAGGAGATAAAAGAAAGTTGTGGTCATATCTTACAATTCAAAGGCCAGCAACGATATTCTGTGTAGGTGCATGGAATAACTGGCTTATGAGTTGGATAGGCAGCACTTAGCACCATGAACAATGTGACAAACATAATAGGAATACAACCAGGTGATCAGGTGACAACAGAAAGATATTTCAATAAGTGACACGAAGGAACCTCGGATGAAGAGCATGAAATAAAGCTAAAAGCACATGTTAAAGGAAGTCACATGACAAGATAAACCGAAAGCACGTCTAACTAAATGAAGTGCTATGATGAGTTACCCAAAGTTTTTTACATGAAAGGTCATAAATAGTATCCCTTCTGGTTAATGTTATAGCCAAGGAAGGTGCAGATACAGATACTTTATCTCTACACTTCTGAAGAACCCAATGGGAAGAACTCAATTTATTACATATTGATTGGGCAAAATGTGATATATTGAAAGAAATGTCAAACGCAATCTTAACCTAGAAGCGAAAGAGTCACAAATATTGGTTTCATGATGAGTCTGGCTAGGATTTACTATTGGTGAATTTAAAAATAAGTTGTTTTCTTGTGAATATTTCTAGTTTGTTTTTTTAAATAACTCATCTTAACATGAGTTTGAAAGGGGTAAGGTGTCAATGCTCATTTGTCCATTGGAGGTCATTCTTCTTTTTATTCTTTTCTATTTCTAGGGAATCGAGGAATGTGTTTTTCATGTGATGTGTAATTTTATGTATTTAACATTGTTTCTCTCAAGGTTGCTAATGAGGTAAGCATGAATGTTTGGATTCCATGTGAAATCAAGAGCCGGAAGTGGGCAGGAAAACATTTTAGAAGCACAGTTATGCAAGATTTTACAACAGAGGATTAGAAGCATGATTAGTGGCTTGCTTTCCACATGCTTTATCTGAAACATGAAGCACATTTTCCATGTCATCAAAGTCTTTATGCTCTTTGCGAGCGTGTCTGTGTAACTTTAACTATTCATGGAAAAAATTGGTATATGGTTTCAAAACCAAATCAGTAACAAAGTGTGTGCTTCTGTCAAAAAAACCAAAAGGAAAGACGTAAAGTTAAAAATACAAAGAAGAGTCGGCATTGGAAATGTAAAGGTCCTGAAATATGCAGTCCATCAGCTTAAAGTTGAGCTTTATGCGGTGTTGTAGGATGTTAATGTCTGCATCCTTGTCAACATGCCGAGATGGACAGTTCTGGCTGGGAGGAGTCACCAGGAAACATAGATTATGATATTTGGTGCATTTTGTATAGCAACTATAGTTTGTTTTGGCTATATCTTGCATGATGTATGAATGCACATATGCATGTACATATACAAAATTTTTGGTACCTGAAGTGTTAAATCTTGTTTCTTGCAGGAGGCAATCTGTTCATCACTAGAGGATTACAACAAGCAAATTGAGATGTTGAAGCAGGAGATGAATGATGCAACACATGGAGCTGATAATATAAGAAGCGATATTAGTGCCCTTACTCAAAGATACGCTGTCATTGATCGTGATGAAGAATGTGGGGTATTGGTCTTTACACTTTGTCCCTATTTGTTCAAATTATGTGTCTATTCCCTTGGCTGATATTGTAAAAGTATCTTCAATAAGATACTATGATCAAGACCCCAATATTTTTGATAACAAATACATGCACACATGCACAATAAGAACACTTAGAGCACTTGTACACAAAAGCACAACTCACAAAATATCACAAATGCACAAAGACAAAAATGAATAACAAACTTTATAAATCACTTGGGCTTTGACCCAAAGCCACGAAGATACAATAGGGGGAATACCCCTTTTTATAGAGGAGGTGGATGCCTTGGAGGGGCTCCACTTCTAGTCGTTGGTGCCCCTCCAATGGTCACAAATGTGACCGTTGGAAGGAGCCCAACCACTAGATGGTGGGCCCCTCCAAGGTGTACACTACCTTTTACAAAATAAAAGGAAAATAAAGAATAAAAAGGAAAGGAATTAAAGAAAAATAATTACAACATATTCAAAAAATGAATGTGCAAAATGACTAAACTACCCCTACAACTATTATAAGAAATATATATATAGGTACATGTACATATATGTGCATGTATCTTTCTCTCTATGTAAAATATATATATAATTACATTGATTTGATATTACAATTTAATTGGCTGATATGTGAAGCTTTCAGCCTAGATGCCATATTCCAATCCATTCCACATCCTGTGGAACTCAAAGCCGTTAAGTTATATCTAGAGGAATTTGCCACCTCAGAATTTATGTTTCTTCCCAATGTGTTAGCTGGTGTATCATCTTTTCAGTTGTGGTGTCTGGTTGTAATGAAATATGCAAAAATACAAAACAAGGGCTATAAGATCATAAACATAAAGTGCACATGCACGTCCACAGGTCCAATTAAGGGACAATACAAGAGCACAGAGACACTACACATGCACTAAGTGCATTCGAAAAAATAAAATTTAAAAGAGGAACACAATATAAAATATATATATTTTATTAAGCATGAATGCTTAAGAGAAGTATTACAGAACAAGGGGGTTTACCCTATTTATACACGAGGTAGTCTCAAATAGAGCTGGTGGACTGTTCCAACAACTCTATTTGACTAGTCAACTCTATGTTGACTAGTTCAAAAAGAACCCAGCTCTATTTGGTCTCTCTATAAAAACAAAAAAGGAAAAAAGAACAAAATAAAGTAAAAGTACTAATGTGCCTATTATAAGGACTGAAATGACCAAAATACCCCTAATGAGTATTTACCTATATATATATACAACTTAACGCTCCCCCTCAAACTTACGGTGTGATATGCCAAAAGTTTGAAAATGCAAAAAAGAATCAATGGGAATGATCCAAGTCTTCAAGTGTCTTCAATGAAAATCTTCATATTTATAACATATCAAAGAATTTTGCAAATACAAGTCTTCAAATATCTTCATTGGTGATCATCTCAAAATGCCTTCATCAACTATTTCCTTCTTCATGATGCATCAAAGATACTCCTTTCTCAATCCATCGCATCTCTAAGAACATGTAGAGATAACAAAGGTCCCAACTACACAAAAGAAGGTATTCTAACCAAATAGTTATGAAGTTTCAAAACAAATATATATTTTTTGAACAAGAATAACACTAAAGTAGAATTTTTCAAACAAAAAGGCAATAATTTTTAGACCGTCATTAAGAAAGATAAGAAGAGCATACCTCAAAGAGAAATTTTTATGAAATCAATTTTAGACAATCATAAACCTAAAATCAAAACTCCGCCTGTGTAGTTATACACTGCCGGTCCCAAGCCCGGATAAAGGAGGAGGGTTGCGGTAGGCCTGTGACAGCCAGCATAAAAACTTTGTCATATCCTATGAAAATGAACCAATATGAGAATTTCGTTGGGGCGTTCCCTACTGAGCGACGCGCTGTACTCTCTAGGCCCGGAGGCAGTGATAAATGTGCAAGGGTTGCTAGGTCGTCGCCCAGAAGCGACGCGTCACACCGGCGCCCGGGTGTGGTGTCAAATAGGCAAGGGTTCCCTCACTTTGTTGGACGGGTGGGGGTAAAGAAGTTAGTCCAAGACCATAAAATTAGGTTAGCCACTTGGAACATAGGGTCTTTAACTGGTAAGTTGGTAGAGTTAGTAGATGTTATGTGTAGGAGAAAGATTGATATTTTATGTCTTCAAGAGACCAAATGGGTAGGTGAGAAAGCTAAAGTGATAGAACCTTGGGGATATAAGATTTGGTATACAGGAATAAATAGGAATAGGAATGGAGTAGGGATTGTTATGAGTCGTCAGTTTATAGATAATGTAGTTGAGGTCCGTAGGAAGGGTGATAGAATTTTACTTATTAAATTAGTATTAGGTACGGATATTATTAATATTATTAGTGTTTATGCACCTCAAGTAGGTTTAGATGATTCCATTAAGCATCAATTTTGGGAAGATTTAGATGGAGTAGTACAAGAGACATCTTATGGAGAAAAGCTTTTCATCGGCAGTGACCTTAATGGACATGTAGGCATTAGTAGGGATGGATTTGAGAATATCCATGGAGGCTATGGTATAGGAGAAAGAAATGAAAGTGGAGAAAGGATTTTAGATTTTTGTTTGTCCTATGATATGATCTTAGCAAACACTTGGTTTAGGAAGAGGGAGTCTCACCTAGTAACATTTAAAAGTGGGGTTAATACGAGTCAGATAGATTTTTTCCTACTTAGAAAGAGAGATAGGGGTTGTTGCATCGATTGTAAGGTTATACCAGGAGAAAGTATAGCTACACAACATAGAGTCTTAATTTTAGATCTTAGAATTAGACAATGCCGCAAAAGGGATAGACATAGGATAGATCCTAGAATTAAGTGGTGGGCACTGAAAGGAGCTAAACAAGGAATGTTTGTAGAGCAGGTAGTTAAGGAAGTTGATTGGTGTCTCGAGGAGGATTCAGAATCAATGTGGAATAAGATAGCGGGTGGTATGAGAAAAGTAGCTAATGAGGTATTGGGTGAGTCTAAAGGCGGTGCACCACTAGGTAAGGATACATCATGGTGGAACGAGGATGTCAAATTAGCTATTAAGGTTAAAAGAGAGTGTTATAGAAATCTAAGTAAGAGTCGTGATAATGAGAATTTGGAGAAGTATATGATAGCAAAGAAGGAAGCTAAAAAAGTTGTTCGAAACGCGAGGGCTAAGGTATATAAGGAGGTTTATGACAAGTTGGATACCAAAGAAGGCGAGAAGGATATTTATAGGCTTGCAAAGATGAGAGATAGGAAATCGAAGGATTTGGGTATGGTTAGATGTATCAAAGATGAAACGCAAAGGGTTTTAGTCAAAGATGAGGAGATTAAGGAGAGATGGAAAGATTATTTTGATAAGCTATTTAATGATAGTCATGCTCAAGATCTTGGAGACTTCTTCATTCCTTTTCATGAGATAAATCGTGACTTCATGCGCAAGATTCAAAAGAAAGAAATTGCAGAGGCTTTGAAGAAAATGAAATCAAGAAGGGCAGTTGGCCCAGATGGTATACCTATCGAGGCTTGGAAATGCTTGGGAGAGAAAGGTTTAGAATGGTTGACAAATCTTTTTAACTTGATTTGGCGAACAAATAAGATGCCTAATGAGTGGAGGAAGAGTACTTTGGTGCCTTTATATAAGAATAAGGGTGATATACAAGATTGCACAAACTATCGTGGTATAAAACTCATGAGTCATACTATGAAACTTTGGGAGAGGGTGATTGAGTCTAGGTTGAGGAAGGTTGTCATGATATCGGAGAATCAATTTGGTTTTATGCCTGGAAGATCAACTATGGAAGCTATACATCTTCTTAGACAACTTATTGAAAGATATAGAGAGAGGAACAAAGATTTGCATATGGTTTTTATTGATTTAGAGAAGGCATACGATAGAGTACCTAGGGACGTTCTCTGGTGGACAATGATGAAGAAAGGTGTTTCTCTCAAGTACATTAGTATAATTAAAGATATGTATTAAGGAGTAGTAACCAATGTCCGCACTTGTGGAGGGGTGACAACCAATTTTCCGATAACGGTTGGGTTACATCAAGGATCTACTTTAAGCCCTTTCCTATTTGCGATAGTGATGGATGAGCTTACGAGATCAATTCAAGAAAATGTACCGTGGTGTATGTTGTTTGCTGATGATATTGTTTTGATTGATGAGTCTAGAGCTGGGGTTAATGCTAAGTTAGAATTATGGAGACAGACATTGGAAGCTAGAGGTTTTAAGTTGAGTAAGAGTAAGACTGAATATATGGAATGTCGGTTTAGTAAGCAACGAAGTAGTGATGGGAGTGTAGTGAAGCTTGGTGAGCAAGATATACCGGTGAATGATTATTTCAAATATTTGGGATCCATCATTCAAAAGTATGGAGAAATTGATGGAGATGTAAATCATAGGATAAAGGTTGGGTGGATGAAATGGAAAAGTGCTACTGGAGTGCTGTGCGATCGTAGAATGCCATTGCGGTTGAAGGGAAAGTTTTATAGGACGACTATTAGACCCGCTTTACTATATGGTACGGAATGTTGGGCTGCCAAGAGACATCATATTCAAAAAATGAGTGTAGCTGAGATGCGGATGCTTAGATGGATGTGTGGAAATACAATAAAAGATAAGATTCGGAACGAAGAGATACGTAAGAAGGTAGGTGTTGCACCCATTAAAAATAAGATGCGAGAGAATCGTTTACGGTGGTTTGGACATATTCGGCGAAGGCCTAATGATGCTCCAGTTAGAAGGTTGGAGAAATGGGAAAATATATTAGTTAAAAGAGGTCGGGGTAGGCCTAGGAAGACTTGGATGGAGATGATAGGAAAGGATATGAATGCTTTGAACCTCACCGAGGACATGGCGTTGGATAGAAATGATTGGAGGAAAAGGATTCATGTGGAAGACCCAAAATGAATTTCTTTTTTGGTTCATATCGCTGACCCCAATTGTTTTGGGATGAAGGCGTAGTTGTTGTTGTTTGTTGTTGTATAAACCTAAAATCAACATAGTTTTCCAGAAAACATAAATATTTTTCGTAGAAAAATTTAATCACTGAAGAACATATAAATTATCAAGAAGAGATAAACAATCATGTATTAATAATATCCCAAATTTTTAGAAAAATACTTTAAATAAAACAAATCATCAATTTATACTAAAAACATGCATATAAAGCATAACACTTTAAAAAAAAGAACCCTCAAGAAAAGAGAAGTTAATTAAATTTATGCATACAACAATATGAACAAGATAATAAATACGAAACATATATATATATATATATATATGCAATATTTTTAACGCACATAATAATGAATGAGAGCAATTTCATAAATCATAACCCATTAGAATTCACTTATACAACCTAGAATGGGTTTAAGTACAAGGAACCAAATAACAATCTTTAAAGCATATATATATATATATATATATATATATATATATATATATATATATATATATATATATATATATGTTATCAATGAAATGCATGAAATTTTATCAATAAACATTTTTCCATACAAGGAGAAAACTAGTAAAAGTTTAAAAATTTCATGGAGAGATTTTAAAAATCCCACGAATATCAAGAAATGATATTTTTTGTAAATCTCAACAATAATTCGACCACCACAAGCAATCACCTAACTAGACTTTCAGACTTCAAAATTTAAGTGTGTATCTGCTACTAGAACAAGAGCACAATCACAATCACAATGCCACTTATGATCTTAACAAACACACAAAAAGTGTGAATAACCAATGGATGCACGTAACTCACTACATTAACAAAACATCTCTTGTCTACATAAAATGACACTTAAATAAGAGATAAACCTCAATATTCAAGTGTATCTGCTACTAGAGTAAGAGCATAATGCAAACACACAAAAAGTATGAATAACCAATGGGTACACATAATTCACTACAAAATAACATCTCTTGTTTACATAAAATGACACTTAAATAAAAAGCATAATAGGAGAGAACACACTAGCTAAGAAAGCTTGTAATAAAAACAAACTAATGTCACTAAGAAGAATAAGGATATCAATTTTAACAATCTTTCGAAACACTATGGTTTCAAAAATAGATAACTATAACAGATAAACATGATTATAAGCATCCAACATAATAATAATGACCAAATAAACAAATGAGTGATACTACACACTCATAAACCAGAGATCAAACAACCGTCACTTAGAGTCGAACTATAAGCCAACAATCTAAACCATGGTTGTCGGTCAAGGAAGTGGGAGCGGGAAGTGATACAAGAAGCGGGGCGGGAAGCGAGGCACTTTCAAAATTTTAGGAAGCGGGAAGCATGGGACGACTTAGAAGCGAATCACGAACTGTCTCGGAAGCGACCTAGGAAGCGAGGTGGAAGCGAAAAAAGAAGAAAAAAAATTAAATAAAATGGAAAAAAGAGGGAAGCATGCTTTCCAAAAAAGGGGACGCTTCCCCACTTGTTTCGGAAGTGTGACATTTCACGTTTTCGTAACGCGTATCGGGGAAGCACGCTTCCCCTACTGTAGGGGCGCTTCCGGTAACTCTGATCTAAACTGACAAAAAACAAGGTACACACAACTCACCCCAACAAACATCTCCGGTTCAAAAAATTCAACATAGATCTCGAGGTCAATCAACTATCAATCAGACCTAAGACAAATACAGCACGCCACTCATAATCCTTGGGAATCTACATTGATAAGATACATGAGGTGCACACATAACTCACCTTAAGGGCTAAACTCTGATCCAATAACAATAAGGCCAAAAAGAAATGAAATTTGTGATGGACAAAACAAATGTCATAAGAAGGCAATACGTACTCACAGAAATCAAGTGAGTTCGTATACAAGAACCAATTTAAAAAAACAAAATTTCAAATCAAATCCAATAAAGGTAGATAAATCCTTAGAATGAATGTAGTGCAATCATATGCACAACAAGATGTCATTGATGCAATCATATGCATGGTCAATACAAACATGTCTACTATGAGACAACAAAGACATACAACATTAAAGAGGGTCAAAACATATGTAGAGATTCTCAAAGAACCATATAGGAAACCAAGAGCATACACAAGTATAACTAATCATGGATACTCATAAAGAATTCAAAATTCATGTATTTGTAATAATCTTAATAACTTAAAGCTACATATCCTGTACAAAAGTTATTAAGAATCACATAAGATGTGTATAAGAACCAGAGTTACCAGTCGAGGAATCGGGAGCGGGAAGCGATACGGGAAGCGGGAGCGGGAAGCAAGGCACTTTAAAAAATTTAGGAAGCGGGGGACCACTTAGAAGAAAATTATGAATTGTCTCGAAAGCGACCTGGGAAACGAACCAGAAGCGACCTAGGAAGCGAACCGAAAGCGAGGGGGAAGCGAAAAAATGAAAAAGTGGGGGAAGCGATGGGGAAGAGCGCTTCCCATAAAAAGGGGGACGCTTCCCCATGCGTTTCGGAAGCGCGATGTTTCGTGCTTCCGAAGCGCGTATCGGGGAAGCGTGCTTCCCCATACACCTCGGCGCTTTTGGTAACTCTGATAAGAACATATTTAAGCATATATACAAGTAATAAATTACTCTAATGCAAGATATATATGAAAAGTAACATATGATACTTGGCATAATTATTCACAAGGGATGCTCACAAGGGCCACAAAAGAAAGACCAACAATAACGTAACTATTTTTAATTATTTTAAAAACATTTATAAAAGTGAATAACTCCCATAAGAAGAATTCATGCTCAATACCTTATGCATAAGGATCTTATATCAATATAAAAAAATATTTATTCAAATTTCAAAAATAACAAAGTATCCATGATCACTAAGATCCTAACCACATGATTTTTTTTAATACTTCATAAAATATTTTATGTTTCACATAATAATACATCAAAGCAAAATCTCGTAAAACATACTTGTGAATGACACACCAAACCATTTTAAAATAAATATTTTAAAGTATTTTAAAGTATTTGATAATTTTTCAAAAACAAACAAATTTCAATATAACAATAAATACGAACATGATTTAATATTTATAACCATGAAGTGTTCGAATAAAGCATCTAAATGCCCATAACACATGCTTAAGAATACTAGATCATATACATATATATAAAACAAGTTTAAAAATCTAAGTTTCAAACTAGATCTCATAAAAGCATACACATATATCATTTCACAAGATCAAACAAAATTTATAAACCTTATAAAACATTTAATAAGAATAAATCCAACAATAATTTGAAAAAGTTTAAAGATTTTAGTTTTTAACAAAAATAACCAATAACTTTTCAATGATAAGGAGCCTCTAATGCCAAGTCGGCTCCTATGCCGCTAGCTATGCCCTGCTTGGTTCCCCGACATGGTGGAGGTTCTGTAGCGCATCATGAGCACTGGGCAAAGTAGGGGCGTTTGAGCAACGCAAGCGTACCGCCCTACCTTCCACACAGGACAAAAGGGAGAAGGTCGTGAAGGTGGCCTCATTATCCACATCTTTGATCAGATGAATGGAGGATCGACCCGAGTTTTCATGAGCGTTAGCAGGTTCTGGAGTGCTTGTCAAGGGTGCTAGCACATACCCCGAGGTGATCATCACCACTTGCACCTCATATCTCGGCACAGTGGAACGTGTAACCCGTCTGCTGTCCCATTCAACTACACTTGTTCCAGTAACCCATAGCTTAACGGAATGCAACAGCGAGGGACAACCCATAAAGCCAGCGGGGAGGATGGCACTACTGGCAAAGACCGTCTGGCGAAAATGCCACGAGCGCGAAGCATGGTAGACCTGCGTTGGGGGAGCATGGGGGAGAGCCCGGACGATGTAAGAGCCAGGAGAGGTTATGCCCTTTGGACTAACCAACACGTCGACCACCTTCTCTACCTTAATGAACAAGATCTTCTATCCTTAACTTGATCGCTTTGTGGTAGTATACTTGGATGACATCGTGGTATACAATGACACTCTGAAGGATCACGTTTGGCGACCAACTTAGTTTGGTCGAGCACACTCAACTCCAAGAAGCATTCTATGTGGGGCGAGAATGCTCGAAACATCGACTCCACAGGGCAAACCTGTGTCACATGGGTGCAGGTGCGGGTGCAGGGATTCGGCACTTCCAAAAAACCCGAGTGCGGGGGTGCGGCAGGGGCAAAAAATGTAATATATATATATATATATATATATATATATATATATATATATATATGTGTGTGTGTGTGTGTGTGTGTGTTGAGAATAGGTGGTTTTAAGTAAAGTCATTTTATATTAAGATGCTATTTGTATTTTTGATTTTATAATGGGGCTTTATTGTAATTATGCTTTTAAGCCTCTCTCTATTTAACATAGAGAGAGGCCCTAATAACAAATTGTGTTCTCTGTTTCTTGTGCTGCCGCCTCTCTCTCTCTCTCTCTTCTCTTCTCTCTCTATCTAGGGCTCGGTTCATCTTCTACATGGTATCAGAGCCTGGGGTACCTGGCCATTCAAAGTGAGTTGCAGAAATCCAACGGTTGTATCAACAGAAATTTAAATCGGCTGCTTTAATTGTCGATTGTTTCAATCGAGATCCCCTTCTCTCAACCAGTTGTCTGTCTTCGTTGAATCACAGTTTCTGCCTCTCACCTTAGTTTCAGCAGATAGTGGGAGCGTGATCGACTGTGACGTGGGAGCGTGATCGAGTATGATCAAAGCACAGTCGATCGTGGAGGCTTTCTTGATCGTGATCAAACTTCGATCCAATGAATAATTTTTCTAATCAGGTCAGCGATTTAAAAATTTTTTTTAAGATCTGATGACAAATCTGGGCATGCTGCTGGTCGTGGATGCTTGTTGTGGGTTTCGTAGCTCCTCGTTGTTATTCTCGTGACTACCTACTGCCTCGTTGGTAGTTCCTGCCGGGATTCTCGTGACTTCCTACGCTGGGAGTTTGATTGTTGGTGATTCTGTATATGGTTGGGAGCCCTGTTTTTTTTTTTTTTGTGAGATCTTGATATCGTGGACATCGGTACAGTTTGCACTGAACCACATTAGTTTCTGTGGGTTACTATCTTTGCTTTCTAATCTGCAGTGAATGTTTGAAAGAGATTAGTGCTTCTATTTCAGCCGTGATACCTTTATTTTTGGCGTGACTTCCTGTTTTTTTTAGAAACAGCAATCCAACACGTAGTGGTGTTGCTCGTGAGTGAAAAATGACTGATGGTCGAGCTGTATATGTCTGGGGAGCTGCCCCTGTTATGAAATAGGTTCTGCGTATGCAGAAGTTATGTTAGTCGTGATTCAATGACGTGCTGAATTTTTTTTTTCCTGTTTGTGGGTTGCTGCTCACTACTGTCGTGGGTTTTTTTTTCGTGTGTGAACAACTGCTGATTGTAATATCAGTTGGTGTGTGAGTGTAACACACGGTTTTTTCCCTGTTTTGATTGGAGGTTGTCCTGTTTTTTTTTAACCAGAAGTATGGCTGAAACTTCGAAATGTGATTCAAAATTGGAAAATATTGGAGAATATAAGGCATTTGCCAATCCATTTTCGTACGGCTCGTCTGTAAGGTTGAATGAAACTAACTATGCCAGTGGTCCAGAACATTTATGATGTCGGTATCTGGACATCGTAGAAAACATATCTTGTTGGAAGACGAACCCACTGAAAAGGTGGGAAATATGTTACCTGGGATGAAGATAATGACATAGTTATGTCATGGATTATGAATAGTGTCGAACCTCATATTGCAGATGGTTTAATTTACTATAATACAGCCAAACAGATGTGGGACAATCTTCGAGATACATACTCACAAGAGACTAATGTGAGTCGTATCCTACAAGTCGAACAAGAAATATATAATTTACAGCAGGGAGATCAAACGTTGGCCCAGTACTATGCCTCCGTAAAAGCTGGGTTTGAAAGTCTTAATGCTCACATACCCCTCTGTTGTTCGAAACAAAAGGATCATCAAGAACAAACTATGGTTGCTCGGTTTCTTACAGGTTTATCTTCAGAATTCTCTGTTGCAAAAGTCCAAATATTGACTGGTTCCGATGTACCTACTCTTGCTAAGGCATACAATCGTCTGAGCAGACTTGCGATATCTCTTCCACATTCTCAGCCTGTGAATCAGTCATCTGCCTTAGTTGTCTCATCTGGTTATGGGCGTGAAAATCTTCAGACCTTCAGAGGACGAGGTCGCGGACGAGGTGTGGGAGGCAGAGGAAAGCTTCAATGTACATTCTGTGGAAAATCTGGACATTTAGAAGATCGTTGCTGGGATAAGCATGGCTGACCAACCTCCTCTTCATCAAAGTCATATGCTCCTAAAGCAAATGTTACTACTCTCGAGGCAACAAAGGCACAGGAAAATATCTCTGCAAGTGACAGTAGTATCACCCTCAGTCATGCTGAATATGATGAGCTGATAGCTCTTCGTCCTTTGAGTTCTACCTCTTCTGTAGCTGGTGTTGCCTATTGAACCGGAAATCTACTTCATCCGACTGACAGTAAGTGGATTATTGATTCTGGTGCATCCAGACATTTGTGTGAAAATTCACTTGTTTTTTCAGATCTAAAGGATATTAAGGCTCAACTTGGAGTCTCATTAGCCGATGGGAGCACTTCCCCGGTTGTTGGTCAGGGAAATATTTCTATATCCTCCTCATTACAGTTGAAAAATGCTCTTCATGCTCCAAAATTTCCTCAAAGTTTACTCTCTGTTAGTTGCCTTGTAAAAGAACAAAACTGTAGAGTAATATTTGATCCAATGGGTTGTCATTTTCAGGATTTGCTGACGGGGAAGAAGATTGGTGGAGGCTATGAAGAAAATGGAATTTACTACCTACATCATCCAATGGGTACTGTTCATGCTGCAGTGGAACATTCATTCAGTCCTGTTCAGTGGCATCGTCGTCTTGGTCATCCTTCATTGTCAAAGCTCCGTTCGGTCTTTCCTCAGATTCCTTCCACCACATCATTTCAGTGCGAAGCATGTCAGTTGGGCAAGCATCATCGAAGTTCGTTTCCTTCGAGTCAGAGTCAGTCTAGTAATAAAGTCTTTGAACTTCTTCATGCAGATGTATGGGGTCCTAGTAAGATTCCTACTAGGACTCAGTGTCGATACTATTTAGTTATTGTTGATGATTTCTCTAAGTTGTCATGGGTGTTTTTAATAAAGGAACGATCTGACGTTCCAAGTATTATCAAATCTTTAATTCTTGAAATAAAAACTCAATTTGAATCTAGTGTCAAGATTGTTCGCACTGATAATGCTCTCGAGTTTAAATCAAAAAGTATGTTACAGTTTTACCAAGATAATGGCATCCAACCCCAAACTTCTTGTGCCTATTCATCTCAACAAAATGGGGTGGCTGAGCGAAAACATCGTCACCTACTTGATGTTGTCAGGACCATTATGATTCAATCCAATGTTCCTGCGTTATACTGGGGAGATGCAATTACAATTGCTTGCTATCTGATCAACCGCATGCCTTCCTCTTCTATGGGTGATCAAATCCCAATTCATATCCTAAACCCCAATACCCCCCTCTTCTCCCTCTCGCCCAAAGTATTTGGATGTGTTTGTTTTGTACACAAACTTGGCCCTGACCGTGATAAATTAGTTGCTCAAGCTACAAAATGCATATTTATAGGTTATCCCAAAAATCAAAAGGGATATCGATGTTATAATCCTACTTCTCGCCGAGAGTATGTCAGTGCGGATGTCTCTTTCTTGGAATCCACTCCATATTACTCTAGTATCGGTTCCCCGCTGCAGGTTGATCCAGCTGAGTCTTGTCCATTACCTATACCTCCTTTTCCTTTGGAATCCGTGCCCTCATTCCCGAACCAAACTTCATCCTCTTCCAGATTTCATAATCCTCCATTGGTATATGTGCGTAGAGATCCACCTCCGCAAGTGCCTTCATCTTCTTCTTCCCTTGAGGTAAGTTCTACTGACAATAGTGATCTTCATGATGATGATAACAGGTCGATTGCTCTACGAAAGGGGACACGACAATGTACCTTATACCCCATATCTCATTTTGTCTCCGAAGCCAGAATTGGAAATCAGATGAAATCTCTTATTTCAGCTTTATCTGCTGAAACTATTCCTCTGAACTATCAGCAGGCAGAGCTTGATACTCGCTGGAAGTTGGCTATGCAAGAAGAAATGAATGCCTTAATATCTCTGCATACATGGGATCTAGTTGATTCCCCAGCAGATGCTGACATTGTTGGATGTAAATGGGTATATACTATAAAGTACAAATCTGATGGTTCAATTGAACGGTACAAGGCCAGATTAGTAGCCAAAGGGTATACTCAGACATATGGTATTGATTTCTTTGAAACTTTTTCTCCTGTTGCACGGATGGGTATCATTCGTCTTGTTCTCTCAGTAGTTGTTCAGCATGGTTGGAGCTTGTACCAATTAGATGTGAAAATGCATTTCTATATGGGGACTTATCTGAGACTGTTTACATGCAACAACCTCCAGGATTCGAGGTTGAGGGGGAGTGTCAGAAGGTGTGTAGATTGAAAAAGGCGATTTATGGCTTGAAACAAAGTCCCCGTGCATGGTTTCAAAAGTTGTTTGAAGTGATGTCACGTTTTGGCTTTAATAAGTCAGCAGCAGATCATACACTATTTATAAAGAAAACTAGCTCTGGCATAGTTGTTATGGTGGTATATGTGGATGACATCATTCTTACAGGCGATGATGTGAAAGCTATTGAAGCCACAAAGGCTCATCTTCAAAAACACTTTGTTACAAAAGACCTTGGTGCACTCAGGTATTTTCTGGGTATAGAAGTTTTCAGGAGCCGTGAAGGGATGGTTTTGTCTCAACGGAAGTATGTTCTTGACTTATTAAAGGAAACAGGAATGTTGGGAGCTAAACCAACAAATATTCCCATGGACCATAAAGTTCAGTTGTTTGAAGAAGGGTCAAAACTGGTTGATAGCAAAAGCTATCGCTCTCTAGTAGGGAAACTACTGTATGTAACTGTGACCAGGCCGGATATTGCTTTAGCAGTAAGTAAAGTTAGTCAGTTTATGGACAAACCAACTGAGGTACACTGGAATGCAGTTATTATGATTCTCAGATATCTAAAATCTTCTCCTGGAAAGGGGTTATTGTTCAGGAAAGGTGGAACTCTGGAGATAGTGGCCTATTCTGATGCTGACTATGCAGGATCTGTAGTGGATAGAAAATCTACCACAGGATTCTGTGTGTTCCTGGGAGACAACTTGATCTCTTGGAGAAGTAAGAAACAAAATGTGGTTTCTAGGTCGAGTGTAGAATCAGAATATCGGGCTATGGCCCAAACAGTTGCTGAATTGATGTGGGTTCGTACTGTTCTTCTTGGTCTTCAGGTGAAGGTTTCCTCTCCCATGACCATGATGTGCGATAACAAAGCTGCAACATATATAGCGAACAATTCTGTATTTCATGAGAGAACAAAGCACATTGAGGTTGATTGCCACTATGTACGGGATATGGTTCAAGCTGGTCATATCACTACTAAATATCTAAAGTCGGAAAACCAAGTTGCAGATATGTTCACAAAACCTCTTGCCAGACCAAATTTCTCAAAATGTTGTGACAAGCTGAGCATGATTGATATCTATGCTCCAGCTTGAGGGGGAGTGTTGAGAATAGGTGGTTTTAAGTAAAGTCATTTTATATTAAGATGCTATTTGTATTTTTGATTTTATAATGGGGCTTTATTGTAATTATGCTTTTAAGCCTAGCCTCTCTCTATTTAACATAGAGAGAGGCCCTAATAACAAATTGTGTTCTATGTTTCTTGTGTTGCTGCCTCTCTCTCTCTCTCTCTAGGGCTCGGTTCATCTTCTACAATATATATATATATATATATATATATATAATTTTGAAGTTTTAACAGTTAACAGTAACACTAATAAAATAAAAAACAATTATCATGAGTACATTTTAAAAAACAAAAATTATATATATGCTAAAATTCAGCATTATAAGACTGTATTAACCATGCTTAATCGAGTTTCTTCATTAAGCTCTACTGGTCTGAGCCGAGTTTAATACTTTAATCGAGCACTGCTGGATGCATATATGGTTTTAATTTTTTGCTATTGAATCAGACAAATATCAGGATTTGATGGATATCTGATTACATGTAAAAGAACCAAATAAGATACGAACACCGGTCCAAACGGGTCGAGACCCCATTTTCCCCCTGGCCAGGACATATATGCTTGGGTTTCCATCTGACTCTTTTAGTTATTCTCTCTTAGTTCCGTAACTGAGCTACTTTTGAATGGTAACCAAGTTGGTCGTCCCTGAAGAAAGGTTGTATTGTCCATTATCATTATATCCTGCCCCAAAATCTGGCAGCTCATTGGCTTTAGATATTTTGTATTAATTTTTGTAGTACGTAACCTTCAGCCCAGCGCATATCTCGAAGGAAATCAAAATCAGATTTAATATTTGCAGGCAGGTACAGTGGACTGCAATTTGTACAGGCCAACATGAGTATCATTACTCTTTTGCCTTCCTGAAGCCTCTATTTTAACAGAACCATCTGTGCTCTCTTCAATTTTCAGGATACAGTATGGTTGTTCTCTGAGACCATCCAGATTTTCATGAAAAGTTAAGCTTTCATCAACTACGAGAGGTGTCAGATCTTCAGTAAAAGGTGAGAATGATGAAGAAAGCCACTAGGTGTAGTATCAATGCATTGCCTGATTCACTCCCCATCAAAGTTGCGGTGAGGACCATTATCCTGTCCAAGAGATGGAGGTATCTCCCGACTGCAATCCCCTCTGCAGATTTTGATGAGGATCATTTCCCTTCGACCACGAAGCAACTCAAGAGAAAGAAGAAGTTCGGCGAGTCACACTCGCCGCTAGAAGGAACTAATCTCTTCACCGTTGTCAATCGATTCTTGTTGAACCAGGCACCTTCGCAGGTTGAGCATGCGCTTGACCCAAAAAAATGATTTGGAGAAGAGACTCCTTGGTAGTTGGCTATGACATGTGGTTGCCGTAAAGAAAGTTGAAGAGTTGTGTCTCGAATCTCGCCATGTTGACAAACCAGTTCCTAAGTTTTCTGGCTGTCATGCCCATTTATGTGGGCCTCTTTTTTTTCAAGTCCAAAAGTTGGACATAAATGACCCTGGGTGCGTTAATCGCACCCAGGGTCAGGTTGACTGCACCGGGTGCCGCACCCGCATGCGCACGCGCACCCTCATCGCGTCGCATCGACGTGGGTGCAGCACCTGGTTGGCCGAATCCCTGTGACATAGGGGCAAACCTAACCGCTTACCTTTTCGTAAGTCGTGCACTTCAGGCCTTGCTATAACTAACCTCACTGATCCAAATGAGTGTTTTCTCATGCATAATGCATGAGATAGATAACTCAAGTAACACTAAAGATTTAAGATACATAGCAGGTCAAGATTTTCCTTGAATTTAAGCCAAACAATGATCGTGAATCTTCATGAAGTACGAACTTGAACCAAAGAATCTCAAAACCCAAAAGGCAAAATGGCAAGAAAGATTTCTTGGCTCTAATACCATGTAATGAAATATATGAAAATACAAAACAAGGGCCTCTAAGGGCTTATAAGATCATAAACATAAAGTGCACATGCATATACACAAGTCCAACTAAGGGGACAATATAAGAGCACAAAGGCACTACACAAGCACTAAGTGCCTTCAAGACAACAAAGAATTTAAAAGAGGAACACAATAACATAAAAAATATATATTTTATTGAGCATGAATGCTTAATTGAAGCATTGCGTAACAAGAGTGGGGTTCACCCCTATTTATACACAAGAGGTAGTCTCAAATAGAGTTGTTGGATTGTTCCAACAACTCTATTGACTAGTCAACTCTATGTTGAGTCAACAACAAAACAACAACAACTACGCCTTCATCCCAAAATAATTGGGGTCGGCGATATGAACCAAAAAAGAAAATCATTCTGGATCTTCCACATGAATCCTTCTCCTCCAATCATTTCTATCCAATGCCATGTCCTCGGTGAGGTTCAAAGCATTCATATCCTTTCCTATCACCTCCATCCATGTCTTCCTAGGCCTACCTTGACCTCTTTTAACTAATATATTTTTCCATTTCTCCATCCTTCTAACTGGAGCATCATTAGGCCTTTGCCGAATATGTCCAAACCACCGTAAACGATTCTCTCTCATCTTATTTTCAATGGGTGCAACGCCTACCTTCTTACGTATCTCCTCGTTCCAAATCTTATCTTTTATTTTATTTCCACACATCCATCTCAGCATACGCATCTCAGCTACACTCATTTTTTGAATATGATGTCTCTTGGCAGCCCAACATTCTGTACCATATAGTAAAGCGGGCCTAATAGTCGTCCTATAAAACTTTCCCTTCAACCGCAATGGCATTCTACGATCGCACAATACTCCAGTTGCACTTTTCTATTTCATCCACCCAACCTTTATCCTATGATTTACATCTCCATCAATTTCTCCGTACTTTTGAATGATAGATCCCAAATATTTGAAACAATCATCCACCGGTATTTCTTGCTCACCAAGCTTCACTACACTCCCATCACTACTTCGTTGCTTACTAAACCGACATTCCATGTATTCTGTCTTACTCTTACTCAACTTAAAACCTCTTGCTTCCAATGTCTGTCTCCATAATTCTAACTTAGCATTAACCCCAGCTCTAGACTCATCAATCAAAACAATATCATCAGCAAACAACATGCACCACGGCACATTTTCTTGAATTGATCTCGTAAGCTCATCCATCACTATAGCAAATAGGAAAGGGCTTAAAGCAGATCCTTGATGTAACCCAACCGTTGTAGGAAAATTGGTTGTCACCCCTCCACAAGTGCGGACATTGGTTACTACTCCTTCATACATATCCTTAATTATACTAATGTACTTGAGAGAAACACCTTTCTTCATCATTGTCCACCAGAGAACGTCCCTAGGTACTCTATCGTATGCCTTCTCCAAATCAATAAAAACCATATGCAAATCTTTGTTCCTCTCTCTATTTCTCTTAATAAGTTGTCTAAGAAGATGTATAGCTTCCATAGTTGATCTTCCAGGCATAAAACCAAATTGATTCTCCGATATCATGACAATCTTCCTCAACCTAGACTCAATCACCCTCTCCCAAAGTTTCATAGTATGACTCATGAGTTTTATACCACGATAGTTTGTGCAATCTTGTATATCACCCTTATTCTTATATAGAGGCACTAAAGTACTCTTCCTCCACTCATTAGGCATCTTATTTGTCTGCCAAATTTTGTTAAAAAGATTTGTCAACCATTCTAAACCTTTCTCTCCCAAACATTTCCAAGCTTCGATAGGTATACCATCTGGGCCAACTGCCCTTCTTGATTTCATTTTCTTCAAAGCCTCTGCAATTTCTTTCTTTTGAATCTTGCGCATGAAGTTACGATTCATCTCATGAAAAGGAATTGACAAGTCTCCAAGATCTTGAGCATGACTTTCATTAAATAGCTTATCAAAATAATCTTTCCATCTCTCCTTAATCTCCTCATCTTTGACTAAAACCCTTTGTGTTTCATCTTTGATACATCTAACCATACCCAGATCCGTTGATTTCCTATCTCTCATCTTTGCAAGCCTATAAATATCATTCTCGCCCTCTTTGGTATCCAACTTGTCATAAACCTCCTTATATACCTTATCCCTCGCGTTCCGAACTACTTTTTTAGCTTTTTTTTTTGCTATCATATACTTCTTCAAATTCTCATTATCACGACTCTTACTTAGATTTCTATAACACTCTCTTTTAACCTTAATGGCTAATTTGACATCCTCATTCCACCACGATGTATCCTTACCTAGCGGTGCACCGCCTTTAGACTCACCCAATACCTCCTTAGCCACCTTTCTCATGCCACCCGCTATCTTATTCCACATTGATTATGAATCCTCCTCGAGACACCAATCAGCTTTCTTAACTACCTTCTCTACAAACATTCCTTGTTTAGCTCCTTTCAGTGCCCACCACTTAATTCTAGGATCTATCCTATGTCTATCCTTTTTGTGACATTTTCTAATTCTAAGATCTAAAATTAAGACTCTATGTTGTGTAGCTACACTTTCTCCCGGTATAACCTTACAATCGATGCAACAACCCCTATCTCTCTTTCTAAGTAGGAAAAAATCTATCTGACTTGTATTAACCCCACTTTTAAATGTTACTAGGTGAGACTCTCTCTTCCTAAACCAAGTGTTTGCTAAGATCATATCATAGGACACACCAAAATCTAAAATCTTTTCTCCACTTTCGTTTCTTTGTCCTATACCATAGCCTCCATGGATACTCTCAAATCCATCCCTACTAATGCCTACATGCCCATTAAGGTCACCGCCGATGCAAAGCCTTTCTCCATAAGATATCTCTTGTACTACTCTATCTAAATCTTCCCAAAATTGACGCTTAATGGAATCATCTAAACCTACTTGAAGTGCATAAACACTAATAATATTAATAATCTCCGAACCTAATACTAATTTAATAAGTAAAATCCTATCACCCTTCCTACGGACCTCAACTACATTATCTATAAACTCACGACTCATAACAATCCCTACTCCATTCCTATTCCTATTTATTCCTGTATACCAAATCTTATATCCATCACTTTTGCTTTCTCACCTACCCATTTGGTCTATTGTAAACATAAAATATCAATCTTTCTCCTACACATAACATCTACTAACTCTACCAACTTACCAGTTAAAGATCCTATGTTCGTGGTTAACCTAATTTTATGGTCTTGGACTAACTTCTTTACCCCCACCCGTCCAACAAAGTGAGGGAACCCTTGCCTATTTGACACCACACCCGGGCGCCGGTGTGACGCATCGCTTCCGGGCGACGACCTAGCAACCCTTGCCCATTTATCACTACCTCTGGGCCTATAGAGTACAACGCGTCGCTCAGTAAGGAACGCCCCAACGAAATTCTCATATTGGTTCATATTCATAGGGTGACTAAGTTTTTATGCTGGCTGTCACAGGCCTACCGCAACCCTCCTCCTTTATCCGGGCTTGGGACCGGCAGTGGATAACTAAACAGTTATATACAGGCGGAGTTAGTCAACTCTATGTTGAGTAGTTCAAAAAAAACCCAATTACTCTATTTGGTCTTTAACCAATAGTCTCTATAAAAACAGAAAAGGACAAAAAGAATAAACAACAACAACAACTACGCCTTCATCCCAAAACAAGAACAAAATAAAGTAAAAATACTAATGTGCCCCTAATGAGCACAGCCTATTACAAGGATTGAAATGACCAAAATACCCCTAATCGATATTTACCTATTACCTCATTATAAATGCATATATATGTATGTATGTATATGTGAATACATACAAAGCATATATATATATATACAACTTAACACGTGTATCTGAGTAAAACCTGTTTGTTTGTTATGACTCCTCAACTCTTGCAACTAAAGGCAGTCCATTGCTGGTGTAGATGGTTGTAACTAAAAGATGCCTCAAGAGTGAATCATTTCATATATTCACAAACAGAAATCAATTTGTTGGAGTTTGTTAGAAATGAACAGGTTATTGGAGAAACAGTACTCTTTTTGCTGCTAAGAATTTATTGATTCATTCAAGATTGTTCATACTCTTGTCTTGGATTTGACTAGGATAATCTTATAAATAAAAAGTAGAAAAACGAAAATGATTTCTTGGATTATATTTTCTTATTATTGTAATGTTTTATGTCCTACCATTTGTGAAGATTATATATGTTTGTCCTTCTGATGAAGAATATTGAACTGAAAGCGATACATGGTTTCTATGTGATTGCATTATTTTTTTAAGAAAAAAAGCTACTTCTAATGGATGCCAAACAAAGAAAATAAAGGTTTGAGTGCTGTTTCTTGTTGAATCTTGAACCGTCACATTCTTGAAAACAATCACGATCATTATTATATAAAAAACAAAACTTTGGGATCATTTGCAATCATCCTGATTTTCTTTTTTCCCCCTACTTTTATGATGGATAACCTTGCCCTTGGGTTGCATTGTGTGATAAACCTTGTTCCAAGAACTCCTGCCTGGTTGACAAGTGTCAATAGTTTGATATTTCAACAATATCATATATTAATGTCTCTAGGTTAATGGATAGGTTTATGGAAAGACGTTTTCTTCATGGAATAAGGTCTATGTCTGCCCATAAATTTTAGAGATATTTTTGTAAAACTTTCCTTTTGGTCTCTTATAATTCAAATTCTATTGCGTGTAATGATGGGAAGTTGGGGATTTGGTTCAATGAGGACAATAGTTTCTTACATGAGATTGCTCTTGGATGTCTTATCAGGGATGTGGGCGCAAAATTTTGACAACGGAAAATGCAAATAGGACAAGATATACATCTGTTGGGCCACTGGCACCATTTTATGTCTTTCCTTGTGGACATGCCTTCCATGCACAATGTCTCATTGCTCATGTCACCAGAAGCACTGACCAAACACAGGTAAGTTCTGAGACCCACTTTGATATTTTCTTTTCTTTTTTGTAATTTGTTTAATCAATTTCATATTGCTTTAGAGATTCTTTAGCTGAAGATACTTGCACAAAAAACACCTGGCCAAGAATGTCTTCATTAGATGACTTGCTAAATTTTCATATAAGCAGTTGTCCTTTAGAGAAAGCTACAAGAAAAATAAAATCTGGTCTTGTCTACTCAGTTGAAATTGATTCTACTTACTTATTTATCCCTTCCCAAAAGGGCAGAATAAAAGATCCACTTAATTAGTTATTAGTCCTTTTTATCTCATTTTGTATCGTACAATTCCTTTGTTGTGGGATCATTTACCTGCTAGGGGTAATGAGAAGAATTATAAAATGCATTGCAAACTATGGCTAAATCTTGGATAAAATGGAGAGAACAAATTTTATAAACTGCAGTGGAGAAACAGATGTTATCGAAGCAAATATATGATATATGAACCAAGTAGGGTTCATATACTAGATTTCTATGGGTAAAGGATTTAATTGATAAAAGAAGCAATGTAAAGATCAATTATTGAGGTTTTTGGCTGATAAGATAACACCTGCTTTATGTATGAGATAGAAGTAGGAGATTCTCCAATGAGGAAAAGGATCTAATTCCTTTCAAACAATTGACTGAAGAGCTATATGAGGTCAAAATCTCATAAATGGTTCTGGTGGCTGGCAGTAACGATGACTTCCCTGTCAACTTTTCCACCATTGCCCACAAAAAAAAAACAAATTCTGCCTTTAGCTGTACCCACGTTAGTTGCACATTTCTATGCAGCAATGTTGTCAGTATCAGTGTGTATCAGCTTGTATCGGCAGAAAATCAATATGCATCACTCCTGAATTGGCTATTTTTTAATAAATAATATTATTTTATATTATTTTAATGGTTTTAACATGTGTCACGTTCTAATTGACACGTAATGTTTTTTTATTATTTTTTGGCCGATACAGAAGGATTCACTTGAGTATCGGTATCGACGATTCAGGGCCAATACCGATACTGACAACATTGCTATGCAGACCTTAATTGTGAGGTGTTAGAAAATGCATCATAGAGCAATATCTGTTTTAACATGGAATCTAAAGTATCTCCACAGTTGAATTATAATTATTTCATGTTCACAACAGTGTCTTTACCATACAAATTTTCTAATATCCAACCTTCAAGAAATCTGAGGGAAGTTGTGATCATGCAGCAAAATTACTAATTTCTTCTAATGGAGCTTATCACTGTGGAGTTTGCAGTATAGTATTCATGGAAGAACGCTTCTCAATATTTGGTTATTTTTCATTTTCAATAAAATTCTTTTCATGAATGGATGCAGGCAGAATATATTCTGGATTTACAGAAGAGGCTCACTTTACTGGGGAACCAAGGGCAGAAAGATTCTACTGGTGTCATTGATGAATCCCTCTCCATTGCTAGCATGAGCCCTTTAGAGAAGGTTTTGTGAAATTCAGCACCAAGTTGATCCATGTTCTGTAGCTCATATATTTATTGCAACCTGATGCACTGACACCTGTCCTTTTTTGTCTTTAAATATTGGCAGTTGCGGTCCCAACTGGATGATGCTATAGCTAGTGAGTGCCCATTTTGTGGTGATTTGATGATTAGGGAGATTTCATTGCCTTTTATTCTTCATGAGGAGGCACAGCTGGTGGCGTCGTGGGAAATTAAACAGCAGCTGGGAAGCCAGAAAAGCATGCCTATAGCAATCTAGTTTTTGAAATTGAAGATAGAAGGCCATGTGTGAGCACACATGTTTGTGCATGCATGTGCATGTCGCTGCATTTCTGAAAATTGGTAAATATGCCTTTGTTTGTATGTGTCTAGATTTGTGGGTTGAATGTATGTCATTGCTTTGTAAAAATCGGCACAACTGTATGTTTGTATGCTTGTAATTTTAACTTTTTATTTTTGTTTTGTGCTATTACGTAATTCATGAAGTATTTTCATGAATAATATATACTGTAAGAGTAGATAATTTATTAAAATCTTATTTGACAGAAAAAAACTTGAGCTGTCTTTATATTGGGAATTTTTGCTATTAAAAGAAATTTCACAATGTTTATTTGACTGCGTGGTTAAGCTTAGTCCTTGAGTCTGTCCATGAGTCCATAAGTTCCACCTATCGTCAGTAGAGGGCACCGTCTTCTCACAGTCGACGAATGTTCCACATCGTGGTAGCTATGACCTAATTCACTTGACCTCACCCTCATTCAGAGTCAGGTTTGATCCGGTTCAGATTTCAATAATATATGGAATTTAGTTTCAAAATATAGTTTGGTTATTTTTATGGTGAAAATAATTCTCCATTCTAACCACGAGATTAGTGTCAACTTTGAAATAAAATTTCCTCTTCCCTATATATCATTATAATAATGTTTAAATGTAGTTTATAAGTTGTGCATGCATGTTACCACAGAACTGTTACAATGGTGCATTTTGCTTGCTTACTATAAGGGACACCATACTCTCTTTTACACACGGTTGAACCATGTACTTTTGACAAAGTGAAACCTTGACTGGCTGTTAAAATTGGCGTTGTGCATTGCACTTGGCTTCCATTTTTTTTTTAATTGAACCCATTTTGATGACACTTTTAGAAGGGCCGTGGCTATTGAGAAAGAGTGAGGGTGGACCCACAATTGGCCCACCTTGAATGCTGAAGAGGTGTCACCATTATCGTTAATGAGGTTGGTGAGAGGACGAAAAGAAATGTGTCTAGTATGAAGGGGGGGGTACGTTTGCAGCCATTACAAACGACCAGGTTTGGATTGTTGAGATGGAAGGGAAATCAAAATCTGAAACATTTACGCCTTCTGACATTGTGGGACAAACAAGCCTGGCATCTCCAGTCACCCCAAAGAGAGTGAGAGCTTCTAGCGAGTTGCAGCTTCTAAATGAGCTTGGTTGAACGCTTAGAGATAACTGATATCCATCCTTCGTCAACTTGGTTTACATGGATGGAAAAAATGGTGGTCTGAAGGAGACCGCAACCTCGTTGGTGATAAAAACCTCACATCGCAGCTTCTTGATAAAAGAGGCAACGATCAGGATTGTCAAGGAACCACAGGAAATGCAGGTGCAAAACCTTAGAAAGGCTAAGGTAGAATTCCTTTGAAGGCTGGAGGGGAAGCTTGGAAATCATTATATTGTCCTAAGAGATGAAAGTGTGATCAGTTAAAGGATTTTAAGTAGACCATAAAGGGCAAGCTGATTCATATCAGCCCAGTTAAGGGGAGATATCCCCTAGAGCTCGACTTCGGCTATGACTCTCAGGGGGGAGGCAAAGTGCTGTAGAGTGGTGGAGGAGGGAAGCAGCGAGAGTGGGGGAGAGGAGGCAAATAAGGTAGATGGTGGCGAATAGGGGGTTTTCGAGGGCAGCTCAGGTAAGGGTGAGTGGAAGGAGGTGGATGAAGGTGACGATGGTGGAGGCTATGAGGATGGGAGTTGGACAACTGAGAGGTGAAGCGATGGAGCAGAGGGAGAGGTAGAGGGCGACCAGCCATCTGATGTCCAAGCAAACCTCAGCCCTACTCTTTGTCCAAGTCTTGTCAAGTTGGTGTAAAAGAGGAGATTGGAATGTACTAGTTGGTTGAAGGCTTGATGGTATTTTGCATGCTTATGAACGTCAACCCTTTCTTCAGTAATCAATAGAAAGGTGCAAAAATTTCATGAAAACCGCGGTTCACAATTTAGTTATTATATTTTTAGTTCTCATACTAGTGACTATATATATATATATATATAGATAGATAGATAGATAGATATATATATATATATATAGAGAGAGAGAGAGAAAATTGGCTCCTCTTAACCGTTCATACTGTGTGGGCAGTGTTGGTTTTTTCTATGTTTAAAGCCATGTTAGGCAAATCTGATTAGGAATTTGCTGTTGGATTATGCTCTTTTTTAATGAAAATTTATGATTCTATGAGTTTAAATTTATGAAAATTCTGAGTTGTTGATTTTTGAAATTTTATTAAAACCTACTCAATGCCATAATCATATTATTTAAACATAAAATGATTGCGGCAAAAATGATGTGTTTTCCTAACAACCCTATAATTTGTCAAAATCTGGTCAATGACCAAAATCGTCAATAGCTGACTTCATTAGGATATTTTTACTCTTCACATGTGTGAAACTTACAAAGTTCATGTGATATATCTCTCCGCTCATCGGGTATCGCAAACTTCCACTTAAAAAGTGGTTCGTACATTTTTTTTTCGATGAGCATCATGAAGTTCACATAATAATATTTGTGAACATCCTTTAAACTCAAACCTCAAAACTTTGCAAATACCAAGCCAAGTGGGTATATATATCCTTTTAATATATGAAATTCCTTTAAATATGTGAAGTTCTTCTCAAATATACGAAGTTTCTCTCAAATATGTGAATTTTCTAAGAGATTCTCAAATATGTTGATTTGCACAAATTTTTAGCATGTGAATTTGTGCAACTTTGCATGCTTTACTGAATCATATATAAAGTCATTTTTGTTCATTTTGTTTCTTTTTTTGTTTGTTTCTGAAAAGAATCGTAACCCTTTTTCCTCTCTCCTTACAGTGAGTCCCGTAAAAAAATTTGTTGTATTTCGCTGAGGTTGTAGTATCATCTTTCTCATTGACTTTCCTGGTTAGGTTAAAAGTTGAGTTTTATATGAACAATATATATATATATATATATATATAATATATAAATATATATGCATATTGTTATATTTTATTTTAAACTTTTCTCTTTTTTGTAGATATAAGCATTTAATAGACTCGTGTATTTGTGTTTGTTTGTTGTTATGGATGTTTTTTATATGTTTCTTATATTTTATTTAATATTTACCATAAAATTTACCATTTAGGGTTTACTATATTTAGAGTTTTTTTATAGATATATATTTGTTTGTTTTGTAACCATATAGTGGAAAAAGTGTCGTTCAAGTATATTTTAGGTGTTATTCGCAAATGCATGCATGATAACCCAAAGATAACTATAAGAAAAATCATGAATGACATCAGTCACAAGGAAGGTATCGATGTTACTTACAAACCAAAATGATGTATATAAAAATGAAATAAGGTGACACTATATGGTTCATTTGAAGAGTCCTTTAGAATGCTTCTCACCTATTTGGATCATTTAATGAAGTTTAACTGAGGATTGCTATGGTATATTGAGAATGATCAGAAAATTCGATTTCGCTACCTATTCTTATCATTTTGTATAAGGATTGATGGATTTTTGAAAGGATGTCATCCTGTTTTTATAGTAGATGGTACATTTCTAAAACAAAAATATATGGGTATATTATTGTCAGCACATAGTATTGATTCATATGGTGAGATATTTTCAATAGCATTTATTGTTGTTGATAAGGAGTCAAAGGATTCATGGGAGTGATTTTTGAAGCATTTAAAGGAATAACTCATACATTTTGACAAATATAATGAGAAAATATAGCTTACAATTATCTAAGATATGTATGAAGGTCTAAAGTATGTTGTTCCTTACACATGACTTATATGCCATGTTGGATATTGCATAAAGCATTTGACGAATAACTTTTTTAAGAAATTTGGTTCACCACTCAATATACTTTGTAGAGTGCAACTCGAACAACCATGAGATGATAGTGCAATTATTTTCTTCAAAAAAATTGAGAGCAAGACAAAGCCGCATACAATTATATTGTCACTAACGTAAAATCAAAATATTGGATTAACAGTCACTTTCTAGTGAAAATATATGGGTGTTTAGCATTTAATATAGCAGAGAGCTTCATATTATAGATTTTTGTCATATGTGACAAGCTCTTAATTCCTCTTATTGAAAAACTTTGTTTCATGATGATAAAACTTTTATAGAAAAAAAAGCATACCGGGCAATATATGACAAGCATTGTGGTACTGAAGATAAAAGAAAAGCTAGAGGAACTGAAGAGAAAGGCATAACAACTATGTGTGCATTATCACTTACGTCAGCACGAAGACTACTATCTATCTCACTATTATAATGTTGATCTTCAAAAGCACTTGTGCTCTTATGAATAGTGGCAAGTTAACGGAATTTCTTGTGAACATGTGATTATAAGTGTTTTGTATGAGGGCAAGGTACCAAAGGATTACTGCATCAAGTTCTTCATAGTAGAATCATATTGAGCTGCATATAATGCACATCCATTCTTTTTTATGGTGGATAATATCTCACACATCGCTCCATCGGCTCTTATACTTGTCTATCCACAAAATGTGTTTTGTAAAGAAGGACAACCATAGGTGAAGAGACGAAGAACATAACACAAGGATGTGTCATATAAGTACAGTGTATATAGTGAGATTGGTTACAACATGCGAAAGTACGAATAACAGTATGCTAGAGTACATATGTTTTGCAAGATGTAGGATTTGTTAAGAGTTATTTAACAATGTATAAGCATGTTCATTTTTTTGAATAAATGCAATATATGAGCAAATTTATTTTTTTGAATAAATGCAATGTATGAGCAAGCTCATTTTTTGAATGAATGTAATGTAAAAGCATATTCAGTTTTGAATGAATGGAATGAAGGCAATGTATAAGCATGCTTATTTTTTTGAATGAATGCAATGTATGAGCATATTTATTTTTTTAATGAATGAAATGAATGATAAAATTCAGTTTCGAATAAATAGAATGAATGCAATATATAAGCAAGTTTATTTTTTGAATGAATGCAATGCATGAGTAGGTTCATTTTTTTTAATAAATAGAATGAATGCTATATATGAGCAGATTTATTTTTTTTAATGAATGGAATGAATGAGAAAATTTAGTTTTGAATGAATAAAATGAAAGCAATTTATGAGCAGGTTTATTTATTTGAATAAATGCAATGTATGAACCGATTAAGTTTTGAATGAATGGAATGAATGTAATAAGCAGGTTTATTTTTTAAATGAATGAAATAAATGTAATATAAATGTAAATTTATATGAATTATCAAACTTTAAGGATGTTTCTTAAATAGTTAAAATGTAAACTTGTGAGAATAAGGAAGTCTGCATAAAATATAGGTGAATAATGATCAATATTTGCGATGATGAGAAAGTTTTAATCTAGTATTTGCATAAAATATACGTGAACCTTGTCCATTATTTGCGATATTACATGGTTCAGTTTAACTTTGCATATATTTTCACAAAATTGGCATATATAGAATGAAGTTTGCACAAATATATCTATGAACTTCTTGTAATTGAAATATGTTGAAACCTCGCAAATAGTATAGAGGAGATTCGCAAATTTACTAAAGACTTAAATATAAACCTTCCCATAATTTTTGTGAAAGTTCGTGCCAGCATTAGTTATGATGTTTCAAATTTTACGATGATGGTTTGATAGTAAAAAAATAACGGTTCACATTTTAAGGTTTATTTTTGCCTTTAAAAAGCGATAGTGGAGAAGATTTTGGAACAACATAGAGAGGATGCCGTGGCCAAAGTGAACAAGATTTTGAAGAAGATGATTTGTTCTTTGGCTTCTTAATGTCAGCAGGGTTATTGTTTTTGTCTGCAGACCCTCTCTTATCTCAAGCAAATGATTGAGGCAAAATCGCCTCTTTCATAGGTTCATTTCCAATCAGACATAGCCCCACATTGAAGGTTTGATCTTTGGCTTCTTAATGCCAGTTGGACCTCCAATGTAGAGCTATTCATTGTTGGGAATGAACCCTTGCAGAAGAAGCAGTTTTGCCTCAAGCATTTGCTCAAGAGAAGAGAGGGTTTATAGAAAAAATCAATAACCCGACTAACATTAAGAAGTCAAAAGATGAACCCTCTTATGTTGAGTCTTTTTTTATTTAATCAATTAATGACCTTGTGCGACGTAATCCACCAAACTTTTTAATGTGGAGTTGTGTACTATAAATGTTTGTAACATGTTCATTTTTAATGAATTGAATGAATATATGTATGAGAAGGTTTATATTTAAACAACTGAAATGAATATATATATATATATATAGGTTCATTTTTTAATGAATAGAATGAATATAATAAATATATGTATGACAATTGAATGAAGTTGTATCACACCCTCTAACTAAACGGTATCACACGAATTTTTTTATGGACCTCATAAAGCCTTCACAAAATATAGGCAAAAATGACTAATATTGGCAATGATGAAGAAGTCCACATAAAATATATGTGAGGATGAGTAAGTCAACATAAAATATATGCGAGAATGTCCAATATTTTATGCATACTTCCTCATCCTCACAAATATTAGTCATTTTTTATTTATATTTTATGTGAACTTTGTGAAAAAATATATGCATACTTCCTCATCCTCGCATAAAATATATGTAGATTTCATTCCATTATTTTTTATTTTTCACAAAATGTAGGTGCTCATAGATTGCATTCATTTCATTCTTTCACAAAATGAAGCCACTCATATATTAAATGCATTCTATTTTTTTGTAAAATGAAGCTACTCATACATTGCAATCATTCAATTTTTTCTTAAAATAAAGTTTCACATACATTACATTCATTCATTTGTTTTACAAAATGAAGTTACTCATACATTGCATTCATGCCATTCTTTCACAAAATGAATGAATAGTAATACATTGCATTCATTCCATTCTTTCACAATATGAGTTGATCATACATTGTATTTGTTTCATTCTTTTACAAAATGAAGTTTCTCGTATATTGTATTTATTCTATTCTTTCAAAAGAATGGTGCTTCTCACTGGCTCTTTGATGGAGAGAAAACATAGTATATTCAGAGGTATTCATCTCTTGGGCCTCAAGAATGTTGCATATCATCACTTATTATCCCACCCATACCATGTTATCGAATGTTGACTGTGAGATACATCGACTCTGTGTTGATTAGGAGAAAATATTGTATACCATTGATTATACACCATTGTTTATGTCCTCTATGATGAGAATGGGTTGCAGATTTCATTTCTTATGTCACCCATACCATAAGATGCCCTTACTGAAAAAACTCGTTGTCAATAATTTTTCACTGATAAAGTGCCACTAATCTTCTCATTGTTGATACTTGATCCTGGGTAAATGATAATAAGTCTGCACTGATTGGAAACCACAAAAACCTTTGATTTTGTGAAACATTAGCTTTGCTTTTATACTGTGCTCATACAGAAATCCGCATATTTTATAAGAATATTGCATATCTAATTATGCTTACAGACAAATATATCATTTTCCGAAATTTCTTATGATAACAATGCCAAATAAGTGATTTTCTTCATGAATTCTATAAGTACCAGATATATGTGATTGTGTTAAGGTATTTGCAAAGTTACTATCATAAGGAGGTTTACAAAACTTGTTTTTGTGCGTTTTATGAAGACCACAAAAAAATGTGTGCTAACATACTTTTAAGTGAGGGTTAAAAAAAAGAGAAAGAAGGTTTGCATGGATTCTCACAATTTTGGTATAAAACATGTTATTTTATTAATAAAGAAGACCGACCACATAAATAACATAATTTTTTATGCGCTTTATGAGGTCCACAAAAGAAAAATATGTGGACCTCCTTTTAAGTGAGAGTTTGCAATACCCGACGAGCGGAGCGATATATCGCATGAACTTCGTGAGTTGAAAAGATTCTAAGGAAATTGACTATTTGAGGTTTTGGTCATCGGGCGAATTTAGCAAATTGTGAGTTTTTTAGGAAAATATGGCATTTTTGTCATACAATTATTTTTCATTATTTAAAAGTTTGTTCCTACTAAGTATACCATGAAGAGCACATCTATAAGATCAGAATCTAAAAAGAAGTAAAAAATATAAAGAATAGAAAATTAATTGTCTGCAACCTCATACCATGAGGAACCAATCTCTCTCATATATATATATATATATATATATGCACACACGTGTGAGAGAGAAAAATACTGTTATGGGTGTCTTGAATTTTGGACATCGACTTGATCAGAAAATATTTTGGTGACGGTGCAATGAAAATTTTCAATGTGGTTTGTTTGGGCTAGGATTTTATGCCTTTTGTCATATATATATATATATATATATATATATATATATATATATATATATATATATATATATATATATATATATATATATGCATCCTTTTGAGAGTTGGGTACGAAAGTTTCAGGGGTATTGAGTATAAAGCTTTGTATCTGGCCTATGCATTTCCTCACATCTTGCTAGTAGATTTTTGCTCCTCTTTGTCTTCTCTTATTTGCATTTTCTCTTTATCTCGTGGTTTGCTTAGTTTTGGTTGTGGTTTTCCATAACAAATACAATTCGTCCATTTTTTTTTTGAAGAGCAGCTTACATCTGGGATCCAACGAGACATTTGATCCAAATATAAAACATTTATGGGATTCAGATTCAAAATAGGATCCATCCAATTAGATGGTGTTGGGTTTGAATGCAGGTTTGGATCGACATTTTCTACAAGATAAAAGATGCAATCCAATCAAATCATTCTCTAATATTTACATGCAAGGGTCTTGTTCTCAGCCATTTGTACCAGTATTACCATACAAAAATGGGATCTAAACTTGCCTTGAACTCTCCAAACCCAACTTAGATCTAGATCTAAATGTACATCCGGTATCCAAGGGAAGGATCCAGATCTAAAACAACCATGAATATCTCCAGTCCAACCCCTGATCACCGATGTTTCTAGCCATGGAACAAATTTTACCTCCATCAAAAACAAGCATGAGAAATTAGATCGATGGCCTTAAATTTTCACATGATACAAAACAAACTTGAGATTAATCCATGGGAACTTGGACGCTGTATTTGCTTTTCATGTATGAAAATGAGACTTTCAATCGTTCTTGCACGTTCAAAGTAGAAACTTAGTGGCCCCTCGGCCTGCTCACTGTCCCCATACCATCAATGAATATGCTTTTGTTAAAAGAGAAAACTCATCATTAAAATATTTTGTTTTTTATTGAAAATAAATATTAGGTACCGTTTGACTGATGGGCAAAAACTGGGTTTTGAGAAACCCAGGTTTTGGCTCAAATCTGTGAACCTATGGCCACTAAAATATGGGATCACTATCTTCGTTTAATGCGAAATTGACTCAATTCTTGACCTTATGGCCACTAAAAGATGGGTCATTATCTCTATTTAATGGGAAATTGACAACAATTAAGAAATTGTTAGTGGAGGGGTTATAACCAGGGTTACCGGAAATGCCATACCATATGGAGAAGCGCGCTTCCTCGAAGCGAGTTTCAAAAGCATGAAACGTACAAGGAAGCGCCAAAAAAATTGTGAAGCATGCTTTCCAATTTAGGAGAAGCGCGCTTCCCACCTTGCTTCCTCTTTTTTTGTGTTTTTTTTATTTATTTTTTTACTTTTTTCGCTTTCGGTTCACTTCTTAGGTCGCTTCCGGTTCTCTTTCGAAATGATTTATGGTTCGCTTCTAAGTCGTTTGTGCTTTCCGTTTATTAAAATTTTGCAAGTACCCTCCACTTTCGCTTTCAAAATTTTGCAAGTGATAGTTTACGTATAGTCTTTCTCTTTCTTTCTCTTGTCATGTGCAATGTCTCTATCTCTTAGGCTTTTTATGAAGTTCATGTAACGAGTCTTCGAGTCAGTAACTCCTAAGCCAGGTGGCTTTATGGCACCAAGTGTAAAACACCCTTCAGACTCTACTTACTCGAACCACATAGGCCACAAATATCGACAAGACAAGAAGATGATCTCTTTTGTTATCCTTTTCGTCATGAGACTCAAACACTTCAACTTGTGTTTAAGCTCATCTACTGGGAATTGCAAAGACGTCAATGACTAAATGTAAGCTATTTTTCTTTGAAGCTCATATTTCTTTATATTTTTCAAAATATACAGTGCATACTTATACTTTAGTGATTCAAAATAACTCAAACATTCAAATACTATCTTTTCTTTGAATTTTACATAAATAACTACTCATTTCAGATTAGTTCAGAAGAAAAAATTTCACATGTGGCTTAAAATTTTTTAAATTGTTAGATTATGTTAAAAACATTCATATATGCTACAAACTTGTTCTTAAAGACATAATTTTATGAGTTTTTAGCTACATGACATAAAAAAAATAGTGTGCATCTAATCCATCCCCCCATGCTTGAATGACATTGTCCCTAGTGGCATACAAAATATGCAAACATGCAATGCAAATACACACTAAAGAACAATAAAATCAATACGGGAAAAAGGATAGATACAACCTGATATATGCCGGACCTCTGAGGTTGATGATTGACCGGACTTCGCACCACCAGTATGCATATACAAATGCATAGTTTTCTACTGATCTGGCCAATGGTCTCTTCCTGAAGCCATTTTTTATGTCTGGTAACTTGGACTCGTGTATTGAAGCACCAAATAATGAGGTATATATGCACGACAATCAACATAATCCAAAACAAAAATCAAAACAAAACACAAACATAAAAAAATAAAAATGAACTGAAATAGATTGCTAAGTCTTCTCTAGATTGCCAGGAGTATTTTTGTCTTTTTACCTTATGTGCATTCGCACTCGCATTTTGAATACACCTGTTGATATGTATCTAACTTATCAACCTAAAATAATAAAATAAAAAGTCAGTAACAATTCAAGGCTTAATTCTAAAAATCACACTAACATTAATTCTGAATTTAATTACTAAATCTAAACTACAGCTAAACTAAATATAAAGTAAAATGCAAAATCAAATTAAACAAACTAACGATGTTAAATTCAACTAAGATAACTATTGTTAATATACTAACATTATGCAAGAAAATGAGAAAAACTACCGAAAATCAATTAAGTAAATGATTGTTTTGTCCTTGTTGTAGTGCAAAATGCATTTCTAACAGGTTTTCAAAAACAGTGATATTGAAGAGGCAAATGAAGTCAGATTTTAAAGATTTTTCTTTTGTTCTCTTTCTGACAGATTCAAAAATTTGTCAGATTTCACAAATTTGAATAACTCATCCGGAATCTCCGGATATAAGTGTTTCAAGTTTGTAGAAAATCCGGAAATTGTTTGTCCCGAAATTTAAAAAAGCGAAAAACCTGGTTTTGAAAAAGCGCTTAAAAGTCAAACCAAATCAACTCAAAATGAGCTGATTTTTGGTTTGGAAATAGTTAACACATAGAGGAAGAGAATAGAATAAGAATTTTGAAAAAACTTGGAAAATTTGCACATAAAATAACGAATAAAATTCAGTGCAAAAATCTGGTTTTTATTTCAATATACTATTTATTTGTCAAAATCCAATTATGCACTATTTATTTACAACACATGCAATAACAGTCATTCACAATCCTAAGGTTAACTAACTAACAGGAAACATAACTAATTAAACTAAAGAAACAAAATTTAACATAACTATCTATAGTACTTGAAAGAACTAACGAGTCAAATGACCAATAATTAACACTAACACGACTAAGTTAATTGCACAACTTGAAATATCGATGTCAACTACATAATTAAAGTCTAATGTAAACAATACTACATGCAAACATACTCATTCTCGAATAATCAAAACAAATAATAGTACTTTCCTAATTACACTAGAATTTAATCTCCTAAAAGTCAACCCCTATATGAGACTTAATGAGTAACTAACAAAGAATCTAATGCAATGCAATACACTTACTAAAATGCAAGATTGAATGTTAAATGTTATTCATTAAACTAACGTATAAGTCAAAGGTTACCTAAACTAAATAAAATGCATGCAATTAACTATACTAATCTATGTGAGCACTTACAAGGGACACAAATAACAAGTGGCGAATTTTTAGAAGTGAATGGGTCCCATAAAGTCTTACATTGGGTAGCAAATGGGAAGCTTCAAAGTCAAACTTGTCAGCCCCCAATGGGCCCACACGGTTCTCAACTTGCCTTAGAGATAAAAAGTGCTATCTTTTGGAAATCCAATCACGTTGACACTTGAGGCAAGAGAGTAATAATTAACTCCCCTTACTAAAAGAATATTAGGCAATCTTTTCTAGGCTGGGCTGACCTTCTAATTAGGTGGGTCCAAGAAAAAAATGTCAGCCCTTAGCACACATGATTCTCCAAATTCAGTTAGGAAATGTCAATAACTCAATTAATTCCAAAAAAGGGACGAGTTTAGTAGGTTGAGTTGAATTTCAAATCACTTACTAAACTTGACAAATGTAATTTTCCCCTAGGCTAATGCATTAAGGGGATATCCCATTCTTGCCTTAATCTAAATCAATGGGTTATTGACTTTCTAAAATTGAGAAACTCGCCCAAGTCTCAAGATTCCTTAACAGCCCTTCCATGCAATTCGAAATTTAGGAGTTTTTCCACACTAACTAATAAGTACCCTAAGTTATATAATGCACAAATACACTAATGCATGGATATAAATGGACTACAAAGTGAGAATCTACCATGCTGGAATTAAAGCCTAAATCCTAAATTAACCACTATTGAATACTTTACAAATGAACATGTAATGCATCTGAACACTAACATGAACATTCCTAACCTAAAGAACTTCCTAAAAATACCTAAGACCAAGTTGGACTAGTCATGGCTGCCGTCCTCTTGTGAGGAAGACAACAGCCACCAAAACAAAACAAAAGAAACGAGATTTACCCAAGACACACAAAAACAACTTTGCAATGACAAAAAGAACACAATTTTTATTAAACCGATATGGAATCACTCAAAACAAATTTCCTATTGACCTTAAACCACAACTAATATCAACTCTGGACTGCACAAAACACCTAACTAACATGTTTTCTGCTAAAAGCAGAAGTCAACACCACAATACAAGAGACTAGACAAGACCTTACAATCGGCTAGATTGAATCTAGTCGATTCTCCACCTTTGACACAACTATAAGGCAGTGCACCTAAGCTATGAACTAGGACTCGATCCTAATTACTGAAAATACAGAATTAAAACAGTAGTTTTGCTATCCAAAAAAATTAGAAAACAAGAAAGGGTTGGGGATGACAAGAAGAGACAATGGTGGACTCAAATTACACTAAAAGGGAGGGAAAAGGGAAGATCATACCTCAAGAGCAATCCGACGAGGGTGGGGGTGAGATAGAGCGGTTAGTTAGAGGTTGGATTCACGCCCACACGTTCCTTAATGGTCTGATGCATCCTCTTTTGTTGTTGAACCTATTGGAGAACCGAATTGAGGAAGATACGAAGAAGGAAGAGGACCGTACATGGGAAGAGACGAACAACCCCGTGGTGTAGGTGGCACACCATCGAAGCCAAGCTCCACCAATGATCTGCAGCACCTGCAAGAGAAATACATCAGCCATTTTCCGAAATTTACAAAACAAAAAGTAAAAGACAAGAGAAGAAACACGCCATTGGCGTGTGAAGTAGAGAGGGAAGAGGGAAGAGAAGAGAGGAGGAAGGGCATTTTTTCCAAGTCCAAAAATGTGTGCTCAGAATTTTTTGCACTTTTTATACTCTTTACTCTATCCTAATTTAGAAAACTACCTATTGCACAAGTTATTTTTAACTAAATACCTAAACTACTTATTATTTGCACTAAACTACCAAGACAAGTTAGAAAGATGTGGTTTTTGGAAAAAAATCTTTTGAAAACACTTTGAAACACGTGGGTTTGGGTAAAAATGAGGTTTGGATACAGTCCAAGATCCGAAATTGAGCTTCTGAATTGGATTTGGACCCGCTCTGCATCAAAAACTGGTCCAAAACCCTAAAAATGTGATATTTTTCTCAATTTAACTCTAATTTGATTGAAATTCGAACCGAGACCTCTTTATATCTAAATACATCCATTCATGGGTTCTAAACCATTAAAAATATGTAAAAATGCATGAATATTGATTAAGAATAATATGCATTTCATACATCATCAATGCCTTTCCTTTTCATTGTTTTTGCCTTTCATGGGCTTTCCATGAATCTCCCAGCATCGATCTCTAGTATGTTTGGTCTTCTTGCAATGACTACACTTGAGCTTAGGTCTGTTTCAATTTTGATAGTTGTTGTCAGACCTCAGACCGTACAGATTTGAAGAAGTATAGGCAATTCTATCATGGATCACTTCTTCAGTCTTTTGTAGAGGCCCCATAACAGTTTTATGAGTTTCTTCCCATTTAATTATAGAACAAATAATATTTAAGGAAAGAAAAGTATTAGTCATCAGAATTTGGCTACGAATGCTCTCATATTCTTGCCCTAATCCAGCAAGGATTTTAAAGACCTTATCTTTCTCCTCTCTTTGTTTTAGGGTAATGATGTCATTAGTAATGAGACGATAATGACTGAGTTTGTCCCACATACCTCTTAGGGTATTCAAATAACTATGAAATAGTTTATCTCATTTTTGGAGTTGGGCAATTTGTTGTTGGAGTTGATAGATTCTAGCAAAATTATTTTGTTACCCATAAAGGTCTTTCAAGACATTTCACAGATCCATAGCAGTTTCAATAAATAGATAGCCTTCTACTATGTTAGCTTCCATAGAATTCAAAAACCAAGCCATCACTAAATGATCGGCTGATTGCCAATCATCATATGTAGCATCAAGAACATCAGGTTTGAGGGTTTTACCTGTAATGTGACCAAGCTTTCCCTTATCGCTCAGGAAGAGAGCCGGTGCCTTGGACCATGGCAGATAATTATTTTCGTTGAGAAGGGATGTAGTGATCTTTAGGCTAGGGTTTTGCTCTTGGACCACATTTTTTGATGAGTTTCTCCCATCACCGGCCATGATTGTGGGAGAAGAGAAAGAAGGCGGTTGTTGTCAACCCACTCAGATCGATAGCTCTGATACCATGTTATGATTTGCAGAAGATGCCTCGATGCGATTTGCAGGCTATGCTTCGTGACGGTTTTCACCTTGTAACAATTTGTAAGCAATACCGCGACACGATTTACAAGTAGTGACAATTTGCTTCATATAGCGATAGGTAAACAGTACCTCGATATGATTTACAAGGACGTCATGTAGTGATATATATGGTGACTATTGAGATTATTGTAGAACCAAAAACAACACGCAATATAACGTAGTTCGGCCAGAACAACCTACGTCCACGAGAAGCTTGATCCTGATAACTTCTACATATTTTTAAAGAGAGGTACAAGCTATTTATAATACAAGAGGTAAAGACTTAAAAGGAAACTTCAAGGAGATAAGGACTACAGGATAAAGATAGATGATATTTTGGAAACAGATCGAAAGGATCAATCTTTCTAAAAAAGGGGTGACTCTCTTAACACTACACTCTAAGGAAAAGCATAACCAGGCAATAAAGGAAAGAGAACAAAAAAGTTTCACTTACATTAATTAAGTCTATCAACAACATAAAACCATTTAACCCATATTATTTTTCAGAAAGACCACCAAGAACAAAGCTTCTTGCAGGTGATCTGACATTATCAGTTGTCTTGGCCCAAATTATGCTCAACTGCATCATACATTTCCACATGTAACAAAAAAAAATGAAAGGAACAAACCTTTTTTTTGTTTGTCGTCGAAAAAGAAAAGGAAAAAAAAGTCACAGAAGGTCATCTAATCTGACGACCTCTACTTTAGCATATAGATAAAAAACAAAAAAAAAACACAGCAGGTCGTCGGATTCCAGCAACCTCTGTTTTTTGAAACAAAAAAAAAGAAAAAAAGAAATGGAAAAACAAAAAAAAATCACAGAAGGTCACCAGATCTGGTGAGGTCTACTTCAACATCTAGATTAAAAAAAAACAAAGAAGGTCGTCGGTTTTCAGTGACCCCTGGTTATGCAAAAAAAAAAAAAACTGCAACAACAAAAAAAATAGAAAGAAGGAGGAGGAAGAGAACCCCTCACCTTCCTCTTCTCTGTCGCCAGATTCAAGCCACCGGAGGTAGCTCTAGGTCAAAAACATCCCTTTATCTAACCTAAAATTAACATTTTACTCTTAAAACTTACCGAGCATGTTGCAAATGTGTTTCAACTCCGGTTTTTATGAAATCAAAACTGTTCTTCTTAGAATTTTGATATGAATATAATCACATATTTAAAACTTTAAAAATAAACCAGAAAATTTAGAATTTTGCCTTTAGAGTTGTCAGGCATGCTTAGGACTCATACAAACTTGGATTTCGATGAAATTACTTTTGTTCTCTTCAAATTTTTAATGTGAATACCATTGTAAGTTCAAATAACATAAATTATATCTTTAAAAATATTTATAATTTACTATTTTTTTATTACTTTAAATTATGTTTGATTCATACTTAATTTTAATTTAGAATGGGTCCACTTAATGAATCCACTTAAAAATATGATATTTAGATCCTTAGTTAATTTGTGGTTCCTTCGATAATCGAATTTTTGTGAAAATTTTGAGATATATATTATTAACTATATTGAAATAAAATGATCTAATAAATATCAGAATATTTATTAATAAATAATTCAATAATAATAGTTAAGCATTAATTATGCTAACATAGTTTATTTATAATCCTAAAAATTTTATGGTATTACAGTTTGCATGAATGGGCATTGCGGATTCAAGGCACCACACTGACCATGTATCATGTGTTTTACAACATACTCATACAAATGTGGTTGTTATGCAGCGTTAGGTATCTCTATACATACAATATTGTCAAAGTCCTCATTTGTTTTAGGTTTATCCTAACCACCTAATATCAACAGTATGTGTCGCCGGCGTCAGCTAGCGATATTTTCCCCTTTCATTGGTTTTTTCTTGGGGAGAGTGGAGATTGCACCCATCTCCAGCTAGAAAGACAACTCTTGCGGTTACCGAAGATGCTCAGAGGAGGCGGAAGAGCGGCGGAGCTAGAGGCAAACAGGAGAAAAGAAAAGAATCATAAGCTTAGGATTTACAGAAATCAATTTTTTTGGTTTTATACTCTTTGAATGGGAAATTACAGACTTTTCTGGTCTTCTACGGTAATTTTGATTATATCCCTTATATCATTGATTTATGATACTGCCCTTTTCCATCTCTTTAAATTATGTTTGTATATAACGGTGACATAAAAAGTCACCGTTATCGAGTAACTATATAGTGACAACATGCAAAGTCACTGTTATATAGTAAACCTATTAACGACAACACCAATAATGGTGACAACAAATGTCATCGTTATTTTTGGGTTTTTAATAGTAATGTTTTTTGTCATCATTAAAGAGCAACTATATAACGATGATATACAAAGTCGCCGTTATAGTAAACCTATTAACGGTGACACCTATAACTATGACTATTTTGTCATTGTTAAAGACAATCTATAACAGCGACATTTATTAATCATCGTTAGAGACATATCTTTAACGGCGATATATAAAGTCACTGCTATTGCGGCAATTCAACTCCATCAACACCAGCAACTTTTTGTGTCGCCGCTATTGACTCATATTCTTGTAGTGTCACTATAACTTTAATGCTAAAACTGTCTGTTTTTTTTTTTGTGGGGGGGGGGGGATTTATCATAACAAAGTTAAGGTTCTTTTTTGCAAATGTACAAGGCATAGATGCATTTTTAGTCATGACGAGAACTTGACTGCCAATTTAAAATTTTCCCCTTTAAGTTATGATCTTAAAAAACAAGGTCAAAAATCATTATTTATTCAGGTTGGATTGTAGCTAACAAGTCATTTATAGGTGTAATGTCTTAAATTTCTCCTCCTTAGCGGCTGGTGGTGGGGTTCCAAGAATAACACAAATTAAGTAGAGTTGAGCATACAATATCATTATTTCCCTTTCTTAAGTTGTGATTGGCACGTCCACACACGATATGACGTACATTATATTTATTCTCCTAATAGATTAAGGGGGGAAAGGAATTTAATCATTAGTATTGTTGTCAAATATCGTTACCAACTTTGTCATATAGAAAAAGTAGATAAGATAAAATGTGAGGACGACAACAGTACAGTTTTTTCATTCAAAGGATTGAGAACCCCAGTTGCTAACTGGCATGCAGAAAAACTCAGTTAGGATATGCTGGGAGGCTTATTGTGGATTAAGCCCAGATATGCATCCGAGAGTTCCTCCTCTTCCAAATGTACCACCAAGAGGTTAACATCCAGCATTTCTAAATGAATTGCCAATATTTTGAATTGGAGTGGGAGGGAGGGCCCATGAGTATGTTCTTGCTCCAAGAATCCTTAAGGACCAATATAGGTAATGATCCCTGAGAGGAAGAAAATATAGTTTTTTTTTCTTCTTTTTGTCGACAGAGAAAGCTGGGTTTAGGCAGACCCCTACCAGTTATACAACCATACTATTGGGATTCAAACTTGCAACGTCCCAACACAGGGTGACGTGCACCAACTGCTCCTGCCAGACAAGTGGCTAAGAACACTCTCAAAATAGGTGATATTCATTTTTTATGTAAATCTCAATTTATGAAAGGATGCTTTGAAACCAATTGATGTAAATCGAAATGACTCTTTTTATGAGAAATTCTAACAAACTACAATATTATCTAGGAAAGGTACAAAATAACTAAAAATTACAGTAAATTAACAAAAAAACAATAAATAGAAAAACAACAAATGTGAAATTCAACCTCAATCTGAATTCTGAACTGTCTACTCTACATAGGGCTCTCATCCTTTTATAGATGAGGTCCCCCAAATTTCAACCCAAGTAAACTACATAATTTGATAAACTTCTAAAAAGATAAAAGTCATCTTAATTATCCCAATCTAATTAAATCTGAATATCAGATCCAATATCCATTAAAAAATGATATGAAAACTAAAAATATCTAAACTAACTAATATGGATCTCAAATGATCCAATAAATGAGAGGAGCAGAAGATTCGAGTTCACAAATGATCCTGATCCATATTATTAGGATAGTTTTTATTTTTTTTTAAAGTTATATAAATATGTTAATTAATTTGATTGTAATTAGAAAACTCTCATCTATAAAAATATGAGAGATTTAGAAGGTTATTCAGAGTGTTGATTTGGGAATATTGAATTCAGTTATTTCTCGTCTTCCAGTTATTTTTCTATTACTTTCTAGATCTATAGAAGTAATCGTAGTTGGTTGTTTTCTCATAAATTGAGCCATCTCGATTTAAATCAATTTGGTATCACAGCAAGGTTCTTCACCTTGATTCCATTTGAGGAACAATCCTCTTGATTTCAAGAGGCATCGGACGTTTAACCTATGAAGCAATGTTGGATACATGTCACAAATATGGCATTCACATGCCAGGTACAATTATTCTACACACGAAGTAGTTTATAGCTCCTTGAATGATTTCTCAAACCGACAATATTCATCATCTACAACTAGGGGTGGCAATCGGGTCGGGTTGGCGGGTTGGCATGTCAGCATACCTCAACCCGAACCCGACCCGTTTATTAAACGGGTCGGCTGTGGCAAACACGAACCCGACCCGTTTAATAAACGGGTAACCCGACACGACCCGCCAACCCATTTAATAAATGGGTTGGGTCGGCTAAACGGGTTTTCAGGTTCGCGGGTCGGGTTGACGGGTTGGCGGGTCGGGTTGGCGGGTCGGGCAGACGGGTTGGCGGGTTGACCCACCCGCCTAACCCATTTATTAAACGGGTCAGCCGGGTTGGCGGGTTGGCATACCCCCAACCCGAACCCGACCTGTTTAATAAACGGGTTACGCGGGTCGACCCGTTTATTAAACGGGTTGGCTTAAGCCCAACCCGAACCCGCCTAAAAGGCGGGTTGGAGGGTCGTGTCAGAAATTGCCACCCCTATCTACAACCAACCAATCATAAGCCCCAAACCATCCCCATCTTCTATCTCCTATAGACCACCCGCCACTGCCACCAATGCCTTCATCGTCTTCTTTCCCATATCTGTCAACCACCATTGACCATCAACCCTCATTGATGGACAATGGTGAGTGGGTCTCAAACCCCAACCCACCACCTTCCTCCACAACTTTTACCTCCTTTCTTCTGGCCATTGCCAGTGAGGTGCAGGTCAACCGAGACAGTGTTGAAAGGTGGCCATCGGCCACTCTAGATCAATGGCATGTCTAGCCGGCAATTGTCGGTCTGCTTGGCTCCCCTTCACTTACATCTCCTTCTTCTCGTTTTCTTCACTTCCCTCCTCTCAACCCACCCACTATGGAGACATATAGGGCAATAGGGAACTGACAAGCCATGATAGGTCCACAGAGCACATGTTCTTCGGTCAATGACCTTGTTGGTAGTTCTACTAATCCCTTTTATATCTGCCCTTTTGTCCCCTCCGCTCGCCCCTCCTTTATGTTCCCCTTCTTACCCGATCGTCAACCCTCCGTTGGTGGGCCACCACCCACCGGCCAATGATGGCCGATTGCGACACTCCCCTGGGCCCTCACAAGTCTAGTGGGGGAGCCTTATGCAAACCCTAATGAGGGTGGGGGTCTCCCACTCGTTGAACCGGTGAGCCGAACTAATTCAAACTAGGTCACCCACTTTTCGGTCTTATGGACAGGTTTTGGAATCCCATACCCGATACAAATGGGTTTGGGCCCACTTTTGGTTCAAATGGCACACCTTGAGACCGAGTTTAGTGTGGGTTTTCATCTGGATCAAACCCAAAGCCAATATTTTGGCTCTGTTCATGTAGAATCGACTCGTTTTGACCCAAACATCAACCTCCCTAGTCCATATCCGACCCAAAATGCTCATGTGTCAGACTCAAACCCTGGCCCAAAACCCATTTAAACCAATTTTAACTTTCTTTTGGTCTCGAACCCCACCTCACTCGTATTTGGATCCACTATTGTCTCAAAATCCACCTACTTTGACCTAGTGCGACCCAAATACCCAGTATGAAGAACTTACCTATCTAGGATCACCAAACAATATCCAAATCCCTCATTATATATATATATATATATATATATTCAAACCTTAGCCTAGTCCAAGATCCATAACAATACCAAACCCAGGCCTTAACTAAACACCCAAAACTTGCACAAGCCTCGTAATCTAAACATTCACCAAAAAACCCCAAAGCAATGGTTGGAGCATTGGATTTGTATTGAATATGGCGAAGAGTTTTGTATTCAAGAGTTCACAGGTTGTTATTGTAATATCCAAGATTTTTTGTGAATATTTTAATATATTATTGAGGGATTTACATGCTCGAAATTGAATTGTTATATTTACGAAGTTTAAAAATGTGTTTGGGTTTGGATCTTGATGGAGGATCCAAAAGGACCAACCCGAGTAGACTTAAGTTCAAAAGTATTCAAATAGATACACCGAATCCATTGGATCTTGGAACTATTCAATTTGGATCTGAGAGAGATCCAAATTGTTTGACCCACATAATTTAGATTTGGATCTAAGAGCGAATCCATATTGATCAAACTTACATGATTGGGATTTGGATCTAATTAGTCAATCAAATTCAAAGTAAAATTTAGTTTAAGCTTGGATCTTGAGGAAAATCCAAACTAATCAACCCATATGTTTTGGATATTTGTGAACTGGATCCATTTAACATACCCAAATTAGAGTGACTAAATAAATAATATTTATATTTAATATATATATATATATATATATATATATATATATAAATCCTTAAATAAATAAATATATATATTAGTTTGGAGATCAAATTCAAATGGATTTGAACCAAACTCCTCCCTTTATTTAAACCTTCACCTAATGAATTGGATCCAAGAGCAACCCAAAACCCAAACCAAATCCAAACTTGTTTCCGGATTCAATAACTAAGTGATGGGTTGGGATTCATTTGGATTCTATCACTCATCATCTCTCAACTCCCTTGTTTCTCTTTTTTTTTCTTCATTTTTTCCACCCTATGGCCACCCTAAGTGTGATTATAATGTATAATTTAAATTAAGTAAAATAAATGCTCGAATGGGTTGTTTTATATATATATTCACATACATGGTTTTACAAATATAAGTATCTATTTGCATGTGTTAGGTTTAACCAAGATTAATAAAAAATTAAAAATACAAAAAAATACTTAAAAATGAACATTGTTTTGAAAATCTCTCGGTATCATCATATCTTTCACGGGTTGTGAATACCTCGTAACAATATCCATGGCATTTATGTGGGCTATGCTTCAAACCTCAAAATCAACTTTAGCTACGGATGTCAGTAGAATGTGTTTTGATCAACGAGCCAATTGAACCAAATCCATCTTGGTAATGCCCCCACTTACAAATTCCGAATCTTACAGGAATGTTCAAACTTCAAACACATCACTAGATATCCAAAACTAAGATCTAATGCAGTGAGGCGTATGTCCATCTCAAAGCACCCATCAAGATCCAGATTCAAATCCAATTATGCTCATCCGAACCAATTTGGAAACCATTTAGGCTTTGTTTGGAAACCCATGTTGGAGGGAGTTGCAGGGAGGCGGAGGAAATACAACTACCCTCTTTTATTTAGAAGCATAAACAACTCCTTTAAAGATTGAGGCCTGCAACTACTCTTGGATTCAGACTTGCAACTACTCCGGATTCTTCATCATGGTTGGGAACCGGTAGCAATGCCACTGATGAAATTCCAACAAGAACACATTATGAGCTCAACCCTTAAAAAGGGTAGTCAGTGAGAAAACAAAATGTGCTTACAAATTTGTAGAGAAATAAACTTAAAACCTGAAAATTTCAAAAATTTCATTAGAAGATTTTAAAAAAATACCTTCCTCCTCCTAGTAATAGTATTTGCCAAGCAGAAAAATGCTACTAATATATCAACATTACTAATAACAACAAAAGAAACATTACCACTATGCATAATGGCACATTTCTACCAACCAACAACTAGCAAATATAGTTAAAAAAGAGTACATGAGACTCAATATTTCCAGGCAATAATTGTATCCCAAGATCATATCTCTCGCTATATTCCCACCATTTTAAAAAATAAAAAATAAAGTAAATCACAAGAAGTCAAAGTTATGATCCTGGCATGGATTGGATTGATTTTGGGTCTGACCTATGTTATGATCATAGAATGGGTTTGGGTCTATTGGGTTTAAGGTCAAGTTTGGGGTCAAGATTGATGGGTTTTGGAATGGGTCATTATAGGGTTGAAACTGGATTGAGAAACTTGAACCGGTTTCACAAACTCAGAGAAGACATGAGGGTGGTGAGGTGGGGTTCTAGTCCAAGAAGGTGAACCAAACCGGTTTGAATCTAACGAGGTCTGGCATGACGATGGAAGGGCAGAGAGGTCTAATTAGGATGAGGAAACCCTTCCCACCCACCATGACCATTAGGGCACCTGGCCGCAACCATCAACCCCCATCGCCTGTCCGGCGGCCTCTCCCCTGCATCATTTTTTTTTCCAGTGAGTGCTTTGGTGGTAGGGGTAATTTCTGCCGGAATAAGAAGCGTGAGGCCCAGGTTTTGCAAATACCTCCTCTTTGAAAAGGAGTTGAAACCAGGGCAAATCAGAATTCCATGCCTATTTTCGCGTTTCATTCATTTCCCTTATCCCAAACAACTCTCAACTCCCTAAAACCCAAATAACCACCTCTGATACCCTCTCATTTCCTCCGACACCCTCTTTCCAAACGCAGCCTTACATCTCCCAGCCGTTGCCAGTTGCCACATTAACCACACAAACCAAGGACCCCAAGATATCAGAATTTGTCCAAGACTATCCTTACCTGTACATTTTCATAATTTTTGTCAGACACAAAAGAACAACAACAACAACAATAACTACGCCTTCATCCCAAACAATTGGGGTTGGCGATATGAATCAACAAAAAAAATCATTCTGGGTCTTTCACATGAATCATTTTCCTTTAATCATTTTTATCTAATGTCATGTTCTCGATGAGGTTCAAAGCATTCATATCCTCTCGATGACGTTGAAAGCATTAATATCCTTTCCTATTATCTTCATCCTTTCCTATTATCTTCATCGGCCTAGAAAATCATTTATAGTCTTTCTAGGCCTACTCTAACCTTTTTTTTAACTAATATATTTTTTTCATTTTTTTATCCTTCTAACTTGATGGAGCATCATTAGGCCTTCACCAAATATGTCCAAACCACCCAAAACAATTCTCTCTCAATTTATACTAAAGAGACTAAACACCAAATTTACTCGGAATGAAATGTCGTTAAGAATGACATCACCGTAAATACAAATATCTCTTAAGGATTTTTTCGGTAATTAGTCACGCATAGAGTAACGGCGACGACAATGATGGCGACGACTAACTGGCATGAAGTACGTGCCGTATAAATAGGCGGAGCGGAAGAGAGAGAGACAGAGATAGCGCTCTGTCGTTTTGGATGGCGGGCCTCTCGCTCCGGCTCCCTCTCTCAGAGTCCGCCCTCGCTTCTGCCCTAGATTAGTGTCGGAACTTCGCCGGAAAATCGGTCCCTGGGGTCTCTTCTCCACGAGCTCTGGTTCTGTCTTTGGGTTCCAGTCTCGAGAATGGCGGAAGGTTGCGTCGCTTCGCTGGATCTGCGGACTCCAGTGAGTTTTGAGAAGTTGCCGTTTGGACGTTTGAAGGTATATATTGTGTCTTGGTTTTGATCTCGGGATGTTTTGTGTTGTGTTGTGTTTTGGTGATCTGGGCTGGAGGAAGGGAGTTCGGAGTTTCTAGGCTCTTGCTACGTTTCTTTCCTCTGCATTTTGGGTTTCTGTTGGGGTGGAGCTTGGTTTCTCCCTGACTTCTCTTTTATTTTTTGTTTTCATTTTGGGTTTTCTAACATCTGCTGTTTGTTTGTTGTTTGAAGTGTTTGAATTGAAGGGATTGGAGACGTGTTGTAGAGGAAGTGCGTGGAATGAAGGGTGGGAGTTTTGTCGTTAACCTTTTGAGAGTTTCAACATTGATTTTGAAGATTCTCCTGTTAGGTGTTTTTTCGGTTGGCCTTTATAATTGGATGAATTGTTGTGCGTACTATTATTTGCAATGAAATTCATAGAAGCTTGAAGATCAATTTGGTTGCCTGATTGTGCGTACAACTATTTGTGAATACATTGATTTCATTGATTTTAGTTGAAAATGGTGAGTTGAAGAATTGAAAACTCCATTGAATTGGTGGACAATTCATTAATGTTTGCTGTTTAGTGAAGGAATCTCCTCATTTTTTTTCTATTATTTTTGAGCAACGATATTTGGGAGGATATTGGTGAAGAAAAAGCAAATAAAAAATAGTTGATTTGTAGTTTCCTGTGTACCATTCTTTTTTAGCATGAGTGATGAGTTGGTTCGTGCAAATATCTCCAGGAGGATATTTCTGCGACATATGGGTACCCTGTCTAGTTCATGAATTACGATGCATATGGTTTTGTAGCATCTGAGAATTTACGTCAGTGTATGCAGCTTGGATTCTAGGTTTATAGGTTTGGAAGATATGATGAGCTGCCTGTGTTTTAAGCCTTCTGGTATTGATGAGGCTGAGGTAACCCCTAGAGGAAGGGCAATGAGCCATTCCTTGACCAGACAAACCGTTGTGCCTGTTAGGAGAGTGGAATCTGTCGTTGTCAACAGTGCAACTGTGACGAATGGAGGGCCCATGCTCCCAGAAAAACAAAGCGGCATTGTTCTATCTAATAGCGAAGATAGTACAAGAAAGCGGGAGAGAAGTAGCGGGTCTGGTCGGCTACGGCCGGATCATTCTGCAACTGCTACTGACCTTCATCCATGGGTTAGAAGTATGCCCAGGCATGTGGAAGGAGAGCAGGTGGCAGCTGGTTGGCCTCCTTGGCTCGCAGCAGTTGCTGGAGAAGCAATCAAGGGTTGGATACCACGCCGTGCTGATTCTTTTGAGAAGCTAAACAAAGTAAGTGCTTTTCTTTTATTTCCCACACTTATGATATCAGCATAGAAAATTGCCTAGAAGTTTATCCATATAATTCAACTTTGTCATCTATTGAGGGGGGATGTTTGAAGTAGATGAATTTATCTATTTACAGTGAACATGACATCTCTCTCTCTCTCCTTCTTCTTTTTTTTTTGTTTGAATTTTTAAAAATGATTTTATGGATGGGCATAATTGAAAATAAGAACATAAAGATATCAAACAACAAGACGATTTGTCAAGGAAGTGTCGATGTGCCAAACCTGGACTTATATTCTTCTGCAACCATATTGTGCTGGAGTTCTAAACTTGTCCGTACTCTCGTCATGCACAACCATAACCCATTCTTTATCTCTCTGATTTTTTTAATTAAGATCAATCAAACAATACATCCATAGAAGCATCAAAACAGTGAAGAGTTGGACCAGGATGGATGGTGAACTATTTTGCTGCACACAAGCTGCGATACCTGGTAGTAGTCTAGGTTCTGGCATGTGTTACACAGAAACATGTAAGCAAGTGAAAACGAAAATATACATGAAATAGCAATAGGCAACAAGCCAATACACACGCCACAAGGGCAATATACAAGCCACCAAGGGAATTACACAAGCTACTAAGGGAAATGCAAGAACACAAAAGATTGAGAATAAGAGAGAGAACAACTTATAAAAATATATATTTTTATTAATCAAATGCACTCTTAAGAGCATAACAAATAATGGGTAAGAGACCCATTTAAATTACACATAGTAGAGATGACCAAAGAGCCAACTAGCCATTAGGAGAGCCTAACGGCTACTCAAACTAGCTGTCAGTCTAGTCGTTCGGCATTCCTAATAGCTAGCTCAACAACTAGTTCAAAAAATAATAAAAAAAGAAAATATAATAAAGGAAAAACAATATTACGATTATATATATACATATATGGAAAGAGAGAGAGAGAGTAACACGTAAAGTGTTCGACGTTACGTCGAACAAGCATGCGTCGCTGATCGCGCACGTGACCAGCGTCGCATGCTGTATGTGCACTGTTGGCACATTTAGCGACGGTCCAAGACCACCGCTAAATGTCAAAAAAATCATTTTTTTTTTGGATGCGTGGCGCACGGCTGCACGCTTGATCCAAGTTTGACGAAAACCCATTTGACGATACAAGTTTTCATAATACTTCCTTTCAAATTTACGGTGTAATCACAGAAAGTTTGTTAAGGAGAAATATAAAATGCGACAACGACAAAACTTTGGTGAAGAAATCCGCAAGCTGATACCCAGATGATACATAAGAAAGATCAATGGTTCTTTTTAATCTCTTTTACATAGTGATAGTCTATCTCTATATGCTTTGTTCGCTCATGAAATGTGTGACTTTTTAATATAAATATGACACTCTTATTATCAAACACATCTTTGATAGTTCTGAGACATCCACACCCATGTCTTGAAGAAGTGTTCTCAATCAAACAATCTTAGCAGTGGTAGTTGTCATGACCAGGGTTATCGGAAGCACCTAGCTAAAAGGGGAAGCGCGCTTCGGAAGCGCGAAACGTCGCGCTTCCGAAGCGTGGGGGGAAGCGTCCCTTTTTTTGGGAAGCGTGCTTCCCTTTAATGGGGGACGTGTTTCCCTTTAATGGGGGACGCGCTTCCCTTTAATGGGAAGCGCGCTTCCCATCACGCTTCCCCCACGCTTCCCCCTCGCTTCCCCTGTTTTTTTCAATTTTTTGTATTTTTGTATTTTTTATTTTTATTTTTTTCGCTTCCCCCTCGCTTCCGAGACGCTTCCTAGGTCGCTTCCGAGACACTTCCCGAATCGGTTCTAAGTGGTCCCACGCTTCCCCGCTTCCTAAAATTTTGAAAGTGCCTCGCTTCCCGCTCCCGCTTCCCTTATCGCTTCCCGCTCCCGCTTCCTCAACTGGCAACCATGGTCATGACTCTATATTCGACTTCTATATAAAATAAAAACACTTTTGCTATTTTTTGCATCAATATGAAATAAGGGATCACCTAAAAACACACAAAACCTGGTAGTTGAGTGTCAGTTATCAGGGTTTGCTCCCCCACTCAGAGTCGGTGTATGCAATTAAATTTAAAGAAAAGAAGGATAAAAAAGCCTTTTTGTAATAGTATTCTTTATATATCTAACGATCATTAACACAACACCCATATGGACGACACATGCTGAAATGTTAAAGACTAAAATACCCCTAACTAACATATGTATAGCAAAACATATGTAAACATATGTGTAAACATTAACACTTATAACTAGCCCCTATATTTTCTGAGAGTAGCCATAGCCTGAAACTGATCTAAATTTGCAACGTTGAAGGACGTGCTGATCTCATAAAAAAATAATTTATAATGTTAAAAGGCATGCATGTCTCATAAAAAAATGCTCCATTGCTAGGCATGCCTGCTCGAACATTTGCTTGGAGTGGCTAGGCTTCTAGGTTCGTCCTAGGTGGAAAATAGATGTCAATCCTGCGTCTTGGCTCCTAAACTCCTTCCACCTCTACTCCTTGTTAAAATATATGTATTCATGTATATATATATATATACACACTAATTGATATCCCATCATACCTGATAAATGGTATTTCTGTAGTTCTGCCCAATAGGGGCATTTTAGTATTTTCCTTTTACTTTCCTTTTTTTTCTTTTTCTTTTTCCTATTTTTTATTGTAAATGCATTAAATGCATAAAGCATTGGGGGTCCCAACTAAGAGTCGTTGGACCCTCAACTATCACAAATGTGACCGTTGGGGGCCCAACGACTCCTTGTTGGGCCTCCCAATGCCCACTCTCTCACTCTTTTCCCACTCTCTCTCTCACTCTTTTGCTTATAAATAAAGGGGTAAACCTCTTTGTAATGTGTGGCTTTTTCATAAGCCTGTTTCTTGCTTTATAAGATTTTTCCTTTTAGCAAGCCATTGTTGGCTTTGTGTTTGTCCATTGTGGATTTGTTCTTTGCATTTTGCTTGTGAATGTCCATTATAGGACATTGTGTTTATTTTCGCTTATTTCATTTCACTCCTTCCCCCACTACTTTTAAAGGGGGTGGTGCACACTCAATGCAACTGTTGCCTGTTCTCACTGTTGGCTGGGCCACCAACGCTGCCGGTTGCTTCCCCAAGAGGCACCTCGTGGTCTTTCCATGGCTGAGACCTGTGTTACAATACACCAACACGAGGACACGTGACACGAGTTTGACTCTTAAGTTTGAAATTTTTTCAAGAAATAAGACACGATGTCTCAAAACTTTTAAGTTTTAAGTCTTTTAATCTATGTTACATGGACACTTCACCTAATCTGAAGTGTCAGTGTCACACTTCCCGACACCAACACCAACACCAACACCAACACCAACACCAACACCAACACCAACACCAACACCAACACCAACACCAACACATCGTTTTTAAAATTTTTGGACATGGGTACCATACCTATGTCCAATGTTAAATATCATAGACATGAGTGTCCAACTTTGTGGATAGTTGTTAAAAAAGGAAGTGTAGAGTATTTTAGAGTTGGAAAACACTTACCTGGGAAGTATCCATCACTCATCGAGCATTCAACATTGGCATTTGTCTTGATAATTTGTTTTGACTTTTTGCACTCAAGGTCTTATACAAGTATTAAGATGCAGGAGGAAGAAGAGAAGCAAATAAGAGAAGATTTCATATCTTTATTTCCTTTAGGAGTTACAAAGTTTCTAGGGGTCGACTTCCCCTTCACAACATTCTTCTTGACTAAAATACCCTTTACAACATGAATAAATACAATAATGCATAAAGAATTGAAAACATGATAGATTTGACTCTCATTAACTTTGACTCTATTCACCTATATATACAACATTATATTACAACAACCTTTAACACTCCTCCTCAAACTCGAGATGATGTACACATTGTAAAGACATTTATCCCGATTTTGATGAGAAATGTCCGAAATAGGGATGTGGACAGACTGTTAATAAAGAGATCTGCTATCTGTTGTAATATTTCTGCTTTTCTTCATATTTTATTTTTTTGGTCCTGCTTAGGCCGACTAGTGCCACCTAGGCCCCAACTAGTCCTTTTAGGGCTCTTCTGCCTAGGCCCCGACTAACACTTTTGACAACTAAGAATGGATCACAGATCTCAAGCATTTGTGGGTTTTGGGAAGGCTAGGTTACACTTGCTGGCTTGGTAGATTTTAATGATCCAACTCCAAGCATTTTCATTCAGCATTCATCTCTCCTAATGCTTGGTAGATTTCCATTGTTGAGTGGAGATTTTGATATTTTGTTCAGTATTCATCTCTGTCGCGTTTTGGTATTATTCTGTTATTAGGAGATTATGATATTGTAATTGGAGTTCATAGTAGATATAGTGTCTGTGAAATGTTTTTGGAAGTAGGGAACCAACATGTGCTGATGTAAACCTCATCCTTGTCATTATTAGAGCTTGGTGATTTTCAAACGCAAATCATTTTTATTTCTGGAAACAGTTTTTGTGAGCATGTCTTGTCACATGTTGAATCGATCTTACTGAGGATGAATAAGAATTTGGAAAGTTGCTGATGCACGTCTGCTAGGTTCTTCCTTTTCCTCTATGTTTACATCTTAGTTCTTTACATGTTTCTTCTTTAAAATTGTGCTGCTTAAATCTGAAAGATCATGTTTTGGCTTTGCCCTTGTTCTTTTCATGAATCAAACTTTTTTCTTCAGATCTCTTATGGCATGTTGAAACTTGACAAGGTGCCAACTCCAGTATGAAGATAGATTTTAAGTAATGATTATTGTGTTTTGCAGATTGGTCAGGGAACATACAGTAATGTTTATAGGGCGCGTGATCTTGATAACGGGAAAATTGTTGCTTTAAAGAAAGTTAGATTTGATAATTTGGAGCCTGAAAGTGTACGCTTTATGGCAAGGGAAATTCACATCCTGTGTAGGCTTGATCATCCAAATATTATTAAATTGGAAGGCCTAGTAACATCACGGATATCCTGTAGCTTGTACCTGGTGTTTGAGTATATGGAGCATGATCTTGCTGGTCTTTCCTCCAATCCTGGCATAAAGTTCACTGAACCACAGGTACAGGTTAAAAAGAACAAATTAATCTTTGTCTCTGCAGGATGTTTCTTGTACAAGTTGCAAAAATAACAGTTTTTCATCTGTGCTTGGTCAGATCAAATGTTTTATGCAGCAACTGTTACGTGGTCTTGAGCATTGTCATAGTCGTGGGATTCTGCATCGAGACATTAAAGGTTCAAATCTTTTAATTGACAATAATGGCATCTTGAAGATAGCAGACTTTGGCCTGGCAGCCTACTTCTCTGCAGGTCAGAAACAGCCATTGACAAGTCGTGTAGTAACTCTGTGGTATCGCCCTCCAGAGCTCCTGCTTGGAGCCACAGATTATGGTGTTTCAGTGGATGTTTGGAGTACTGGTTGCATTCTTGCAGAACTGTTTGCACGCAAGCCTATCATGCCTGGCAGAACAGAGGTATTTCTGTGTATCTTAGCTGATAGCTGTTATGATATATGTGGTTATTTTGGGGCTTTGCTATTTTAGTGCACATGGTGGAGTACCTTCTTGAGCTCTTGACCTTTTTGCTGATTTTTTGCAACAAAAAGCTTGGTATCTCTGTTCCCTTTATAGCTTTTATCGTCTGAATCTACTTATGTTTTATTTACCATATTCATCATGCTGAAAAAATGGTGTTAGTTTTTGGTGCCTGCGGTATCCCAAATGGCTAAATCCCAACCTGCATGTAGTGGTAGAGCAGTGTCGGTTTGCTGCTTCGGATATTGGTGGTTGCTTTGGCTTGATACTCTGCTTCAGTGGAAGAAATCAACACCTTTTGTTGCTTCTTACACCTGAAATGAGTGAATCATCAAGAAAAATATAATAACCTGTAGTAGAAATAAAATCATTTGGATTACATCTCAATCTGAATCAATATAAAAAATTAAGTTTAAAGATGAAGAAGAAGATAAGAAAAATCTTTTAGTTATGGTACACTTCAAATATTTGATAATTCTCATAACAATAGCCATGTGAACCGTGATGGGCACATGTTGAAATTGGTTTGCACTGTGGATCACATGTGTTATGTCAGGTCAAGTAATAGATAAGTATGTGAGAGATCCAATCAACTGACGATAAGGAATAGGGTCCTCTAAAGGAGTGCCATCATTGACCCTTATTTTTGCATTAACATCAGGAGTATCTACTATCTGCTACATTAACCTCAACAATTATTTTGGATGGCAATTTCATTTGGGACATTACATATCCTCTATGGGAGTATGCACCCTTAATACCTAAGAAAAATCTAAAGAAACCAAGGTCAAACATAACAAATTTTTTAAGAATATTTTTTATATCTATACTGGCGATAATCATGTCGTCAACATACAATAGTAAAATAATTATACTTATTCTTGCATTTTTAACAAAAAGAGTAGTGTTAGCAATGTTACAAGTATCGTATCGTACGATATAGTGTGATACATATCATTACTATGGGCAAAAGCGATATGATACACTTGTATCGCGATACAAATGTGTATCATACCATATCATACAATACAGGGTGTATCATAGATACACATTCGATGCACTTTAAAAAGGGCTGAAACTTGTTTTTTATTTTTTTGAAATTTAAAGACCTTGCTAGGAAACAACTCAACACAGTATCGATAGATCGAAAAAACAAAAACGGGAAGAAGAAAAAATCAACCACACAAAAGAATAAGATTTTATGTGGTTCGTCAAGAATTGCCTACATCCACAACCACACTAAGTTCCACTATTAAGACGCGAAGCCCATAATTACAGAAGTCAGATTGCGCTCTTTAAATACAAGGAGTCTAAGGCAACCTATTTTGGGTAAAATTACAAAATCACCCTCTAAAAATACTCGCCTCGGGGGCTCACGCTGCCTGAACCCCCACCTTATAGGCAGCGCCCCCCCTTCCCCTCCCCCCCCCCCCCCCTCTCCTCCCCAACTATCGCGAAGTTGGATTTGCAAAATTAGGGATCTATATCAAGCTAGAAATTAGCCTCTACAATCCTCCAATAGACCTTTTGAGGGCCTACTTTCTTATTTGTGTAGAGGTCATTTAAGGGGTATCCACGTACCCTAGGAATCGTGAGAGCGATTTGGGGGCCGATTCGTGCGCAAGAGTACTCAAGTAAGAGTGCATTTCTACCATTTTTTCACTCAAGAAAGTGGGTTAAGGTGAAATATCCTACCATTTTTTCCATTAAATTTCTTCATTAAGTTTTTCATTAAAAAAATATTTGACATCTGATTGATAGTTATGCCATTTTTTGATAGAAGCTACAACTATTAAGGTTCTAACACTAGTAATCCTAGCTGCCAGTTAAAAAGTTTCTTCATAATGAATCACATATTCTTGCAAGTATCCTTTGGCAACTAACCTAGTCTTGTATATTTCAAGCATTGTTTTAAAACTCGTCGAGTCAACTCGGTGACTCGGCTCGGCTCGGCCCTCCAGCGAGTCAACCCGGCAAGGCAAACTCGGTTGGCTAAGACTCGACTATGACTCGAGCTTGACTCGGCCGAGTCACGAGTCTTGTTGGACTCGGGCGAGTGCTGCTCACTTTCAGTTGACAAAACTCGCTGGAGGGATCGCTTGGACTCGCGCAACTCGGGGCGAGTCACGATTCAAATAGAATCGTGACGGTTCGTTGTAATGGCACTTTTGCAAAAAAAAACACGATGGTTCTTTCCCTTTTAAGTTTTTAACGAAAACCCTGAGGTCTTCATTGTTCAACCCTCGATGGAAGAGAGAAGAAGCCAAGAAGGTGCGGTGCGGCTGCAGTTCCAACCATCCGACGTGAACAACGACACCGGAAAGGAGTTTCCGACATGAACAGTAACTCCAGTGTGAACAACCATCGTGTTTTTTTTTGCGTTTTGTATTTCCAGCGCGAACAATAACTCCGACGAAGGCACATCGACGGTGAACAGCAGCTCTGACGCATCTTCTCCCGCAAAAACAGTGCATCGGCGAGATTTTCCGACGCCACCTGGTATGTTTTTTCAATTTTTTCCCCTTTTGTGTTTCTTTCCGCCGCTGCAAGAATTTTCGGCGAGATTTTCCCGTGAGATTTGTGAAGGTATGTATGTTGTATATTGGTTAAAGAAACATACATGCCACACTGTACCCCATATTTACCTATATGTGTGTATCAAACAGGGTAAATATGTACAAAAGTAGTTTACAGAGCATGGGAGGTGGTAGTGCGGGAGGAAGAAGTGGCTGAGGAACTTGCTTCCTCACAAATGTTGTGTTCTTCCTTGCTTCCACTTTTATCACCACCCCTTCTATCTGATGGCAAGGGCCCATCAGGAGATGGTTGTTGTGTTTGTTTCTTTGGCTTAGCCGTTAATGTCGGAATCGATGTTGCTGTTGTTACTGATGGTAAAGCAGTTGTTGATGAGGGTGTGTAGATAGCTGCCGGTGCGGCTTGGCTAAAAGTTGCTACTGCAATGTACTCTGGTGGAACCCAGATACCACCCACCACAACAAACTGTGTTGGTTGAGCATTGCTCATGTTACTTTCGAATCAACCCCTTTTTATTTGGTGCAAGGGTTGATTTGGGCTCCTATGAAATTTGGGAATGCAGCTGAATCGGCTTGTACATATAATTTTTTTAAATTTGTATGTTTTCTGAATTTCTTCAAAAAACTTTTTTTTTTCAAATAGACGATTTAAACCAATCCTGTGTAATTCGATTCAGAATTATTCTGGCTGTATTTTTCAATGTATCGAGATTTTCGATTTTGGGTAACGGGTACATGTTTTTAGGATTCTGATTTGGTTTCGATTTTGGGTTCTGCCTCTATAATTTATTTACTTGATGTTATTTTACTTATTAATCAATTAAACTAGTAATTAAGTAATTCTACAAACCTTTATATGTTTAAATGATCATTTATATATTGTTTTTCTTTTAAAATCAAAAGTTAACAAAACTCGGTCCGAGTCACTGGGTTGACCCGCCGAGTCACGAGTCAATAAAGAACGAGTCGAGTCTAGAGTCACGGGTTTTAAAACCTTGATTTCAAGAGAACCATAACTCTTAGTTTTCACTTTAAATACCTGCCTACAACTTATGGCCTTCTTTCCTAAATGTATATTTACTATTTTTCATGTGTTGGCTTTATGAAGGGTATCTACTTTAAGTTTCATTGCTTCTACGCATTGAGAGTGGTCTTTGGCTTCACTATAGTTAGAGGGTTTATAATAAGAATGAATAGACATTAGGCAAGCCCTAAAATTCGGTAAGAATGATTCATATGACACAAATCAGTTTGGTGGTTTTGAAAGCCTTTGAGATCTCCTACGACTAGGTTCATCTAAAGATGGGTTAGGTTCACCTATAGATTCATTTTGAAAATATTTTTCTAAGACACATAGTTGATCCTCACTTTCACGGTGAGTGTAAACACGACTTTCATGTGATAAATCATTATTAGAGCTTTCAAGTGAATCATTGTCATCCATATCATTTTCCATACTTCCAACATTATCATCATTCAAATTAGATACTTAATGTACTTCCTTGGACAAGAGATCAAACAACAAAGAGTAATCTACTTCCATGTCTCTATGAGTTGCATAAGACATCATATAGAATCATAGATAATATTGCATCAATGCAAAATATTAAATATGTTGCAATTAATTTAAGAACATGCCACAAGACTCATACTTTTATATGACATAAAAAAAATAACCAAGTTTATGAACAATTAAGTATTAAATAACTAAGCTTTTTTAAAACATATTATATAAAACTTCAATAATTATAATCATAATCATCTTCACCATCATTATCTTCTTCTTCTTCTCCTCCTTCGGCATCCACATCGTCTCCAAGATACGTGGGGTCTTCATCATTTACTTCCTGAGCTCCTTCCATGTTGATTCACTAAATGTTCTTTTCATTCAAAAAAGTCTCTGCTTCTTCACCCCGTCTATCCAATTCATTGAAATGTTCTAATTTGTTGGGATCAAATTGCTTTTTGTGCCTCCTTGATGATAAGATGACATAAAAAAATTAAAATTAGTTGGATTTTAAATGATATAAATTTTTTTAAATAAACACATAAAAATGAGAAATAAATTTTATAATTTTATATACCTCCGCCTCAGTCGTAAGTTGTAATGAACGTAAACTAGCTCATTGAGCCTTTTGTGCTCCAATCTGTTTATTCTTTTTGTATGGATTTGCTCAAAGACACTCTAGTTTCTCTCGCATCCACTTGCACTACATTTGACTAAGAATGCGAATGACAAAAGCTCTCAAATTTGGAATATCACTTTGAAACATAGCCCACTACATGTATGAAAAAACAAGAAAATGAGAAATCAGTAAGACAATAACAAATACATTCATACAAAATATCATAACTAAATAACAATATGAAATTAAAATTGAAATAGATAAAATAAATTATCGAGACGCATCGTGGCACAATTTCGCACTGTTGCATGTCTCTTCATATCATTCAATGCATTATAATAAGTTTCCATTTTCTTATGAATTTGATCTTGAATGCTTATACTGAGGGTTCAACCTTTCGATGCAATCCAAAAGTCCCTTGTTGACTTTCTTGTCTATCTTAAACATAGGGGTGTATTTAAATGTGAGATTTAAATAATATGCTGCAGCATGAAGAGGTTGATGAAGTTGCCTAATCCATCTATAATCAATGATGTTTTATATGTGCATGCACAATTTTTTCTTCCTTTTGAAATTATCTCTAATGCCCTTATAGAGATAACCCATAGCTGGTCTGTCTTCAATATGCATTCCACTAATCTGATGAAACCATTTTTTTAGTGCAACTATATTCTTTACTAGTCTTTGCACTATCAAAAAATTCGTAGCAAATCTAGTAATTGTATTACGAATCAACTCAGCATCACCGATGTACTTTCTCATTAGGCTCAAAACCCTATGCATGATTGTAAATAAATTTAGTAATTTCTTGGCATTTTCAACAGTCTGTTGTATTTCATCCATGCTGCCGATGTCCTTAAGCATGAGGTTTATGCAATGGACAATACACGAGGTCCAAAAGAATGACACAATTTTCTACCTATTCTATACCTGCTGTCCTATAATTTGCTGCAATAGATTGAACCTCTTTCACAACCTAATAAAAAACTCTGAACTCTGCATTTGCTATTTTGGGTGTATCAGACAAATTAATTGACATCAAAGACATAGTTCCTTTGAAGTAATAGACAAGAAAATTTATCAAGGTCCTTGACTTTCTGCCTATCTACTCATCTGCCATGATTCTACATCCGGTTTCTTTCTATGACCGGCTCATCTCATCACAATATGCTTTCACTTCTTTCACAGTAGTATCTAAAACTTTTTCTCTGATTTCAATGACCATAGTTTGGATTTTCTTATGCTTTTCCCATGATATTATAGTGCATTTCAAACCTTTTATTTACAGCATCACACCAGCATAATTTTGAGCAAAATAGAATTTGTCTAATGAAGCCAGCATATGCTCTTTCCCCTTATTCCTGTTATTATTGAATATGATGAGCTACTTCTGCTTTGTTTCTTTTACCTAAGTCTTGGCATCATTATTATTGTTGTTGTTGTTGTTATGCTTGTGGGATGTCAAAGTTAGTATCTCCTTTCTGTATTTTTTATTTGCCTCCCAAATCAAAATGCCTTGTATCTCTGTCTTTACTTTTGTACAAGTTTCCTTGCATTTTGGTTAGTGCATGTCATGAGGTTGTTCTTATTGTTAGTATCTTTCGTGTTCTAGGTGGAGCAGTTGCACAAAATTTTTAAGCTTTGTGGTTCACCATCAGAAGAGTACTGGAGAAAATCAAAACTACCAAATGCGACAATATTTAAACCTCAGCAACCTTACAGGCGATGTGTTACAGAGGCATTTAAAGATTTCCCCCCTTCTGCTCTTGAGCTTGTTGGCGTCCTTCTTGCCATTGATCCTGCATATCGTGGAACTGCTGCTTCAGCCCTGAAAAGTGAGGTGTGTAACTTCCTCTCAACTTGCTTACAATGAATAGATTAGCGCAGGCTTATACTTTGCAAATAAAACATTTTCCCCTCCTTTGGGTTTTGACATTTCATAAGTACTTTTGGTGTTTTTCACAATTTAATGTTTTATTCATGCTGAAATTTTACATTTTCTAGTGTCATGCAAGTTCTGGTAAGCTTTGGCTGTTTTAATATTTCCTGCTCCAGTGCAATTTTTAGCTGCTCCTATATAAGGCTTCTGGTTTGTGTTCCAGTTGTGTCTGTCACATACATTCACGGATGCTATAAGTTGTGATGATTCCTTTGTGTTGCAGACAATGAATTTGGGTATATTGGACTCCAAGGTTTACTCTATATATCTTCTTTTTCTCCTGTATCCTTGAAAAATGAAAGATAATGATGCACGTGTGCCTTGTGGCTGCTGGTTTAACATGATGGGTTTCCAAAGCAGCATTTTCTTGTCTGAAGTCCAGGGGCATGTAATTGCTCAATGCTACAGGTCTCAATGAAGCCTGTACAACTGCCTTACAAAAGTTTTGAACTCTACCTTTTTATAGAAATTTCAAAAAATGTGCACAAAAAGTACCTGCACTTGAGACCAAGGTTGTATGTATTGTATCGTAACCCGTATCAGGTGGGCCCAAAATAAGATACGTATCGTATAAAATTGTAATTTTTTTTTAAAAAATAAAAATTTTAAAAAAATTGTAAAAAATAAGAAAAAATTAGCAAAAATTCTAAAAAATCATAACACACAAAACAATGATGAAATGCACAAATTGCAACTATAAAATCACATGTGAAGCATTTATGTCTCTATGACCTACATAAACATCATCAATCCTCAAATCTCACAAGAAAAATGCAAAATAGTAATATCTTCAATTAAGAACATGCAATAAGATTCATCAAAAAACAAAAACACCAAGTTTATGAATACTTAACAGTTATAAATTACAATACATAACCAAGTTTTAAAGAAGTATATCATCAATCATCATCATCATTATTATCTTTTTGTTCATCTTTTTCTTCTTTTCCTCCTCCTTCGACATTCAAATCATCTCTAATATGCGTGGGTCTTCGTCATCTACGTCCTGAGCTCCCTCCACATTTATTCATTGAATGTCCTCTTCATTCAGGAGGTCTGCTTCTTTTTTTCTTTTCTCATCTTCTGAGTTAATTTAATTGCATATACTAACTTTGATTGGGGAGGTAACCCAAATAATCGTCACTCCACTACAGGTTTCTGCATATTTTTAGGTGAATCCCTGATCTCATGGAGATGCAAGAAACAACAGAAGGTGTCTCTATCATCCACAAAAGCAGAATATCGAGTCATGTCCTTAACAACCATGAAAATTGTGTGGATTCATCAACTGGTACAAGACATGGGGATTCAAGTCGAAGGACCTACAAAGTTATGTTGTGATAATAAGAGTGCACTCTACATTGCTAAAAATCACACGTTTCATGAACACACAAAGCATATTGAGATGAACTTTCAATACGTCAGAGAAGCATATTTGCAAAAAGTTATAGATCTTCCTTACGTCACCTCAGAATATCAGTTGGCAGACTTCTTCACCAAAGCGCTTTGCTCACCAAGATTCAACTTTCTTCTCGGCAAACTCTCGGTCATTGCGCCCTAAGTTTGAGGGAGGGTGTTAAATTGTATCTTGTTTTAGTGTGTGTGTATATATATATATATATATATATATATATATATATATATATATATATATATATATATATATATATATATATATGATTTTTCCATCATGTAAACCCCCTAGGGGTATTTCTGTCTTTTCTTCCTTTTACGCATATCCACCCTAGTGCATATGCTTGTAACTTTCTTTTTTCCTTTTTTTCTTTTCCCTTTTTCTTCCCTTTCTTTTTCTATTCTTTTTTCCTTTTCCTTTTTGTTGACTAAGTCAACTTGGAGGGGGTCCAAACTAGACGTTGGAGCCCTCCAATGGTTAGATTTCTAACCGTTGGAGGGGCTCCAACGTCTAGTGGGAGCCCCTCCAAGGTTCTCTCTTATAAATAGGAGTGACCCCCCTTCTTAAATGTTATTCAATGCTTGGAGCATTGTTCTCCATTGTTCAATAAAATCCTTTATATTTTTGCATTTGTGTTCTCTTTTTGTACCTTGAGTACATCTTGTTCTAAGTGTTATTGTGCCTTTGTGCACATTTCCCTTTGTGGTGGTTGTGCTTTCTATGCACATTATATCTTTTGAGATATTTTCACAATATACTCATTTATGCACTGTATTACTCGTTTATTCTGTACAATTGCTTCAGAGATTGCTATGTGCTCAGAATGAAAGCATTTGATGAATTTTGTCTCAAGCTATTCATCAGTTTTTTTGTTTGAGAACAGTTTCATTTGGTACTTCAATTTTCTCATGTTTCTTTCCAAATAATCGCATTCCATTTCAGTTCTTCATTACAAAGCCGTATGCTTGTGATCCTTCAAGCCTACCTAAATATCCACCAAGCAAAGAGATGGATGCCAAATTGAGGGATGAAGAAGCTAGACGGTATATACGGCCTTCTGATTTTCTTATTATTTGCATTAGGGAAGCAACTGGTGATTTTTTTTTCTCTTGAAGAAATATGTGTTCGTGTTATTCAGAACTTTTTGTGATTTATGTTAATTATCTTCTATTTGACCATGGTACCATTCTGCATTGATATTATTTTAGAGGTTTACTATTTTTTTTTTTTGGGATGCCTTTAGAATTCATGCAGATTAAGTAGGAATTTCTTCTATTAGTAGCAAAATGGAAAAAAAAAATCTTGATCTACATAAAAAAGATTTAAGTATTGAATTCTGATTGTGTTAACCATGGTATTTCCTATGGAGATGCTGGGTTCTGATCTTTTCAATGCCAATAATATAGAGTACTAGGATGAAATCTTAAATTACATTAGAAGCAAGTTTATGTTTTCGTTCTATTTGGGACCTAATTTCCTTTATTATTATGTAGACATGCTCTATATGCTTGTACTTGTAGCTTTTCTGCATCTATAATATCTTAATAATATGCGGACTTTGCCAACATTGTCGCTTTTATCATTATTTTTTTCCATGATTACAGGACTTTCCACTGACTAGTGGGTTTTACTTATCCACATATAGCTTTTTATGCCTTCTTCAAGATTTATATATCATATAAGTTTCTGCATCTATAATATCTTAGTAATATGCGGACTTTGCCAACATTGTCTCTTTTATCATTATTTTTTTTCCATGATTACAGGACTTTCCACTGACTAGTGGGTTTTACTTATCCACATATAGCTTTTTATGCCTTCTTCAAGATTTATATATCGTATAAGTATTGCAGGCTGATAGCTATATATAAATTCATTGACAAAGTCCATGCAAGTACCACTTTCTTACTATTTTTGTGAAAAATGCAGTTCTCTAATTACTAGCAGTCAGACATCATGAATGGTGGAAGTAACCAAGTTTGTTAATAACTTAATATAGTCTATGATACTCTGTGGTAACTTTATTTAGTTGGACTATACTGACTGATTCCCCTTAGAGTTACCAGAAGTTTCTTAAATAGGTGGGAAGCACACTTTTCAGAAACTCACTTTGGAAATTCAATACTCGTTTCAAAATTTGATGGGAATCTTGATTCTTCCACCCTTCTCTTGTGCTTCCCACACGCTTCATCTTTGCTTTCTATATGCTTCTCTTGCTTCTTTTCATGTTTTCCATGTGCTTCCTGTTTCACTTCTTATTTACTTTCTGTATGCTTTCTTTAAATTTGTACCCATCATTTTAGATTTTGATGAAAATTTAATTCTTAACTAAAAGTCATGAAATTTACGATAGTTATTTTATTTTAGTTTTTATTCTCTTTCCGTTTGATTTCGATTTTGCTTCCCATTCAATTCTCATATTGCTTCTTTTTCGATTCCCGTTTCTCTTTCAAATTGATTCCTTGCTTCCCGCTTCATATAAATATTAAAATGCCTTGCTTCTCACTTTTGTCCGTCCATTGTCCTTTGTGCAATTTTTCCCTACCTCGGAGAATGTTGGTTTTGTTGACGGTTCCGGGTGTAGGTGATAAGTAGCGCATGCCTTGGTGCACGCGTGGAGTCGGTTGCGCCGATGAGGTGCACTAAATGATTCATCGTATTGCAAAAAAAGAAAAGGGAGAATCACCTGCTGCCGTTGCATTTGGGTCACAAAGGGCGAAACCCGACCCTGATCCGGGTCGCTAGGCTGAGCCAGGCCTCGAGTCGGCAAGCGTCAAGCTGAAAAATGGAGGGGACTGAGCTCACTCGGGCGAATGAGTCAGTTAGGCCTCAACCGAGTCAGAAGGGAGAAGAGGGTACGCACCTGCGGTTCCGTCGGGGCTTAGGCGGTGGTCGGAGGTCACACAGAGGGGGAGAGAGAAGAAATCGGGGGGAGCGAGAGTGGGGAAAGAGGGAGCGGGGGTTCGGGGAGAGAGAAAAACACAGGGAGGGGTGTTTTCCCTTTTTCGTAAAAGGGAGACCCCCCTGTATTTAAATAGAAAACACAAGAGGGGGTGGGGGTACCGGGTCTGGATCCGGGTTGGATCCAACCTGGATCTGTTTTTTTTTCTTTGAGCAAAGTTTTACACACTCTCTCTCTCTCTCTCTCTCTCTAGGCACAAGCAAGGAAGATGCAGAGACTCTTCAGAGAGATTTCTGGAAAAAACAGACAGTAAGAAAAACCACAGGAGTATTTTGAATGATACTAAACATAATACTACAGTCACTGTACTGTATTCAACATTGAATGGGAACTAATAAGACCAATGTACCTGCCTAAAAGCCTAGCCTAGCAATTGAGGATGATTTATCAACAATAACAAATTTCAGAAACAAAAACAAGCTCTTTTGATCCTGCATATCAGCTAGGGCTTCAAAGATCTTTAGTTTGTGGATGATATGCAATTCTGTCAAGAAGAAACTGAAGAACCAATCATAGTGTGCCTATATGATGTGGGGTTGCTCAATGAGATGCCCTAAAATATGGATAGTTGGAACAGGAACATAGATCTGAAATTTTTGGAGTTTGTACAAGAATGTGTTTCTTCTCTCTGTATGCTAAATGGCAGTGATGCTGACTTGGTATATAGGATCTGTATTGTCTTTTCGACATTAACGTTAGGAATTTGAAAGCAGACTCTCATCTTTTGCTCCTGTGTATTTTAGTTTTTTTCGTTGTTGTTGTTATTGTTGTGTATAAGTGGTTTAATTGGGTGGTTCTATGCCTTTGAATCCATTCCCTAAACAGCCAAGCAGCATAAAGCACAATTGTAATGTAGACAATAACCCCCAAACAAGAGTAATATGTTTATATAGTTGTTTCTGTTCATAGTCTAATTTGATCTCTAATACTATGAAGTTCCCACTTAATTACTTCTACCATGATTGTAATGCCCCAAAATCATTAACTCGAAAATACGTGTATTTTTTTTTTGTAATAGAGTAAACAGAAGAAAACATATTTTTTAGTTTTGGGTTAACAAATCTTGGACAGGTTACCGATAAATACTTAACCATAAGGACTAGATCCAATTCCTATTGGACTTGGGTCCAAGTTTACATACATCGACTTCAATTATGAAGTCGATATCCAAATACCATTCAATCTCAAACCATAATTGCTTTGAAATTCTCAAATGTATAAAGTTGTCGTTCACAATATCTTAAAAGAGTTTCAACATTCATCAAGTCCAAGAAAATGAAATGACAGAGATGTGGTTCTTAGACTCCGTCGCCCCATCCAATCATTGCCTGCAACATCTATTCATTACCTAAAACTGGTAAAATATAAGTTGTCATTACTCATCAAGTCTAGTAGGTTAACAATAACCCCACAATACTTGCAAATCACTAAAACATACATAACATCTATGTTCGTTCTATCATAGCATGTACATGTTTATGCAAACGTAGCATCCATTTATGAGACACAATCATAGACAGGATCTACAATGTCAAACTATGATTCACCAATCATCTCAGAAGGATATTTAATAACATGTGATACTCCCTAAGGTGTGCAAATAACAAATCTGAAGTATTATTAGGGCATGTTTTCAATTTAGCAGAAAGAAAATTGATATTTGTGTAAGGTCTTTGTTTCTCTTTATTACTCGTTCCATCGAGTACTCATGGATATGCTGTATATTTTATCTTTCTCGAGTGTCTAACCGAATCAGAAACCAATGCGGGCGGTTAGAAATCGGAAAGAATCTTTGCAGAGGTATCATACATCAAGGATGCATACTATACTAACTGCAGTAGTCATTAGGGATTTACCACCTAGGACAATATTCGGTAATCCCAGGTCTCCTACCTTCTCAGGTCAAGAAACCAAGTGAGCTGTGATTTAACAATATTCTCACTTAACATATTAACAACGTGGTCGCTCGGGGCTGTACCACCTATCCTCTCCAATCTAGATCGTAGATCTGAATGAATTATTAGGACCTCTTTATTAAAGGGGGTTTCCATCAAGTGTGCCTAATCCCAATAGGCTATACCCACACTGCCCATTTCAGGTAGATGCATTATTCATTATTTTGACATGTTTCTAACCAGGGTTACCGGAAGCGCCTAGCTAAAAGGGGAAGCGCGGAACGTCGCGCTTCCGAAGCGTGGGGGGGAAGCGTCCCCCTTTTTTGGGAAGCGCGCTTCCCTTTAATGGGGGACGCGTTTCCTTTTAATGGGGGACGCACTTCCCTTTAATGGGAAGCGCGCTTCCCCCTCACTTCCCCCACGCTTCCCTTGTTTTTTTCAATTTTTTTGTATTTTTTATTTTTATTTTTTTCGCTTCCCCCTCGCTTCCGAGACGCTTCCTATGTCACTTCCGAGACGCTTCCTAGGTCGCTTCCGAGACACTTCCCGAATCGCTCCTAAGTGGTCCCACGCTTCCCCGCTTCCTAAAATTTTGAAAGTGCCTCGCTTCCCGCTCCCGCTTCCCGTATCGCTTCCCGCTCCCGCTTCCTCAACTGGCAACCATGTTTCTAACCTATTCAATGTGCTTTGGTGCCTTTAACCATTCAAACATTTCACCCATGAAGGTGAATCAAATAATTTATGTATGCATGTATCATTCATAACATGGTGCATGTTCACACTCCTTGGGTTATCAAAAACCCCAACTCACTCAAGAGCAACATGTACAATTAAATCACATGCCACACATTCATATAAATATTAAGGCACTGTACAAGCTCCAAAGCAATCAAATAGTGCATGCATACATTTCATGTCTTATAGCACTATGAATCAACAAGTAATATCATCATGCGGTATTTTAGCATATCATGATAGCATATAAGAGCACGCTTGTTCTCAGTCATGATTCAATAATATAACCACATATAATCATCATGCTTCATATGTATTCATTCCAAGCATGATATTCAAATCAGATTTGCCATACATACACATGACAAGAAAAATGCCTTCACGTATTAAATTCAATGCATATACCTAAGGCACTATATTCATAAAAATTATGATTCTAAGTGCTCATATACCCAACACCCATTACTTACCACAAATCTGATTTTTGTGTGCTCAATACTTAGCACCAACACTTACCAAAAGTCTGTTTTTTACGTGCTCAATACCTAGCATCAACACTTACCAAAAATTCTGATTTTTATGTGCTCAATACCTAGCATCAACACTTACCAAAATTCTGATTTTTTATATGCTCTTACACATAGCACACTCATTCACCATAAATCTGAAATTTATGTGCCCATATGTATGGCATAATCACTAAGTCACATGGATTCGGCTAGCAGGGTGTCACACCTGCGTCGACGCGACTCGACGTTGGTGCGGTCAACCCGACCCTGGGTGTGTTGACCGCACCCAGGGTCATTTCGGTCCATTTTTTGGATTTTTCTTTTAAAAAAAAAATTGCCCTATGAAATGGGCTGCAGAATTTAAAAAAAAAAAAATCTTGGGGTGGTGTGTGTGTGGGGGGGGGGGGGGGTAAGAAAAAACCCTGATCAACCCCTCCATCCCAAAGAAGAGAAAACAAGTGAAGACAACGTGTGAACGCGAACGCAAGAAAAAACTCCGATCGACCCCTCCATCCAAAAGAATAAAAAACAATCAATGACACAAGTAAAGACAACGAGAGAGAGAGAGAGAGAGAGAGAGAGAGAGAGAGAGAGAGAGAGAGAGAGAGAGAGCCGTACCTCGAAGACGAGTCTTCTCTCTCCCAAAATGAATCTCCTTGCGCAGAGACGGACGAAGAAGTGGGGAAGAAATACTTGACTCGTATTTATAGGCGGCCCATGCTCGTTATGGGTCTTCCCCCGATCTGGATACTATGAGATTCAAACCGACGGTTGAGATTGAATATTGGGTGTGCTTCTGCACTCCCACACTGACAGTCAGGATTCGCTCGGATTGTGCTTTCTCTTCCCCATAATCCACCGTCGGATCTCGCTTCCGATGGACAGGTCAGCAATAGCGACGACTTATTCCACCGCCCTTTTTCTGCTTACCTAATCATGTAATCATGCTGAAACGAGCAAAAACACAGAAAACCCCCCAAATTACTATATATTCTTGTAAAGCCTGCCAAAATTTTCGGTTATTACATTTACCCGACCTTCCCCTTTTTCTTCTTTTGGATTTATGTGTTGCTGTTCCTAAAACGGAGCACTTTACATATAGACGTTTAACATATGAAAATTTTACAATTGACCATCTCAGTACTCAAAATATTTGAGATAAATGGTTGACTTTTTCAGAATTTGTTTAAGTGGCTGATTGAGTTACTTTTTATATCACTCAAATCAGGTTAACTTTCGAAAATCACATTTTTAACCGTTCACTTTCTTTAAATGGTTGAATGTCATCTCGCTACAGCTAAGTTTAAACGAGTAATTTCAATGGATAAAAGTAACTCAAGCAGTTATATGACAGGTTTCTTAAAAAGGTAATGTTAACCTTAAATATTTCAAAACTGAGGCCACTAACCATAAATTTATCAAGCCTTAAATGCTTATACGTAAATTACCTTTTCAAATCGAAAAATGAACGTAGTGTATGGCAAAAATGAACCCCCGGACCCCCCTTCTATATATATATATAGTTTTTTTTACATTTTTGCCCCTGCCGCACCCCCGCACCCGAGGTTTTTGAAAGTGCCGCACCCCCACACCTGCACCCGCACCCATGTGACATAGATCTGAATTTAAAGTGTTCATCATGTACATGACACAAACATATTCATAAATTTGAATTTAAAGTGTTCATGTATATGAAAATCATGTTCATCAAATCTGAATTTAAAGTGTACATGTACATGACACCAATACATTATAAAAAATTTAAATTTAAAGTGTTCATGTATATGACACAACTATATTTATAAATCTGAATTTAAATTTTTCGTGTACATGACACAAAACATATTCATAAATCTGAATTTAAAGTGTTCATGTACAAGACACAATCATGTTCGTCAAATATGAATTTAAAGTGTTTATATACACGGCACCAATACATTCTCAAAAGTCTGAATTTAAAGTGTTCATGTACATGACAAATATATTCATAAATATGAATTTAAAGTGTTCATGTACATGACACAAGGCTTCTACACCAAATCTGAGTTTTAAAATACACATTATTCTTGCATCAAAATTCCAGATTTGTGTATGAACATCAATTACTCATGCATATTTTCAGATTTCTAACATCAACATGAATTCATATACACATGAATTTCTAACATCCAAAATTAACATATACGCATTTCTAGATTTCTCAATTCCTCAAAAATGCATATACATGTGTATTTTAGAAATTGCAAATGAACACATGCATTTCCAGATTTCTAAAATTGTCAAGAATGCATGTACCTGATCATATTTCAAAAATTACACATGCATTCACATGCCTTTTCATATTTATAAAATCAACAAGAATGCATGTAGATGATCATATTTTTAAAATTACACATGCATTCACATGCATTTTCAGATTTATAAAATTGTCAAGAATGCATGTACATGATCATAATTCAAAAATGACACATGCATTCACATGCCTTTCCAGATTTATAAAATCAACAGCATGTACATGATCATATTTTTAAAATTACACATGCATTCACATGCATTTTCAGATTTATAAAATCAACAAGAATGCATGCACATTTCTAAAATTCACATAAATGTATATCCATTTATAAAATCAACAAGAATTCATATACATTGCATGTAAACAAATACATAACATGTATACATATACATTTTTGGGCAATTTCTTAATTCTAACACGTGTAGGAATTCTACTTTACAATAAACATCTAACAAGGATGTTCTAGGTCTCTACAATAATTATGTAGTTAAAGTGTTCCCTACCTTCACAATATATAGAATAGAAAATCCAATAAGAAATGAGAAATCCCTCCCCCGAGTGGCTCCTCCAAAACCGTGAGCTCCAAAGATTGATGCAAGCTCCAAAATCGAGAATGGGTCTCCTCCAATGCCTTCTCCAAACTGTGAGAGAGAGGAAGAGGTATTGAGAGCAAGAGAGAGTGTAAGCTTGAGAGCCAAGCTCCAATGGAGTTCTTCAAAATAGGGTAAGGGAGAGATGAGAGTGGTAGCCTTCCTTCACCAAGCCAAACTAGGGAGATAATGAGCAATGGGGAAGAGGGAGGGTGAAGGCCTTCTAGCAAGAACCGAGTTAGGAAGAGGGAGAGAAACTTGGGAGGAGGGACGGCCTCCTTCCAAAACTCGTGGAGAGGGAGAAAGTGATTAGAGTGGTGAGGGGCGAGGTGCTATTTATAGCCTAAGTGAGTGGAGGAGGAAATCTTCTAGAACATTCGATAGTGGAAAGAATATTCTTGGCACATTCCCCCACTACTTGGCCCACTTCCCCTCTCTAGAGGCTTCTAGAGAGGGTTCTCCTAAGGAAATCGACCCTCAATTTGGATCCAACAATGGATCCAAGTCCAATCGGGTCCATATTGCCCAATTGGGCAATTTAACTCCAATATAAAAATATTAAGTAATATTTCAACTTTAAATTTAAAACAATTCCATCATTAATTAGCTAAGCTTAGTAATTTAAATGTCTCTGAGCTATAGTTAACAACTATGTCACAGGGATTTGGCTACCCGTCTGTGCGGGTGCGGGTGCAGTCAACCCGACCCTGGATGCGGTCAACGAACCCAAGGTCATTTTGGTCCAATTCTCAGACTTAAAAAAAATTGCCTAGAATTATTTTTTTTGCCCTATATGTCACAGAGATTCTCCAACTAGGTGCCGCACCCGTGTCGCACCCGCACCCGATGCGGTCAACCTGACCCTGGGTGCAGTCAACGCACCCAGGGTCATTTATGTCCAACTTTTGGACTTTATATATATATATATATATATATATATATATATATATATATATATATATATATATATATATATATATATATATATATATATATATATATAATTTTTTATATTTTTGCCGCATCCTCGCACCCGCACCCATTTGACATAGGTTAACAACTAAATATCCATTAAATCTAATTAATAAATAAATCCCAATTTAAAGTTAATCTATGATTAAATGTGAATTAAATCTAATTAGCAAATATATGTAATTAATTATAACTAACAAATAAGTGCCAGTTAATTGTACTTACCATATAAATGCCAATTAATTCATAAAATGGCAATTTATCTTATAATCCATACTTAAATGCTAGTTTAATATAAAATAATAATTGCCACTTCATTCCTGAAATTCCCATTTATTGATTTCCTAACTATGAAAAATTTGCAGATATTACAATGATACCTTAATGGCAGTAATGCTGCATCACTGATTGTTCTGGATTAGAGCATCCTAAAGTGTGTTTTCATAACATAGATGTTGAAAAATCAAACTCTTTCTATTTGAAACTACAAGGTCCTTCTAGTACTTTCCAATTGTTGCTAAGGTTTCTCAGATACATGTGCTTGTTGCTGCAAATAATAGTATGCCCCATATATTGCATTTGACACTTAACACACTTTTAAAATCTTTGTTGCTACTGTTCTTATAAGATTGATGCCTGCAAACTAAATGGTACTAGAGATTTTCAACTGTATCTTTTTTGGTTGAGATGTTGCCGTGTGGGGGTACCTAAGCTTGAGTAGAACACTCAGAATATTGGGTATTGATTTATGATTTTGAATCACAGTCACAGGCAAAGGTCAGTAGGTGGTAGAGGACAGCAATATGATCCTACAAGGAAAGGACCAAGGGAATCCAGAGCTGTGCCTGCTCCTGAGGCAAATGCAGAATTAGGCACTTCATTGCAGGTGTTAATCCAACCAGGAATCTTTTTTGTATTTTCCTGTGCCTAGTCCATTGTCTTTATCAGAACTAATTTGCGATAAGAGTTGTCTCCTGTCTCCACTCATGCTGATGGATGCAAATGTCCAAACATAAGTTTTATTCAGTTGACCTGGGACCATTAAAGGACTTGAATTTGGCGATTCATGTGGCTCATCCCTGCTTGACACCAACTTGGTCAACTTGATATGGGTTTCTAGTGGGAATTGGTTTTTAGTCATGAAAGCCCAAAGATGGGTGAACATCTCTAAGGCTATGTTTGGGAGCCTTGCACTGGGATGAAAATGGTTTCCATGTGTTGCCAAAACATGGTTTTGGAGTTGTCAATACCACAAGCTGTTTGGCAGATCCTTTTGGTTTTCATGTGGTTTTAGCATTTCAAGGAACTGGTTTTGACTCCCAAACAAGTGTACCTTTTTGGAGTTAAGTTACTCAAGAGTATTTGCATGTATTTTTCCATGCACATATTTGCACACTTTGTTCATGCATGTCCATGCATATTTCCATGCATGTATTTGTCCATGCATGTCCATGAATGTATTTGCATATATTTGTCATGCATGCATTTGCATGTATTTATCTATGCATGTGTCCATGCATGTATTTGTCCATGCATGTGTCCGCATGTCATACATATGCATCCATGCGTGTATTTGTCCATGCATGCGTTTGTTTGCATTTATCCATGCATGTGTCCACACATGTCATGCATTTGTCCATAAATATGTCTATGCATGTATGTTTGTCCATGAATGTGTAGATGCATGTACATTTTTCATGCATATTTTGTGCATGCATGTGCCCATGCACTGTGTGGTTGGGTTAGTGAGACATTGGGGCAGGCACCAAGAATGGTGTTCATTGGTGGATTCCACAAAACCCAGCTCAGGAGCTGGGTGTTGAATTTATGCATTAGGATGGTGTTGGAGGTGCTGATGCCCTCCCCATTTCCAATGTTTTGGTAAAACGCTCCTCTCAAATGCAGCTGTGCTTTATGGATTCCACAACCCAGCTCCAATGCATAGCTACCAAACACAGCCTAAGTTTAACTTTATAGATGTCCATATCCATTATTTTATGGGTTATATATTGTTTTTATTGATGACAGAAGAGACAGGTGCAGTCCAATACAAAAAGTACGAGTGAGAAGTTTCACATCAATCAGGAAGACACAGCTTCTGGTTTTCCAATTGATCCGCCAAATCGTCAAGTTCATGACATTGGAGAAGCAAGTGCTGACTCTCAGGGATACCCTCGAAATAAAATTTCTCATTCTGGTCCTCTAGTGCACCCTACTGCATGGGAAAGGAGGCACAAGAATGAGGATGATACTCCAAAGGATTCGATATCTCGAGACTTGTCTTCGTTGTCAAGATTAGTTTCTCCTGGAGGAAATGCTAGAAGTGCTTCACTTCAGGAGCATGCATGTCTAGGAGCTGGAGGTGAATTACTGGGTGCAGGAGGTAGGTCACATTCCACATCAAACCAAGACCAGGTACCTTTTCAAGGGCGAATGAGCACTCACCAGAGGAAAGATGTCAAGACAATGCAAAAGGAGCAAAGTTTGGTATGAACCGACCTTTGAAATTACCTCAATCTGTTATTGTTTATGTCAAAGCTGATCCTTCAAGGCATAGGAATTAGTGCTCTAAAAGACTGGATATATTGGATGTTTAAGAATCCTAATCTGATTTAACCTCCTCTGAGTCAGATTTGGATGCTGATCAGCTATGATCAGGTCTAGGGGTGATAAGTTGACCCTACTGACCATGATCCTACCTGATCGACTATATATGTAAAATATGCAAAGTGCACTTGTAGTGTTGATGGTGCACTTAACAGTAGGTCTTTTTTGTTAATAAGAATTCTAGGCTACTGCTGGGAAAATGTTAGATTATATATCACATTTACTGAATTATTTTCTTAATAATGACTTCAGGCATATGGACCAAAGGGGAACAAGATCCATTACTCTGGTCCTCTTGTTCAACGTGGTAACATCGATCAGGTGTTTAAGGACCATGAACGACATATCCAGGAGGCTGTCCAACGTGCACGTCTCGACAAGGTTAAAGTCACAAGAATCCCAGCTGGTGCTCCCATGCATAACCGAGGTTGATGAAGGTCTTACCAAGCGATGTTACTGGCATTGTTGTCATGGGCCTCAGGCATGTATCTTGTTGTACAGCTGAATGTTGCAGTTGGCTAAGAGGAAGGAAGCTGCAGAAATTTGCAGTGCCAGCTTCTTCAAAAAGCATTCCCATTGCCAATTGCCGAAAGTCAAAGAAAAAAGTTCAAGGAATGTGGGTTTATTTTCCTATTATATTTCACTTTAATTGTTTATTTTCTTGGTACAATTCCATTTAGAGACCCACCTTTTGCTTGAAATTCCGAGGTGTCCCTTTTTTTTTCAAAAGACGTTTCAGCCAACTTTTCACTGAAACTGTCAAATAGAAACTTGAAGTTAAATGCGTCCCAGTGGCTGATCATCCTCTCAGACTAGGTTAAGATCCATGTAAACTATCATTTTTAACCTTTGGTTTGAAAATATGTATTTTGCCTATTTTATTATGGAATAGGAGAGTTAATTTTGTTGCACAAACTCTAACTTGACAGTTTCAGTGGAAAGTTGGGTCGTGCTTTTCAGAAGGGATGGAACTCTTTTTTGGAATATCAGGCAAAAGGTGAGCTTCTATTTGGATTTTTCCCTATTTTCTTTCATGCATGAGAGAGAGAGAGAGAGAGAGAGAGAGAGAGAGAGAGAGAGAGAAGGCAAACGTCCCTCTATTTTTCTGGCAATTTTATTCTTTATAGATTTGCTAGAGCTGATTGACATGGACTCTCACATTTGTGGAAGAATGAAGCTCTATAGAAACAAACTGATAAATAGATCATTGCATACTTGGTCATCATCTAAATCTTCTACTTGTTATTTGTTACAAACTATTTGTTCCTTTTTAGTAGTATGAAGCTGTGTATGGTTTATTATCAGAGGTTCGCTTCCTATTGGATCCTACTGAACAAACTTCTGACCGGATTTCCTCACTATGATCACCTAAGTTCTATATTTGCAACTTTATTACATAATAAGGGTTAGCCTGAAAATAACAATTTATTTTATCAGATCTTTAGATGTTCTAAATGCAAGTCCTACATTAGGATGGAAGTAGAGTATGGGAAAATTAACAGGACAACATTTTTAGCAATTTCATTGCAATTCTAGCAGATCGAAAAGCTTTTGTACCTTTTCCATTTGTTTCTTAAGAACTTTTACAGTGCTTGTACTCTTCTTTAACAACAATGGAGCCCTTTTTTTCTTTTTGTTTTTTAATGATGAGAAACCATGGTTATGGGTACCATGTCCTGTTACGGGTCGAGAGGTGCCATGCTGACCATGGCCTTATTTTTTTGTTCACTTTGGAGTTTGAATTCATTCTAGTGTTGGATGATGATTTGGGCATATTGATAAGTTTGTCTTACAAGCCTTCACAACAATTTTCAGAAAACCTTAAAACTTTAAAATGCATGCCTTTGCACGTTTTTCATAATATTTTATTGAATTTTGAGATTTGTAGTTGAAATCCGCTGCCGCACTTTGAGCAAAATATAAATCAAACGTGACTAGAGAATAACACATAGGGTCATCAACATTTTTGTTAACCTTGAGTAACAAACGAAAAAGCCATCATAATTCTTTTTTACTCGAATGTTCTGTTATCTTCTTGCTTCGTTGGAAGGAACCTTTTGCATCTTATGTAGCTACACTCTTTTGCTTTGTTTCAACACAAAAGGTTATTTGAAAAAAATGAGTTTTTGACTAATTGTTTTTAGTGCAAGGTCTTCCAACTGAAAGCAACTTACCAATAAAAAAGTTGCGGCATGATATGACACTATAATGACCACATATAATTGGTGCTGGGACGAGTCACATTTCCCCTGTAATTTGCAGAAAAATGATGGTGATTATTGGAAAAAATTTATTGCCAGCTTGATTCATATAAGCTGTTGATATGACCCTCACTCAAAATGTGGTCAAATAGTTGGGCTACAAGAATAAAGTTTGGCTACATAGGCTGAGCTAGATTTGAGGTTAAGTAGCCACACCAAAGACAAAGAAAGTGAGGTGTGTACATATGCAACCATAATTCTTGACTGAAAGGTTGGTGAGCATGTGTTAAACAAGGGGTGACTACAGTTGGTAGAAAATCCTCTATAAGGAGTCACAAGTGTCTAATGCTATGAAGCCTTTTGTGCTCTTTAGGTGCTTGTGAGAGACCTAAAGTTAGGAGAAATCAAGTGTTTGTGAGAGTACTGTAAGAGTTTGAGAGTTCTTAGATCTTTGTAATTCTTGTTTTAGTTGTAATCTTCTTCATTATATTGAAATTTTAGCTTTCATTAGAGTGAATTTTCTATTTGCTCGCCACTGCACATGACAAGTAGTGCCAGTCCTAAGCAAAAGGCTTTGACATAGGTACTACCTTCATTTTTTATTTATAAAGCTATATTTCATGTTTTTTGGAATACTTTCTCGATGACAGAGAAAGCTATTGCCGAAAAAATTGAAATCGAGAAGTTCTCAAGAAGGTTTAATTTTGGCTTGTAGCAAGTCAAAGTATATGACTTGTTGGTTCAAAATGGGCAAGATATTACTTAAAGAAAAAAAAACTATTGACATGAATAACGAAGATTGAGCTTTTTTTAATAAAAGTGTCCTCAACACCATTCGACTTTGTTTGTTGGATGAAGTTTTGTATAATGTGTTGCATGAAGATACAACCATGACAAAAGTTTGAATCGTTGTATATGACTAAGTCATTGACAAATTGAATTTATTTAAAAAACAATTCGACACTTTCAAAATAAAGGAGGAAACCAGGATCCTTGACCACTTTAATGTTTTCAACAGGCTGGTAACTCAATAATTGGGTATTGGAGTACAATTGGAAGAAGAAGAGGAAACACTTCTTACTTGGCACTTGGTGACTGTTTATTTATGAAAAAGATAAGATCAAGGTAGAAGATGTCACAACTGCCTCATTATCTGATGAGCTGAGGCGAAATCATGTAGATGATTTCTCCACTGCATTAGGTTTGTTTGGAGGACGAGGGCAAACAAAGAATCGTCAACCAAACAAAACTAATAAATCTTATATCAGCAAATTCTTATGGACAATCATTGCCACAACCTTATCACATAAGAAATGTTACGTGCTTCCACATAAGTACAATACAAGCAAATGTCACCAAGGAAGAGAAGCTTGATGACTTGCTTTGTGTGACTGTTGTATGCAGTCAATAGGATGATTCATATATATGGTTAATATTTGGTCCCTTTGAAGGCACCGAATTATATTAACAAAAAATGTTCGTACTATCATTGTAAACTGATACATATTTCAAAATCCCCGCAAAATTTGCTCCATGTTCAAAATCGTAGATGCCTAACTTTTTTTATGACCTTTTTACCTTTCGCACTAGCGAACCTCGTGAGGTTCACACAATATATAATTACACTGCATCTTGCAACCTCTCACTAAAAAGTAGATTTACATGATTTCACAAAAGTCATGAATTTTACATAACACATGCATCTTCTTTCATTTCGCAACCCCCATGCAAACTAGTTCTGATTGAAATGTTCTACCACGAAAGGTTTGCCCCATGCATTTATGGAATCTCAAAATTCGCACGTCCATCATGCGAATCTCCTGTAATTGAAAACCTGCACACCTTAGCAAATACCTTATGACATTCACATATATAGTACGACATTCACGAGCTATCATGTGAACCTCCTTTTAGCAACTGATCTTCAAGGAGGTTCACAAATGTGTGACAACATTCACATATACATAATGCAAATGTCCACGACCTTCACAAATACGGTGCTACCTTCACAAATAATGTACGACCTTCAAGAAGAGTTTCTGCGAATCTCCTTAGATGAAATTCTCTTCAGTGTGTTCCATAAATGTGTGCTGACTTATTCAAATTTCTTCTATGGATGTTTATATATTAGCATGCTTGTTGATTAATATATAAAGTCCTTTTTATTCTTTTTTTTTTGTTTTTTGTTAGAACCCTAACCCTTTCCCCTCTCTCCTTGTGATGATTCTTGTAAAATATTTTTAATGCATTTCAACGAGGTTGCAATATCCTTTTTATTGACTTTCTCGGTTAAGTCGAAAGTCGGTTAAGTCGAAAGGTGGGTTTCATGTAAACAATATATATGTATACTATGTTTTTTGACTCTCCCATGAACTTTTAATTTTTTGTAGATATAAGCATTTAATAACCTTGTAGCATTTGTGTTTGGCTATTCTTGTGAATGTTTATGTATATTTTTATGTATTTTATTTAATATTTGACATCAAATTTATCGTTTAGGGTATATTATGTTAAGTTTTTTTTATTATATATACATATATATTTATTGATGCTATAAATTATTTATGTTTGTTTGCTTATCTTTTATTTAATATTTGGTGGTTTTGTCTTGGTGTAATAAGACTAGGGTTGACTGCGCACAAGTATACAATTAGTGCGATGGAGTTGGAATTGACTGTGCACAAGCATTGAATATAGGTTAGGGGTTATTGTTGGTAGTTGGTTTTCAAAGTGGTTATTGTAGGTAAATTGTTAATTGAATGCATAAATATATGGATGACCTTTTCTCACATGTTATTTTCATTAAATGAATGATATGTTGTATAGTTGGTGTAGGTAGTTAATGACAACTTCTGAAAATTTTAAAGTACACTATCATATCACTGATCATCTTATTTGAAGTTTAAAAAAAAAAGATCACCTTATTTGAAGATCTATATTGGTCTCCAAAAACAATAGCTATAAGAAATTTATAGCTTTGATATCTCATAAAACCGGATATGTGAAAGAGTCAATGATCTTCATGTATAGTTATTTTTCAAACATAGATAACCAACATATATGGATAGATGACTTGGACGATGATGATGTAAAATCGATGTTATTTAGTAGTGACATTTATTTGATTGCTTGCAAAGCTAAACAAGAAGTTATTGCTTTCAAAGTTAAACAAGAAATAGTTGAAAGTGATATATAAGTACTTGATGAATAAAATATTGAAAATCCTATGGAAAATATGCATCTATGTCAAACACCATCTACTGAGCTCAGTCTTTTAGTAAACATCAAACCGTCCCAAACAGTAAGCGATATTGATGTCTCAAATATTGAGCTCAGGCATGCAGTTATATATAACAAAAAAATATTGTGTATACTTTAGTGCACTGCACTCAAGTTTTTGGGCTATTTGCTTCTAGTTGTTCTCGTGATACGAGATGCACCCAATTCAAATTGGTGCTTCATCTCCTCGCCAATAAAAGATCTTTTTTCATCCTTTGTACCTTTAAAATCCTATGAATCTCGTGTGACTTTGACCATGCCATTCTTTACTAAATTTTTCTTTGGCACAAAATTCTCCATTAAACCTTTGACACTCTATGCCAATGATAAGACTCAAGTATTCACTTGCTGCTCTAAGACCCGAACAACACATTGCTCCACTCTTGTATCATACTCCCTAGGTTGAAAAAAAAACTCGGCCTCGAGTCCAGTCCGCTGTTGTATCTTCCAGTTCTACTCAACCTCTAAGAACAATGATAAAATCCATTTTGCCAATGATCTAAATAGAGAGAGCATATGGACCCTGTTGCTCCCTGGTAGTTGGTGTAGCACAATACTCAATGGAGCACTTGCGATATTTGAGTCAAAGTAGAAAGGTCCAACTGCAAAAGCTTATGGATCCAAATATAACTGATCAGATTCAAAATGGTTTCACCTAGGTCAAATAGGCACTTCAAGCATTTTTTAAGTAGTGGATATGTGTGTATAGGTATTGGTGGCTTTTTTATAGCATTTAGGTTGTTGTAGGCTCATTTAGGAGATAGGGTTAAGTATGGGATAATTTTTACTTGGTTAGGATATGGTTGGATCACAATTGAGTTGTCTGATCTAGATTGATATATATATTTGGATCGAATTTTGAGAGTAAAGGGTAAGACCATATCCATATCCAAAATTATGTTGGGTATGGTTTTGACCCTATCCAAATTAAAATGAAGCTCCATTTGGGTTCGATTAGGTCCAATTTGGGTTTTGATATGAGAATTAAGACCAAAATCAAGGGTTTGGGCCCAATCCAGAGGTTGGGTACCCTGGACAAGACCCATAGTGCCCCAAATTAGGGCCTCTTGGGTCAGAATCAGTGGGAATCGTGCTGAATTCAAACCCAAAACGCCTGCAGTTGGCTTCTCGACATGTAAACTGAGTTAGAACTTGGTTCCAGTAACAAATCATTCATTGTAACTGGTTCGATCATTTCCTTACCTCTCGTGGAACCCTGGGGGCAGGCAGGCGGTGCCCTTGTCCACCATCGACAGGTTGAGAGCCATTGCCGACAGGTAGGGATGGCAGTGGACCGGGGGAAAGCGGGGCCCCGCCCCGCCTCGCCCCGTTTGGACCGGGGATGAAGGGTATGGAGGCGGGGACGAAGGTTAAAATCCATCCCCGTCCAGGGGTGGAGGCGGGGATGGACGTGCACTTTTCCCCGCCCCACCCCGTCCCCGCTACGATCCCCGCCTCATCCCCTCCCCAACCCCGCCCCGACCACTTTTCCCCGCAATATCCCTGCCCCGCCCCGCCTCATCCCAGTTTGAACCGGGGATGAAGGCGGGGATGGAGGATAAAATCCATTCCCCGCTGGGGATGGAGGATAAAATCTTGAGGCAGGGCGGGGGTGGAGACCTTGTCCCCCGCCCCGCCCCGCCCCGCCCCACTGCCATCCCTACCGACAGGGGCGGGGGTGTCCCCCAACTTGCCCTGTCTGGTGGAAGCTCAATGGACAATGACTTGCTAACAGTGGAGAGCCCCACTGGCCATTGTTAGTTGGTTGGTTGGGCCCTGCCAGCCTAAGCGCTTCAGCATAAGGTCGCCAGATGGCCCAAGATCGACAATCGCCTTGTTTTTCATCTGTATAAAGATAGGTGGCTGACGGTAAAGTTTCGTTGGGTTGCTTCTCCGTTTGGGGTAGCTGCACCACCTGAAATTAGATTCTCTCTGATTGGTCATCGACTTGTCCTGTGATCATCTTTTATCTTGTTCACCATCGTAGCTATCAATATAATATTGTTGCTTAATCGAAGGAAAATCGCCCTCAACGACGCCATGTCTTTTGACAGATCCAATGACGTATCTTTGTTTTTTAAAAGAATTTCTTCAATATTTTCTTTGTGTTCACTTCCTACATAGTAAACATGATCAAGATTTCTACTCTGATACCAACTGATGTAAACTGGAAGCCCGAATTAAGAGAAATTTTTAACCAACTACGAATAATCTAGAGAATCGAGAAATAAATATAGAAATAACAAAGAAATTCAAGGAAAGTTTTAAAAAGTAGTGGAAAACTATAAGAAATTAATGAACAACAAGAAATAAATAAAATAAATTGAAAATTAACAAATCTTGAATGCAACTCTAGTCTCTTTTAGGAAACCCGATAACGAGTATTTGCAGGGAAACACAAGAAACCCTAAATCTATTTAGGATTTAAGATGGATCTATTACATTGAAATATCCAAATATAAATAGAACTCAAATAAAACCCTAATTAATGTTGAACTAGATCCAAATGTATCTCTAGGACCCAAACTACATGATGCTTTGGGACCAGGTGTTAATAATTATGCCAATATATTAGTTAACAGGAGCAGTCCACAAAAGATTAGGTAATAATCGATCAATAAAAATTTCAAGTGAAAAAAGTTTGGTCGTGATACAGGTTTACATTTGGAAAAAGACTGAATCAACTTGTTTTAAAAATATTTTTAAATGATTTTTAATATTTGATAATACTTCCTGACAATGCCATTTGCTGGATAAAAATTGGCTGATTCAGGCAATTCACTAAAATTTTGAAAATCAATTCAGGCCCCACACTGATTCTGACAGCATTCCGGGAATTAATATACCCCTAAAACAGTTGCCCATATTTCATTTAAGGAAAAAAAGAAGGGTGTCACCTATGTGGCCAGCAGGGTGGTTGTGAAGGCGATGGATCAAACCCGACTGGTGCATGCATGGGTGCATTCGACTTTTGCCCAAACAGATCTCTCTATTTGCCATGTGGGTTCTTTATTAGGAAAACAGGTTTTTAATGGTTGAAGAGTAGGGATGGCAGCCCCGCCTCGGCCAGTTTGGACCGGGGATGAAGGGCATGAAACGGGGATGGAGGCGGGGATGAAGGGCATGAAATGGGGATGGAGGTTAAAATCTATCCCCGCGCGGGGATGGACTTACACTCTCCCCCGCCCCATCCCCATCGGGTAAGTCCTAAACTACTCGTCGGACCCAAATTTGGGTAGGTTGGATCGGGGATCGAGTTGTGAGAATAAAATGTTTGGTTTGAACTCGATCCACGACCCAAATGATTAAGGAACTGGTTCTGATCCGGCTCAAAATCAAACTGGTTCTCCGTTCCCGTCCCGCCCCATCCCCAATCCTTTAAAGGATGACTATAGACTAAGGGGAAACGAGGCCCCGCCCTAGTTTGGACCGGGGATGGAGGACATGAAACGGGGACGGAGGTTAAAATCCATGGAGGTGGGGATGAAGGTTTGGATTTTGAAACGGGGCGGGGGTGAAGACCTTGTTCCCCGCCCCCACCTCCGCCCCCGTCCAGTGCCATCCCTATACAATGAGGAGTGTTTCCACTAGAAAATAAACTTTCCAATCTCTCTCTCTCTCTCTGCCATAGTAGCCAAACTCATCCTTGGCAATTCCTCGAAATTTGCCTTGCTCCACCATAATAACAAAAGTTTAAAACGGTAATTTCTCGGGAGATTTTCAACTTTCTGAATATTTTTTGAGTTTTTTTAGGCAAAATCTCAGCAAAATATAAAAAATCAAATAATTTCTCAAAAAATCTAAAGAAATCAAATAAAAATAAACTAATTACACAATTAATTTTATATAAAAAATATAAATTTTATTTTCAATTCCACAGTTCCACTAACCATATCATCCATTGTTACCTTAACTCTCGATTAGCAGTAAGCAAAACTAATCAACAAATGATTTCAAATAAAAAAACATTAAAACAAGCATGTCCTCTGCAAGAAACCTTAAATTTCAGAAAACCAATGTCTTACCAATCTTATGCTCATTATATACATGAAAAATGGAATTAAAAACCCCATCAAATAGTGAATTCAACCAGTGTATATACATTCAAAACAAACTCATCTCATTCACTTAAACAAATAGCAGCCCTCAGGCACCCAAAAGCCAAAACAAAATTTTTGACGCCTGTATATCCATTTCCTGTTACTAAAACATGCCCAAATGTTCAAATCGACAACCCCAAAATGCCAAAGAAGAGAAGAGGTTTCCTTCACACCAATCAAGGAAAACAGAGCTCCCCATCTTGGCATTGAGACAGAAAAAGAAGGAAGGAGCCAAGCTATTCTAATGGGTGAAGGCATTGCCGCATAGATGACGGTAGAGATGTAGGCGAGGAGTGCGGTGGTGATGGGGTGACTAGTGCAATGCCGTCCCTCTGCGCTGCTTGGCTCCCACACGACATCAGCCCCCAACCTGATCTCAATGGCGCACACCATGGACAACACGACGCACCCCATCACCGACCCGAAGCACCATGTTGCTGATGCATGCCCTGAACGCCTCCTCGGCATCGTCGTTGTTGAGGATGTTGATGGCCAGAATTCAACACCTGCGCCACCAAGAGGAAGAAGATGAAGGACACGAAGACCCGCAGCCTTCCGTGTCAAACATTGTGCCGATATATGCGAGATTTACAAATTCTCGCGAGATATTGTCACAAACGAAAAAATCGCGATATTTTGTAAATCTCGCAAAAAATTACCGTTTTTAACTTCTAAAATATTATTCACGAAAAAAAACGTGAGATTTTAGTAAATCTCGCCATATTTGTCACTATGTGCTCGGCAACTAGGGATGGCAGTGGACCGGGGGACAGCGGGGCTCCGCCCCGCCTCGCGCTGTTTGGACCGGGGATGAAGGGCATGAAACTGGGATGGAGGTGGGGATGAAGGTTAAAATCTATCCCCAGACGAGGATGGAGGCGGGGATGGACTTACGCTTTCCCCACCCCGCCTCATCCCCGTCCCAATCCCCGCCTAGCCCTGCCCCGTCTTGAGAACATGAAACGGGAATGGAGGCGGGGGGTGGAGGTTAAAATCCATCCTTGTGCGGGGATGAAGGCGGGGATGAAAGTTCAGATTTTGAAATGGGGCGGGGGTGGAGACCTTGTCCCCTGCCCCGTCCCGGTCCACTGCCATCCCTATCTGCAACCTCAGAATGCAAACTCCTCGTTGTCTTTATTATTTGGCAAAATCACAAAGACGTGATTAATTGACAATATCAAACAATTCACATTAATAAATATAAGCAATCAATTAGAACCAATGATACCAAAATTGCTGAAATTTATGAAGTTTAAAGAGAATATATGGCCTAACAGATCTTAAACAATTGTTACTTTTTTTTTTATACACACCGAGAAACCGCCCCGAAGAACAACGACCTTGCCTAAAGTCTGCCGTACTCACGGTCACTGTCCTAGCAGCGTAAAACTCCATGGGCTTAATTAAAGATAAACTTTATTATCAAACTTACTAATTGGATATAAAAAAGATGAATACACATAAAGTACTTTTATTTTTCTATATATTTATCTTTTCAAATTTCATTTCTTATATTGATATTATTGATAATGGTTTTATTTGTGTCGAAAAGTCATTCAATTTTTACCGCATATTCTTTAATAAGAATTAGGGATGGCAGTGGACCGGGGCGGGGGACAAGGTCTCCACCCCCGCCCCGTCTCTAAAATGTAACCTTCATTCCCGGTCCACTCCCGTGGCGGGGGAGACTTTGGACCTCCACCCCCGCCTCGTCTCAAAATACTAATTCCCGTCCTCGTCCCCACCCCCGCCTCATCCTCGTCCCACCCCCGTCTCGTCCCCCGTCCCCGCCCCATCCCCGTCCAACAAGTTGGGGCTCCATCGACCTCTACATCCGGCCGACGAGCGTCCTCTATGGCACCGATTGGGGCTTCATCGACCTCTCCGTCGACATCGATGAGGAGTCGTAGTAGAAGCTCGAGGATGACTTCGACGCCTTCATGACGACAAAGGCGATTGACCATTCACAGCCGCTCGTCAATGCACATATCTCCTTCTGGATCCACATCGTGAAGGACCACGACATGAAAGAGCGGCTCTGCCTCGAGGTCGAGCGGCTCGACCTCTCCGCAGTCATCATGGGCAGCCGCGGCTTCGGCACCTCCAAGCGGACTAGCAAGAGCCGTCTCTACAGCGTCAGCAACTACTGCGTCCACCACTGTATTTGCCCGGTCGTCGTTCTGCGCTACTCGAAGCGTCAAGAAAGAGGTGACGGCGACGACTCTGACTGATAAAATAGGGTTAGGGTTAGTAAGAGAAGATAAAATATGAAGGGGCGGGGGCGGGGATGAGGCGGGGCGGGGGAAAGTGTCAGTCCATCCCCGCTTCCATCCTTGCACCGGGATGAATTTTAACCTTCATCCCCGCTTCATGCCCTCCATCCCCGGTCCAAACGGGGCGGGGCGGAGCCACGCTTTCCCCCAGTCCACTGCCATCCCTAATAAGAATACTGTTGTCTCTCTCTCTCTCGTCGTTATTGCTCTCCATAGTAGCTGGACTCGGCGATTCATCGTTTAAATCGCAGATGAATCGCGAGTGGCCATTCAGACGAGGAGGCACGATTTTCATGAAAGTTGCATCGTCTCCTTGCCGCCAATTCATCGCGATTTGCCATATCAGCAAGAACTAAATATTAAGTTGGTCCAGCCAAAAAAACGATCAACTATTCTTTTTTAGCAGAGAAGACAAAAATTATTCATGATGACAAAAATGGCACACGTTGTTCTGCACGGTTACCTTTTTAAAGTTTAATTGCTTTGTTAAATTTTTATTTTTTGTTAGGTTTTTATTTGTAATTAATATTAATTTGTTTTATGTATGCATATATACATGAATAAATGAATTGAATTTCATTAGATTATTTTTTTGAATTTTTCAAATTATGGTTTAGAGAATACTAATCAACAAAATAAATATTAATATTGATATAAGAAAAGTGATTGAATTGATTAATTATGATTTATCTCATTTTCTTAATTAATCACAATTTGATGAAAAATTGAAAGTCTAGGTGCTATTTCATGAAAATTTATCAATATATGACATCAATTTTAAGATTATTTTAAAAATGAGTTTAAAATTTGTTATTTCAATTCTAGCTTTTTCATCTCTAAAATATGATTGGTGATTTTTATGATGATTAATCATGATTTTTTATTTTACTGATTAATCATGATTTGTTGATTAATTCAAGAAATGCGGAGGTTGACCAATTTTTTAACCATTTAATCACATTTATTATATTCTTTTCTTCTTCTACTAACTGAAAAAAACAAAGAACTTTCTAATTACCATTAATAAAGATCTCTCTCTCTCTCTCTCTCTCTCTCTCTCTCTCTCTCTCTCTCTCTCTCTCTCTCTCTCCGTGCTACTAAGTTATAGCTATAGCTTTCTCTTTGTCGATTAATAAGTGTATTTTTATTGCTTTGCATACAAAACACACCCTCGAACTCACTCGGTCAATCTCAACATAACTACGAAACCAAGACCAGAAACAAGTTGAAATATCATGGTTCTAGATTTTAGTTCAAAAATTGTAATAACATGTTGGACTTACTTTAGAAATTTGCTAAAAGATATTGACTTAGCTTGAAGTTAATTTCAAATATTAAATCAATTACAATTCCGAAATGAATCCTATTTTCAAATTCATATGAAAAGAAATGCCAGATTGGGATGAAAGGTCTGATACAACATGATACGCAGAAAATGACCACATTGTCCTTGTAAAATCACATATTTTTTGAAATGCCCTATAATTTAGGGAATCCTCCCCTTGTCCAAAATTTGGATGCTTGACTTTTTTAAGATATTTTTACCCTTGCACAAAAGAACCTCCTTAAATTCATGCAATATATAGGCACATTGTAAGAAGCTCACAACCTCTCAATAAAAAGAAGATTCTCACGATGTCCAAATTTGTGAACTTAGCTAATTTTTATCCCAACAAAGGAGATTAGAAAATCAAACACACACATCTTCTCATGTTCACAACCCCCATATGAACTTCTCTAACTGAAAGGCTCTAACTCAGAAGGTTTGCCCCATCCACATGCGGGTGACCCAAAATTCGTATGTACATGCAAACCTCTTTTATTTGAACACCTACAAACCTTCATAAATATAGTATGACATTCACAAATATTGTATGACCTTCATGAATATACCCTGTGAACCTCTTTTAAGTAAATGATCCTCAAGGATATCCTTAAATATATACTGACATTAGTAGGTACCTTTTGCGAGTGTCCAAGATGTTCGCACTATGATTATACCTTTGCAAATACGGAATGGCATTCATAAAGAAAGTCTGCGAACCTCCTTTGACAAAATACTCCTTCACAGTCACTTGTTGCAGATGTCATCACAGACTTGTGGATGTCCTCTTGACGTTCACATAACTATTCGCTAACATGCTCTTTATATGCAAACTTGCTGAACATTCACAAATTTGAGAAATGACTTTACTGTATTTTTTTCTACAAGCATTAAATGTGTTGCTTCAATTTTTTAAAAGTGATGGTTCACATCTCAGGGATATTTTTGCATAATCTGGTTTTTTTTTTTGTCCATAACCTGTGGTCCCTAACGTGCTTTCCCTGACAAAATTTTATGGTGATTTTTCAACGACTATTATTGGTGAATCATCAATGGCACTTTATCGATACAAGCAATGGCATTTCATTGGCAACATTTTGAGCTTCCGACACATTTTTTACGGTGTTTTTTTTTCAGTAAGCACATCTTTAATAGCTGAAAATCATTTTTTTTTGAAACAATGACATGAATCAATTATTTTATGAAATAGTAGCATGAATCAGTTATTTTGTACAAGAATTGCATGGTTTTCAAGTTATCTTTCTAAGGTCAATAACTTATTTTGTTTTTTTATTTGTTTAATTCATTTGCATATGAGTTTTCATTTATTGTTTTTGTTTCCTTAATTTGGTACGTCTTTATCTGCGAATTTGGTTGTTTATTTGTTGTGTATCTTGTATTATAAATATAAGTAGGGAACACTTGCATTGGTTTCATTTTTTTTTTGCATGATCAATAGCCTATTTTATTTTTTTAATGTTTTTTCAATGGCTCATTCTATGTCTCTCTTGCCTGTTTGTTTACCTTTATTCTTCATTTTGTTTTCATAAGAAATTCTTAGTTTATTTATTATAGAATGATGATTGAAGAGATTGTCTTGGAGGGGGCACACCTACACCATCTGCTATAGATGAAACAAAGCAAACAAAGAAATTGAAAAAATACCCACTCATTGATACATCCTACTCTGAATTACAGAGTAGGCTTGACACGTGGATTGAGAGAGAACCTGCGTCGTGACAAAAAACATGAGTGTCTGACATATTCTAAAAAAAATGCAACCTCAGAAAGTGGAAGCCTAGAAATTTGTGCTCAAATAAGAAGTAGCTAACACCTTTAGTGGCAACAAGAAGACCTGTTGAACTGCTAAAAAGGTTGAGGAGTATGTGGCTAAAATTGTGTGTATAACTTTGCACATGTAAAATTGTATGGCTGAAATTGTGTGCGTAAAATCCTTTAGTGCACACAAGCAGATGCTAAGAATTGTGTGTGTAAAACCGTAATAGAGTTCACTTGAGGAGGAATAGAACAAAAACCTATTGCTCATCGAAAAGTCCCAAATCTCAATAAAAAAATAGTGAGATCTCATACGGGTACACAGTACAATATGCAAGATCACTTGAATATCTTTCCAATGGATCATAGTGTGCCACTAGATTCACTCAATGAGCTACCAGATGCTTGACTGAAGTCGTCGAGCACTCACAATAAAGCAAAACAATAAATCTGGCAAGGGAGTCACAGTAAATGAAGCTCAATTCAAGGATACTCAACCATGAGGGATTGCCAATTAGCTCAGATGAGGTCCTTAGACCCTTAGACACCAAAAGCAATGAAAAATACTGATAAATGTTTTGTAGGTGGCCAGAATCTAGAATTACACAAAATTTTGATCAGTGAAAAAAATGTTCGTTCTAAACAAGCGCTAGAGTAGGAGAATGCCTGAGCACTTGATCCTAGCTCTAAATCACATGAATTACCAAAGAGCTAGCTAGATCCGTACTAGAATAGAGGTAGATCCTATGATCTATGATGAGAATTCATTGTTAATAGGCTTGAGATTTATTAGGCCATAATTAATTACCTAACTTAATTAACTTTAATCAATCTTCTAAAACCAGAGGATGTCCACAAGGACTCTCCAGCATCACACCCCCTAGGTGGACCACACTCCTTAATTATCATGCTTTTAGGGCTTGACATGTGTTGACTTCTCTTGCTCTTGACTGAGACTCTGAATGGTTGACTTGTCAACCATTAGAAAAGCTATGCCAACTGTCACATCACTCTCCTGGGTCCCATCTAGGCCTAGACGATATTCAATGCCTGCAGGGAGAGGTGTGTGAATCATGGAGCTTAGAACGCTCTGCACCACTTTGCCTCCAAAGTGAAGACTATGACCCTCTAATTTTTTGCTTTACCAGGGCCAAACACGAGGCGCTGATCGACTGTACAATAGATCTCATAAGAATCCTTGGCATCACTTGTAACAAGTTCAGCTTGTTTGCTAGCACGATCTGTAGGGGCAGAGTTCTAAGATGATAGTAAGAACTCCCTTAAGCAAGTGACACACTTGATTTCGATTTCTTCCTGGATCAAATACCACATGGACTTCAAAGGTGACACACTATCGTAGATGCTGAATTTCTCTGTGATTAGGTACTCAAAATTATCCCATGTAGGCTTTCCATGTACGAGGTCAAGCCACTCATAGCATCGCAATGTGCCACCTTCAAGCTGGGCGACTGCTCAAGCAACACGTGCCTCGAGGGGCACATTTTAACATGTAAAAAAGTGTTTGAGCTTGAAAACCTACTCATGCACGTTCTCACCAACAAAATAAGGGACTTCGAGGTAAGACTTCTTACCCATGCTTTGAACAAACTCATACGGTGGTGCCCCAAGAATAGGTTTGATCAAGTGTCCCCATCTACCATCGTTGAAGTCAATGTCATGCCTTCACTTGTTGAGAGCATCCAACCAATTTCCTAAATCTTCTACAACCATCTTAATGCGCTACAAGCGACTGGTTTTGTCGGTGCCCTATTCCCTTTGCCAAAACAACTTAGCTTGGGTTTGCTCAGCAATCACCTTCATAATTAATTAACTAACTTAATTAACTTTAATTAATCTTCTAGAACGAGGGGACATCCCCTAGGTGAACCCCACTCCTTAATTGTCATGCCTTTAGGACTTGACACGTATCCGACTTTTTCTGTTCCTAACTGAGACTCTGGATCTTTGACTTAGTCAATCATTATGAAAGCCATGTCAGCTGCCTAGGTTCTCACCTAAGCTTGGACAACCCTTAATGCCAATAGAGAGAGGAGTGTAGATCCTGAAGCTTAGATCTCCACTATCTTTTGAAATTCAAGCCTTAACAAGATTGTTGGGATTACCTTAAGAAGGTTGGTGTTAGTGAGATCATCCGTATAGTGGTTTGATTTACACAAGCGATAAGTGATCTTCACGATCCAAGCTGAAAATCAGTCAGATCAATCTTCAAATGCTCCAAGGGAATAACCTGAAGCCAAATCTAAATCGAACTTTTCGAGATCTCCGCTCAACTGAGCTGAATTTGCAGGATCTCACTAGATTCGTTCTCAGTTCAGCCCTCTGACTTTAACAAGTCGCACAAGAGGTGATTGGTGCAATCCTTTAGTGAGAAGCTCAGATGAGACTCACTGAACTAGCCTTAATCTAAAAATTCAGATCTCCAAATGAGAATTGAGGAACAAGAAGGATACAAAAGAGAGCTTAGGGAAAAAAAGAAGTCGATTTTCCAATTCATATCTCAAAATGGTGCCAAACATGCCCAACTATGAGCTTGAGGTGAATCTTGGAATGGAACATCTATGAGTGCATGATCCTATTCTCATAAATGAATATGAAAGGACATAAATTGCATAAAGCTCAAATGAATTACAAGAACTTATGCTTAAGGTTGGTTTGGAGCAAGCACACCCTGGCTATGTACTTAGCCGGTTTGTGTGGGCGGGTTCTATAAGTTATATAATTTACCCAAAATAACTCATCACCAATAATGTTGTATAGTTGCGAACGGCCGATTTGTATCATATTAGTAAAAAAATCGATTGGCAATTGTCCCAATTCAATTTTTTAATTAAATAAAAGATACTAAAAAAATCTTTTTTAATATTTTTATTTTTTACATTATTTAAATATTTCAAAACACGTGTCGCCTGCTGGTTAAAAATTGGCCGATATATTCATTTCAATTCAGTTTGAGAATTGGTATTGGACGATTCACCGGAATCTTTGGCCAAACAATTTTATGGCCGATACTATTTTTGACAACATTAATCACCACCAAATGAAGTGGTGCACATGAGCCATCTTAGCTTGATGAGACAGCTTGGGGTCACCATTGTAACATAGGCTGAGCCCTCATGCCTATGCTGGCCAGTTTTTTTTTTTTTTGATTTTATAACCAGAAGAAACCGCACCCGGCACGAAGACTTAATGGCACTGGCTCAGCCTGCCATACCTATGGTTGTCGTGCCAACAGCGTAAAACTCTAAGGCTAAGACCCCTGCCGGCAGGGCCTATGCTAGGCATTGGCTTGCACAAAGGGGCGATGCACATGAGAATTGAACCTTCGACTGCTCGTTTATCAGCCAAGGCCCACTCCCACTATGCCAACCCCCATTAAGGCCTTTGTTCGGCCGCTTTGCTCTCTAACTCTTTTGCTTGCTTTCTTTGCTGTCTATACCTAAAAAAAAAAAAAGGAATGTGTGACTGGGTTTGTGTGCTTCTCTTTGCAATAGAAAAGTGGTGGTGTCCACTCCTCTATGAATGAGGCTTTTGAGTTAGCTCATTGGATCAGGTCCAAGTGATTATGGTATTTAGAAAAAAAGTGTCACTGCATCTCTCGGAATGACACTTGTGTGGTCAGCAATCTGAATGGGGAGGTGTCATTCAAGGCGGCCCGGTTGGTAGGAGCTGTCAGTGCAGGTCTTCTTGTAGTGGGACGTTGCAGGTTCAAAATCGTAAGTTGAATAATAACTGGTGAGGGTCTGTCTAAACCCAGCTTGGCTTTAACAAAAATAATGTCATTCAAGGTGATGGGATGGAACATTTTTTGGTGCAATCACGTTGCACCTGATCCTTGTTCTCTCGCCCGTATGGGTAGGAAATGTGGGATACTTACAATTGTAGCACGTGCACTATCTATATTGGTTTTAGTGAAAAAAAAATCAAATGGATCTGTTTAGACCCGGTTCCAAACTCTGGCTCAAACATACTTGCTTACCCAAATTTGACCTGGATCTGACATAAATAGATCCAACCACATTTATTCCAAATAGTTCAGATTGGTTACTAATGTTACCTACTAATAGTTGATTGTTCCTTGGGTTGAAAGTGGGCAAGAGGTCCCCAACCAAATTCTGCTCGTATTATCATTTTATCAAGTGTGGACTCTAACCATACGGTCCAATGGGTCCGAAATGCTTCAGTATTGATGCACAGAGACTCACACATTAGATATTGAATGTGACCCGTGCCCATAGGAGATCCTGTCACACCCGACCTGCTCATACTCGGACATGCTTTGATCCAATGATGTTATGTGACTCAGTTACAGCTTGCTAGAACCTGTCCTATTATTTTGGCCAAATTTGGATCCATTTGCTTTGAGAATGACATCTTTGTTCTATTTGTACAAGCCTGGCAACCACGTACTTCGAAAAGAAAGGAATGCTTATCCTGAAATCTTATCTATCTTGTGAAAAATAAGTAGAATATACACGTCTCTGCTCTCCTTCAATTATTAGGGACTGTTTGGGATCTGGTAGCTGGGATGGGCGTTTATGGAGTTTATGCACTTGAGCATGTGGCTTAGCTGCCAAAGCCATCCTTTAGTACAAAAGAGAAAGGGCCCCACTTCCCATCCCAAATGCATAAAGGCTCATCCCAATGCCGAGATTCCAAATGGGACCACCATGGGCATTTGCCTCGGAAACACCAAATGCATAAACGCCCATCCCAGCGGCGAGATTCCAAACAAGTTCTTAGTCAAATAGACGGGACAAGTAGGGATGAAAACGGTTCAGATTCGGGTGAAACAGTTCAGGTTCGGGTCCAACTTGGCCAATACCATCGACATTTTCACATGTTGTACCACTCATTTGTTGTTTGGCCAATGACTTTATTATGAATGCTTTTAATTATATTTACGTGTGATGGTTATCTATTTTTTTGAAACCATGGTATTTCAAAATATGGTTAAAATTGATTTTGATTGTATTAGTGTGTTTCTATAACAAGTCTTCTTACCTCGGTTGTCTTTTCCTTTTTATGTCTCTTATCTAAGTGTCATTATATGTAGACAAGAGATGTTTATTCACACCTTCGTGTGTGATTTTTAGCTCATTATTGGTTTTGTACTTACTCTAGTAGCTTATACACTTGTTTTAAGTGTTATTATATATAGACAAAAGATGTTGATTTAGACTAATTGGGTTTGAATTTGGATTCAGATGGTGATAAGCACATACCGAATCCACTTTTTTACTGTGAATGAAATCAGATATGGGTCAAATTTGAATATTTTTCGGATATCGTAGCAAAAAATCTAAACCATATCCGCATCCGATTATAAGCGGATATTGTTTTGGGTTACCAAATGCAAGCAAAGGGAATCCAATCTGGTTGGATATCAGATAAAATCTGGTTTATTGACATCCCTGGAGACAAGCCTTGGTGGTGATCATAACGTTGATTTTGATTATGATGGCGGCTCCACTAGCAGATAAACAATAATATAATGAGTGCACATCGTTTCCATGTTTGTTTAGATAAACAATAATCACTCGATCAACTATTTGTATGAAGGTGCCCAAAGATTTGGTTATTACATTTAGCCCCTTCTTCTGCCATTTATGTTCCAAAAACATGCTTGGTCCTAGAAACCTTGGTTTAGACAAACCAAATAGCCAAAATGCCCTCTCTACTGATTTCTTTATCGAAAGATCATGACTACTTATTTGATCAGGAAAAAGGATAAAAATGTTTCTTTATAATTGAGACGGGTATTTGAAATGCATTCGCTCAATGTAATAATCCAAATATTGGACAGCTTTATGGAAATAGCAGGTAAATTAGGCAGCTTTTTGTAATTGTTCGTTTAGGCAGATTCAGTTAGGGATGACAGTGGACCCGGGCGGGGGACAAGGTCTTCACCCCCGCCCCGTTTCAAAACCCAAACCTTCATCCCCGCATGGGGATGGATTTCAACCTCCACCCCTGCCTCCATCCCCGTTTCATGTCCTCCATCCCCGGTTCAAACAGGGGCGAGGCGAAGCCCGTTTCCCCTTAGTCTATAGCCATCCCTTAAAGGATTGGGGATGGGGCGGGTCGGGGCGGGGGTAGGCAGGGACGGGGATGGGGTGGGGAAAAGCTTAAGTCCATCCCCACCTCCCTCCCAACAGGGAGATAGATTTTAACTTTCATCCCCACCTCCATCCCCGTTTCATGCCCTTCATTCCTGATCCAAACGGGGCGAGGCGGGGCAGAGCCCCGTTGTCCCCCGGTCCACTGCCATCCCTAGTTTCAGTAAGAAAATATGGACCTGTTGGTCTAGTTGGCTGAAAACTTATCCAAGAAAAAGTTATTTTTAAATAATTATGCAGATTTTTCAAATGTAATATATCAACTGTCATTAGATAGGGATAATGAGTGTCACATGGGATACTCCAACTTATCCACGTGTCATGTCCTCTGATACATTATTCTTAAATGAAAATTACACAATAATAACTAGGGCTATCAACGGTTGGGTACCTTACCAATCAGGGCTTACCCAAACCGGCCCATACTAGGGGTGTCAATGGGCCTGGTTTACCCGGACCCGACCCAAACCAAGCCCTACAGGGTCAGATTAATATATGGACCCAGGTATAATTTTTGAAATTTTCTACCTGACCCCAGATCTGATTAAGACCTGCAATTTTTCACTGTAAAAATGATAAAAAAATATGGTTTTACCGGGTATAGTCCGGGTTTGGTTCATGTAGTTCTTAACAGGTTCGTGCATAGGGGGGGGGGGGGGGGGGGCTTCCGGCCCACTTAAAATAAAAAATAAAAAAAATTTAAAAGCCCAATCGTAGCCCAACCCTAATTCGATATGAAATAGATTTTTATCCATTTTTGTAGCCCAGCCCTGACTGCAGCAAATAGTTTGATTTGTCCATATGAAACAGATTTTTATTATAATAATTGTAGCCACTTTTTATTTTATCTTAAAAAAAAAATTGGGGGCGCTGCCCCGGAACCCCAGACTATCACACCAATTTTTTTTTTTGCTACACCCCTGTTTGCCCCCCCCCCCCCCATCACATGAATCCTAGCTACGCCCCTGGGTCCGGGTATAGTTTTTCTTATAGTAGACCCATGTCTGGACCCGATACCATACCCGAAAATTTGGTCCAAGTCTGGTTTTACCTGTGTCCGAACCAAACCAAACCCATTGACACCCGTACTGCCCAAGTAACAATTTATCGGGTTCAGGTTTTTCCCGATCACAAAAATAAAATTCCAAACTCAGATGTGTATAATTTCATAAGTTTACTATTACTAAAATTACATGTAAAACACTCTTATCGGGTCAGGTACTCAGCAAAAAAAAACTGGATCGAGTCAAGTACCAGCAAACAATCATAACCCGAAACTGGGCTGCATATTGCTCAGGTCGGCACATTTTATATCCATACTCAGAAATTTTGGATACAGACCCAACCCATTGACAGCCCTCATACTAACGTGTCTCTCGTGTCTTTTTAGTGTGTCCTTGTGACATTGACAATGATAAATTTGAAAACAGGTTGCAAAAACGGGGTTCAGCGTCACACAGAAGTTGCTTAAAGTTGGTTTAATACCTTAAAGATGCATATCTGCTCATTTATTCACAAACCCACATGAACTAAATTTAATGACCAAAAGGCCTCCATATTTTATTGTTTATGCAAAATACCCCTTACAATGATGCGAGTAGGAAAACTGTACGTACGCCCCCACCAGAAGAAAGGTAAGACATTAATTGAATCTGGAACACACTCTTCTAATTTCACCCTGAGTTCCGGTTTTCACCCCGATCCGACCCATTTTGACTATTGCGTTCGCAAAATCATTTTCGAACGACGGACCAAGGAGACCACCAAGGAGCCCACCGAGGAGCCCACCAAGCCCGAAGTACGAGTCCACAACACTTTGAGTAGAGGGGTCCTCATAGAGCTGCGCATCGGATGCTAAAACCGCGAACCCGGTTCTTATATTTTGGAGAATGCTCTTGTCAAACACGGTCTGGCTTCCCCGGTCCAAGGCTAGCCTGACATTTACGTTGCCGTTCTGCGGGCATGTCGCTTGGAGTTCATGCAGGAATGACGGATCTATGGACGGGTCGGACACTCCAGTGGTACTGAATGCATAGAGGCGTTTCGACATAAAGAAGCATGCGGTCGTGCCTATGGTATGTGCCCCTGCCAAGTTTCACAAATTTCCCAAAAAGTAAGGACTTGAATGAAATTTTGAGTATAACAAAGAATGACAACCGGATATTTTCTCTTCATAAAAAATTTCCTTAATTTTCTCTATTTCCAAGAAACGGCAAAACAGACCTTCATTTTTTACTGGTTCGACTAATCATGAATATTGATAGGGCCTGCATGATTGGCACTTTACAAATTCGCCTCAATTTTCTTTTTGAAAATTTAAAAAAAATATAAAAAAATATCTAAAAATACAAATAAATAAATAAGATGCAACATGCAATAAGAAATAAAAAATCTAAAATAAATACTAAAAAATATGAGATTAGCAAGTAAAAGTAACTGAGAAACTGATCGTAAAGGGTAAGCCTCAAAAAAAAATTTGAAAACTTTAAAAAAACTATATACCAAGGATTAACACTTCTTCTTCACGCATGCCTTAGGCTGGGGCCTTGAGGCGCAGAGGGCCTCTCCTCAAGGCGAGGCACACCCTTTGCGCCTCAAGGCGTGCTTTTAACAACACCGGGAGGCAGTAATCTTAAAAATTTTGAGGCACCTTGATTTGTTTTTTGGTTTTAAATGAATTAGGGAGGCCATTTGTAATTATAAGTGGTAGTATTATATAAAAAAAAGGTTGAGAATTTTGGTTAATTACTGCAAAAATTCAGTCATGCTACAGAATTCATCATTGTTGGAATGATTGTTTGCAGTTGTCAGCTGTAAAATTTTTACATCGTCTTTCACTATTCCTTGAATTTCTAGAATTCATCTTGGTTGTAAAGAATGTAATTTGCAGAAGCTATCTGTCACCTGTGAAATTTTACATTGGCATTCATTATTCCCCTGAATTTATAGCATTCCTCTTGGTTGCAGGGAATGTCATTTGTAGTTATTTTCTGTCAAAAACATAATTTGCAGTTGTTGGCTGTGAAATTTTACTTTGTCATTCACTATTACCTTGAATCTAAAAAAGAAAACAAATTTCAACCATTTATCCTGTAAATATCTATTAGTATATGATCACTAGTATTAGCGTTATTATCATAGTTTAACTCTAGTTTATTAATTAACGTAGAGTAGGATGGTATCACCTACCTCCACTCAAAATAACCAGGTCTGATGCAGAAAGCCCCTTTGCTGCAAACTTTGCTTTGAGCACATTGATAGGATCATCAGGTTCTGGCATGTTGTTCGCATCAGAAATTGTAGAAATACGACCATCTCTTCTGCCTGTTTCAATCTGATAATTTGGTCCTCCACTCTGCAAGAAATGAAAATTCTCTCAAGCTTTTAAATCTAGAACAAACATGCGTTAATAGTGCTAAACTTATCATGTATCAAAAAGCAATGTTTAGTGTGAAATAGCCATATGAAATTATGTTTATTTACCAGTGCAACAGAGTCTCTTGCTACCATTGCCACTATATCAGAGCAGGAAACAACACCAGGGCACACTTGCTCCAGCTGAGCTTTCGCACTCTCAATTACTTCGAATCCTCTTAGGCCCGCGTGTGCGGGGCTATTTTTCTCTGCCGTCAGCCCATCAATCAGAACCGAGCCATCACATCCCTAGAAACAAATCAATTAATCCGCAAAGAGTTTTTTAGCAGTCAAATCACATAAAAAGCATAGCTCGCGGTCTCAACAATATGTCAACAGAATCAAGACAATAAAAAGAAAGCAAGCATGCATGCCTGAACGAAGCAGTCATGGAAGTGGACCCGGAGCAAAGCAGCAGCTATGGTCTGATCGGCAGCAACGGCCGATTGAACAACGGAAGAGACGATGGACTCCGCAACAGGGCACGTCGAGGCGTAGAAACCTACCTGAAGTTCTCCCCATGAAAACTTTAGCAGTAAACTAACAGAGAAGAGAAGGATTGTAGCTATTCTCTCCATTAAAGAAAGCAGCAATTAAGGAAGATGCACAGTGAGAGCAAATTGGTGCAACTCCTTATATATACAAGAGACGTAAATATCAGTAAAGAATGCCATCTTTGAAGCCAAATTTGTATTGTAGCTCCATCTTTGAAGCAGATTGGTGATTCTATCATGTTGTCAGATCCAGATCCATATAATCCGGTTTTAACCAGATTCTGGATCTGTCATAGACAGAACCGGATCCAACTACCCGAATCCAATCCAGGGACATTTGGACTCGAGTACCGTGATCCGCAACCCTGTATATATACAAGAGACGTAAATATCAGTAAAGAATGCCATCTTTGAAGCCAAATTTGTACTGTAGCTCCAATTATTGCAAATTGCACAAAGGGTTGGCTTTGGATGCACTTGTTTGGTGGCATTTCTCTGGTAATGGGTGTTTTTTAATATTGACCATGAAGACCACTTGACAGAATGAATGCCTGTAAACGTTCTCACTATTTTTTGAAGATAAATGCAAATATGAAACCCGTCGGCTGATCGATATGCTCAACTCGCTCTTGGTGTTCGTTCCTTAGTGGCCACGTTAGCTGTTCTACGTACGATAGGTAATCATCACACGGAAAACTGCGGCTATTCTCCACAGTGAATGGTCTTGGCTGCTAAGCTGTTAACCTCGCGGTTGAAATAAAGATTCAGTGAAGATGGGAAGAATCAAACAGAACGGGAGCAATATGGTTACGAGGAGTATATATATATATATGAAGGTAAGAAACTAATGAGTAGAAACTGCTTTTTTCTTCAAATTTTTTTAATTTTTTGTAGATCAAATGTTACTGATGTGATCTACCTGGTTTGTTTAGTAGGTGTGGATCTACCGGATTTTTTAAAACAAAAATGATAGGGTTTTCACAAAAAATATATTTTTGTTGAAAATAAAGCCAAAACCTGAATGAATCGGAGCTTAAAATATTGGGGTTGTTCTTCAAGATCTCACATCTTTCATCCTCCGTTGAGTAGAGATCAGCTGTACCAAGGACTTTCGATCTCCATTTTTAGGGCGGCGGCATTGCAAGAATAGGTACCTCAGGTTTCAACTTAAAAAAAGATGAGCTTGATGACAGAAGCCACCAAAACTCAAGAAAAACACAAAAATACAAATAATATACTAACATTAGGGCTATCAAAATGTAGAAAATCCAAAAAATAAATGAAAAATATGAACTAAAATACACCAAATCTCACATTGGGCTTAGATAGCCTTTTCTATGATTGACAAACACAATAGGTCAAACAATACTTTGGCTAGGTACGAGTTCAAAATAGATGTGAAATTGGGGATCTTGATCCTAGACTGGGCTTGATGTGAGCTCAAACTAGGCTAGGTTCAAGCTTGCAGTTATTTTGATAAGATAAGGGTGTTAGGAGAGAGAAAGTCCATATCTTAAATAAATGGGGTGACCCCTATTTATAGTTTTTTGGTGGATCCAGATATATTTTTTTTATATTTGAAATTTAAAACTCTAGACCCAAAGCAAATTGCGATAGACGACTCCTATTAGGTTATTTTTTAATTAATGGTTGAGATTTGTTCAAAGCATGTTACCTTAAATAGATGTTTTATTTTTATAAAGGGGATTTGGACATGAAATATTTCGTTCTTATTTTGGAAGGTGAGCGGGTGAGGATAAAGGCAATTTTATCCAAAGGGTCGCAAAAAAAGGTGGTTGAAAATGGTGTTGACAATAATTCTTGCAAATGATAATTTTTTTTCTAACGACATTTCTTGGTGATAACAACAATTCTTTGAGCTAATAACAATAATTCATTATTTTTGGACCTGCAAAACACACATAAAAAGATGTTGACAACACAAAAAATCTGCTAACAATAAATGTAATTGTCGTTAGTGTTATTGAGCAATTGCTAATGACAAATGTAATTGTCATCAACGAAATCAGGTAAAATAGCCCTAATAGGTTAACTTGTTTCAACAATAACTTTATATATGGATATCAGTTTAAGGTAATTTTTAATGTGTTAGAAAGTTAACATCATCTATTCTAATTCATATTTTATGTAAATAAAATAAATTTTATTGATTTGATGACCAAAAACTATGCTCAAATGGGCCCTAGCTAAAAATAAGATTTTTACTAATTAAATCATCTTGTTTTGGTAATAACTTTTGACTGTTATATCATATTGACCTGATTTTTGCTTTATTGAAAAGCTAAGATCCTCTATATCCTAGAATATTGAAATATGACCCTATCAATCTAACAATGTCGGGAAAGACAAAACACAAAAAATGGGATTTGGATCCTGGGTGGATCCAAAATCCAAAAATATAAAAAAAAACCGAAGTTACTAACCTCACCATGCCAAATCCCAAAAATCTAGATCTTTGAGACAAATGAATAGCCCCACTATGATTGCCATTCTGTGGATCCCTTTAGATTTTTTTAAAACAAAAATGATAGGGGTTCCACAAAAAATATAATTTTTTAGAAAATGGATCCAAAACATGGATTCAAGTTTGAGATGTGGGGCTATTATTCATGATCTCGTATTTTTTCTCATCCATTGAGAAGAAGCAAACTAGACCAGGGACATTCGATCTTCAATTTTAAAGCGACGATGTTGCAAAAATAGTACCTCAAGTGAAAATCTACAAAAAAATGAGTTTAATGGCAGGAGCTACCAAAACTTGAGAAAAATACAAAAACACAAACAATATGCTAACATTAAGGCTACCGAAACTTAGAAAAATGCATAAAATAAATAAAAATTATGAACTAAAATACACCAAATCTCATATCAAGTTTAGGTAGCCATTTCTATGGTTGACGAGTACGAAAGCGCAAGCATCACTTTGGCTAGGCACGAGCTCAAAATAGGTATGAGATTAGAGATCTGGGTCCTAGACTGGGCTTTATATGGGCTCGAACTAGCATAAGTTTGATTCTACAGGGATTTAGAGAGAGAGAGAGAGAGAGAGAGAGAGAGAGTCTTAAATAAGTGGGTGGCCCCCATATTTATAGTTTTTTGGTGGATCTGAATATATTTTTTATATATTTGAGATTCAAAACTCTGGACCCGATCTAGATTTCGATGGATGACTCCTATTAGGTTGTTTTTGAATTAATGGCTGAGAATTGTTCAAGGTATGTTGTCTTGGATAGAGGTTTCATTTTTGTAAAGGGAATTTAGGCTCAAAATATTCTGTTATGTTGAAAGGTGAGTAGATGAGGATAAGGGTGGTTTTATCCAAAGGGTGTGCAAAAAAAAGATGTCTGGCGATAAAAAAAATGTGTTGTCTATCTGAAAAATAGGATTTTTATTAAATAAGTCACATTGTTTTACTTATAACTTTTGACTCCGATGTTGTATTGACCTGGATTTTAGGTTATTGAAAAGCTAACATCATCTAGTTTAATTGATATTTTGAATAAAAACCTTAAGAATATTGTTTTTGAGGTTAAAAATATAGTTGAAGTTAATAGAACCTTGAAATGGGTTAAAAACGTTGAATTTTGGTATGCAACTCATGACACGAAATGAATGGGTCAAAATTTGTGTCTACAATAGAAAACTTATTTTGAATCATGTGACTATGACAGTAATTAAGTTTTTAGAGGGTTAAAAAATCAATGGCCCACAATGTGCAAAAATTTCCTAGGTCAAAAGATCACTTTTGTATATCAGAAAAGTATGATCACATTTGTACATATCTATGTGGTTAGATTGAGTCACACCTATGATTTCTATATTATTGGTTCGTTACTTTCATTAGTAGCAAACAGTTTCCCTATATATATATGTCAAATCAAAGGAATGTTTAAAATCTACAACCAACTATGATCGGGAGTCTCCTTTTCTCAAATACTTGAGCATCTTATCGATAGGACCACAAACATTTATTCTTTATAATTTATTTCTTTATAATTTATTTAGTAAGACATGCTTTACACAAAGACTTTACAACATATAGGCATGTTTTTCGAGATGTGAAAAATGACTGCTCACAATATATTTGAAACTTTACAACTCAAAGTATTTTGGACTGTTGATTTTCAACGCTTTAAAAAACACATTTAAACATCAAATATTCATAATCCAAAACATGTCGTTCACTAAATGAATGATAAAAATATATATTTTATATATTAGAGAAGAAACACCATCAATTATTGTTCATTGTAGATTTTGTATCTTTTTTGGTTGAATATATATATTTATCCTTATTTCTAGCCTTTAGGTAGTGCTTTTTAGGGTTATCCTTATCTCTAGCATCTAGGTAGTGCTTTCTAGGGTTTTCAATACACTTTGTCTCATCTAGGTGAAAAGGAAAGCTTATGGATGCATGCATCTTGCTTTAAATATGTTTTGGACAGTGAGTTCGTCGTGAAAATCAAGGGGCCTAGGTAGGTCTAGATCCACATTGGACAAAATTGGGCTTAAGTAAAGATGTGACATAGCAGCCAGCTTAGACCTGATCAGATGCTCACAAGGGTCAAGCCAAAGGAAGGCTCGGCTACAACCATATTCAATAATGTTGGTAAAAGAAAGATATTTGGAGTTCTAGCTTATTAAGCACGGGACTAGGATCTATATTTCTGGATATGGATTTTGTTTTAATCCATTAGAGGACTAATATGGATCAGAACTGGAGCTGAAACCGTTGCGTCTAAACTTTTGCCCAGTGTTGTGAGAGGCGTAAGCCTCAGTACCTGAAGCGTACGCCTCAGAGGCGAGGCGCACGCTCAAGGTACTGAGGCGTTGCTGTGATGCGCCCCTCATCAACCTCCGACCAGTTGTGACCACCGACCACCAGAGTTGCTGTGCTGCAGCTGCTGCTCAGTCTTCTCCGACCACCGGACGACCGGCATATCCCTCGCTTCCGTACCAGCTGGGCGGGTGGTCCTTCTCTTACTGCCTCCCCTCCCACCGCTTCACTTCCATTCCAGTTGTGAGAGGCGTAAGCCTCAGTACCTGAGGCGAAGCGCAGGCTCAACGCCTGGCTTGGCCTCATCGCATTTAACAACCTTGCTTTTGCCTGCCTAGAGATGCCACATCCATCAAATGTAACATGTGAAAAAGTAGCAATATTCCTCTTCTTTTGTTACTTTGACAACTGTGTCATATTTGGTTTTAATGAGAGCCTATCAGGTAATCTGTCAAATCACTTTAAGAAAATGATTTGACATCTTTACCGTTCATTGTTTCCTTTTTGTACATTGTGAACGCTGAGGATGCCACATCACTTCTCTAAAAATAATCTGGCAGATCACTTGATCTGCTCACCTTGCCTGTTTGTGAATATGAAAAATAAGGCTTGATGTCTTCCTGATACCATCTGTAAAGCAGGGAAAGGATTCTCACACAAAACCTTTCATGATTTTGATGCAATTAGCACCGTAACGTGACTCTTCAGAACTTGATTTATGGGTTCTTCTCGTCAATATCATAACTGATGATACTCTCTCCATCCCACCATGGTAGCCTAGCTAGAGCACCCTACTGTGAAGGTTTTCATCACGCTTGGCTCTGTCTCCTAGTGTATGAGCACGTGTCATGCAAGACTTGTCACTATTGAAGCAAATGGTCCTGATTAGGGGTACGGGTCGGGTTAGGTTTGGTTCGAACCCAGGTTGAACCAAACTTGGATCCGATTTTTTGGATATGGTATTGGGGTATGGACTTAGGTCTAATCGGGTCTATTATAAGAAAAATCATACCCGGACCCGATAAGAACTACATGAATCAAACCTAGACCATACCCGGTAAAACCATGTTTTTTATTGTTTTTACATTTAAAATTGTGGGTCTTAATCAGAACTTGGGTTAGGTCCAGGTCTGGTATAAAATTTCACAAACTATACCGGGGTCCACGTATTAATCAAACCTTTCAAGTCTGGATTTGGGTCTTAATCAGGTCTTCTTATTTATCACTATACCATACAGGGTTTGGTTTAGGTCAGGTCCGGGTAAACCAGGCCCGTTGACACCCCTAGTTGTCATGGGGTCACATTCTTTTGGGATAATTGATAACAGTTTTGCCCACTACATCTAAGGTTTTGCTTGACAATAGTCAAATAGGGACCTAATTAGGTGGCTCCGTTAGAACAAACAGTGGGATAGTGTCCAAAGTAGGGGCGGTTGGATTTACCCGGATCCCACCCGTACCAAACTTTATAGGGTCTGGGTATGGTGATAAATAAGAAGACCTGATTAAAACCTGAGTCCAGACCCAAAGGTCGGATTAATATATGGATCTGGGTATAATTTGTGAAATTTTATACTAGTGTCGGGCTCAACCCGAGTTTCGATTAAGACACAAATTTTCAATGTAAAAATGACAAAAAAATATTATTTTTACCAAAATGGTTCATGTAATTCTTATCGGTTCTGGATATGGTTTCTCTTTTGGTGGGTCCGATCAAATTAACCCAGGTCCGGACCAGATACCATACCCGAAAATTGGGACCAGGTCTGGTTCTGCCTTGCTCCAAACCAAACCAGACCTGTTGACAACCCTAGTATAAAGGTATTAAAAGTTCCCATTTTGCCCTTATCCATTGAAAAAACCATGATTGCCCTTTGAAACACAGAAATAACCTAGCTAGCCCTATTGGCACCCTTTGAGCTTGTGAAAGCTTATGAACGGATCAGAGTCCAGAAAAGATTTGACACTTTTTTGTCCGGATAACATAAACGAAATTTGGGTCAGACCTGCAGCAAATATGTCTAGGTTTTACTTGGAAGCGAACAAGAGTAACACTCGGATTTGAGTTAGGATATGGCTTACCCAACCCATTTTACATAAAAATCGATAAGTTTAATTTGTTTTTTACTAGATTCTGTCACATAGTCTCATTTTTGTTAAACCACATTCGGCACTTTATTTTAATATCTAAGTAGGATCCAGATCTAAAAAGAGAACCTATCTTGAAAAACCAGATAGAAAATATGAATTCAAGCCAGATCCATAAAAAAATATTTGGGTTTATTACGTTGGAAATGGATACCCATCATAGTTAGGTTTGGGTCTCACCTGACTCATTTTTTCTTCAAGATCATGGGTTCAACTTGTTTTAAGCATTCCCAATATCACAAATGTTACATTGTGCAACCCATTAATTTAAATCTGGTTCCAAAAATCGAAAAGCATCCTTGTTCCAAAATCAGGTCAGTTAAAAAATCAATGAGTTATAGAATGCAAGCATTGTGACTTTGGATCTGACGGAAGTGAGCTAAACCATGGTTTCAAAACTCTCTGACTCATCCTTGAATGACCAGTGCCGGGTCAACTCAGTGACTTGGCCGGGTCATGTTAACTTTATATTTTATAATATATATATATATATATATATATATATATATATATATATATATATTATGTATATTTATAATATTTTATCAATATATTATATATAATATACATTATATGATATTTTTATAATATATTTAATGTATAATTTTAGTAATACATGTATAATCATATTTACATATATATATATATATATATATAATATACATAATATTTATATTATATTTCATATAATACATGTAATTATATATATAATATATTATATATGAATATATATGCATGACTCGCCATGACTAGGCTGGGTTTTGTTCAAAAACGAGTTTGTACTTGTTTTTGACCCAATGACCAGGCCAAGTCAACCGAGTCACCGAGTTGACATGATGAGTTTTTAAACTATGAGTTAAACCATTTGATTTTCATGAAAAAAATTTGTGTTGGATTGGAAGCAATTTTGACCCAAACCCTAGTATAGGGCTTATCCAAAGGCGTAGCTAGGGGGGGGCAGGACTGGGCTGTAGCCCAATCCTGCATGCCTCCCGAAACAGTTAATTTTTTTTTTTTAAAGCCCAACCCCGATTCCATATGAAATAGATTTTTATCCATTTTTTGTAGCCCAGCCCAGTCCTAGCCCAGCCCTGACTGCAGCAAATAGTTTGATTTGTCCATATGAAATAGATTTTTATTAATAATTGTAGCTATTTTTTATTTTATCTCAATTTTTTTTCCGGCGGCGCTGCCCCCGAACCCCCGACTATCGCACAAATAAATTTTTTTTTGCTACACCCCTGTTTGCCCCCCCCCCCCCCCCCCTCACATGAATCCTAGCTACGCCCCTGGGCTTATCCATTTCCAACCATCATCCGAATAAACTGAAATATGTTTGTTATGGACCTGATTTGGATTCATACATATGCAAAACATCAAAATGTGGCTCAGACCTTATTTTAAATTTGGTTTTTGAGGATTTTGTTTTTCTAGATTTTGGTCCTACTTGGTTCTTAATGAAGTTCTGAATCTTGTTATAAAAATGGGATCCCATGATACGGGGACTAGTACAAAAGACGATCCCATGGGTTTCATGTAAAAATGGGTTCGATCGGTTAGCCTGATTGTAACCCAAACCCGAGTATAATACTCATATTGTTCCAATCTGGGTCCAAGTAAACCTAGCTAGATATATTTGTTCAGGATCTGGCCTAGATTTGAATATAGGTTGTTCAAAGCTAAAATAGGGGTCAGATCCGTCTGAGACCTAAGCCGCAGCTCCATTGGTTCATAAGCTCGTTATGTAAAAGTGTAGGCCTGCATGGGTATAGTTAGATTATTGCCACCATAGTTGACTGCGGCAACTAAAGCATAAAAAGGTTTTTTTTAGCCCTGTAGGCTTGGTTTAAGCTGGGCGTGAGCTGGGTTCGAGCACCAAGACCCGATCGCGCTGGCTCAGCCTGCCATACCTACTACGGTCATCGTGCCGGCAGCGAAAAACTCTGAATCTAGAACCTCTGCCCCCAGGGCTTATACTATGTGTTGGCTTGCGCAGAGGAGCGACGACACCCATGAGAATCAAACCTTGACTGCCCGTCTAGCATGCCAAGGCCCCACCCGCCTTGGGCCCGTTCATGCAATTTTGTGAGACAAGTCCATAGTGTAGTTGAGGGGTACTGTTGATTGACTACGTACATATGCTTTTCTTTGATCCTGCATTTCGTCATAACTCGTCCTTTTCATGGTCTGGTTTTGTACAATGCTGCAGCCTCCCAGAGATCAGACGACTCATGTGCATCTTAGCAGATGTACATGAGTGGTGCATGATTCTACTGCAGAGGTGTTACTACATATAATTAGTTCTGAATTTAAGGTGTATTCACACCTTGTGAAAAATACTAAATTGATATAAAGTACTAAGAGACTGTTTAGATGACACACAAAACATGGTTCAAATTAAGCCAAGTTTTTGGTGTAAATTAAAACCTATTTGTAAGCATTAAAACTAGGTTTGGTGGCCCAACTAAGTGCCATTAAACCTGGTTTTACTAAAACAAGGGTTTCTGCAAAACTGGGGTAAAACCCAGTTCTGCAAAAACATCTCCCCTTGTTTTTCTTTTCAAGCCACAGCAATTGGCCGAAAAATGGCCACAAATTTTCTTTTTATTTTACCTAGAGGGTTTGACCATTCTCCACTACCCTTTTGCAGAAAAAACAAGTGGGATTGTACTGATCTGACATAGATTACAGTAGCTCAGCGGGTGTCTGCTTGGTTGTTAGCTGGAAAACATCAAGATTAATTTTCAGTTTATTATTTTGAAAATCTAGGTTTCTAACCGTTTTGTGGCCATCTATCAGCTGATCAAAACGGACGACACAGAACCATCCAGTACCAGCAATGTTGGATTGGCACTGGCTTGACCGTTTTCACCCGATGACTGGCGTCAAAACAGGAAGATTCTTGTCTCTCTCTCTCTCTCTCTCTCTATATCTCTCTCTCTATCTCTATCTCTATATATAGAGAGAGAGGTGCAAAATTTATACCTGTTAAATGAGTTTTTCTGCTCTTTTGGTGTTTTTTCGCAATTCCAACTTGTTGGGCATGGTTGATTTACGAAGAATTCACACATGAATCATGTGTTTTTGATAAAAAAAATGCTATTCGGAGCCTTGAAAATTTACAAAGATTTTGGACATTTGATTTTTCGAACCTTATAAAAACCTACCAATGTGTTCGAATCAAATACTTCAAGAGTTGATGCCTATAAAATATCACTTCTTCTTCAACCGAATTCGAGCAAGGTGGGGCAAGACGAGATCGAGTGCGCTTGTGGTGACCCGGTTCCCAGAACTATGGAGAACCTAGGAGGAACAGTTGGTTCCCTTTCAACCAGTTAACAAGGGGGGCTCTACATATTTTTAAGGGAAATAATGTTCCTGGTTGAGGGTTGTATCGCGAGTCTGGATCGGGTGCAATATGATTGCACAAAAATTACCCTGGTCTTGGGCCCCACACCTGACAGGCCCTGTCCCCAAGATGGAGGGTGATCAGGTGCTTAATGCACAAATTTACCTGATCTTTTCAGGTTGTATCTCTATCCATCTGTCTTGGGTAGGGGCCAGGCGGCTATTTTTTTGGCCAGCACACTGCATGGCCTTCCTACCTGCAGACTGCTTTCTGCAGGTAGTAAGTGCACACCAGTCCACTGGATCAGCGAGCTGTGGGAGGCCGTCAGTCTGTCTTTGGTGTCCAAGTCTGTCATTGTCCTGTCTCAGTTCGTCACTGGTCGCAGCTGCATCTCTGTCTCTCGTGTCTGATCCATCACCGACATCTTTCAGGTAGACATTTTCCTGCCATTGCGGTTCAATGAAGATGCCGAGCACAGGTTCCACCTCTGCTGCTGCAACGTAGCTATAATGTAGTTGGAATCTCAAGATGCAAACTTGTTTTGAATCAATCTAACCTCATAGATGTATTCGATGACTGATTTAGTGGACATCAACCATTTGATCATGTTTTTTTTATCAAAAAACTTGTTTTTTTAGTCTAAAAAAGCCAATGCATTTTACATGTATCAATTTTTGCATGACTGACAAAACTAGTACACAGGTGTGATTTAGTTGATCCAAGAGCCCGTTCCCACAAAAAACAGCATGTAGATCACATCCATAAAATCATTTGGAAGGAAAAAAAAAATGTAAACAGAAAATTAGTTTGCTAAATTGTTCATATGTACACAAGATTGTAGCAAACTTTAGCTCATGTAAATCCATGTGCCTGAACAACCCCTCCGGCTCCATCCCATCATCTACTACACATTGGTTGGCCTTCATTTAATAAAAACCATGAGGTCCCCCTACTTACAGGAGGAGATCACCTAGCTTCGACCTTGCAGCAAAGGACACCCCCTTTGGGTTTCGAGCTCATGAACTTGGTGATGTTCCCATGTTGCCCCTACTGGATGATCGGAGCCCTTATCCTAAAACAAATATACTTTTTTTGTCAACATACAAGGCACGAGTGGAGATTTTCTCCGCCGTTTGTTCCCTCTGCACCGGGTCCAGACGAGTTCCCAATTGACTTCTACAAGCACTTCTGGAACACAATCAAGGAGGATTTTTGCAGGACCCTTGGTGATTCCATGTGAACACGGTTGTACTTAGGGCCTGTTTGGAATCTGTAGCTGGGATGAGCGTTTATGGAGTTTATGCATTTGAAGAAGTGGCAGCTGCCAAATCCATGATTTAGTGTAAATACAAAGGAGAAAGGACCTCAAGGACCACCAAATGCATAATTAAACGCCCATTCCAGCGCCTGGATTCCAAACAGGCCCTTAATCAGTGACTTGGTTTACCATGCATAAGTGACAAAGTTCTTGCTTCTCGATTCAAGCCCATCGCTGCTAGAATCATCAACCAGGCACAAAAGGCTTTCCTTGCAGGTCGTTGCATCCAAGAGTGCATTGCTCTCGCATCTGAAATCCTCCATGACATCTAATCTTCGAGGAAACCTGTTTTCATGCTCAAACTCAACCTTAAAAAGGCCTTTGGATCTTTTTTGATGTACATGTTTGGTTTGTTGGGTTGCAACCAAAAGGTGGTTCGCATGGATCGAAGGACTTGTGTCATGTGCGGAACTGAAGGTGTTCATCATTGGACAGTCGGGAAGCTCTTTTAGGCCTCGCAGCAGCCTATGTTGGGGCTGCCCTATTGTTCTTCTATTGTTTGACATGGTGATTGAAGGATTGTCTGTCCAGTTGAGGTGCACAAATGTGGATCCCAAAATTTTGAAAGCAAAATTAGGGTAGTAAGGAAAAGTTTTGTATTCAAAAACTAGATTTGAATATAAGATGAGAGAGATGTGTGGTGTTTGATCTTCAAGTTGTGTGCTTTTTTTTCCTGCACTAAGCAGGGACCAGTAGCACCTGGTACTTGAAGTATTCAATGTCTAGGTTATAACTTGTAAGGGAGATTATACCTCGTACATGAATTCTATAAAATAGTGAGCTTAATGGTGTGAGACACGATCAAGGCTCAAAAGCCACAAAGACATGATAAATATGGTATACGTTAGAAAAATAAATAAAAAAAATGAATCTCACCATCGGCTTAAGTATTCCTTCCTGTGAAAAAGATGAGCACATAGAGAGTTCAACAACACTTCGACTAGGTGTAGGTTCTCAAAGACTGGTGAAACAATAGAGTCTAGGTGCGAGCTCCTGGATGTTATGTTGGATGATAAGTGTGATAGTGTATCTCTATTTAGGGTCTAGATGCTGAAATGGGGGAGGTGACCCTTATTTATATTTTTTCTGATGGATATGTCTTAATCCTATGAATTTAAATATGCTTATAGATGATGTGACAAGATCTAATTGATTGATGATTAGTAAGATTCTTTCCTATTAGTCATAGGTTTTCTAACTTAGGGGATAAGGCTTTAGGATGAAGAAATAAACTAAAAGGCTCTTTGGGATTCTAGAATAAGGGTTAGATTCAATACACACAAACTTTGAGTTCTAGCGATAGGAATGTTAAGTTTCTAGAGGCTCATCTCCTTCCTACACATAAATATGGGCCAAATGGCGGTAAGTCCACACTAACAAGTCAAGCAATAATAACGACAAGTGTATCTTGAGATTTGCTCTTAATGACAAGTGTACCATCTTCTCAATGCTAACGACAATTCATCTTGACTCTATGACAACTCAAAACAACTGAGGACAACTGACTTATCGTCGATGACAAGTCAATTTGTTTTTTATGCAACTAGGTGTCCATTTTGAGTATTTTTTAATGCATTAGAAAGCTAACATCATGTAATTTAATCTATCTTTTAAATTAAAACCCAAATTCATCCATTTTGGTGGTAAAAAATGCATCCACAATTAAAATGAGATTTTTTAACTAAACAAGCTATCTTATTGTGGTCGTAACTTTGGATTGGATTATCACATTGACTTGATCTTCGACTTGTTTAAAAGCTAGAATCCTGTAATTCAATTCATCTTTTGGGTAAAAGCCTTGAGGATGCAATTTTGTAGTCCAAAAAAAGAGTTGAAGTTACAACAACTTGAAACAAAAACACTAAGCGTTGGCACACAATGGATTGGTCAAAATTGACATGTCTACATATTGCCCTTCTTTAGGGTTGAGCGTAAGATTGCAAAGAAAATAGATGCATTGATTTTGAAAGACAAAATGATTGACTTCAACATTAGGCTTTTCAAAAAAGAATCTTGTTAAAAAATAGACATGATGAGTGTTTGTGCTTTCTGTAGTTAAAGGTGTGTACGTAGCTTAAAACAAGGGTCTCTTCATGATGTATGCCTATATAAACAAAGAGGTAGGGCTTTCCCTTGAACTCATTCTAATGAACAGAAAGTTCTTTTTTAGAAAAGGTCAAATACAACAAGTGCCTTGTCACATAAAATTGCACAGAAATCGGCTAATGAGTGTTTATAAACTTTTGGGCAAAATGCATTAACATAAGATAGAGACATCTAGAACTTGAGACATTTGGTCCAAATAAGCTGGGAGTAGGGATGGTTAACACACTCATCCAATTGATATGAAATTGCTCCATCATAGAACAATGTATGGACCTAAAGATTTTAGGAATGGTCTAGGTAAGTTTTCGATAGCTAAACTAGATTTTTGCAAGAAAACAAGTTGAAAATATGTTGAAAATGCATATATGTGAATTATGCATGAAATGACGTAAAAATGATACATTCCACAAGGTCCGTATTAACAACAATTGGCTTGTCGTTAGGGCATCTTGAAGACAAGTAACTTGTCATTAGGATGTCTTAGGGACAAGTGACTTGTCATTACTGACTGTCCTGACAACAACAAATTAATTCTTGCTGACGACAATCAATTTGTCATCAGCATGAAGCTAGGTATTTGACTGTTTTATGTTGAAACCCTTCTTTCTTCTTCTTCTCGAAGCAATCTCCTTCTCCCAATAGTGATGAATGATAGCGCAAATCTCAAAAGATAATGTTTTTCCCTTATGTAGTAGCTCTAATCGCCTCGATGAGTTCTACGAAATTCACTCTGGCTCTTGAGGTAAGCTCTCTTTTTATTCTATGATGAAGTTTTTTCTCTTTTCTCCTCTTTTTTGAAACTTGAAACCTTCCTTTCCTCTCTTTTTTTCATTGCTAGAACATGAGTTGCATTTTTCATTCTCCTCTACTAGATTGGTACTTGCATGGATATCTGACTTTGTGCCTCTTCATCATGAGTATTTGAGGAGTTTCTATCTCCATTGGACCTTTTTTCTAAGAGACTTTGGAGTGTATAGAGGGAGTGATGGAATCCAAGAACACACACTTTTTGGTTGTCCATGAGAGAGCAAACCATCACCGATGATGAAGCCATTCAGATTGTTGGACTCTTTTTTCTTCCTCGGGACAAACAGATAAGCAAGAAATTTCTTATCAACATGGGTCCCTATGACCCTAAAGATGCTTTGAGAAGTCTCACTAACAAATTGGATTGGGAGCAATTGACTCGACGAGGCACCACTTGCATCTATTTGAAAGATCTTTGGGTGAAATTCAGAGATTCTACCTCAAAGACTAATCTTTTTTACTGCCAAAAGATAAAGCTCTATGGGAGTTTCACACTATGCGCCCTCTCTTTGATTCTTTTTAGAGAATCACACAAATTGATGGATTTGAGGCTTGTGGACTTTTTGAGATCATGGTTCAATAAAAGGAAATGCCTCTCCCTAGGTAGGGTGGTGTTGGCTTGCCTCTATAGAGGATTATTCCTAAGGTGGCAGGAGAAAGCAAGATGAAGGATTTTTGTCTATGTAAAGTGATTTTCAACATTATCACTAAAATAATGGTTATCAGGATGAGACTGATCCTTTAAAGAATCATTCAGGCAAACCAATGGGCCTTTTTGAAGGGGAGATATATTTAGGAAAGCAGTCAATTCATATGAGATGGTTCATTCCCTGAAATCCAGCACTAAGAAGATTGTCATTTTTAAATATGACCTAGCCAAGTCTTATGATTGAGTTGACTAGAGATTTTTATGAGGTTCCTTAAAGTTTTTTTTGGCTTGCATGATACATGGATTGAACACATTATGGTATGTGTTGAAACTCTCACTTTGTTGTTATGGTAAATGGAGAACCAAGTGCGACATTCAAATGCACAAGGTGTAATCGCAAAGGGGACCCATTGTCTCCTTATTTGTTCTTAATAGTCATGAAGCGGATGACGAGATGGTTAAGGCAAGTTGAATCCCTAAACATATTGTTCTAGCTTCAATTAAGACCTTTAAGTGGTGTCATAGTTTTTATGGGGGCAATTCTCTTTTCTTCTTCAGACACACTAACCAGTGTACTGAGAACTTCAATATTTTGGAGTAGTTCCAAAGAGTTTCAGGGCTGCTGATAAGGAAGAAACAACATTTATACCTTTCAATCTTTTTTTGGGACCAATTCTTCATATTTGATCCATGTCGGGTTGGAAACTCGAGCAACTCCCTTTTCGTGATCTTAGGGTTCCCAGGAAAATTCAGTATCATGAATATATCAATCGTTTTTTTCTTTCCCGATTGCCGGGAATGGACAAAAGAAAAAACATCTTGTTGTTTATCTCTAGTGAACCTCTCAGTAGCAATGGAAACCAGATAAAGTTACGAAGTTTTGACCATCTGTCAGAGAAAAAATAATGAAATTGATCGGGTAGGATTCCCATATATATATATATATATATATATATATATATATATATATATATATATATATATATATATATATATATATATATATATATATATATATATATATATATAGAGAGAGAGAGAGAGAGAGAGAGAGAGAGAGAGAGAGAGAGATGGAAACCTAAAAAATGAACACCGTGGTAAATGAAACATGATGTTGAATTTTTGGTATTTTTTTCAAAATTCTGACCCCACAACATAATTGATTTACTAGAAATACACACTTAGATTATGCATTTTGGATGAAAAAAATGATATTTGGAGCCTCAAAAATTTATTGAAAATTGTAGCTATTGCTTTTTGAAACCTTATAAAAACATGTCCAAGCATCGAAATCAAATGCTCTAAGAAGTGATTCCTATAAAAAAAAAGCATATATATATATATATATATATATATATATATATATATATATATATATATATATCACATGTGTATGATTAGAATTTCCAAAAAGAAAACCGAAATCCAATATCATGTTTCATTTAGCATCTAGCCCATTTGTAGGTTTCTATTTTCCTATATATATAAGAAAAATATTTGCTATTAATGAAAGTAAGAAACTAATGAGCTAGAATTCATAAGTACAAGTTGTATAGACTCAATCTAACCATATAGTTGTGTTCGGCATGGTTTGTTTGCTAAGCATCAAACCTGGGATCATGCCTTTCTTATGTAAAAATGTGATATTTGAATTATCAAATTTTGGCACATTGTGGACCATTGATTTTTGGACTCATTTAAAAACCTAATCACATGATTTAAAACAAGTTTTCTCATAGGCACACTATGTAGATCACATTTCATTACAAGAAATATGTGGATTAGCGACAGACTTAATATGTCGCTAATCCATCAGAAATCCGTTGCTGAACAGTTTAGCGACAGACTAGCAATGGATAGCTGTCATCGCAATTTCTTAGTCGCTAATTAGAGATGAAACATATTTGTCGCTACTTTCATCGCTAATTTGCGATGGATTAGCGAATGCCATGATCCGTCGTGAGGTCGTCGCTAATCCACAGAGATTTGGTTTTGCGACATATACACATTTGTCGCTAATTTCGTCGTTGTTGTAGTGATGGATTTGCGATGGATTATAATTCATCTCAAAACATTGGCCGATTCAGTTTTGCGATGGATAAATATTCGTCCCTATCCATCACTAAATTGGAGGTCGATACTAATTAGCGACGGATATTATCCATCGCTAATTTGTCGCAAAAAATAAAAAAATAAAAAAATGTTTAAATATAAATATCGAGAAAACTGTTCTCGTTATACAATTTATATATTCTGTGTATAAAAAATAAAGTACGCATAAAAAATACATATAAAAAGCAGGTTAAACAAATTTAACACAAGTTACAAGGGAAAAAAATTTATCGATCCACTATAATCCTCACAAAGTTCTAATTATTTACAAGTGAACGTATAGAAAGAGTTTCGTTTGAAACAACAAGAAGGTGCAACAAATTCAATACATGAATCTAATCATCGCCAAAATTTGAAGCATCATCCTCTTCATTGTCTCGATCTGCCACTTCATCCATGCCTCCATCAGCTCTTCTACGTTGATTATCTCCAACATCCTACAAGAGAACCGAAAGGTTGGTATTGATAAACAAAATATAATAAAATAAATTATATGCAATGCACCTAATCTAAGGCAATCAAAGTAACATGGATGAATGACACATAGACTAGCAATAAAGTGAAGGACATTAACAGAATTCAGATATGTGTTCTAAGGCTGACAAAAGAAAATTCATAGTGATTCAATCATGCAGATATGTGTTCTAAGGTTGTCAAAAAATGTCATAGTGATTCAAGCATGCATATATAGTCTATAAGGTTGTCAAATAAATGTGTTATGTATCACAATCATGCATATATGTGTTATTAGGCAGTCAAAAAACTTTCATATTAATGAAATCGTGCTTATATGTGTTCTAAGGTTGTCAAAAAACTTTCATAGTGATTCAATCATGCATATATGTGTTATAAGGCAGTCAAACAATTTCATAGTGATGAAATCATGCTTATATATGTGTTCTAAGGTTGTCAAAAAACTTTCATAGTGATTCAATCATGCATATAAATGTTCCAAGGCAGTCAAACATTTTCATAGTGATGAAATCATGCTTATATATGTGTTCTAAGGTTGTCAAGAAACTTTCATAGTGATTCAATCATGCATATATGTGTTATAAGGCAGTCAAAAAACTTTCATAGTGATGAAATCATGTTCATATGTGATGAAATCATGCATATACTAGCTTGAAATCTAACGACATGAAACAAATGACATGGAACGTTCATACCTGACGGGCACCTGCAGACGAAGTTCCCCTGTCCCGAAAAAAGCTGCACAACTCATTACGGACAACGTCGAAAATGGCTTCATGTAAAAAGTCATGCACTGTGTCCTTAACAAGCTGGCGGACACCATCCCAAGAATTAGCAGAGTCAATCAGATGCTGGGAGTTGATGCTGGCGGAAGAACTCTAAGAGCTCTGGCTGGAGGAGGCAACAACTGGTGTGGTGTTCATATTACTCCCAAACCCGAACACACGACCCTTTTTTGGTTTACCGGTTGTAGTCACCTATGTTGCAGGATCAATAGGCGGATGTTGAGTAGAGTCATCGCCATATCGCTCTACCATATGTTGCTTGTATGACTCCTACAAAGTAATGATTATAGTATGGATTAATAATTAAGAATTACAATATTCAAGGTAACTTGTCTATTACAATGTTTATTAATACAATAAATTCATATCATTGTCGCTCTCGCTTTCTCTGATACGAACTCTTCTGTGCTCTTACGTTTATGTGTTTCAACAAGTATATTCTTGTAAGGCACAATGCCTCATTTTTCTACTTTCTGTGAGGTTAAATGATAAAAAAATCAATTAAAAAGTATGCAACAATACTTATAAATTTGATTTATATATATATATATTGATGAGCTACCATTTTCTTCTGGTGGCTCCAAAAAGTCCTAGATTCATCTGTGTGTAGATGGGCACCAGGCATCTTTGCTCTATTTTGTGCAGCCTTTGATGAGTGGTTTCAAAATTCATGGCCCACCCACTTGTCGCACATTGCATCCCAATAATCTGACCTGATAGTAGGAGGGTCATGGCCCTTCCACGGCAGTGGATCATCTATCTCCTCAGATGCTTTTATTGTTGCAGTCTTCATATTATGCAGCATGTCGGCAAATCGATTGGCAGTCACCTTCTTCCACACTCACCTCGCGTCCTGCTCCTCCTTCGCAGTCGCAAAGCGATTCAAAGCCTACAAATAATTTCAGAAAGTTAGTACACATGACTATAATAAAAAATTAAATATGAAACACATTAGCTATGATAAACGATTATATACCATGAATGAGGATCACAATATGTTCAACACCTCCTTCAGGTACTCTTTCTATTAAGCGATCGGTCCTGGAAGATGTTGAACTAGTGACTATCTAATTTTTCGTATTACTTCTTGTGGCTCGAACCTCACATTATACATAAATTGGTACATATTAATAATCGACTATCGATATACACTATTTATAAGATAAATATTGGATAAGTGAAAATGAAATACTTACGGTCGACCATCGATATACAGTATTTAAATGAGTCATCGTGTGTCAGACTGAGAAGACCCAGCATCTGGCGTTGTCTCGTGATGTGTATGAATAGCTGGTGTAGGTGGGTCATGTACATGCAAAACATCATCTATAGAAAAATGAGTTAGAAATTCACATAATGCACATTTAAACTAATCAAGCATAAAATTATTTAAATGATATACCTATCGAAGCATTACGTGAAGACGAAAGTTAAGACTAACTATTACGACCTCCACTTTATCCTCGACCACTATGACATCCATGAACCATATTCTAACAAATAAAAATATTATTTGGATCAGTTACATAACTCTTGATCTTTTCATGAACATGACATATGCATAAAATATAAAGATTTAAAGGTCCTACATGAATCAGTTTTATAACTATGCATGAACTGTGCATGTACATTATAAGTATGCATGAAATGTAACATGATATGCAATTCCATGAACATGAATACATAATCAAATCGAAAATAACTTCATGCAAACATGCATACAGTCACATCAAATATTACAATACATTCAAATCATTCATATCATAATAATGTCAAATATGTACCTGTAGCAAACACACTCCAATATCTCGCTAACTACAACCATGACTAGCATTATCTCCAAAATACAAACATAAGAGCATATGAGAAAGTGATGTGGTATGTATTACAAGATGTATTTTACTAGCTCGAGTATGTTTCCTCATCACTTGTTTGACTTTCATATTCTTCTTCTTCCTCCTCCTCCTCCTCCTCCTCTTCGTCTTCTTCTTCATTGGGCGCCCATCCACTTAGTATATCATTTGGATCATATTTTTTCATATGTGTGTCATCGGACAATGGAGATGTGACATGCAGACCATGTGTGACATCGTGACCATAAGAGAAGCCATACATATCATCTAATTGATAGTAATCACCATCTTCAGCAATCTTGTCTTCTTGTAACTGATCATACTCAGGGTATAGTTTAGACTTCACATTGCAAACTGCTCACCATTCATTTCTATCTGACTTCCTTGTATTTGGATATGAAGTATAATAAACTTATTGAGCTTGCGAGGCTAATATGAATGGTTCATATGTTCCAAACCTTGATTTATGATTCACCTCCATAATGTTTGAGGCTTTGTCGACTCTTGCTGTTGTGGGATCAAACCAATGACACTTGAATAAAGTTACTCTGTTATTTATGCCTAAGTAAGTCAACTTCATTATTTCTTTTATAACATCGTAGTAGTCATGTTCATTTTTACCATAGTTGTTACCCTTGACACACACGTCACTATTCATCATTGACTTGTTTACACCATAGTCTTTTGTATAGAATCGATAACCATTTACGATGTACCCATTGTAACATTGCACAACTTTGGTCAGGCCATTTTGTAAATCACATATTCCTTGGTCATTAACATCACCATGGCGGACCTACAAGCATAAACAATGACTGTGATCACGACCAATTAAGTAACATATTATTGTTTACACAGAAAGAATGCATGTCATCGTCCTTACTAACTCTTTCAACCATGTCACAAACTTATTTTCATATTGTTTCTATACTTATGAATCAGTGAGATGTAGAAGTTCTCTTTGTAACTCTAAATCAAATTGTCTGCACTTAACAAATAATTATAGTACTGAACCATGTACGTACGTAGAGAACTTAGTGTAACATATTAAGTATACTTACTCAATGTAGGGATCGATCACTAAGCAATTAAAAAGAATATAGATTTGTGTTGCGTCTTGCTTTTTATCTTCCAAGAGTCTTCACCGGTAACTGCCAAAGGCATGCCCAAGTGGTTCAAATATTGATAGTTCGTCAGCCACAATAACGTGTTCTCTATCATCATTACGAGATGGGCAAGTGTAACATGTTGGAATGTGAGGTTCAAAGTATATAGATGATAAATCTGAAATCTCTTCTAAAGTGTATGCCTCATAAATTGAACCCTCTACTCTTGCTTTATTTCAGACCTTTTTTTAGGTCAAACATGCATCTGTCAACAATATGCATCTCGTAATACAATAAATTCCCAACAACATTGGAGAGAAAAATATAAAAAAAAATATACCTTTCAAATGGGTACATCCACTGATATTGCACAGGACCACCAACCCTAAGTTCATATGACAAATGTATGATCACATATTCCATAACATCGAAAAATACTGACAGAAATATCTTCTCTAGCTGAAAAATAGTAGTGACAATAGAATCTTCGCGATTCTTTACCTCAGTTACTACAACTTTCAATGTGCACAATGTTCTAAAAAACTAACTTAACTCGGATAATACCCCCCATATAGGTTTGTCTAACATATCATGGAATGTTAGGGGAATCAACCGTTGCATAATGACATGACAATCATGGCTTTTCAACCCATATAATTATCCCTCGTCTATTTTCATAGCCCAAGCAATGTTAGAGATGTATCCATTTGAAAATCTTAACTGTCTCAGCCATTGACATACATGCTTTACTTGATCTTGTCCAAGCACGTACCTTTCATTTGGTTTAAGTACTTTGCCATTATACTCTTTGAGTTCCAATTTTGGTTTTTTACATATTACTTTTAAATTCATATGGGCCTTCGGATTATCCTTCATTTTCCCTTTGACATTCATTACCGTATTGAACACATTAACAATCACATTTTTCTCTACATGCATCACATCCAAATTATGTTGTATCAATAAGGTCGGCCAATATGGCAGTTCCCAAAATATAAATTTCTTTGTCTAATTGTGATAATTTTCAAATCCAAGGAAAGACGTCGAACTACGGGCATCTGTCAGTCCATATGAAAAGTATCGCAATCGTCTTAAAATCTCTATGCCAGACAACCATGTAGGTGAACCTTCTATTTCAGTTGTGTCTGCTCGAAACACATTCCTTTATCGTCAGAACGGATGATCGCTAGGTAGAAATCGACGATAACAATCAAACCAGCACGACTTCCTTCCATGCGTCAATCTAAAAGATTTTGTATCCTCCATGTATTACGGACATGCCAACCTCTCATGTGTGCTCCAACCAGATAACATACCATATACAGGGAGGTCACTGATTGTCCATAGAACAACAGTCTTCATATTGAAGTTTTGTTTTTTTTGGGCATCGTACGTGAGAACATCGTCATCCCACATTATTTTTAGTTCATCAATCAATGAGCTTAAATATACATCAAGATTTTGGCCAGGAGACATTGGACCAAGGATCAATAGAGACAAAAAAAAGATTTTGACGCTTCAAACACAAACTTAAAAGAAGGTTGTATGGGGTGACAAATACTAGCCAACACGAGTATGGAGTTGATCTACTCCCAAATTGATTAAATTCATCTGTACATAAACTGAGCCTAACATTTCTCAATTCCATTGCGAAGGTCTGATGAGTACAATCAAAGTGCTTCCAAACTTTCGCATCAACAGGATGCGTGATCTTGTCTTCATCATGTCAAACGTTATTTGCATGTCATCTTATGTGTTTAGTTGTCCTAGAAGACATATACAATCGTTGCAATCTAAGGATGAAAGAAAAGTAGCAGAGCGACTTGTATGACACTTCTTTTGACCTCGTGCTACCATTGCCTCTTGTCTTTGGCTTGAACCGAGGATGCCCACATGACAGACATGATCTGCTATTTTCTTGATCTTTGAAATACAATATGCAGTGATTTGTACAAGCATCTATCTTTTGATACCCCATACCTAGAGCGTTGACCATAACTTTCGCATGATAGAATTTTTGTGATAATTTCTTATCTTTGGGTAACATACTCTTCATAATAGAGCACAAATGGTCAAAACATGATTGACTCAAATTATACTCTAACTTCAAATTCAGTAGTTGGAAAACTGCAGACAAGATAGTATGACTCTTGCAACCATTCTAAAGTGGATCATCAGCATCTCTAAATAAGTCATAAAATCTACTAGTTGCATCGTTTGGTGCTTCTTCTTCTACCCTAGTTGGTACATCACTAAGACCATAGCAGAACCCAGTTCTAGTTCTGCGGCATCAAATATCAAATTCACATATGGATTATCGTGCACCACATCCACCCGTGCATCAAAATTATTCCAAAATTCTTCACCATGATGCGTTCAATTTTGATAATCACTCACAAAACCCTTCCTATATAGGTGATGTCTAACGCCATGAGGTTCTACAAATTGATTGTTCTTACATATCATACAGGGCACCTGATCCGACCTGTGGAATCCACTGTACTGACACTTGCTGTTGCAAATTCAATAAAACTATCAACATTATCCATATATTTGAGCGAAACCTCATTATCAACTATTCTACGGTATATTCATTTACGGTTTGCAACCATTTTATCCTATGATGTTACGGATATTATTTTCACCAGTTAAAAGAAAATCATAATAATGCTATGATGAAGAAAATATCTAATTTATCATGCATTCATGGTAGATGTAATGATTTGATATATCACACACACACACACACACACACACACACACACACACATATATATATATATATATATATATATATATATATATATATATATATATATATATATATATATATATATATAATGTCATTCAATCATAAGAACTACGATGCATGCATTGATAACTTAATATTTTCATGTATAAAACTATCACATCATATTTACACTCATCACAAGGATATTTAGAATGATGAAATTACATTCATCAACATGATATATACATTTGAAGCATATTTTCATGATACAATTTCACATGAAAGGCATAATCAAATTGAAAATAACTTCATGCAAGCATGGATACAGTCATATCAAGCATTGCAATACAATCACTCATTCATACCACAATAATGTCAAACATGTACCTATAGCAAACACACTCCAATGTCCCGCTAACTACTACCATGACTAGCATGAGATCAGAACTCCAAAAATAAGAACACTTCTATTTTTATACATTCAAATCATGCTTAGCATGATCTCTGAACTCCAGCAAAGCAGTCCTAGATATCCACAACTAAGTGAGTGTGTGAACAAAAAAATATTGCATCCAAGAAAGTAAATAACTTGTGATGTGCCTGCATCACTTACTCACCACGGGTATTTACACGATTTGCATGCTTTTGCCTTTACATTTTTCTTATTTCTTTTTGCATGAAATTTTTAGTCGCATGTGATGTTTAGCGTAAAGTATCACGCAATTAGCTCAGCTATGCATCTGCAAAGCACAAATATACAAACGAGAACTTGATTTCTCTAAATCAAACAAAAAATTGATCCCACAAATCGAAGGAGAACAAGGACTCTGTTTGGAGACAGGAAGGGGGGCCAAGCACCTTGTGGCAAAAGCATAACGCATAGCCATGATGGCGCTGGGTACCAAAGCCAACGTCACCCATGCCCAAAGCATGTACAGCACGCCTGAAGCTCCCCCCACTAGCCGGCACAACCATTGAACGAGTGAGCAAGCAAGCCGGGGGCACAGGCACGCTGAACGCAAGAGAGGGAGGGGCACAGGCACGCTAAACTGTCACGGCTGCCAACCTGATGGAATACTGGCAGGAGCTTCAGCCCCTGCCGAACGGCCATGGCTGTCGAAAACGACAGACAGGCAGGGCTTTAACCACTGCTGATCGGAAGGAAAACAAAAGGAGGACAAGAAGAAGGAGACATGCAAAGGGGAAAGAGGTTACCTGCGGAGGCGGCTGGTGTCGCGGGTTACCTAGCAAGGGTCACCGATGAGAGCACACGAGGGAGGCAAGGAGGCAGTCGAGAGGGTTGCCTGCATCGATCTGTGTAAACAGAAGAAGAGGATGAAGGAGCGAAAAGCAATGGTGGTGGCATTGTCGCCTGACGACGATGCTCGTCGATGACGACGTGTTAGGAAAGGCGACGAGAAGGAGAGTGCTTGGGGGTCGTCGGTGGCGGCACACGGCAGCGAGAGAGATGGAGTGAGGGAAGAAGGAGGAGGTGAAAGAGAGGGCGGTGGGCGACGAGTGACGGGCGACGAATGATGAGTGACGGGATGAAACAGAAAGGGAAAAGAAAGGGGCTCGCATTAGGGTTTTACGGAAAATTTAGCGACGAAAAAATTTTGTCGCAAACGCTGTCGTAAATTTGTGACGGAATACCAACAGAAAAATGTTGTCGCTCATCTATCGCGAAGTTGCGACAAAGTTTGAGACAAAATTTTTCTTTTGTTAATCCATCACAAATTTGTGATGGCATTTGCGACAGAATTTTTTTGTCGCTAATTTCGCAACTAATTTCAATTTTAGGAACAAATAGTTTTCTCTTGCTAATCCGTCGCAACTTTGCGATGAATTATTTTTATCATAAATTTTTGTTGCTAAATAACATTTTTCTTGTAGTGTTTGTAACATTTGATCTATAAAAAACTTAAAAATTTTGAAGAAAAAAATAATTTTTACTCATTAGTTATTTACCTTCATTGGTAATCAATGTATATATATATATATATATATATATATATATATATATATATATATATATATGGTGCTCCGTGAGTATCTACTCCCTAATCGCAGCCATAGGATCTATTATGATTAAATGGTTGTGATAATTCATTTATTACATTATACTAAAAAAATCAATGTAAAATAAGAATCATTTATTACATTTAACACGGTTTTGTAAACTTCTATATTCTCTGTGACAAACTTAAATAAGGTGCATTAATTGCATTCAGTGTGTTGTTTGAAATTATTATAGTATAACTTCCCTACGTGGCTACTCTCTATCTCTCTCTCTCTCTCGTCCTAGTGACCAATATCAGCATTTTTCAAAAACAAAAACTACGTGAAAAATTGTTTGGCCGATATTTTCTGATAAAAATATCAGAAATTGTTTTTTGATTATTTTTTAAAAAGTTTCTTTGTGAATAATAATTAAATTTGTTTTTATTTTTTAAAAAATCTATTATCATGGGAATTTGGTTGTTGATATTTACGGGAAAAAAATATTATGTGTTGGAAACAACTCACAATTTTCAAATCTGGGTTGAACCAACAAACTGTCTGAAGCATTCTCCTTGTTATTACAAAATTTTATCTTTTCATAACTTTTTAAATGATAATTATTCATCAAATAAAATACGCACATTTTATAACCCAACATTCTCTTTTTCTCATGTAGAGAGAGAGAAAGAGCGCATAGATATTAAATGCTATATTGAGATATCAAATACAATTAATGCTCATTAATTTAGTTTTCTTTTGAGAGAGAGATACGCAAAGAAATGTTTTATAGAAGTTTGAAAAGTCATATTAAATGCCTTTAATATTGCATTTATTTTTAAGCAACCATACTAAATGGCTTATCACAGCCATTGGATTTTAAAAGATCCAATGACTGTTATTAAGTTGTAGGTGCACCGGGAGCACTCTATTATTGCTTATATATATATATATATATAAAAGAGAGAGAGACACACCCGTATCATAGACAGGTAAAACGTTCAACACAAATCGGGCGAGTTTTCCTACTGATTGCTTTTTGTACTGAATACAGTTTTCAACGGTCGTCGCGACCGCCGCTAAAAATGTTCTTTTTCACGATGTGGGTGTCGTTCGACGCTTCACCGGTTCGATGATACGGCTTTTCATATATATATATATATATATAATGAATATTGGTGATAAAAAAACTAAAATCCATTTCAAATAAAAAAAGTTTTGACCATAAATTAACGTTTTTTTTACCTGTTCCCCGTACGTTTCTTGCGGACTTCGTACTATCGCTTCCCGTACCCGTTTCCTACTCTTGCAAGTTGCAACTGTGGGTGTCCCTTCTTCAGCTAAGACAAGGGGTCCACAAACGTGATCGAGGGTAGTTTCGTGATTTGCAAGAAATGAGAGGGCATTCGGTAAACTGGATAAACACTGAGTGTCGCGTTTCTGACGTCCTCCTCAGTTGGTGATTATCCACGCTTGACCGTAACATGTTTGTATGTGCCGTCCAATTATACAAGTAACCGTTGCTTTTTTGGTGGAAGGCGTAAAGGCCGTGGGCCCACGTAGAAACATTGTATTATGTAAAATGACGAAAAGGTTCCTTGATTCTATGTGAATCACAAATGTAATTGGGTCCAACCGCAATTGGATTTTGACCCAAGATCCGAGCTTAATTAGCTCTCTGCCATCTACCATTTTGTAGACGAGATTTGAAGAGGCTCTCTTGGAGCTTAAATCTGGTAAGCAGGCAAAGCTAAGTCGTGCTCAAAGCTGGTCAGCAGGCAAAGCGAAGTCGAGAACATAAACCTATCAGCTGTAGACTGATCTATCGTTAATGGTGAAGATGTGTCAGGTTTAGTCACAAATCTGATATGAATAGGGCACTTTTTTTTCTTTCCTCGTATACGGATCACAATTGGATCCACTGGTGGAGCTAGGGGTGGGCATGGGTGGGCGGTCGCCCACCCCAGAATTTTTTATCGGACCTGGGTTGGGTCTGGACCCGACCCGAATCCGAGAACCCAATAGAATTAAAATAGTAGGGTCGTGGGGAAGGGCTTGCAACGCCTTTCCCTGCGCCGCCGTCTCCCTTCCTCCTCACCTCCTGTAACGGCCATCGTCGGCCGTTGCATTACCAGTGGCCGTCGGCTCCCTCTCGTCCTCTCTGTTTCCTTCCCCATCTACGATTTCTGGCAAGCCGATCCCCGCGCCAACACTGCCGCGATGAGCACCGACTTCTGCCGCAGGTAAACCTCTTCTCCTTTGATCGGGATCGCCGAAGGACCGACAGAGAGTCGATGTCCTCTATCGAAGCCTTCCCCTTCCCCCGTGACGGTTGGAGGTCCGGTAGAGGGCCGGTGGCCTCTGTCGGAGCCTCCTCCTTCTCCTGGGACCGTCGGAGGTCCGACAGAGGATCGGGTGTCCTTTTCGGAAGCCTTCCCCTTCCCCCGTGACCGTTGGAGGTCCGGCAGAGGGCCAGTGGCCTCTGTCGGAGCCTCCCCCTTCCCCTGGGGCCGTTGGAGGTCCAATAGAGGACCTGGTGGCCTCTGCCGGAGCCTCCCCCTTTTCTTTCGATGGTTGCCGGAGGGCCGACAAGGCCCGACTGCTTCTATTGAGCCCTTCCCATCCATCTGAGGTCGGTGGGTGGGTGGGATGGCTAGCAGAGATCCCGACCACCTCTGTCAGGCCTCCCCTACTCCTTTGGTCTCTTCAGCAGGACGAGGGGGGGGGCTCCGCCCCTATCCTCGTGCCTGATGGCAAGGGGCTTTGCCCCCTATCCCTTTGTTCTTTTCGGCAGGACAAGGGGGGCTCTGCCCCTGTCCTCATGCTTGCCGGCAGGAGGCTTTGCCCCCTGCCTTTTTTATCTTTCTGGGAGGACAAGGGGCCTCACCCCTGTCCTCGAGCCTGCCGGTAGGGGGCTTTGCCCCCTGCACCTTTGATCTTTTCGGCAAGACAGGAGGCTCCACCCCCTATCATTTTGATTGTCGGCAGGGGCAAAGCTCCTGTAGTCACGGGCTGAATGCTTTTCTTATGTGATTTTCTTGAAACGTGCAGAACTTGGATAATTTTTTTATCTTTTTAATGATTTGGCATTACTTGCTAGAACTTGCAAACTGAAAATCGGGTTTGGACTTGGCATTACTTCAGATGAGGTAAACTGATTATTTCATATAAGATGAAGATCCGGAGATCACATCGGGTTTGAACTTTGAAGAATTTTACGGTACCTGCTGCCACCTTGTCTAAAATTTTACTTTCACTTGATGATTGAGAGCTTTAGATTCAGTTCATATCATGTTGTTGATACTCATTGCTTAGTTACAAAACATAGTTTGACACCTAACTTCATAGAAGATTGTTATTTTTATTTTGCTCGATCCTTTTTTGCAATGAGATTTGTCTCATAGAACATTGTCTTTTTTTTTTGTTGCATAGGAATGGATAAGTTTATAATGAAAAGTCAATCTTTAATAAATCTTCCGTAACTCGAGAAGGAGAACCAAGTCAAAAAATGAGCAAAACAGAAATTGATGAATCAGAGTTACCTACAGACCCTGCACTTTGTCCTTCTATTTCTAGTTATCATCCTAATATCCAAGATAATGTTCGTAGAGCATATATGATCTGAGGTCCTTATCAACCTCGAGATTATACGTTTCAACTAAACTACCAAAAATGAAGGCTCATTCCAGCTTGGTATGATGAGTATAAAGATTGGTTGAAGTATAGTACAAGTAAGCATAAAGCATATTGTTTGCAGTGTTATCTTTTCAGGCAAAAAAGCACAGAGAAGATTAGTGCAGAGGCATTCGTATATGAAGGATTTGATAACTGGAAAGACAAGAAGAGGTTTGATAAACATGTTGGAAGCTCTAGCAGTTTTCACAATTCAACACGAATGAAGTGTCAAAATTTGATGCAACAAAAGCAACATATTGATGCTATACTTTATAAACAAAGTGTTCGACAGAAAGATGAATATAGACTTCACATTTGGGCAACTGTTAATGCAACCAGATACTTGTTAAGTCAAGGATTGGTATTTCGAGGGCATGATGAAGCTGAAGAATCTCTTAATAGAGGAAATTTTATTGAGTTGTTGAAGATATTTGCAAAGATCAATGATAACATAAATAAAGTTGTATTAAAAAGTGCTCCAGAAAATAACAAATTGATATCTCCTGATATACAAAAGGATATTGTCAAGGCTGCTTTTATACAAACCACAAATGTTATTATCATGAAACTTGGAGATACTTTTTTTTCTATTTTACTTGATGATTCTCGTGATGTATCAACTAAAGAATAAATGGCTATTGTTTTACGGTTTGTTAATGAAAAAGGTTGAGTGGTTGAGCGATTTCTTACTCTTGTGCATGTTCTTGAAACAAGTTCTATGTCACTCAAACAAGTAGTTGAAGAAACATTTTGTAAGAATAAATTAAGCATATCAAGTTTGCGTGAACAGGGTTATGAAGGAGCAAGTAATATGAGAGGGGAGTTTAATGGATTGAAAAGTCTTATATTACATGAAAATGCATCTGCATATTATATTCATTGTTTTGCACATCAACTTCAATTGACATTAGTTGGTGTTGCTAAAAAAAATTCATTGCTTGATGTGTTTTACAATATATTAGGCAGGTTGTCAACTTTTTTCTCCACTTCATGCAAGTGATCTGAGCTTATTTGAGAAGCAGAATTTATGTGAATTGCTTAAGCACTTGCATTGGGTGAACTTGAAACAGAACGAGAATTAAATCAAGAAATAAGTTTCAAACAACCTGGTGATACTCGGTGGGGTTCTCATTACGATGCTTTGGTTAATTTACTGAGTATGTATTCTTCTGTTATTCAAGTGTTAGATTTCATTGCAGAAGATACATATTCAGTCAGATGCAATTATTTTATATCATCAGTTGCAAGATTTTGAATTTGTTTTTTGCTTACATTTGATGTGTAAAGTTTTGAGAATAACTGATGACCTTTCATAAGTATCAGCACAAAGATCAAGACATTATGAATGCTATGAGTTTAGTCACTACATCAAAACAATGCCTTCAAGGTCTGAGAGACAATGGATGAGACTCTCTCATAAACAAAGAGTCCATATTTTGTAAGAGATTTGATATTCTGATTCCTGATCTAGGGGACTCATATCACCTCAAGGACGACCAAGATGTAAGGTTGAAAAGATCACCGCATTACATCATTATAATATTGATGTGTTTTATGCTATTATTGATTTGCAACTTCAAGAGTTGAATGATCGTTTCACTAAAGCAAATACAGAGCTCCTCCTTTCAATGGCATGCTTGAGTCTAAAGAATTTTTTTCTGCTTTTGATAAAGATAAGTTGATTCGTCTTGCTGAGCTTTACCCTAAAGACTTTTCTAGAGTAAACATAATTAGACTTGAAAATCAATTGGATGTATATTGCAGAAATGTGAAACAATGATCAGTTTTCAAGTTTAAAATTTATAGCAAAGCTAGCAGAGATGATGGTAGCAACTCAAAAGCACATTGTATTTTCTCATGTGTATCTATTGATTAAGTTGGCATTAACTTTGCCAGTTGCAACAACAAGTGTTGAAAGAGCATTTTCAGCTATGAACAATATCAAAAGTCATCTATGTAATAGAATGGGAGATGAATGGATCAATGATGCTTTGGTTACTTACATAGAGAATGTGACATTTGATACCATCAGTGATGATGCAATTATGAATTGTTTTCAAAATATGAAAAATAGAAGATGCCCGTTGTAAAATTTTCATGAATTTAGTTGTTTGTATTTCTTACGTGAACAATCTTTATTTTAGTTTAAAAGTACACTTTAAGGTTTTATCTTATTATGTTCATAAATTTAGTTGTTTATGTTTGTAACAATTGTTATTTTAATTCAAAGGCTTATTTAAGTTTTATCTCTCCACGAATGACTTTTCCTCCAGCAAAAAATTTTTGGCTCCGCCACTGGTCCGAATAAATGGATTGTCCTTCAAGACCATAGCATTGTCCCCGAGACCCAAAGTCTGCCCACCCAACGAAAAACTTCTGGCTCCGCCACTGATTGGATCCATTTGTGAATTATGCAGCTTGGATTTGTGTTTACATAGTTGGGATATGTTTGGATTTGGGTGGGACGTAGAACCATAATTTTTTCTGAACTATGTTTACGTTCAGTTTTTTTTTTTTTTTGAATTTATAGCCTAAAGAAACCACACCTAGCACCAAGACCTAGTCGCGCCCATCTGCATAAAACTCCAAGGCTAGGACCCATGTCCCCACCCAAGGCCTATGCTTGTTCTTTTCTTTTTAATAATGATGAGAAACCTTGCCGAAGCGCGCAAAACCCCGGGTGAGGCTCCATGACCACTTTGTCCTACCTGGCCTATGAACACACTTTTGAATCAGTGCCTTCATCTCAACACCCTCACAAACACCTTGCTGGCCATGTGGGTAACCCCTGTTACATGCCATGCATGTCGAGCTGTCTGACTTTCCAGCTTTATTTTTCACATGTCGATTGCCACTACCATTGTGACAAACAAATAAAACAACAACTAAACTGCCATTAATTTCTCGTGAAAATTTGAAATTCTCATATTTTAACTTTTCAATAAAGAAAATTGTGACCACATAAATATATTTAAGAAATGAGGAATAAGTTTGAAAAAAAATATATCATATGAGAATTTTAGAAATGATTATATTGTATGACAAAAATGATGTGTTTTTGAAATGTCATACAATTTTCAAAATCTTCAAATTCTCAAATTTTCTATTATAAAATAATATTTTTACTCTATGCACAATAGATTTTTCTTCAGATTTTACAAACTTTCTTTCAAAAATCTAAATATGTGAATTTTCTCCTAAATGTGAGAATTTTCTCTCGTACATTTGTGAATGTCCTCCTGCATGTGCCCCTTATGTGTTTTTATTAAAAGAAGGCTCGTATATTTTGGGTAGGGGTGGGCTACTAGCGCAGCTCGATGGGCCTAACCGACCCGACCCATCATGGGCTGGGTTTGGGCCATGATTTTAGGCCCAGACCCATTAGGTACCGGGCCTAAACGCCCAATCCGTTATATACGTAGGCTGGGCTCAGGCTGGCCCGATGAGCCTGAATTATTTATTATTTTTTTATTAATATAAAATTTTAAAAAATTAAATATTACATAGTAACTTGAATAACTATTATTATTTACCTAATTAGTTGTATTGTAACTTGCTATATGTTAATTATTATTATTTACCTAATTAGTTGGATGAGAACTTGTTCTTATCTCGTTAACTCATAATTTTAGTCAAGCATTTTTGCATTTTAAAATAGGATAGCTTGGAATGCTTCACATTGGCCCGTTGAGCCAATGGTCATGGTCTTCTCTTCAAACCGGATCTCGTTAAGAACTGAGCTAGCCCGATCTTTAGAGACATTCGCAATCATGAGTTATGAAAGACCTCAAAATATGCACACCTTTTTTAAATAAATACCCTTAAAAAATTATTGCCTCAGGGGCTCACGCCCCCAAACCCCAACCTTACTAGAAAGGGAGCGCGACTCTTCTGCAAACCCCCACCAATTTACCGTGAAGTTAGATCCATAAAAATTAAGGATTTATATCAACAAAAAATTAGCAGAATAGTATATATTTGAGAAAAAATTCATATATTTAAGAGAAAATTCACATATTCTCATATTTAAAAAATATATATATTCACATATTTGAGAAGAAATTTGTATATTTAGAGAAAATCTACATGCAAGAAGGAATAAAAGGTCCTTTTAAGGCTAAAAATTTGCAAATTTGGATATGGAGAAAATTAAAAAATTATAGAGTATTTCAGAAAATACATCATTTTTTGTCTTACAATACTCTCATTTTTTGAACTAAAAATATGTAAAACCATAAAAATGCCCTTTTTCCAAGAAAGACTAGAAATGTAAATATCGATTGTGAAATTTCAAAGAAAAAGAGGAAAACACATAATAGGTTGACCCGATATTTTCTCAAGAAATCGGGTCCGATTATCATGTAGCGATCTAACCGTCAATAACCTTGCGAATACGGATCGGTGCAAGCCGATCCAAACCCAGATCATCCAGAGTGAAAGGACACATCTCTGCCAGTTTGTAAAGATAGAAGGGTCATTTTGGTAAATCGTTTAGCGGTCTAACGGACGGGTAGGCAGAGAAGTGTAGGAAAAAGTTGCGAGGCTGTCGCCGTTGGTTTGGTGGTGTGATTTGTTGGGGATTTGCTTTCTCAGTCTCTCTCTCTCTCTCTCACTTTTTCTCTTCCTCCTTTTAACTTCGTCGCCAAACCCCGGTGGGTTGCCGACCCAAGGGAAGAAGCCTACGGTCTGTTCCCTCTTTCTTTCTTGCCCTCTACCTCCTTTACGGATACAAGAGAAAGCCCCCTGTTTTTAGGTGTAAGGTTTCACAGAGAAAGAGAGATGTTGGAGTTGTTCCTGCTGGGGTGCACCGGGGTGGTGGTGTTCCTCCATGGCGCCAACTTCTTCTTCCACTATCTCTCCAATCACGTCGCCGTTCGTGCTCTCAGGTTCCCCCATCTGTCCCTTGTTTTTTTTGCGAGTTTTCTTTCCTGAATTATTTGGTGGTTGGTGACAGAATTGGGTGAACTCGTTCTTGTTTTTCTTTTTCTTGTTTTCCTCTTTTCTGAAGAAACCAGTCTAGTATTTGATGATATCTGTGATGAATTTTTTGATTGATTTAGTGGGGAGTGATGAAGTCATCTCCCTCTTTCTTCACTCCTTTGTCTGGGTACTTTTTAGTTATGTTTTCGTGCGATTTTTTTGCGTTTTGGTTGCGGATCTCTTGAAATCATCGATAGTTTCTGACGTGTGCGAGCGGGTTCCCCTTGGTTTTGTTGATTGTTGTTTGTATTGTGTAGTGAATTTTGGAATTTGCCTTGGTGTTTATTGATTTGTTGATCTTGTCCTTTTTGTGGTGTTGCAATTCTATGGTCGTCTTCTTCTTGTGGATGTTGCGATATTTGAACTTCTGTTTCCCTTCTTTCAATTCAGTTAGAATAAAGAAGATTGCAACGAGACGTGTTTGCTATTGTTGCTTATGTGATATCTGGTAGTTACATTTTATGTTTTGTGATTTGAGGAACTCTGGCATCATTCGTCCTCCACCCGCTTTCTTGTTATGTTAGGTGCTTTTGTTTGAGTGAATTATTTCTCTTTTTCCTTATGAAACTTGTAGATGATTATCATCTTGGTTTTTTTGAGAATGCGCATTGCTTGGGCTACAAAGCAATCGACTTTGGAATGTTCAGAATAGATATTTTAAGTCTTCTTGATTTGATCTTTACATGAGTTGAGTAGGTCGGCTTTTGATCATAGATGGTGTAGATGGGTTGACTTGCTTGCTGGCTGCTTGATTTCCTTTTCTCAGTCTGGGATAATGCATGGTGGCAATTGCAGTATTGCATATTGGCATGGCATAGCCTAGGGAATCTGTGTACAGGGAATTCAGAGCGATGATAGTGTTTTCTTTGTAGCTTGTGTTTATATCGCCAGCATAGGTGATTGTGAGATCGTTTGTTTTGTTTATGGAGGCAAAATTATCATTTTCCTGCTCCATTTAGGTACTTTTGAGCTTAGTTTCGCATGAGAAGGAATTGAGGAATAGAGAACGACTTTAGATATCTGTTAAATCAAAATGATACGTGGTCAGTTGTTTATTTTGGTCTGGATACTGGTCAGGATCACGGCATATGTTTGATGTTTCTTTTTAAGAATCAATAGCTTGATCTTAAGACTTTTCTGGTTGATTATGGATGGATCAGCACATGAGGATTGCCACTTTTAGAAAGGAAAATTTCCCCTAGATAGCAAATACTGATCTGACCATATCTGGTGTTGCATGTTAGTGTGCATGCTGCTGTTCTCTGAATTTCTATAGTCTATAGATCCCAAGGTTGTCAAACAGGAGGAAAGTTATCAAGACTATGATGTTGGACTCCATGTTTTAGTCATGTTTGTTCAAACTGTATCCAGTGTAGCATTTAACTCTTCTTCCCCTTTATGGTGGTTCAAATGGTCGTCTGCTTCATCTGCTTTATCAAATAAACAGAGGTGGTTAATGAAAGAAAATTAATTAAGAAAAGGTATAATGTCTGTCAAATTTATGAAACCAAGATGTGGATTTGTTCGTAAGAAATCCTGTGAAAAGGTTAATCAAAGGTTTAAATCATCTTGATATGGAAAAAAGTCTGCTATCATGGTTGATATGACATGAATTTGGGTATGATCATGATTCGTGAGTCTTATCTGTGGTTTCATTAGGTCGCCTCTATTATCCTTTTTTGTATCTATGTTTTTGTACCTACTCTCTAGGCACTGTTGATGTGTACAATTATTTGTTTTTAAGGGTCCATGTGTTGCCTTGGTAATGTCTGAACCAGGGTGCTGTCTCTTTGTCAATATGGTTCCATCCTTCAAACCTGTCGTTGCTACAAACTCACTTCCAAGCCATCACTAATTGTGCATCTTGGCTTTTGTCCGTGCAAGGTGGAGGCATCACTAGAAATTGCATATTTAAATGCAGGCTTCTTATGAGGTTGTTTGTTTTGCATACAATTTTTTCTCTAATGCATAGCGGTCAGGAAATCCATTTAAATATTCACTTATGATGCGGATGATGGTTGGTATTTCCATTTATAACAGCATGGTGAAATCAATTTAGTAGGAAGGCATGAGCCGCTACAATTAGTCCTTTTAACTGTAGTGTTCTTGCTATGGTTTTGTATTGACTTAGGCTTCACATCTTGTTTTGGGGCTTGTAGAAGACTGATGAAACTGTCTGTGGATATGAATAAATTCCAACTTGGTCAACTACCTGAATGATTGATTTTACACCTTGAAAACTTGGAATTAGATTCACACCTTATTTTTCCCCTTTCAAAAAAAAAGATAAGAGAGAGATGAGATTGGACCAGTCAGTTCGTTTATATCACCAGAAGACGTGGATAGCTAACTTTTGCTTATTAACAACTTGAGGAAATTGCCTCAGCCGGTTGAGTGTTTTGGGTTGCTTATGCCTGCTATAATTAACAAACGTTGGTGTCTAAGATCCATGTGGATTTAACTAAAAGGACATCGGAGCAAAGAGTAACTTCTCTTAAGTCTTGATCTCCAATGATGTCTTTTGGAAAGTGTCTTGAAAAGATGCACCAAAGAGCAAAGTGATTACTGTGAATAGCTAGGTCACAGTGGCTTGTGGTAGTTATCTTCTGGTACTGAAGATACTCTTTTATTTCTTTGTGTTCCTTTTCTTCATGGGGCTCGTCAATGCACATATCTATATGTAAAACACTTAAGATGTAAAGCAAAATGAAGCATAATAGAGAATTGAGTAATTGAATCTATTCATTTTAGCATCTTTGTATGCTGCATATACAAGTTGGACTAGAGAGGCTGCAATAATTAAAAAATAATCTTCAGAACCTTATGTTGGCTTACTTGAGGGAGGAATCTTTTTGGTAGGATGTATGCACCATTTACTCTTTTCTCTTTTGGACCATTTGCACATGTTTTCTTACTTTTGCTATGATGAATAGGTGAGGCTACTTGATTATTTATATGCTTTTGCTTTTTGGAGTTGGGAGACATTAAGAATAATGAGCTAGTGCCTGGTTTTTTGTGCATGGTTTACATTGCTGTGTTTTCACAATCTAGTAATAATAGATCATACTTTTGCAAATGGAGGAGGCCTATTCTGCTGTGTTCCATAATGTTCTGCGCATTGGGCATTGTTTGGAACAGCGCAGTCATTATGGTCCCAGTTTCATCCACAAAAATGCTGTGTCAATCCAAGGATCTGTAGAGGATCATGTCCAAGATCTTTGCTTAAGTGGTCTTACGGCCTTGCACTCAATTTAGTACTCTCAAGTTAAGGCATAGTTTTTCACTCATTGATCAGTTGTTGCCGTCCCTATTGTTGCTGTTATGCTGATTGCAGGAGTTCTTTTCTTCATTTGTATTGGATCTTCCTTCTTCATTTGTATTGGATCTTCCTCCCACGTTTGTACTAGTTTATCATTAAGTACAGTAGCTCAAGTGTAAGTTCTTAGCTTATCTCATGATCCCTTAAGTCTATGAATTTGTATGCCACATTCGATCGGGGCAACCACAAGTCGTATTTATATTATAACTGTGTATTTACTTGGTTACTTAGAGTTTGCGATGCGTCTATTAGAGTGAAGTGGTTTTTTGACTCCAAAGTACTGCATTACTGACGCATTGTTTCCATAAATTGCTCCTGTAATCCCCGTTTCTTTTTTATGTAATTGGTTCTCTTTATTTGTTGACATATATGTCTCTCTTTTCATCTTGTTACAGTTTCCTCGGATTCGTTGGATGGTAGATTGATGCAGACGGATGCTGGTAGGATCGGCCATGGTTGCTTGTCGTGGAGAACCAATTGTCTGGCTTGTAAATTGTACAGTTTCCACACAATAAAGTAGGGGAATAAGTCGGTGCATGGTTGCTTCAAAGGAGCATGAGTTGGTTCTTTCGGTTTTGAGCATAATTTTGTAGATCTTATTCGACGTGAACGACAATAAAATTCTTGAACACCGCCTTGTCGCTCGATCGTGTGTGTGTGTGTGTGTGGCTGTGGCATTCTCAAGCATGGGTGTGTGCCTGAGACCTATTTCACGTGGAGATGGAGCACCTCATTTTAAGACTGATTGAGATTATTTTTCTTGGTTAAGAAGCCAGAAAGAGCGACTTGCTCGGTATATGTTTAGCCACTCAACCTTGTCAAAGGTGGAGCTAAACATAATGAAAGATAAAAAGGAACGCTTTGAGCTCTCTTTGTCATGATGAAAGTTTTCTACACCGTTTTCTCACAGCTGTAAGCTAAGGGGTTGTTTCATGGCTTGTCCAAGATTGGATGAAATAAACAAACAGACCCAAACACAACATTGGTTTTGTTCGTGCTGTTCTTTTTGTTTCAAGTTCAACAAATGTTCTTTGTTTGATGATGGAAGAATGAAGAAGAAGAAGAAACCCTAATTAATGAAAAAAAAAAAACTAATCAAGAAGAAAAATCCCTAATCAATAAGAGAACCCTAATCAACAAAATCAAAACAAAAACCTAATCTATGAAAATCAAACAAAAACCCTTAAAAGAACCTTCACATATGAAAACCTAAAAATGTCTTAAAAAACAATTTGATTCAAACCGAAATAAAAGATGAATAAGAAGAAAAGACGAAGAAAGAAAAGGGGCAACCTTGCCGGCAGCCTCATCTCCGGTGTTCTCGTATCGACGATGACGATGGCCTCATCCCCGGCGTAGGTGACCCCGACACCCGTGACCCCTTGGCTGCCAAGGAGAGAGAGAGAGAGACCTCCTAGCCTCGATTTTTTTTTTAACGTGTTCCCCGCATCCTATTCTTTTTATAACAGGGAGAAGAAGAACAACTTTTTAAGGATGGGGTGGACGCCGTTCTGAGCATCCACCGCATCCAACGCTTGTTGAAATCACCATCCACCGCATCCATTTTGTCCCATTTCCGGTGGGGGACAGTGATTCAAACATACCCTAAGTGTACATTTTATGGACATAGTTTACATGAAAGATTAGTTTACAACAAACTTAAGCTTCAGACATTGCTTGAATTTGACACAAAATATCTTGTGGCAAGATTATTAAACAATTGAATTTATGGAAGCTATTCGATATTACTAAACTACAAATCTGCAAGGGTTTGCCTTCTGCGATTAAGAACTGTAAGTGAACTGGCGTTATGTTCCATTTGCATTCTTAGCTTTACCGTGACAGATATGGCTGTGCTGTTGCTCTTTTTCCTTTTAGGTTTTTTCCCCTTTCAACTATTAAAGCCTGGTTGATGGCCCTCATTTGTTTTTTATCCTAAGATCCCTCAAAGATAGGGTGATTCTACAGGTGTTCTTACTCATAATAATGTGCCCAACTTGGATCCTTGGATCTCATTTCTAGTGTCAGCCGGACTCGAATCCAATCAAATGGGATTCTGCCAGGTCACGGCATGCCATCAAATATTAGTCTGAATCTGGTGCTTGAAACTGGAAATATCATTTTGATAGCAAAATTTGCATGTCAATCAGGCCAATACTTGATCCGATATGGTTTTCCTCAGGGAGGACTGCTCATGATTGATGAGTCTGCTGTGATTTCGTGGGAGGGTAGCTGGAAACCGACCTTCTGGCGAGAGGAGGGGTTGGCCTGGTCAGAACCACCACTGGTTCTCACCTTTAACTCGATCCAGCTTCAGAGGGTTATACTCCACTCCATGTGACCTTTCGTTGGTCCTCTTGGAAATGGGGATAGGAACTGATCCCACCAAAATAACTTCATTAGGATCCTCCACCAACCTACTACGTTTAGCATCGCCACTTCATGCAGCTTCCTTTGCCAAGACCCGCATGCCCTCCGAGAGAGAGAGAGAGAGACTTGGGTTTATATAACGGAAAATGATCGTACTCTCTCTCTCTCTCTTTCTCTCTCTCATATATATATATATATATATATAAAAAGTGAGTGATAGCTGCTTGCAAACAAGAAAAAAATGTTTTAGCAGCGCTTTTGAAGCGCCATTAAAAAATAAAGTTTTTAATACACAGGGTGCTCCGCTAAGACATTTATCAATGTTTCAAAAAGCACGGCTAAATGTTGTTTTTATGTAGAACGTGCACTGAGCATCCATCACGTGTGCATTTTCATGATTCTATATATATATATATATAGTGGTGGTACCGTACCACCATAGCTTATGGTGGATCATACTTGGTTTACATAGATCTAAGCTCTAAATGCAAAATCTAACTGGTGGATCATGCTTATCATGTTCAATTTATTATTTTCATGTGTTAAAGTTGACTGAAATACCATGTTTTATATCATTTCTCGACCACCCTTATTTTTATGGATTGTAAGTCATTGAATTTGACTGTCTCAAAAATAGAATCATTAAACATGATAAAACCATTTAAAATAATAAACAAAGAGTGTTAAACACATTGGTTAGATCTAGCATTTGATGATCAGATCCATACAAACAAGAGTGTGTACTTACAAAATCACCTTATATTTTCCCATATATATGATGCTCTCGAAAGCACCTACTAGAAAACATAGTTGTAGGTTGTTTTTTCTCAATGAGACCTTATAGAAGTACTTAACAGAGTTTGTTTGATAGGAATCATGTTTTGGCTCATATTTTTTGGACATCAAAATAGGTTTTTTTAAGTCATAAAATTTTGATACATTGTGAGCTATTGATTTTTAAGGTCTTAAAAAACCTACATGTATGCCATAATCACATGATCCAAAGCCTGTTTTTTACTAAATAATTATTGGATCATATCTAAGGGGTCTGATCAATGAAAAACACATTCAAAATTTGAAAATTAGGTGGTAGCTGCTAACCACTTTTTTAGCTAAATGCGGTGCTAACCTGGCTTTCGAAGGGTTTTCCTATGTATTACCTAAATCTGACTTGTACAGATGTGTTCGGCAGCGTTGTGTGTATGTGTATGTGTATGTTTTGGGAGGAGGGGAGGTTGGTTTGGACTTTAAAGAAAGAAAATATTCTTAGGAAAATGTTTACTGTCAAGACAACCTATATATATATATATATATATATATATATATATATATATATATATATATATATATATATATATATATATATATATATATATATATATATATATTGAAAGAAAAATATTCATTCAAAAAGAGGATAATGACGTACAGGATTGTGTCGGAGTGATGGGGGTATCACCCAACAACCTATATTTCCTTTTATTCTCACTGTTATCCTAATCTATTACGGGAATCCTACCAAACACATCTACGAGCATGAATATACCAAGTTATAACACAGCGTGACAAATTCTCTCATATAACCATGCAGGGTGAAAAAAACAACTGTATTCTTGCTAGGATAGACATAAAATCTATGGCCATGCATGCTTTTCCATCAACTCCTTTGCTTAATAAAGTTTTGATTCTCAACCAAGTAACTAATTGCATTTTTAATGGGGACTTGTCTTTTTCAATGGGGACACTCTCCACAGTTACCAAAGTCAAGAAACACCTTTCTTTTTCCACGAGAATAGAAAAATAAAGATAAATTTAGGAACAAATAAAGAAACAGCCAAGTTCATGAAAATGGCTGGAGTTCACAAACCTGATGATTATTTCGTATAAAAACAAACACATGCTAATCAAACATCATTTCTAAGTTCTTCAGCTGGAGCTGCTGGTTGTGCTGGTGCTTGAGGCTGAAGGCCTCTCAGAGTAATAACAATGAAGTCGACAGTGTTCTGGTTTGGGAGCCATAGGTCCAGAACACTTGTACCATTGGCCTTCAAGTTATTATCATCTCTAACCTCAGACCATCCTCTTGATATCTTGAAGCTGCCCTTGCCTGCATAGGTCCTATGAATAATGATCTGAGTCTGACCAGTTGGATGGATTGCGGTTAAGGGTAGGTTAACTGAACCGGTCTCGTCGACTTCGCTTAATCTCTTCTTCTGCTGCTCTGTTAACAATGGCCTAAGCATATCAATGGCTTCCTTAGGTATAGTTGGCGACCTAAACCCATTGAAGGTTACTTGAAGCTTGAACCAGTGCCGCATTTCTCCTACATTTCTCTGGATTTGGTACTGGGGGAAATCCGGGGGATTATTTTCATGGCCTCTACCTTGTCCAGGTACCCTATAAGAAAACTTACAGCTTTGAGATTGTGTTCAACTTATACAGAAATACTAGTTAATGCCATGATAATACTAAGTCCATAGCCATAATTACCTGATTTTTAATTGTTCTCTACATAAAAAAAGAGCATCATAAATTGAAAATCTTAAAAAAGGGTTTATTGCAATAGTATTTTGATATTATCATGATATTTTATCAAAAAATCAATTCATAAAAAATTGAATTTTTATTTGGCACATGGAAAAAATAATGATATTTTCTCAAAGAAAAGACATTATTAAATTCTTTCAAAAAAAAGCCTCACTAGTATTATTTGAGAACTTGATATATATGGCCATCAATAATAACATTCGATGAATCGAGCACGTGCTATGAAATTTATATCTACTACCATTAATTCACAGCACGTGTTCGATTTGTCGAATGTTATTATTAAGAGTAATCGACAACATTATAACTAATCGTGAACTACAAAATATAACAAACATGACCAATTTACCATTTCCTTAAGTCTTACTCTTTTGTTTGGTGAAAATCATGACATTTGATTTTTTTGTGCGACAATTTGCATGGCGCCTGATTTTTTGAGACGACAACTTACATGGTGCATGATTTTTTTAGACCACAACTTAGACAAGTGGTTTGACTAAGGCACCTAATATTTCAAGCGACAAAATGGTAAAACTAAAAAAAATCAATTGGCCAAATTTGTCATATTTTGAGTTGTGAATTGATCATATTTTGACATATTTTTTTGGTGTTGGTCAAAATACAAAATGGTGCAAAAAGTGAGTATCATCTAAATTTTTGTTATATATATATATATATATGATTAACATTTGCTAATGTTGACCTTGTCGTATTGACCCAATTCTACATGGATTTAGCATGGTCAAAATACTAGGATCCAACTTTTGGATCATGTGTTTTTTTATTAAAAACATGATTTTATGGGCCGAGAAAATATCTAAGTTGTACGCCATTGATTTTTCAAGGCTCATAAAATTGTGCCTACACTTCGTAATCGGAGGATCTAAGAGCTGATCCCCACTAACCTGAACATGCAGATCATATCTGTATTGTTAGTTTCATGAAAAACAACAAAAAATGAAAAAGAAAACTCATTTGTAGGTAATGTCAACATGAACAAATGTTGGCCCATATATATATATATATATATATATATATACACACACGAATTTTCTGATTTTTTCATAAAACAATAAGGGATTCTCCAGGTATTATTATGAGTGATTCATCAACACTTAAATTCTCAATGAAATTTTTGGGTTTCTATCAAATTATTTAACATTTGTGAGTTTTTCAAATATGTTTGGATCTGGATCTCAATAGGAGATCCACTAAGATCGACCCATGAAAACCAGTTTGAAATATGCAATTGAGATACCTAGGATCCACTGGATCTCCTAGTTAAATGGGTTTAGATCCAAAGAGTGACCCAAATTTGTAAAACATTTTAAGAACAACTCGGATCCATTCATTGGACCCAGTGCAAGTCTAGAATGGTTTTGAGTTGGATCTTGAAAGAGTCTACAAATCAAAACACGTGCTACCGCAAATTTTTCCGAGAATAACCATTTATTTAAAATTCTTCTTTAAATCCCCCATTGATCCTATAGAGATTAGTTTACTACTGAGAATTTTTCTCAAACAAAATCCATCCTTTTTAAAAAAATTCATCATTGATATGATGGATCAAACTTTTATTTTCATTTTAATTGGAAAAAACTTTGATCACATTTTTAGGAACTGACATCAATGACCATGATAATAACATGGGAATAATCTAACCATGTGCTATGGAAGTAGCAAGATTATGACCATCCCAATAACTTGAAAACAAGTGTGTATGTGTGTGTAGAGAGAGAGAGAGAGAGAGAGAGAGAGAGAGAGAGAGAGAGAGATCAAAACAAGTAACACAGAAGATTGATCAAAAGAGGAGAAACCCAACTCTCTCTCTCTCATTTCCACTACTGCATATACAGCATACTCACATTTCATGCCTTCTTCCACGATTCGCTGCCATAGTGTTTTGCGCTTGACTTCCTTCCGTGGTAATGATCCATTGTCAGTGGGTGATATATAATCAACCTTGGCTGCCATTGCATGCCTCAAAAACCCTTGTGACCTTGTCCTTTCCTTTTATTTCTTTTTCACCTATAATGAAATGCATTTACCAGCCTTCTCATAAATAGAATGTATTTTAATTGACGAAAGATTTTTGGTTTCCATATTCTTCCTCCTCCCAACTGATTCTTATGCTTAAATAAGTGGCTTAGTGACATAATATTGAGGCTCAACAGGACAGTTAGACTTTGCCCTAAGTTTGCTGAGCTCACTTAATAAACAGACAATGCCTGGCTGAAAAAGCACATGGGAACACACCCCTTCTCAAGAAAATTGAGGTGACCATATTTCCAGGTCCATTTACTGGGCCTGCCTTTTCTTTCCTTTTCTCTCTTTATTATTTCTTTATGTATTGGCTTTTTTGCAGCAAGTGGTTAACAAATATGCATCTCATGCCTTCATGTCTTTTATGAAGTTTCTGGAACAGCAATTTGCGTTTCAGTTTTTTTCAGACCTGACACACGGATCTGATCCAGATCCGAACCAGCTGGGAGAACGGGTTTGATCTTGTGAGTTGGTCGCAACTGGTTCTAGATCTAGATCCACTTACTTCAGGTAGAGGGTCGATATCAGACCTGTATTCCTGTTGTTCTACTCTTTGGCAAACATTCCAGATCCTGATTCCTCGCTGGATCCAACCCATTTCTGAGTTCTAATCAAATTTGTTCCCATGATTGAGTCTTTCTGTGCTACAACAATTCAGGCTCGCCTCGGAAATTTATATGGATATGGATATGGATATGGGTTGAACTGGTCGATATTATGCATGTAGATCCATCTAAATGCAGTCTTATGAGGTCGATCGGTGGTCCACGGACCTATGGGTTTATCCCAAGCCTGCTCCATATTGAAAATTTTTAAGGTTGTTTTGGGGTCCTCTATTCAAATCTTCTCTAGTGTAGGCTCTGCCATAGAAGGCTCATCAGAAGCTCTGCTGATTTTAGGACTCAAAACCTCTGACTAATGAAGTTGTGCTTAAGACCTTTTTTTTTAATTTATAACCCGAAGAAACCGCACCCAGCACGAAGACCTGGTTACGGTCGTCATGCCGGCAGCGTGTAAAACGCCGAGGCTAGGACTTAAAACTGTGATTATGATTGGCTAAAACTCTTCTTAATTAGCTAGTTTGCTAGTCATGTCTTCCTACTCTTGTCCAAATAGTGTGCATTTTTAGCCCTTTATGATGTTTTAGAACTGAGCAGTGGGCTTGACGACATGGGACAGAATCTAAAGTATGTTCACTCAAAATCAGATGCACTACTTGGGATTTAGCAAAAATAGAAAAAGCTAAGAAAACTTCGTTATTTTTACTTGTGGCAGAAACAGCTAACAGAGCTTATTTTCTGAACTCACCCATTTGTTTAAGGAATTGAAGGATGTGAGGAAATTAAGCCCAATATTGTGGTACACTACTATGAAGGGATAAGTTATGCTTGGATAGGCTTATGATGTTCCATCTTTGCTTATCTCATTGCATATCGACCTAATTAACTGATTTGGGGACCTTATTTCATTACATACTGTATAGCCCAATATTTTGTTACCTCTTTTGTCATCTAATTATCATAATATTCATAATAATGATTAATTGAAACATCAACTAAATTCCTAAACTGTTCTAGAGCCAAGACCCAGACTCACTAGGGTTTGCTGTCAGATTAGACTTGAACCATAACATGGACCAGCTGGGTTTAGATTCCGGAGTTTGACCCGGCTTCAAATACAACCTGACCCCAATGAAGAATCCACGTGAACATAGTCTCACATGAAGTCTGAGAGTTCGAAATCTTTGATTCAATTACAATTTTGGATGGGGCCATATAAATCCAAGTTTCCGTTGGCCCAATCCAAATGAGTAATTGACTCACCAATTTAGTTGAATTTTCCCGGTAATCAGTGAGGGTTCCTTCCTCATAAAAAAACAGACTCCTTTGAAAAATTTCCATTTTCTGATTGGATTCTGATATTTTAGAGTCAATGACCCATATCCAGCTTCTATCTGTCGATGAATTTTCCTTTTTTAGTTGCTTTCCATATGTGCATGTGGGAAGTTTGTGACCAATGTTGTCAGAATCGGTGTGAATCCACCTGTATCGGCCGATATGCATCGTATCGACAGAAAATCGATATGTTTCACTCCCAAATCGGCTATTTTTTAATAAATATAAAAATACTTTTAAAAAAATAATATTATTTTAATGGCTTCAACATGTGTCACATTCTGATTGACATGTAATATTTGTTAACTATTTTTTGGCCGATTCAGAACGATTCACTTGAGTATCTGTATCGGCTAATTCACCTGAATCGTTACATGGCCGATATACCGATACTGATAACATTGATTGTGACTCGGTTGAGACCCACATAGCATCCAATAATTCATTATCCAGTTACAAACTTTTCTTCATGACTGCAACACTCTTTCTGTTGTATGTTTCAACAATCAAGGACCAGTTGGGGAATAACTAAACCAGTCATATTCTGAGAATAAGTGAGGCCTGGACGTTTCCTTATATAAGTGGTAAACCTGAGGTTCACCAAGTTGGTCCAAATCTGTGCTGTTGGGTCAGACTCCAGTCAGAGAATCCAAGATCCATCTGATTGTAGGGAGTTTCTTCAAAGTAGTGTTTGGATTTATGTAATTTATGTAATTTCCGTTTATTTACGTTGATATTTGTTTTAAACGGGAGAAAACATTGAGGTAATTGAAAATATAAACCACTTAACCCTTCACAAGTATTTGATGAGGATCTCCAACATTTGCATGTCGAAGCAGGTTATATGTGCACCCCCTAACAGGTGTGCTTGCGGGTTCGAATGAACGCCATGTATGTAAGTGTGTGTGGCTCGTATCCCTATGTTTGTCAGCATCAGTTGACGTCGGAGTCCGGTGCGGTTGCAAAGACTTAAGTACCTTTTCAATCATTGGTGCCATAAAATGACGATTCTAGAAAAGGAGCGAGTGCAAAGACTTAAGTACCCTTTGATGAGTTGTGGAGCTTGATTCAGAGTTTTCGCCCTTACAGAAGGGGGGGGGGGAGCGTGCCCCCCCCCCCCCCCCCACGCTGGTCCCGGCTTGTTTAGGTTTGAGACCATTGGGCTTATGTTTGAGACCGGTTTCTTATGGATCAAGCCCGACTTGTTTAGGTTTAGGGTTGTCGTCCTTGCCTTGTATAATTTTTTTCTTTTCTTTCCCTCTTGTAACTGTCGAAAAAGAGCAATAAAGTTTTTTCTCTGGGCGACAATATTTTTTTACTCCCTCTCGGATTTGAGGAGAGGTTTTTCCACGTAAATCTGTGTGTCCTTGTTGTATTTTGTTTGATCGTTCTTGTTTATTGTTTCCTTCGGTTATTTCTTGCTTGCGGTTTTTGTAACACCCTTTTCCACTATTGGTGTCATGAAACGACGACTCTAGAAAAGGACAATTTCTTTTTCGCTACTCGATTTACAAAAATCGCGTAGCGATTCACCTTTTTTGTTCGCAATGCGATTTAGCGATTTATGAAAATCGCTACTCGATATAGCGATTTATGAAAATCGTGTAATGATTTGCCATTTTTTTTTACGCGATTTTCGTAAATCTCTACTCGATTTAGCGATTTGCCTTTTTTTTTGCTACGTGATTTTCGTAAATCGCTATATCGAGTAGCGATTTACAAAAATTGCATAGCGATTTGCCCTTTTTTTTCCGCTATGCGATTTTCATAAATCGCTACTCGATTTAGCGATTTGCCATTTTTTTTTTCGCTATGCGATTTTCGTAAATCGCTATATTGAGTAGCGATTTGTCATTTTTTTTTTCGCTACGCAATTTTCGTAAATCACTACTCGATTTAGCGGTCTATGATGGGGAAGCCGAAGAGGAACGTGTCATTCCAGACATTGGCGGGGAGGTGGGTCATGTCGGAGAGCACGGTGCCAGAGGTCGATATGAGGACCTCGTGGTGCCAGAACCCGACGAATGTCCGCTAGGACTTGAGGGTGCGAACGCCTGTGTTGAGCAGCGTTAGGGTGGCCTAGAAGGCATAGCCCTGATCGGAAGTATTGCCGACGTAGGGGTAGACACGCCAGTTTGCTCACCTGGAAGCCATATTAGAGGAAGATTTCGTTATAGGTGTCCCTCGAAGGCGGCGGAGGGGCCGCCGCAGTCGGTTGCCTGCTGGACTAGGGTAGCATTCCGGCCACTGCTAGCAGGAAGAGGACGATGATTACCATTAGATCGTTGATTCTTTGCCGCCCTTAATTTCTTCTCTAGAGAGAGAGAGAGAGAGGGTTTTATAGTGTTTCACGGAGAAAGAAGAAGAAGATGACAACAAAAAGTTCAAATGGAGAAGAAAGAGAGTGCACTTCAGGTTCGTTTCGCTGAGTCTGAACGTGTATTTTTGTAAATAGCTACGAAAGGACATTTTCGTGAAACTTATATATACCTTTTTTATATGTTATTTTATTATAAAGTCATCGTGGGTAACATTGGCATATGAATTATCATGGATCCCAAGATATTCCTCTGTGTACACACTGGAACACGCAAATTTGTCTTCGGGGGAGAACACACAACACCATTATCATTCCTACCACCTCCACTTTTGTCATCCCACCACCACCATTTATCATTCCCACTACCTTCACCTTTGCCACCACCACCACCATCATCCATCACCACCACTACCATTACCATCATCACCATTACTCCCACCACCATCACCATTGCTATCACTACCACCATCATCACCATTGCCACCACCTCCATCTACAATCACCATCACCGTTAACACCACCACCACCATCATCTTCACCATGCTGCCATCACCGTTAACACCACCACCATGTAAGCAGTACCACAGAGCACACACAATCAGAATGTAATGTGATTCCAGGGAAGGTTCTACGTCCACTATATGTTTTTCAGAGAAAAGAGGATCTTTTATAATATGGTAAGTTATATATTTTTGGATTTTGTTTCCTCAATGATCTCTTTGATATAAGAACTACTTTCTTATTTTTCTTATCACAATCTAGCCTTGGTGCTATCTTATTAGTTGTAGGACTCCTCATCCAAATGGCACCATTTTCATCTTTGAGCTTATCCGAACTTGGATCCGTTTGATGGATCAGAAATGGATCTGAACTCTCCTTAACAGCCCCCACAAGCTCAACGGCCTAAGAAGGGTGTTGAGCTTGTTCCAAAGTACAACGAACCTGGTTGAGGACAATGGTTTGGTCATGAGGTTAGCAACTTCAGCTGATGAGATTTACTTCACTTTAAGATGCTTCTTTGCCACATGGTCTTATATAAAGTGCACATCAATGTTTATGTGCTTGGTATGATTACGAAAGACGGTCTGTGGAGAAATATAAAGTGCCAATGTTATCACACCAAAGTGTTGGAGGAACCGAGCTGGAAATGTGGAGATCTCTCAATAAATATGTAAGTCACAAGACTTCAGTTGTGGTGTTGGATAACAAGCAATATTCTGCTTTGGTAATAAATCATGACTAGGGGTGGCAATCGGGTCGGGTTAGTGGGTCAGCATACCTCAACCCGAACCCGACCCGTTTATTAAACGGGTCGGCTGTGGCAAACACGAACCCGACACGACCCGCCAACCCGTTTAATAAACGGGTTGGGTCGGGTAAACGGGTTGGCGGGTTAGCGGGCGGGTTGGCGGGTTGGCATACCCCTAACATGAACCCGACCCATTTAATAAATGGGTTAGGCGGGTCGACCCATTTATTAAACTGGTTAGTTTAAGCCAAACCCGAACCCGCCTAAGAGTCTGGTTGGCCGGTCGGGTTGCCGTGCCACCCCTAATCATGACACAATGCATTGTTTACAAGCTGACCAAGAAATAAGATAGGGACCAAGACCACAAATCCACCAGTCGATTTTCAGTCGTCTACATTGCTGGCCCAGTTCGCATCAAAAAAAGCAGAGATTTGGAAGTTGTTGCACTTAGGAATGAGGAGACCATAGTTGAAAGTATGCTTGATGCACCGAACAATCTCTTGACTGCTTTCCAATGTATTGCAGTGGGCTTGTGCATGTATTAACAAACTTTGTTGACCATGAAAGCTAGGTCTGGCTGGGCTAGGGTGAGAGCAATGCAACCACCACTTGGTGATACTAGGTTGGATCGTCTAGCAGCTCACCATCATGAATAGTTAACATGTGGAGGTGGCCATAGGAGTCGTAACAGGATTAACACCAACCATGTTAGTATGCTACAATAAGTCTAGCATGTACGTGTGACTACAGAAGGGATGCCCAAGAAGTAATATAGTTCACCTAGACCTTTGATCACCCAACCTGTCAATAATGTGAGCTAAATAACTGGTAGAGTTGCTAGTGACAATGATATCATCCACGTAAATGAGGATATAAATAGTGAGATGTTCCTTGTGAAGAACAATCAGAAAGATATCCACATTGGAGCTAACAAAATCAATACTAAGAAGAAAATAACTTAATCGCTGGTACCATGCTTTAGGAGCCTCTTTGAGGTCAAAGAGAGCCTTATATAACTTGCACACATAGTGAGGGCACCATGACTGCACAAAGCCCTGCGGTTGTATCATATACACCTCTTCAGACAAATCTCTATAAAGGAATGAAAATTATTATAAGATGAAATGTCAAATTTGATAAAAAAAAATGATTTTTTCTACAAAAATCACTCACACCGGCAACCTCCTGTGCCTCCTCCTACCTCTCTTGTACCCATTTCACTCTCCCACACACACTATAAACACAATCCCCCTCAACTCCAACACCATGATCTTAATAATCTTGAGCCTCCTCACCCTCCAAATCTAAATCAGAATCGACACTGAGTGCACCCATCCCTGGTCCAAACCCTACCTCACCGACCCAAGACCAACCCCCTACCCGCACCCATTAGATGATTACTCTCTCTCATAACAGCTCCTTGAAATCAAAAACCTACCTAGCTACCTGATACCCCATTCATGTCATCCTTCTCACTAAACTTCACCAAGACTATCAACCCACCTGCTTCACTTATGCCTAAATGGATGCTCATTGGCGCAAAGCTACGGAGGATGAGTTTAATGCTCTTCTAAAAAATGAGACTTGGACCCTTGTTCCTCCCAAGTGTAATATTAATACTATAAGGTACAAATAGATTTTAAAATCAAATGTTGTGTCGATGGCATCATTGAGAGGTATAAGGCTTGTCTCGTTGCTAAAGGTTATAGTTAGGAAGAAGGGATAACTATTTTGAGACATAAAGCCCAGTTGTAAAACCTCCAATTGATCATCTTATCCTTACTATTCTGATTTTTCTGGGGTGGTCCATTCGTCAGTTTGATGTTCATAAGCAGACAAATCAAGTACTATCCTAGGGAAATCATGGCACTCAAAATAGGTATAAACCCTTAAGAGGCAGAGGGGGAGGACGACATCCTAATAGGTCTGGTCAAAATAGAGGATACAATCAATCGACTCCTAATGGCCTATTGAAACCTATAAGGTCACATTGTCAAGCATGTAGAAAGTAGGGACAGGGTGCTTTACAGTGCAAAATATTTAATTTTTTGGAAGCATACAATGCTACTATGATGAATCAGGTGGATAATAGAGGTTGGTTTTCTAATTATGGATCTACCCACCATGTCATGACAGATCTGAACAACTGCTCTCTCCAGACCACATATCAAGGAAACAATCACATCAAAATCCATAATGTCTCTCGCTTACAAATAAAGAATATTTGTGATTAAATGTTTAGCAATTTAATTTCTAAATTTGCTATAAATGATATTCTTTGCGTTCCTACCATTACTCATAAATTTTTTATCCATCTAAAAATTTACTAAAGACAATGCTAAATCTTTTTAATTTTATCATGATGTTATGTTAAGTATTGCAAAATAGGGAAAGCAGTGTTGCAGGGTACAAATGACCATGGGCTACATAAGTTGTACATTAATAAAGAGGGTCAGATGGAAAAAGCTCATGGCGCATCAACATATATAGGAGAGCGGGCATCCATTGAGCAGTGACATAAACGGATGGGGTACCCTTCCTTTCGTACAACACATCAAGTTTTGAATAGCATTTGAATAACCATGGTCTTCTTTTTCTGAATAAGACCTATAGTTCTATATATGAGGCATGTCAAATGGGTAAGAGTCACACCCTACCCTTTAAACCGTCTACATATAAGGTTGATGTTCCACTTGGTTTGATTTATTTTGTCATTTGGGGGCCTGCATCGATCCCTAGCACTACAAGACATTTATATGATGTTAATTTTGTGGATGCTTTTTCCAGTTTCACCTATTGAGAAAAAAATCTCAAACTTTATTTGTATTTCAAAGTTTTCAAAAATAGGTGAAAATCAAATTTGGTCGATGAATAAAGTCACTCTAAAGTGATTAGGGAGGAGAATATAGACATATTTTTATGTATTTAAAATTGTGTGGCATTGAGCATCGTGTCACTTTCCCACGCATACATGAGCAAAATTCATGTGTCGAACGTAAACATCGACACATAGTTGAAACATGTGTTACTCTTGCTAAACATAAACATCGACACATAGTTGAAAGATGCCTTACATCAGAAATATTGGGATTATGCATTTTTAAAAAAAGTATATTTGATCAATAGACTCCCCTCTAGTGTTGTGCATAAGAAGTCTCCCTTTCAAATCTCGTTTCAAACCATCCCTCTTTACAAATTTTCAAAATCGTTGGGTGTGCCTGCTATCCATGTTAAAGATATTGTAATAATCACAAACTTCAATTTATAAACAAAAAATGCATTTTGGGGGGCTATGGTGGACAACACAAAAAGGTTGAGGTCCTTATTAGAGACTTCCCAACCATCGCAAGTTTATAGGTGATGTTTTTGGCCTTATGAAATTAATCAGCTATACTATCTTATCTCTTTTTCAAATTTGTAACTATGATTTAAGTTGTTGTATTTGAGCTTTTAAGTGAGCAACATATGTTTTCCTCAGCATGTTCCACATGCTATATGAAGTGGTTAAGCCCTCCACTTGACAATGCACGCCGATAGTGAAGACAAGATCTAGCTTAGTAATAGTTGGCCCATACATTCTCACTTAAGATATTTAGGATTTTTCTCAACCTCTTTTCTAGGTTTACTACTATACTCATTGGGGGCAGCCATAGTTGGCAAACTCGGTGAACCAACTCGTGACTCGCCCGAGTTGTTTCGGATCATGACCTAACCGAGTTAAAAAAAAGTAGTATAACTCGGTTAGGACCAAACTTGACCAAGTCATATTTTGACTCGGCTGAGTCAACTAAGACTCGACTATGTTTATCATTGACTCTATACAATCTTAGCTATTTTTTAATTTTAAATACTGAAAATCTTATTTTTTAATATTTTAAAAATATGATATATATATAAGTTATGTTTATTACTATGTATAATAAATCACACCTAATATGTTATTTTTATTTATGTTTCATAAATTACATTTTTTTTATTAAATGAAAATTCTTGACTTGCTTGAGTCACTGAGTTGTATGTGGTTGATCTGATGTCAAGTCTCGAGAATGACAACTGTGAGGATGAGAGTTAATTCCATCTACTAACCCCATAAGATTATAACTTTTCAACAGTTGGATGAACTATGATTCCCACAAAAGAAAGTTGTCGATAGACAACTTCACAGACAGGAAGTCTTGTAAACTAGTTGGAGCAGGGAGTCAAGGAAAGGAGTCATTCAAACCTGATATGAGATTGTTGTTTTATGCACCCATGCTAGCCGATGATGAAGAGAGTGTGTTGAACTTGATGTAGATCACGAGTTTGCAGATGCATGCACTAGAACAGATCGCGAGATTAGTGAGGATCTGATACCATGTAAGTAGTACCACAGGGTCCACACACAAGATCAAAATGCAACGTGGTTCGACCTTGGGAAGGTCTACATCCACGAGACTAGTTTCCTCAGCACTTTCACCTTCCATCTACTCTTTATATATAGAAGATCTAGTCACCCAAAGCTCAGCTCAGCTTGTACTATGACCTCTCTAACCCTTCCTAAAATTGCCCTGCAAACTAGTTATATCATCAAAACCAGTGATGATGGCAATAGTGGTGGTGGTGATACACTTCAAACATACATTCAACAAAAACTTCAAATATGCTTCAAAAATACAAACCCCCCTACATCCTCTCAAAGCTTACAAAAAATACTCTTCAAATATAAACCCATTACATCCTCTCTAAGCCTGCAATAAACACACTTAAAATACAAACCCCTTACACTCCCTATATCCTCCCCAAAGCTTGCAACAAACATATACACTTCTAATATTCACATAAATCAAAATTTAACCATAGCAATTATAGCAAAGAGGTTGAAAATCAAAATATATACACTTCCTCCCTTGAAGTATCACCCACCTGATCACCCACTTGTGATATGAAGTCAATCTCATCTAGGTGTTCACCTTGGCTGGCAGGTGGTGAACTGATCCACAGGGAGAAAGAATGCCTACGTCCTCGTCATGAATTATATGCCGATATATGTTAATTTTATGTAAACAATATTAGATCAGACTACATTGTACAAAATTGAATCATACAAGAATATTCACTATTATACAAGAATAACATTAAATTTGATATATATTACAAATAACTGATTTATAAATTACAGATATATCAAATGAACGAAAACAACAATATCATAGAGTTAAGATAGCACACAATTATGAAATATAAATAAGGGCTATATACATTTTTGAACTCGTTTTCAAGAGAAAAAAAGAACACAATACCGGGTTCACCAAGTTCTACGATTAGCTGATTCATAATCAAAATCCTAGTCTCATCCCCTCTTACAGAGAAGTCTAGTCATATTATGCTTAACAAGTAAAACATGGTTTTTGGGGAGCAAAGCAGCATAAAAAGAGGACTCCTAGTCCTAGCTTTAAAAAGGTAGCTTGTCATGCCCATCAGGTGAAGCCTTTTCTACATGAGGTGGGAACACTTATGAACAAAGTGGCAAACAGATGTGGAATGGATAGGAGTCTGCCAAACACTTCTGGCTAAATTCTGAATTAAGTAATTAAACAGTAAGTAGACACTGTAAACGCATATTAGGTCATAGACTTGTTAATTTGGCTAGTTGGTGCAAGCATATGAATATCTTCTTTCCAAATCTTTTACTAGATGTGGTTGCAGAATGGAGCCATCCCAAGCCCATTGTATGTCATTGGCCATGCCCATTTCTTAAATGCATGGATATCTGCATGTCCATCTGAAATTTTAATAAATCTCCATTTTTCTTGGCTAGGATTTGAGATTTTGTGTCCAATCCACGATTCCACACGGGTGATTCTTCTAGTGCAACAATTGATATACAAATATCAGGGGAGTACGGTCATCAGCTTTGGATAGCAAGGGTGTTTCTTAATCTCCACTGAAGTCCATGACTGATTTTAGGCATAGTCGGTCTCGGCAAGGCAATTTCTTGCAATAAAATAAGTTTAGTTGATAAATATCGGGAAGAAATTGATGCTTAAAGAATCAGCGCACCTTGCTATCAGGATACATGACTATCGTGTATCTCACAAAAAAGCACACCACCTGAACAAAAAATTAAGAAAACCTATCCCTATGTATTTTGCATTTATAAAACCCTTATAGATATGAAGAGTATATGAGTCCACGAGGGGCCGAATGACTAGACTTGAGAGAAAATGAAACCCCTAAATATCCGTAGGCACAAAACAATAAAACCTTAAAAATCTTCAGAAAGTGCAACAATCAACCGTTATAGAGTAAAAGTCAAACCTGGTCCAGCGAGATCGAGCAGGGTTGTTGGCGGTGTCACCCAAGCATGGAGGAGGGAGGAGGATTGGAGGTGGATGAATGTCATCCGACAGCAGTCTGTCGGTGGTCGGTCGGTCCGATGAGATCGTAGAGAGAGAGAGAAATAAGAAGGGCCTGTCAGGCCTTTTTTAAATGAGTCTATAACAACGACATAATTGTCATTGTTATAAAGTAAAATCTTATAACGGAGTGACCCAGATCTCGTCGTTATTGATTTGTAACAACAAGATTTTGTGACTGTTAAATATTATTGTTAAAGTGTTTTAATGGTAATATTTAACCCCAAAGAATCTTGTTGTTATACATATGTCAATAACAGCGATATAACTCTTGTCGTTATAGAGTAAAATCTTATAACGGCTATTCAGATCTCGCTGTTATTGATATATAACTGTGAGATCTTCTGCCCATTAAATATAGTCGTTAAAGTGTTTTAACGATAATATTTAAAGGCCATATAATCTCACCGTTATAAATATATATTTAACTGCAACAAGATGTTGTCGTTATAGATATGTCTTTAACGACGAGATGTGTGCAGGGGCAAGCCATTCAAGGCCCAGTCCAGCTCGTCGTTATTAATGAAACAATAACGGTGAGATTCATGGCATTAGTAGAGTAATAACGACACAATAATTAACTTGCCACTATTACCTATCAATTAGTGGGGACAAAACTCTTGCCTTTATTGCTTGATCAATAGCGGTAAGTTTTTTGCTTGATCAATAGCAGTAAGTTTTTTGCTCACCATTAATGAGTCGCCGCTATTGACCATTATTTTTGTAGTGTATTTAAGAACTTGATTGTAATTTTGCATGTAAGGTTGACAAAATTTGTAATTGTTTTGTTATATTTGTGGATAAATTTTAGTTTTAAATTTTAGAAGTTTTGTTTGTATGTATTATTAAATTGTTAAACAGACATATCTATTCTGTAATAGTGAAATTTAAAGAAAAATTATTGCATATTTGATAAAATTTCATATATAAATAAAAAATTTACATATTTTGATGGAAATTCACATATATACATACAAATTTGACATATTTTTGCTTGTATACATGCAAATATGTTCTATATACATGCGAACTTGTTCTGTATATGCGTAAATTTTCAGCACATGTATAAGTGTAATCCAACAGATGAATACATGTGATATGTTTTGTATACGTATGAATTTTTCATCCTTTTGCCCATATACGTGCAAATTTGTTTTGTAAACGTGTGAATTTGTTCTTTATATATGCGAATTTGTTTTGTATATGCGTGAATTTATAATACATATATATGTATGATCCAACAGATGTATATGTGTGATTTGTTTGATACATGTGCGAATTTTCCATCATTTTGTGAAATCTTGCACATAAGGAGAAAATTTGCTTACGTGTGAATTTGCATAGGAAATTCACAAATTTAGGAAAAATTTGCATGTTTTATGTACGTGTGATCTATTATGTATACATGTGAATTTTTTATTTTTTTGTGAAATTTGCACATAAAGAGAAAATTCATTTATTTTAAAGAAAACTCACATGTATAAGTGTGAATTTTTCATCCTTTTGTGAAAATGAAGTTGCTCGTACATTGCATTTATTTCATTCTTTCATAAAATGAAGTTGATCATATCTTGTAATCATTTTATTCTTTTACAAAATGAAGTTGTTTATAAATTGCATTCATTTCATTCTTTTATAAAATGAAGATGTTTATACATTGCATTCATTACATTCTTTCACAAAAAGAGGTTGCTCATACATTGCATTCATTTCATTCTTTTATAAAATGAAAATGCTTATACATTGCAATCATTTCATTCTTTTATAACTTTCATTTTATTCTTTTATAAAATAAAAATGCTTATACATTGCATTTATTATACTCTTTCACAAAATGAAGTCGCTCATACATCATATTCATGACATTCTTTCACAAAATGAATGAATCATAATACATTGCATTCATTTCATTCTTTCACAAAATGAAGTCGTTTATATATTAAATTCACTCAATTCTTTAACAAGAATGTTGCTTCTCACTTTCTCTTTGATGGAGAGAAAACAAAGTGTGTGCAGAGGTACCTTTATCTCTTGGGCCTCAAGAATGTCACGTATCACTGCATCTTTGATGGGGAGAAAACACAGTATACTATCATCGATTCTACACTTTGTATTGTTCTCCTTATTTTTCTTATATCACCCTTGCTATGTGATTGAACACTGACTATGAGATACAACGACTCTATGTTGATGGAGAGAAAATACAGTATACCATCGATTCTACATCATCATCGTCCAACATATCTATCCGGCTATCACAGTTCGTTAAAGCGTAGGCTCCCATCAATTCTATATTATCAACGTTCATGATGAAAATGAGTTTTCAAATGATCAACTGCAGCACTCATGAATAACTTGTGAACTTTTTGTTTCCTATCACACCCATACCATAAGATGCGCTTGTAGGAAAAACTCATTGTCGATGATTTTTTACTGGTCGATCTTCTCATCGTTGATGCTTGGCCTTGAAAAAATAGTCATAATTTCTCCAAAAATCCTAGTTTTTGTGAAACCCTATCTTTGCTTTTATACTATGCTCATACAAAAATCCACAAATCTGAAAAAAAAAACTTTTGCATCACCTCATGCGAAACTAAGCAATTTTTGCAAACCTTGACAAAGAAATTTTTAAAAATTCTACAAACATTTCAGGAATTTCGCAACTACCAACGTGAAACTCTTGATGAAATTTAAATTTGTACTCTAATCTCATATATATACAGGTAAATTCGCACGCTAAAATAAAATCTCGCATCGCTTAAAGTCGACAACATGCGAAAGTTTGTGAATTCTATGAATTTTTCATGAATTCTGCATTGAAAGTACACTTTCGCAACATCCAACGTGAAACTCTTGACATAATTCACACTCTAATCGCCTATATATATACATAAATTTGCACACTAAAACAAAATTTCTCGTGAAAAAATCCATGAATTTCGCAAAAGATAAATTATGCATCGACAAGTAGATTTTTGCAACCACCAACGCAAAACTCTTGACGAAATTCTAAATGGATTTTCAAAAGAAGTGTCATGATTTTCGTACTATTTATGTAAAATACGTTATTTATGCAAAAATATCATGTGAATCCCATTTTTAGTAAGATTTAATGAGATCAAGAGAGAATTTGGATGTAACGCGCAAAAATCAAGGAGTTTCGCAAGTGATAAAGGTAAAAAGATCCTAAAAAGTCAAAAAAACTGTGAAATTAGTCATCGGGCTGATTTTGGCAAATTGTGGAGTTTTTTTTATAAACACGTTAATTTTGTCATACAGTACCATAATTTTTCGAATTTCTATTTCAAAATTTGACTGAATATTATGTCAGTAATTATTTGGTACTAATAAAGTACATAACTATTGATTAGAAATATCGTTCTCTTCCTATTTTTTTGCATCTTTTTGTAGATCAAACCCTAGAGATGTAATCTACATGGTTTGTTTAGTAGAAAATGAGATTTAAATTATATGATTTTGGCATGCATGCATGTTTTTCAAGGACTTCAACCATCATTTGTCCACAATGTTCCAAAATTTCATGAATTAATAACTCATATTTTAACATCAAAAACATGATCCAAGGTTTGATCCTTGCCAACAAAGCCACGCTGAGCACATCTATGTGGTCTGATTGAGTACACCTTGCACTTAAGATTTCCAGCTCAATAATCTCATACTTTCATTAGTACCAAATATAAAACCCTTGTAAGTCATCATTTACTTCATTTTTGTATTTTCCTTGTTTTAGACAAATTTTCTGATTTTTTAAGGTTATGTATTTCGTACTAATGAAAGTATGGAACTATTGAGTAGAAATCGCTTTCTTTTTATATAATTTAGAGTTATTTGAAGATGGGGCTTTATGGATGTGATCTACAATGTGTGTTTAGTAGAAAATGGGTTTTCAATCATGTGATTGTAACATATAAGCAGGTTTTTCAAGGCTGCAAAAATCAATGGTGCACAATGCACCAAACTTTATGCTGAACACATTTACATGCTCAGATTGGGCCCATACAGCTTGCACCAATAATTTTCCGTTAAATAGTTCAATAGTTCCATACTTTCATTAGTAAACCCTTTTTTTAATTTTTCATATTTTTTATTTTTTTAAACAATTTTTTGCATAGACTGATTCAAGCCAATTTGTTTCGATCTTATTCAAGATGATTTTCTAAATCTTTTTACAGGATCTAATACACTGGATCCAGCAAGAAGGGCATGGTCCATCTGAAAATTGTGAACTTCCCTTTTTGTAATATTTTTGAAATATTTAAAATTTTGTGTCAGGTTACCGCTTATGATCTGGTATGCCTTACCTATATCTAGTCTCCGACCTGGTTCAGATGTTGAAAGAGAAGCCAGATGGTGTACACAATCCAATCTCTTTGCCGAAAAGGATTCAGTAACAAAGATGGACCAGTCAGAGTTGCAGTATCTCAACTGAGGCGTATCGGTTTCAGATCCCATTAGGGGCAACACTTGAGAGAGAGAGAGAGAGAGAGAGAGAGAGAGAGAGAGACTTGCAAACATATATAACTGGGTTAGGTGATCTTCAAGAAAGGCAGAAGCAGAATGGAGCTTAAGATTGATAGACGCCTAAGACACAACCGAGGTAATACATGTAAGAACATAACTGAGGTAATATGCAACGATTGCGTTTCACAAGACAAGCAAAATGGAGTTGAAGATCAATTGACAAGAAAAAATAACAAGATAACTGAGGTTTTGGGAACAAGACCAAAATAGGCATATGTGGTGCCATGTCATTGATACGAGGAATAAGCTTCGCATGATAAAATTGTCCTTATCAGATATGTATACTGTAGCCTGTAAATACTTCATTGCTCTTTCCACTTGTTCACATAAGTGAGGAATGCAGGCACTGAATTGTCCTTCGGTGGCATGCAAACACGAACTGATCGCCTTAAAACAGAAGTATCTGATTTAACCCTTTGAGCCATTTCTCTGGACCTATTCTGCATTGCAGAACTGCAAAATAACAATACAATGAGGCAGTGGCTTATAGTTATTAAAGCAATATGATTGAAATCAACTAATAGCAGTAAAGCCACAACATTCTTTTCAAAGAAACACTATTCACAGTGCTTAAGTGTTCCATAGATGTTTAGAGATCCATGCTAAATCATGGAGCCAAATGGATATGAAAGTTTCTTTTTTTCTCCCAGTTATTATGAATTAAATATTTACATCTCTTAGTGACACAATGAAACATAAGAAGTCAGACAACAGAAGCATTGACTCAGTTTATCACATGTTCATGTTCTTGGACAAGGCATCTAGTAAGTGAGTGCATTAACTACACCAAGAACCAATTAACAAAATTTAGAATGATAAACTGACAAATTCAACTTTGACTCAGATAACTTGCCATGATAAACCTAGTAGAAGACTGCATTCAAGGAACATGAGTACAGCTCCTTGCACTGAATTGAGTAAGGATCCAGAGAGGCAGCTTGGAATCAAAAGGCAGACCAAGCATGGAGAGAACTATAACCTTTTAATCAGGATCTACAAGAAGCATACCATATTTTTGTATAGTGCCTCTCTAGTTGTCCTTTTAGTGCCAGTTCCCTCTCGCCTTTGGGGTTTAACGATCCCATTAGGCCATCAAGCTGACGAAACAAAAACAAGTTGTTAGCTTTATAAGAAAGAGTATCATGAGAAAATCAATGGAAAATCAAGCCTGAAAAGAATAGCTCTCTAGTGGCATACTTCTTCTTTAGTTGAGTAGAAGCCCCACTGTTCATGATCTGCACTTTCAACAAAAACCCTCCCTTCTTTCTTGAAAAACCAGTATATATTGTGGTTTCGGTCCTTCCCTAGAGAGTTTGTCCTTATAACCCGTTTTTCTATCTCTCTGTCAAAGTGTTCTTGCTGTAAGGTTTTAAAAGGTCAAGTCATTCAACTGCCAAATATACTGCTATCAAAAGGACTAAGAATTGACAATAACCAAGATACAAAATGAAGTAAGATTGGTTTCTTATGAACCCCAAGTCACTACTTTGACCAAGTTAACCTCTTTATTGAGAGAGAGAGAGAAGCTCCTAACCAGCTTCAACTATTACTATCTGAAGCATTCTAGATAAAATTAAATGTGACACATTTTTTTAGATGACCCACAACAGTAATATCATGCCTGAGCTCCATTAATACAGCATATCGTGGGTTGTACCATCTCAACAATAATTGTAGTTGTAGCCTATCACAACTTTCCTTCCATGTCCACCATCATTTTGTCCCACAACCAATGCCAGTGGCAGGATAAAGCACCACACTCATGTAGGGGCTTACCTTGAAGTCAAACTTGGTTCAAATACATGGACCAGGAATTGATTAATACATGGAAAAAAGCTTTACAGCTTCATATGATTCGACTCTCGAACTTCTGCTTGCAGAACACACATTGCTGATGACTGGCAAAGTTATTGGACACCGGGGAATTATTAAGTGTCGTGAAATAGGTTGGACCAGTTTGGGTCTGATCCAGACCCAAACTGGGTTTTGCGTGTTTGACGTCCTTGCAGTGTTATTTTTGTAATATTGTGTTTACTACCAAATTGTTTTGTAACATGTGTTGTGTATAAATATCAACTATTAGGTCACGTATGATTATGAAAAATATGTGAACCTATTGCAGCTCATAACGCCCTATCGTCTTCCTCTTCTTCCATCTTCTTTTCTTCTTTTTGCTCTTATTGCAGATCGGCTCTGGTGAAAACTTAAGATCTAACATGGTATCAGAGCAAGGTTGGATCTAGGGCTTGGTATTGTTTTCAAAAGGTATGAACACAGAGATTAATGTCTGCTTTTAATCAGGAAATACCCTTCCTTCATCATTTCTTTGTTTTTCTTTTCTGGTGAAATCTGTGTTATCGTATTATTTTCCCTAAATACGATATCTTCTTCTCATCCCCATTTCTTCTTGAAAGTGCTCTTGTGTTCTCATCTGAAACACGCCCCCTTTATTAAAAATCTATTGGTCGTGTTCTCATCTGAAACACACCTTTTTTATTAAAAATCTATTCTTCCTTCAAATCGGCTGCAACAGGCAGCATCCTTTCTTCCCATCTTCACCCAATTTGTGACTTTCCCTTCTCTTTTGGAAGTTGTTCACATGTCTCTAAGATGACCCATCGTATACAGATTTTGAAACTCGTGTTTTCTTGAATTGTCAGTTTGGAAACCATTCGCTGTGATCCTTCATCTTAGAATCACGATTTCTTTGATTCTGTTTTCTTATTCTCTCATCTAAAAAATTGATTCTTGATAAGTTTGAAAACACGATTTTATCGTGATCCTCGTGTAACAATCTTTTCTTAAAGGTCTATTAATGCTAATCGAACACGGCGTGTTCAAATGATCCAGTTCATGAACATTGAAGTTCATCGCAATATTCACGTGATCTGATCCCTGATTCAAAAACAAAAAAAAAGGAATAGCAGATTCATTGTAGTTGCATGTTTGAATTCGGTTGTAACAGGTTCACTTGCTTCTTTCTTTGAGTATTTTTCCTTCATATTTATGTATCATGTAATCATAGATTCTTCTTCAACTCAGTCTGGTCTGTCCTCAAACTTCCTTAGCGAGCTTGTCTCTGAAAAATTAAACAATTCAAATTTCCTGACTTGGAAGAGACAAATAGTTCTTTTTATCAGGAGTCAAGATCTCTTTGGTCATCTGGATGGATCAATTCCAGTCCCATCAGAGTTCATTGCAAAGGAAGAAACAGACGCACAAGAAGCTGCATCTACTAAACTTGTTCAAAACCTGAATTATGTCACTTGGATAAAGAAAGATCAGGCATTAATCGCATATATCACATCTACCTTGTCTCAGGAAGTGCTAGTTGTTATTCCCGATGATTGCACTGCGATGGAATTGTGGAACAGGCTGACACAGACATATTCTCATATATCTGAAGCCAGAGTTCTGATTCTCAAGCATGAATTCCAGCTTCTCAAAAAGGGCATCCTATCCATCATGGAATATTTGAACAAGATAAAGACCATTACAGAGCAACTTGCCATCATTGGATGTGAAGTGTCGGACAAGGATAAAGTACAACAGACGTTGAATGGTTTGGGCCCAGATAATCACGTCTTGGTGATATCATTGTTGTGCTTGTCCATTCTTCCCACATTTGAGGACCTCTGGGCAAAAACTTTTACAGTATGAAATGTCGTTGAAAGGTATTGCTGAAGATTCTGGCGCTCAATTTGATTCCCAAGATGTTTTAGCTATTGGACTCTCTTTTGGTCATGGTAGTGGAGGAAATAGCTTCAAAGGAGGAAGAGGTCATGGCAGATTTGTCGGTCCAGGTTTGCTTTCCACACCCAATATGTCGTTCAATTCCAATACGAGAAACCAAAATCAAAGAGTTGTTCCAACATGTTACCTGTGTAATAAAAAGGGACATATTAAAGCAAATTGTTGGTTTAATCCTCAAAATAAAGGAAAGTTGCAAAACAATAAGAGCAAGAAGGAAGATAATGTTACCAAAACCTATGGGGAGGTAAAACAACTTTTGCTGACAGCATTGTCTAGGTTGCACTTGAAGCAGAATGATCAAGGATTGTGGTATGTTGATTCAGGAGCAGCGACCCATGTTACGGGAGATGTTGGTAAGCTCTCAAGTTCGATTTCTTACTTTGGTAAAAATAGTATTGTCACTGGAGATGGATCTCACCATCATATTTCTCACATTGGAGATGCAATCATTCCCTTGTCAAAATCATTTCTCAATTTGCCAAATGTTCATGCTCCTAACATAAAAAAGAAATTTATTTATGTGTCTAAACTTGTTGATGATACACATGCTTATGTTAAATTTACTCTTTATGTGAGTGTCAAGGATCTTCGAACGAGGGAAACATTCGCTGAAGGGGAGCGACAAAGAAATATGTACATCTTCAAGGAAGATCCATTTGTACATACCAGTTTTGTCTTGAAGCCACCATTGAAGTCTAAGTCTTTTCAGTCTGAGTTATATGTGTCAGGTCCTGAGTCTGTTTTTAGTCTTTCCAAATGTAATAAGCCAAGTCTTTGGCATGACCGTCTTGGTCACTGCAGTCATTTCTTTCTTGAGAAACTTGTTTCAAAAAAATTAATTCCTAAATCAAGTTTAACTCTTGATGAAAATAATAAAAAGTGCTTCAGTTGTCAAATGCGTAAGAGTCATATACTTCCTTTTGATTCTATAAATAAAAGAGTTTCAAGACCTTTTTAAATTGTTTATTCTGATGTTTGGGGTCCTGCACCCGTTTGTTCCCCTTCTAGTGGCAAATATCATCTCATCTTTATTGACAGTTACTCTCGTTATACTTGGATATTCTTTATGAAGCATAAGTCTGAAACTTTTCACATATTTTGCAACTTTCATGCCTTTGTTCAAAACCACTTCTCTACCAATATTCTGCATCTTCATTATGATAAAGGTGGTAAGTATACATCGAAGGATTTTATTGATTTTCTCCAAAGTAATGGAATAAAGAGTAGAGTGTCTTGCCCACGTACACCACAACAGAATGGGATCGCTGAGAGAAAGCATATGCATATTGTTGAAACAGCCATGAGCATGATGCATGACAGTAATCTCCCCATTAGTCTGTGGACAGAAGCATTCCATTCAGCAATCTATATTATAAATCAGTTGCCCATGACAGTTTTACAGAATAGTTCACCATATCTTTCTCTTTTCGGCATTCAGCCTGATTATAATGCTCTGTGTGTTTTGGATGCACTTGCTATGTTCATATTGATGATTTTCTCATAAATAAATTTCAATCGAAGGCTTCCAAGTGTAGGTTTGTGGGATATGCAGATGATTACAAAGGGTATCGGTGCTATGACCCTACGACTAGGCGTGTTAAAATTTCTAGGAATGTTGTGTTCGATGAGAATGATTTTGGAGATATATTGTTTAATACCTGCCAAATAATTCCCAAAGAAGAAGTTTATCATCCATGGCGGAATGCAGAATTATTTGCAAGTGTTTATGGTGACTGCTCACCTCAATGTACTCAGGAGACACAATCGGCCGACCAGGATGACATCGACTCAGGCCAAGCGTGCTTACCTCAATTAGGTGATCAGGCAGATGGGGCTTCATATGCTGAAGAATGTGTAGACTCACAATCTCACCCTATTGATAAATTTAAAGGTAATGTCTATGTGCGAAGAGAAAAAGGTACTCATGTTCCTCACATAGAACCAAATACCTATGTGCATGTTGGAAACATGAGGAGTTCAAATAGAATCAGACATCCTATTGACAGGTGGGTCAGCTACAATAATTTTTCTATGGACCAACTCTTTTTATCTTAGGTTGGTAAGCATGATGAACCAGTGGGATTTCATCAAGCCGTGAAATCAAACAAATGGATTGAGGCCATGAATGAAGAAGTGGAAGCGCTTCATGAATGTCAGACATGAGAAATTGTTCTCAGACCTCCTAACAAAAATGTTGTTGATTCCAAGTGGGTTTACAAAATTAAGTACAAACCCAATGGCACCATAGAACGATATAAAGTCAGGCTTGTTGCGAAGGGGTTTACACAGGAATATGGCCAAGATTATGATGAAACTTTCAGTCCCGTAGTCAAAATGGGAACAATAAGAATTATATTGTCTTTAGCGATCCAGCATAAATGGACATTGAGTCAGTTGGATGTCAAAAACGCATTCCTTCATGGAGACTTGAAGGAAGAAGTTTACATAGAGCAACCTCTTAGATATGTTGAGGGAGACCCAAGCACACATGTATGCTGGTTAAACAGAGCCATCTATGGCTTGAAGCAAGCCTCATGCTCGTGGTTTGAAAGTATCTCCTTGGAAATACAGAAACATGGGTTCTCTCGATCCTTCTTGGACCACTCATTGTTCATCTTCAAGAACAAAGGTATCACCACCCTGTTGTTGATATATGTTAATGATATCATTGTTACAGGGAACTCAATGAGCCACATTGAGGAAATAAAATGACTCTTAAGTCAAAGATTTAGGATGAATGACTTAGGAGATTTACGATATTTCCTTGGAGTTGAGGTAGACAGGAAGCATGATTGTTTGACATTGACACAACATAAATACGCATTGGATTTGTTGAAGAAGTTTGGCATGCAAGATTGTAAGCCTTTGCCTACACCAAGTGTCTTGCATCAAAAGCACAACTCCCACGATGGAGACTTGTACCCAGATCCTATAAGATATCAAAGTGTAGTCGATATGCTCCAATATCTTACTTTTACTCACCTTGATATTGTTTACTCAGTCAATCAAGTGTCGCAGTTTAAGCATGAGCCGCGAACAGGACATATGGAAGTAGTCAAGAGAGTGTTGAGGTATTTAAAAGGTACGGTTGGAGATGGGCTGGTATATAAGAAAAGTTGGAAAAGAGAAGACATGCATGATGTCATGGTCTATAGTGATGTCGACTGGGCAGGAGATCCTGATAAAAGAAGGTCAGTTTCAAGGTATTGCATCTTTCTTGGGAAAAACTTAGTATCCCGAAGCAGTAGAAAACAAAAAGCAACAGCTAGATCAAGTACTGAAGTTGAATACCGATCAATGGCTGCTACAACTGCTGAAGCTACTTGGACAAGGCATTTGTTGAATGAATTGGAAGAACAGATCTCGAAGTCTTTCCTATTGTGTGATAACCAGAGTGCCATCAAAATATCCTTTAATCCTATTTATCACAGTAAGACAAAACATATTGAGATAGATCAACATTTCATTCAACAAAAGGTTGAAGACAAAGAGATTGAGCCTCACTTCATCTCTACGGAAGACCAGGTGGCAGATTTATTTACAAAGGGATTAACAAAAAATAAATTCTAGTCCTTGAAGAATAAGTTGTCCATGGTACAAGACCACGCACAACTTGAGGGAGGCTATTAAGTGTCGTGAAATAAGTTGGACTAGTTTGGGTCTGATCCAGACCGAAACTGCGCTTTGCGTGTTTGATGTCCTTACAGTGTTATTCTTGTATTATTGTGTTTACTACCAAATTGTTTTGTAACCTGTGTTGTGTATAAATATTAACTATTAGGTCACGAATGATTATGAAAAATACGTGAACCTATTGCAGCTCATAACGCCCTATCGTCTTCCTCTTCTTCCATCTTCTTTTCTTCTTTTTGCTCCTATTGCAGATCGGCTCTGGTGGAAACTCAAGATCTAACAGGAATATCATGGTGTTAAGATATATCATTGTATTGGTTGTACATACCTAAGTATGCTAAGGTGTACTTATAGGTATTTTTTTGTATTTCTTTTTATTTTATTTATCCTTGTATTCAAGGTATACCAAAGGTATACTTTTTGTATATTTAGTATTTACCTATGTCACATGGGTGTGGGTGCGGGTGCGGGTGTGGGTGCGGGTGCGGGTGCGGGTGCGGGTGCGACACGGGTGCGGCGCAATTTCAAAAATTTTGGACACGGGGACTCGGCTATATATATATTAAAAAAAAATAAAATATATATATATATATATAAGACTCGGTCAAAGTTGTGCCCATTAGGGGACAGGTGATGAGTTGTGAAGGCATTCTGTACACTTTCTTCATACAGGAATAATTCACTTTTGGGCACTTTCTTCATACACTGTAATAATTCACTTTCTTCATACAGGAAAAAACCACAAAAACTTGAGTTGTGCCCATTCTGTACTTAAAACTTGAAAGTGTACAGGTTTTTTAGTTGTGATGGGTTTTTTTCCTTACAGCTGTAGCCCAGAAAATTTTAAAAAAAAAATTCAAAAAAAAAAAGTTTCCAAAAAATGGACCAAAATGGCCCTGGGTGCGTTGACCGCACTCAGGGTCGGGTTGACCGAGTCCGAGCCGCACCCGTTTCCGCACCCGTGTCGGTGCGTGTCGACGCGGGTGCGGCGACCTTGGAGCCGAGTCCGTGTGACATAGGTATTTACTATTTAGTATTTACTATTTAGTATTTAGTTTAGGTATATTCTATGTGTACCTTTTAGGATTTATGCTAAGCATACTTAATGTATACTTTAGGTTAGATTAGGTTTTTTAATTTCTTTTTGGTCATCATTGAAATGACTAAATATTTTATTTTGTATTTTAATTTTCTATTTTTTGGCCATTTCTGAATCACCAACTAGTCATTGTGATTTGCTCTAAGGCATAGTTTGGCTAGTCAAACTAGCATTGGAATTTTCTTTAATGGCTAGTTTGATTAGTCAAACTAGCTCTAACTGTTTGACTAGTCAAACTAGCCGTTGGGACTAGCTCTAACGAGCATGTTTGACTAGTCAAACTAGCCATTAGATGTTTTACTCTATATATTACGCATTCTCTTTGTTGTATAGTTGAGAGAGGATGTGTGTAAATATTTGTGCATGAGTGTTTTGTAATGAGGTATTCTAAATTTTGTATATTTTTCATTAATAAAATTATTTATTTTATTTTGTTTCTTTGTGTTCTTGTGAATGTATTTATATGATAAAGCAAGCTTGTGGATGTCAGACGCGCAAGTGATATATATGGGCATTAGTTAGTTTGCTTATTTTGCTCATATGTTTTTTGAATGAGTAATAAATGCATACAAATTTTCTTGATGTTTTGTGCTCTTGTTTTATTTATGCTTAGGCACCTTTAGTACTTACGAATCTCGGATCTTTGTGAGCATGTATTCACTTGTGAGATATGTGGAATTTATACATTTATGCATAAGTTTTTCACTATGTTTGAACTCTTGTGAGTTTTTGTGAATTCATTTTAGTTCATGATCCCTTGATTGTGTGTGCTTGCACATTCTTTTCATTGCATTGTTTTGATTCACTTGGTTGATCTGAAATATTTTTGGGCTTTGGGAAGTTTTTTTTTAAACTTTGCATATTTGCTTAGCTTGATTACATGGTTTGGTTTGAAAATTTTGTTTTTCAAATAATCTTGTGTCATGTTTTTGGCCCCAATGTAGAAATCGTTTTTTCGGGGTATTGGCTTTTTTGTGGCCTTTTTTAGCTTTGGTTTAGTCCATCGCAGTATTTTCTTTTGATGCATCATCTCTTTCTTATGGCATTTGAGGTGAGTTGTGTGCACCTCATTTGTTGTGGAATCAGAGATGCTTATTTGCTGATGTGAGTTGTGTGCACCTCGTTGTATTGTCAGTTTAGATTGGCGGTTTGTGAGAGTGGTATTGGACATTTGTTCAGTCTTCAATTATGGAGTGTGTTGTATCACTCATTTGTTTTAGTTGGTCTTTATGATTTGTTGTGATTGGATGCTTGTGTTCTTTGTTTGTGATGGCTAAGTTATTTGTTTGTGACCATGTTGGCCTTTGTGAAATAGCTTCCATATTTGTAGAGGTTATAAAACTTGTTATATCTCTCCTTGATTTGAAAATTTATCTTTAAATCAGTGTCACTGATATCGCTGATATTTTGAAAATATCGTGACATTATCAGCAAATCCAAGCCAACTGATAATATCAGAAAAATATAGTGATATTTTCAAAATATCACCAAAAACAAAAATATTGTTATATTATAGAGATATTTTTGGGAAAAAAACTTATTTTATAGATTTTAAGCTAAATTTTTGTATTTTAAAAGCTTTTCAAAGTTATTGCCTTATATTTTGATACATCCATTATTTTTTTTTTTGCCTTATCGAGGTGAGTTGTATGCACTTTTGTGTTGTGGAACTAGAGTTACTTATTGAGAAGAGTTATGTGTGCACGTCTATCTTCTTGTCAGTATAGATTGCTAATATTTTTTGGCTCTGACCTATGGTTCTATTAGTGTGTTGTAACACTCAATTGTTTTTTTGTGCACCTCAGTGTTGTGGAACCAGAGTTGGTTGTTGAGGTGAGTTATGCGTGCACCTCTGTCTTCTTGTCAGTATAAATTGCCAATATTTTTTGCTATGACTGACCTCTAGTTGTATGAGTGTATTGTGTCACTCAATTGTTTTTGTGCACCTCGATGTTGTGGAACCAGAGTTAGTTGTTGAGGTGAGTTATGTGTGCATCTCTATCATCTTGTCAATATAGATTGTCAGTTTATGGATGTTGTATTGGCACTTGTCTTGGCTTTGATTGGTAGTTGATTGACCTCTGGTTGTATGAGTGAGTTGTATCACTCAATTGTTTATTTGGCCTTTATTGTTTATTGGATGCTCGTATCGAACTTTGTTAGTGATGGTTGTATTGTTATTTGCTTGTGACTATTTTTTTGTCCTTATGGATTTAATCTCATATTAATGCAAAATTTATTTCTTTGATTTGAATATTATTTTTAAATCTTCTTGCTTATTGATATTAGTTTATCTTCGTTACAGTATATTTACCTATCTTGCTTTCTCCACTCTTCCCTCTTATATGGGTGAATTTTTTTGGATAAAAGATTTTTGTTTATCAATTTTACAACCATGGTTGTCGTGTAATAGTGGACAATTACAAAAGCACAATAAGCACAAAAGTGCATAAGCAAGAAGTCCACAATGGGATAATACAAAAAGTCTCAAAAAAGCAATACCAACATGTAAAAGAATAAAAATATTATTGAAGGAGGCTTGGAATACAATGAGAGAACTAAGGGGAGCACCCTTATTTATATACAAGAAAGGAGTGAGGGGAGGCCATTGGGATCTCCCCTCATAGAGTTGTTGAGGAGCTCCCACCCATCATATTTATGACTGTTGGGGATCCAACGACTCTATAAGTAGGGCCCCAAATGGCATACAAAAAAGAAAATACAACAAACAACAACAACTACGCCTTCATCCCAAAATAATTGGGGTCGGCGATATGAACCAAAAAAGAAAATCATTATGGGTCTTCCACACGAATCCTTCTCCTCCAATCATTTCTATCCAATGCCATGTCCTTGGTGAGGTTCAAAGCATTCATATCCTTTCCTATCACCTCCATCCATGTCTTCCTAGGCCTACCCCGACCTCTTTTAACTAATATATTTTCTCATTTCTCCATCCTTCTAACTGGAGCATCATTAGGCCTTCGCCGAATATGTCCAAACCACCTTAAACGATTCTCTCTCATCTTATTTTCAATGGGTGCAATGCCTACCTTCTTACGTATCTCCTCGTTCTGAATCTTATCTTTTATTGTATTTCCACACATCCATCTCAGCATACGCATCTCAGCTACACTCATTTTTTGAATATGATGTCTCTTAGCAACCCAACATTCTGTACCATATAGTAAAGCAGGCCTAATAGTCGTCCTATAAAACTTTCCCTTCAACCGCAATGGCATTCTACGATCGCACAACACTCCAGTTGCACTTTTCCATTTCATCCACCCAACCTTTATCCTATGATTTACATCTCCATCAATTTCTTCATACTTTTGAATGATAGATCCCAAATATTTGAAACAATCATCCACCGGTATTTTTTGTTCACCAAGCTTCACTACACTCTCATCATTACTTTGTTGCTTACTAAACCGACATTCCATATATTCTGTCTTACTCTTACTCAACTTAAAACCTCTTGCTTCCAATGTCTGTCTCCATAATTCTAACTTAGCATTAACCCCAGCTCTAGACTCATCAATCAAAACAATATCATCAGCAAACAACATACACCACGGCACATTTTCTTGAATTGATCTCGTAAGCTCATCCATCACTATAGCAAATAGGAAAGGGCTTAAAGCAGATCCTTGATGTAACCCAACCGTTATAGGAAAATTGGTTGTCACCCCTCCACAAGTGCGGACATTGGTTACTACTCCTTCATACATATCTTTAATTATTTTAATGTACTTGAGAGAAACACCTTTCTTCATCACTGTCCATCAGAGAACGTCCCTAGGTACTTTATTGTATGCCTTCTCTAAATCAATAAAAACCATATGCAAATCTTTATTCCTCTCTCTATTTCTCTCGATAAGTTGTCTAAGAAGATGTATAGCTTTCATAGTTGATCTTCCATGCATAAAACCAAATTGATTCTCCGATATCATGACAACCTTCCTAAACCTAGACTCAATCACCCTCTCCCAAAGTTTCATAGTATGACTCATGAGTTTTATACCACGATAGTTTGTGCAATCTTGTATATCACCCTTATTTTTATATAGAGGCACCAAAGTACTCTTCCTCCACTCATTAGGCATCTTATTTGTCCGCCAAATCTTGTTAAAAAGATTTGTCAACCATTCTAAACCTTTCTCTCCCAAGCATTTCCAAGCCTCGATAGGAATACCATTTGGGCCAACTGCCCTTCTTGATTTTATTTTCTTCAAAGCCTCTGTAATTTCTTTCTTTTGAATCTTACGCATGAAGTCACGATTCATCTCATGAAAAGGAATAGAGAAGTCTCCAAGATCCTGAGCATGACTTTCATTAAATAGCTTATCAAAATAATTTTTCCATCTCTCCTTAATCTCCTCATCTTTGACAAAAAAGAAAATAAAAAAAGAAAAATACATTTAAGAAAGAAATATAAAAACAAAACTAAAAATATAGTTGTTTCTAGAAAACAACTATAAGTACATGTGAAAAAACGAAAATGCCCCTATCGGGCAAACTATAACAAAATAGATTATATATATGTATATATATATATATATACTAACACTCCCCTTCAAACTTACGGAGAAATAACTGAAAGTTTGATAAGTAGAAAAATAAAACGAGAAGCAGGAAAAGCTTTTGTGAAGAAATTTGTCAACTGGTGCTCTGATGTGACATACGGCAATACAATAGTTCCTCTTAGATATTCATCGCGTACATAATGGCAATCCATCTCGATATGTTTAGTTCGTTCATGGAAGATGTAGTTGCTTGAGATGTAAATTGCACTTTTATTGTGGCAGCATATCTTCGAAGAAGTTGAGGTGATTATTCTCATATTACTAAGAAGACTTTGAAACCACACAAGCTCCATGGTTGTAGTAGTCATTGCACGATATTCAACTTCAGTTGAGGATAATGATATTTTATGTCAGTGTTTTAAAACTCACTGAGTCAACTCGCTGACTCGGCTCGGCTCGCCCCTCCAGCGAGTCAACCCGGCAAGGCAAACTCGGTTTGCCAAAACTCGGGCTTGACTCGGGCTTGACTCGGCTTGACTCGGCCTGACTCGGGCGAGTTTTGGGATGTTTGAAATTTGTTTTTTGAGTTTCAAATTACAGTTTCGAAATATATAAGTACATATATTTTAACAAGGGTTACCCCCAGATTTTGTATAAAAAAGAAAATAAAAATCATTTAAAGATAAAAAAGCATTTAAATCCATAGAATAAAATCGCCATGTTGTTCGAACTACTGTTCACCCTGTGTTATCAACTTATTCTAGCAAAATATTTTAAAGAAATGATTCTCACTATATATGGCGGGTCAACTGTGCCTATGGGAAGTCACATTTAGGTTTCATCATTCATTTGTTATGTGAACAAGCATTGTACATATTCAAATATTAGTAGTCTTTTTATAGTTGTGCCATTAATATATTTCCTACATAGTTTTATACATGAGAAAATTGCTTATTTATGTTGATATTGGGCATACTGTAAACTTTCAATATGCACATATATTACATTTATGGATTTGTTAGAGAGGGAATTAAAACTTTTAAAACAAGCTAGCATATATGATTGGCCATTTTAGGAACCTTAGGTAGTAGCAGACTCAACTCATGATGACCAAATCCTCTAATTCAAGTCATGAATTAGTCAAAGTGCTTGTATAGATATCAAATTCAATTATTCAAGCAAACCTCTATAGCTCTTTGCAGTTGTTTTTATATTCTTACAGACGTTTAGAGACTATGTTTACTCAAAAACATGGTTTCAGACAAATTATATATTGTTTTTCTTTTAAAATCAAAAGTTAACAAACCCCGGTCTGAGTCACCGAGTTGACCCACCGAGTCACGAGTCAATAAAGAACGAGTCGAGTTCCGAGTCACGGGTTTTAAAACCTTGCTTTATGTTGCTTCATGCATCTCCATGAAATCATAGTCACCTAAAAATGCACAAAAACCAGTAGTTGAGACTCTATCATTGGGATTTTCATCTGAATCAACATCAGTATAGGCATGCAAATCAAATAAAGAAGACGAGGATAGAAAAAATACCTTGGTTATAGTATTCTTGATAATCTGACAATTCTCAAAGACGGCACTCGTGTGCACAATGGTAGGAGCATACTGAAACTGACTGACAGAGTAAACTACATGAGCTATGTTTAGCCGAGTGATGGATAAGTATCTGAGTGACCCAATAAGTTGGCGGTAAGGAATAGGATCTTCAAGTAGAGTCTCGTCTTTCAGCCTCAATTTAAAATTAATTACTTCTGGGGTTTCTATCTTCTTATCATTTGAAATACCAGACTTAGTATAAATATCAGCAACAAATTTCATTTGAGAAAGGATGTACCCTCCAGGAGAGTATGCAACTTCAATACCTAAGAAGTATCTTAAGAAACCTAAATTAAACATATCAAAGTTTGCTTTTAAAATATTTTTAATATCATTGATTCCTTGTTTGTCACTTCCAGTGATAATCATATCATCTACATAAAGTAGAAGAATAACAACCATAGAACTTGTACTTTTAACAAAAAGAGCAGTGTCAGTATAACATGAATGAAAACCCAGATGAGTCATTACATTACTAAATTTATCATGCCAAGCTTTTGGAGCCTATTTTATACCATATAAAGTTTTTTCAAGTTTACGGATTTTACCTTTTTCAATACAAAACCCCAGCAGAGGATCATTTTTCACATCTAATTGGTAGATGAGTCATTTTTTAATAAATGCAACTGCTATGAGGGTCCTAACATGAGCCATTCTAGCTACCAGGGTGAATGTTTCTTCATAATCAATATCATATTCTTGAGAGTACCATTTGGCCACTAACCTACCTTTGTATCGTTCTAGAGACCCATCACTCTTGGTTTTAACCTTAAAAACCTATCTAAGATTTCTTTTCTATGGGTAATGAAGTTATTTCCCATGTTTTAGCTTTTTCAAGAGCCTTAAGTTCTATATTCATAGCTTCAACCCATTGAGGAAGATTTTTGGCTTCATTATAATGTGATGGTTCATGATAGGAATGTAATGCTATTAGAATGACCTAAATTTTGGTGTTAATATGTTACAAGATACAAACCTATTTGGTGGGTTAGAGATACGATTGGATCTCCTAAGTGAGGTTTCTTCTAATGATGAATTTTGAGAATATTTTTCTAAAGCATTTAGAAGATTCCTTTGTTCACGCCGGGTATAAATTTGCATAGGTTTATCAACAATATCATTATTTATAGGTGATTCTTCATGCACATTATTATCACCATTTTCATTGACATTTAAGGAATATCCCCTATGTCATCCAAGGAATCATCACAAGAATTCAACTCTTCTTATGGTAAGAGATCAAATAAAAAGGTACAATCGACTCAATTGTTTTCCTCGGTCTTCTCAAAACTATTTTCATTTTCTAAAAAGGTTACATCTCTAGAAACATATAGTTTGTTACTCTTAAGATCAAAACATCTATATTCTTTTTTGTTCTCTTCATAACTCACGAATACACATTCAATGGCTTTTGGAGACAATTTATCTCTTTTATGGAAAAGCACAAAATACTTACAACCAAAGATCTGCAACCATTTGAAGTCGGGTGTTATTTCAAATAATTTTTCATAAGGGGATATGTTTTGCAAGGATGATGAGACCATTCTATTTATCAAATAAGTTGATGTTAGAGCGGTATCGTCCCAAAAACTTTTTAGAATACTTTTAGAAATAAGTAATGTCCTAATGGTTTCTAAAATATGTCTATGTTTTCTTTCAGCTAATCCATTTTGTTGGGGAGTTTTAGGACATGATTTTTTGTGACAAATTTCGTTTAGTTCTAAATAATTTTGAAATTTATTTAATAAGTATTCACCACCCGAATCGGATCTAAGAATAGAAATGTTGCTTTGAAATTGACTTTTGACAATCATATGAAATTTTTTAAAGAATGAGAAAACATCGGATTTGAAATTAAGAAAACTATATTCATACATATCTAGTGAAATCATCAATAAAGGTAACATAATAGGAATATCCTCCTTTTGATATGATAGGAGAAGGTCCCCAAACATCCGAATGCACTAATTCAAAAGGTCTCTTAGAAAAAAAGGTTCTATTCGGAAAGAGAGTGGATTTCATCTTTCCAAATATACAATCTTTGCAAACTAATTTTTTTTCATTGCAAATTTTTTCCCAAAGGGAAGAAGATACATCTTTGAGAAACTTGGGTGTCCAAGTCCTTTATGCCAAGTTTCAATATCTTTATCTTGGACATAATTACAAAAAGAGTTTAAAGAAAAGTTTAAATAGTCCATGAAGTAGAGATCTCCCTTCCTATAACCTTGCCCAATCTGCTTCCCGGACCGGAGATCCTGCACGGAGCAACCCTTAGATGAGAAAGAAGTTTCATATCCATGATCGAAAATTTGTGAAATGGAAAGAAGATGTAAACTTAGTTGAGAAACAACCCTTACTTTTGGCACAAAAAAAATTAGAGAAATTTAAAGTTTTAACACTTTTAATTTGCAAAGATGTTCCATTGGCAATTGAAACATAGGAGGTTTTTGAATTAGTGCATAAGTCGGATAAAACATTCTCATAAGGTGTCATATGAAAGGAGGCCCCAGAATCAAGGATCCAAGAAGACATACCCGAAGGAGAATATAAGGCTATTGCGGCACCCGATGTGGACGGAGATTTGAGTAACATTTAAAGTGCCTTTGATAATTGAGCAAGAGAAAAGAAATCTTTTACTTTAATTGGTTCCTCCTTGGTATGGTTTCTTCAATAGAAGCTATTTTGTTCTTAGGGATTTTATATAACTTAGGACAATTAGGTCGTATATGACCCGGTTCATGGAAATGATGACAAATAGCCTTCTTGTAGCCTCCATTATAGCTATTTTGTCTCTCAAAGTATGGAGGTTTGTAGGTTTTTACATAATTGTCAGGCTTAAACATGGCTAACACCTCATCTCCTCATTTATCATGTCAAGCCGAGTCTCCTCTTAGCATATTTTGGCAACAGCATCCTCCAAAGGAAAAGTCTTAGATCTATGAAGAAGAGAAGATCTAACTTGTTCATATTCGGGCCTAAGCCCATGTAGAAATGGAAAAAGTGCACATTTTCCATTTGCTCTCTTCTTAGTTCAACATCTTCACTAGCAACCCATTTGGGTTCAAGAAGAGAGTCCATCCCATAAGAGACTAAGAGTGTTAAAGTAATCACGGACATTCATCTCCCCTTGTTTGATGGTAGGTATTTTTTTTTTTTTAGAAAGAATTGTCTCGCAAGATCTTTTTGTGTATACATGCCTTTCATGAAAAATCATGCTTCATTTGCCTTGCAAAATTTAGCTATATTGGCACATATTTTGAGCTCAACATTGTTCATAAACCATGCGAGGAATTTGGCATGTTTACTTTCTTAATCTTCTATCTTGAATTGATGGTCCTCAATAGCTTTTATGTGAGCATTTCCTTCTAGAGTTTTTTCTTTCCCTCCTTCCATCTTGGTGAGTTTAAGTTGAGGTTTCTGAATAGAGCTCATCACATATCCCCAAAGCTTTTTGCATTTAAGGTCATTTGTTATGGCGGATGCCCACATCATGTAATCGGTACTATTCAACTTGAAGGAGAGATCAATCTTTTACCCATTCTCCATCGTGGCTTAGAGAGAAGAAAGAAGAAGAGTACGAAAGAGCTCCTTCACTTAAATTGCAGCAAGAAAGTTGATCCCCGAATCACGATCTTTCAATGGTCACCTTTCAAGAGACCAAGAGCACAACGTTGATCTGATACCATGTAATGAAGTATGCAGAATTACAAGGCTAATATGCAAAAGCATCAAATAAGTCCAATAATGGACAACTACAAAGGCACAATAAGCACAAAAGTACATAAGCAAGAAGTCCACGATGGGAGAATACAAAAAACCTCAAAAGAGCAATACCAATAAATAAAAGAATAAAAATATTATTGAAGGAGGCTTGGAATACAATGAGAGAACTAAGGGGAACACCCCCTATTTATATACAAGAAAGGAGTGAGGGGAGGCCATTGGGAGCTCCCCTCGTAGAGTCGTTAGGGAGCTCCCAACTGTCATATTTATGACTGTTGGGGCCCCAACGACTATGAGTGGGGCCCCAAATGGCAAACAAAAAAGAATAAAAAAAGGAAAAATACATTTAAGAAAGAAATATAAAAACAAAACTAAAAATATAGTTGTTTCTAGAAAACAACCATAAGTACATGTGAAAAGATAAAAATGTCCCTATCGAGCAAACTAAAACAAAATAGATTATATATATATATATATATATATATATTAACAATTTACATTTGTTCCATGTTAGTTATCTTGCTTTTTTTGGATGAATTTAATTAATTCTTCTTTTTTTTAGCTCCTTTGAGTTCTTATATTTAATATATTTGTTGTCATATGTGTTGTACCTTATTTGAAATACTTAAGCCTTTAGGACTTTATTGCTAAATTGTTTATATCTTATTGATATTTATGTCTAATATATGTTCAAAATTTATGTTTTCTTGAAAAATATGTTGCTCTTATAATTATGGTTGTCTAATTGTGAAATTCTTAAAAGTTGATTTTGAAGTATATTCCTTGTGTTTATCCTTAATGGTTATTGCACCTTGCTTGAATTGTTACTAATGTTTTTAAAATCTTAAAATTATTACTTAAGGTGCATACCTGATTCACTTTTAAAATTGTTTAAATTTATAGTATCTCTATGTTTTGTTGAGGAACTTAACCATCCTCGCTTCATATATATGAATTAATCATAGTTATTTTTATTCAAAATATATATTTGTTTTGAATCTAAATACATGTATTGTATATCTATTTTTTAAACTATTGGGTTAAAACGTTTTTCGTTGAATAACTATTTGGTAAGAATGTCTTCCTTTGTGTAGTTAGAAACTTTATTTTGTTCTCTCTGCACGTTCTTAAAGATATTATGGGTTGAAAAAGAAATTATATCTTTGATGCATCATGAAGATGGCGATAGCCGATGCAGGCATTTGGGGAAGATTGTCATTGAAGACTTGAATACTTCCCTTTGTTTTCTTTTTGTATTTTCAAACTTTCGGTGTTTACACCGTAAGTTTGAGGGGGTGTTAAAATATGTATATGTATATGTATATGTATATGTATATGTATATACATATATATTCATAATATATGAATATATATATAATTTATTGAAAAAAGTAATGCCCATCAGGGCCATTTTAGTCTTTTTACTTTTTTTATATAGGTCTGTCCTATACGAACAATTTAGTATTTATTTTTGTTTTTTATACTTTTTTTATTTAACTCGGTTTTAAGGGGCTCTTTTAGCTAGGTTCTTTTTATAATAGTCAACATAGAGTTTGACTAGTCAATAGAGATGTTGAAACAATCCAACAACTCTATTTCTAGTTGTTAGACAGTCCCAACTGAGACTACCACTTGTATATAAATAGGGGTAAAAACCCCCTATTTGTTTCTAAGCATTTTCCTAAGCATTCTACTCAATAAAGATGATATTTTTTATATTATTGTGTTAATGTTTTGACTCTTTGAAGTCTTGTATGTGCACTTTGTGCTTGTGTATTGCCTTAGTGCCTTTGTTTTGTTCTTTATTGGACTTGTAATAGTGTGTGAGCACTTTGTATTTGTTTCTCCGCATATTTCATTATAGTTTCCATCAAGTTTGATGGGATCAGTTATAATATGCGGGCCATGGCGATAAAAAGAATACTAATAGTCAAGGACTTGTGGCAATTTGTTAATGGTTTCACTCTGGAACCTCAACCAATTCTCACATAAACAACTATAGGAGAGGATGGGCAATCTAAAGAAGAAACTCTCATGGGAGTTGAGAGAGAAAGTTTTGATAGAATACTAAAAAACCTATAAAGAATGGAAAGTTGGTAAGGTGAAGGTTTTTACCCTTTTTATGAAAAGTGTGCATGAGGAGCCATGCTCCAACATACTTGAGTTTGAGAGAGCGGATGAAGCTTGGGAGTTTGTTAGGCAAACTTATACCCAAAAAGATGCATATCGCAAACTGTAAATTTTGTATATTTTTGTTATTAATAAAATTATCTATTTTATTTTGTTTCTTTGTATTCTTGTGAATGTACAAATATGTTGTTCATTGTAATTGGCTAAATGATTTATATTTATGCATTTAGTCCCTTTTGTTTTCAAATTAGTTAACACATGGGTACCCAGATTTGTACAACCAAAAACAATGAAAAGAGAGTCAAGATGACTCTCAAATCAGCGTGTCTAGGGAAACCCTAAACTTGACTTAACGACCAATCAGACTGAGACCCAGTTCTAAGTTTTTACACTTCCTACATGTAACTATCAAAAAACAAAAGATCACCAAAAAACAAGAAGAGAAGATTCAGCTACTCTACCTTCTGCTCTTTCAGCTTTTTTTCTCTTGCTTTCTTGGCTTTAGCAACCCTTTGCTCACGCAGTTTTCGTAGTTCCTCACACCTTTTCAACTCTCTTTCTCTTTTTATCATTAATTTTGCTTCCACTTTCTGTCTCATATTAGCCCTTCTTGATGTGAAAACATCACGCCTATCATTCCTGAAAAACAAGCAACTTCAATATGTGGAAAACTACAGGCCACCCACGTAGAAATTTGAAACACTAAAATTAGTAGCCAATAACATCAAATGGTTTTGAAAACCAGATTACTGATTACAAATGCACAAAATTGTCCAAGAATAGGCATGCATGCTAATATAAGATGAGATGATCATGAGACTTACCTATTTTCTAGGGATCGTGCTTCATTTGCCAGGGACTCACCGATGTCAACTTTTGACAAATTTTGAGTAAGCTCAGAGCAAATCTTGGTGTTACTAGCATCTGACTTGTCATCTTGTGCACCAAAACTTCCACACAAGCTATCCTTCTTTTCAGGTTTTATTTGTTTTAGTTTCTTCTCCTCTCTTCTTTTTCGTAATTCCTCCAAATCTTCATCACGTTTTGTAGCCACAAGAGCCTGTCGTTGTTCAATATACTCATCCAATTTCCCTTTGACCACATTGGTCATAAGAGCAAAAGATATCAATTCATCCAGCATACTTAATTTGATACAAATATCAAGCTTACAATAGTGTGCATTCTTTGGTTTCACTAAACGCTTAAAAATATCAGTTGGACTGTGCTTCTCAAAGAAATTACGCAAATGGTCCACCCAATTCGTTGATGTAATCTGATCATACAAAAAAATTAGTCATGATGATCAAGATGCAAAAAAATTATCAAACAAATCGTTCAAATAAAAAAGTATGAATAATTCAGATCTGGTTACGCTGAGTTGAACAAGTCAAATTGGTAATGATGAAACAATTATCAAAGGTTATAGTAGCCAGCACATGACAGTGGCAGTGAAAAACAGCATAAGCAATTACCTTTGGTCTCAGTCCAGAATAGTTATCATCTCTAATGATTATGCTAAGGAGTGCTGAATGCACCTCCATAATAAGGTCTAAGTCACCAGCAGTGAAGACAACAGCATTTTCAAAGTCTTCAAGGGAGAAAGGTGACAAGTGCAAAAGCTTGCAGAAGGAAGAACAGAAATCCCAAACCATTATAAGGTTCCCCACACATTCCATGGGCACAGAAAATTTTGTGGAGGGAATAGGGCGCTGAGTAAGAATGGGATCACCTGCAACAGGCATTACTAACAGATCATCAATGGGGTACTTGATCTTTTCCAATCTCAGTATTGCATCTTTGAGGCAGTAGCTTGACTCATCAGCCAAGAGCGCATTCTCCAACTGTGACACTGGATCTGGGTAAGCATGAGCATTTTGCAAAGTCATGTCAAAGGATCGATAAAAGACTTTATCTGAATTTATAGAGAAGATGCATCATTTTGCTAATACCAGTGAACCACAATCACAATCATGATTTCTCTTTAAAGAGGATTGTAAAAGTTGGAAATCCATATGGAAAATGCATGTGACATAAGCCTGAAACCAGTTAGATTCTAAACATAACTGGGACTCGTATGCTTTGAAATCCCATGCCAGTGTCTGGTGCCTAATATGTATAAGCTATGGAATTATGATGGTCAATGGAATTCTTAAACTATAAAAGCTTTGAATGTTAAGCAAAAAAATCTTCAAAAGGAGGACCATCATCTGCCAATACGGTGCAACATTTCCGATGAAATAAAGGCAAATTCTTAGAGAAAATTTAATTCTGAAAAGGCATGGAAGCCATGTTAGTAATGGACCTGTCTTTTTCTTCTTTAAGTTCGCAATACCGTTTAACCCATCAGCTAAACTGTTCAGCCTTTTCCTTTCGTCAACTGCCGCCTTCCCATGCTCCTAAGATAAAACTGCATTCAAGTGATTATTGACCAAAAAGAAACTACAATTCGCAAGTGGCCTATCAAACTTACCGATATGTATGCATTTGATGCTTCATGACTGTTAAGCTGTTGGCTTTTACTTGATATCTTACCCTTCAGTTCCTCTGGTAGCTCAGTAGGAATTCCATGCTCCTGAGATAAATTATCATGCAGAACCCATGGTGAACTTTGAGAAGTAGAAACTATGATGAATGACTTTAGAAGTTTTCTAGAAAAATGCTGCTTCTTCCGAATCAAATTCTCAGCCTTCTCAATGGATGTGCTCATTACATTCTTTCTTTTGTCCAGCCATCCCACTTCATATAATATACTACCAGCGGCATCTCTACCGTTGAGAACCTTCAAAATTCTGCAGCGACAGACAGCTTCATCCTTCTTTCCATGTACCACTTCACCTTCTGAAAACTGCCCTTTTAATTTCTGACATATCATGACCACTAGATCATCCAGCCTAAGAGAACCTGAAAACAGGCCAATAAAAGAAGAATATAGTATTTCTGAAAGCAAATATCTGCTGGGAAAATATTCAATGCCAGGTAGTGCACCAAACATGCAAGTTAAAAATGCACTGTAAGAAAAAAAGATTTCTGAAGCAATTGCTTGCAAAAGAATAGATTGGAAAAGCATTATGACATCATGTAAGATCCAAATGACCAGATTTGTCTAAACAATGCATACAACAGCACAATGGAGAAACCACAGGCAACTGCTATGCATGAATTTAAATGTGTGTGTTTGTGGTGGGGGGAGGATAATAAAGGCCTTCCTGGGGAAGTGGAATGGCAGAAGCCACAAGCCACAATTAATTACATAGATACATGCAGTTGCTTTTTTTCCTTTTCCATAAAGTAGTTTGATGTTTCTATTAATTTATGAACATCTACATTTCACATGTGAATAGAAAAAAATATATATTTTCATGCTATTCAAGTGAGCTGTTGCCTTCATCTTTTTCTTCATCTCTCCATTCATTCCATACCTAGTGCTTTCACCCTTCAAATCATCTTCACTTCTTCCAAATTTGATGATATAGAAACTGAACAGCTCTTCAATCGCACATTTTTATACCAAAGGTTTAGTAATGTAGATTGTTGAATACATGATACTTCAAGACTAGGTTCATTCTTTAAAAGTAGCTTTTGATTTCATGACCACAAACACCTCAACAAAATAGTTTAGCGGAGAGAAAACATACATATTGTTGAAACTACTAGAACCCTACTTATTTCAAGTCATATACCTAAAGTTTTTTTGTCAAAGCCGCTTTGTCCATTGTGTATTTTATAAATAGAATGTCATCTTCATCATTACATAATATTTTTAAACTTTTTAAACTAGCTCAGATTAAGGGTTTTTTAATGTAAGTGTTTTGTTTTGACCAACAAAAATGACAAATTTTCTCCTAGAGCTATCCTTTGTGTTTTCTTTGGATATACGGATAACCAAAAGGGATATAGATGTTATGACCCTAAAAATAGATAATTATATGTTTCAAGAAATGTGTCATTTTAAAAATTCCTTTTTTAGAAAATCTAAGTAACTGAGTATTCTTTGTTGCTTGACTTTCTTTCAAAGCATGATGTTGATGATTGTGATTGTGAGATTAATGATGATACTAATGATAATGTTGATGAATCAAGAGATGTGAGAGCTATACTTAGTGAAGAGCAACCCAACAATGATAAAACCTATTTGCAGTATGTTGGGTGGGAGGACCAAATACCTGCAATATGCACTCAAAAATTTTTTAAAAATTGAGAGTGAAGATAGTGTACAAACTAGGCAAACAACTAGAATATCAAAACCTCCAAAAAAATTTATGTCATACGAATTATTCTCATCTAAGTTAAAGTATGTCTTGCCCTTATCCACTCATACATAGAACCAACATCCTATACTCAAGCTAAAGCACATCCCAAATGGGCAAAAGCCATGATAATAGAATTAGAGGCCTTAGAGAAAGTCAAAACTTGAAAACTACAAAATCTCAATCTAGAAAAGAAACTTATAAGACATAGGTGAGTGTATAAAGTAAAAACTAAGAGTGATGGGACCCTTGAAATATATAAAGCTAGGTTAGTAGCCAAAAGATATTTCCAAGAATATAACATAAATTATGAAGAAACTTTTGCCCATGTTGCTAGAATGACCATTGTTAGAACCCTTATTGCAGTTGTTTCAATTAAGAACTGACCAATACATCAAATGGATGTTAAGAATATTTTTCTTAATGGAGATTTAATTAAAGAAGTGTACATATAAGCACCCCCTAGTATGAGTACTCTTGAAGGAAAAGCCTTTCGTTTGTGTAAGCCTCCATATGGTTTTAAGCAGGCCCCAAAAGCTTGGTATGACAGGTTTAGTTTTGTTATATTTGATATTGGGTTTAGATCATGTTTAACTAAAACAACTTTTTTTGTTAAGGAATCTAATGCAGGAATTGTCATTTTGCTTCTACATGTGGATGACATGATCATTACTGGTGAGGACAAATAGGGAGTTGAACATATCAAAATGTTTTTTAAGAATAATTTTGAAATGATTGATTTGTGTTTTCTAAGATATTTTTTTAAGAATAGAAGTTGCTTATTCCCCTAGAGGTTATTTCTTATCACAATCTAAGCTTGCTTCTGATATTGTCTGCAGTTAGGAATTTTTTATGATAAAGATTAGATACTCCCAATGTTACTAACATCAAGATGAGAATTCATGATGGGGAACCTCTTGAAGTACCCGGTAAGGCCGAAAAATCCCTGCAGTCCCTTGAGTGACTGGGGTACTAGCCAACTATGCATCGCCTCGACTTTCTCGAGGTCCACCTCTACACCCTGGCTCAAGATAATGTGTTCCAAGTAATGGACACGGGCATATAATTGGTGTTCAACGAGGGTCTCCAAGACAATCTCCATGTGGCACATAACCAAGATATGTCTTTTTGAATGAATGTGCTCTTTAAAAATATCCATGCAGCACATGCTGAATTTGATAATATTGGTACAAATCTTGAAATCCATGGTATTCATGAGTCATGAGAGTATTTGAGCATTGTTAGCTTCCCAATCCTCCACTCTTTCTTGATATTCTTGTAGTCTTCTCTTTTTCTTCTTTGGAAAGACCTTTAATTTGATCTTCTTCTTTTCTTGTTAGCTTTAGTTGGGGTTTGGTAGTGGTTCCACTAACAAAACCCCACAACTTTTTCCCTTTGATGTAGTTTTCCATGGTGATAACCCATATCAAGTAGTTGCTTTCATTAAGCTTGTAGAAGATAATGGAGGAAGATTCTCTTTCGCCCATGATGACAATCATGGTGAAGAAGAAGACTTGAAGATGATCACCACCACAAAGAGAGCACGATCAAGGTGTTTCAAAACACAAGAGCCCTAGGCTCTAATACCAAGAAATGAAACAATACAAATACAATAGAATGCCACTAAGGGCTACAAGAGAGCCCAGTTGCAATAGGGCCACTGATGGGCCAATCACAATCTCCACAAAGAAGATAATCACCAAACACAAGTCACAAAGAAAACACAATATAAAAATATAAAATGTATTGAACCACAATAATGCTTAGAAAAGCACATATTCATACAAGAGAGAGCTCTATTTATAAAGCCAAAGAGGAGAGAAAAAGGGAAGCAGTCCAGCTAGTAGTTGGACTGCCTCCAACAGTAGACCTCGTTCCAAGATGTATATGATCAGCCCGCTCTGACCATAGCCGACTATGTTGGTGGAGCTATGCGGGTGAACGCAGTTGAGTTGGCCTTGCTAGAGAGAGACCACCTCTTACACTTGTTGCATAAGAATATTGTTGTTGCAAGGGAGCGGATGAAGCGAACATATGATCAGAGGCATCAACCGCGGTAGTTTCAAGTGGGTGACCTTGTGCTCCTTAAGTTGTTGTCCCACCGACAAGGGATAGCACGATGAGTACAGCAGCATAAGTTGGCACCCCGCTTCTACGGGCCTTTTCTTGTCTTGGAGAGGTCAGGATAGTGGCTTGTCGCTTGGCCCTCCCTGCAGGAGCTCAAATGCACCATGTGTTGCATATTTCATGCCTTAAGCTATACAAAGGAGAGCCGCCCAACAGGTGCCCGACCTTGGTGATACCTTAACCCAGCCAATCAAGGTCCTTGGGAAAAGAAGGCGGAGTTGACGAAGCATTGTGGAAAGAGGAAGACCGGATAGTTGCTCAGTATTCGGAGTTTCTGCCTTAATGACAAGGCGTGTTAGAGAGGGGTGGAATGTTCCGACCCAGAGGATTTGCCCCTAGCCATGGATCCACCCCAGTCAAAATCCAATCCGCAGGAGCCGTCCCAGCTCCAAGATCCACTCTAAGGAAATCTACCCAGCTTGGAGTAAAACTCAGGCTAGGACTCTGGTGGGACGACCACCCTAGAATCTCATCTAGGGTGGGATTGTGTTTGTATTGTTTACTCTTTTGACGTTTTGCATTACTATATATAGATGTATTGTAGCTTAGTTTATTTTTTAATGAAAATTATTGAATGATTCTTCTTTTCTTCATTCGTGTTCATGTAAGTGTTTGCCTCCGAGGGAACGATTCTTCTCCCTCACCCATCAGCCATCGCCGACCAGTCGAGAACGTGTTTCTCCCTTCCAGTCGCGTCGTTCGCCACCCACCTCGTATCTTGCACCAGCAAGGAGAGGCGTCTCTCTCTCTCCCTACCGGATTCCTTCTCTGGTCATGTCCCAGCCTTGTGACACGCCCAACCCTTCTCCCCTGGTTGTGTCCCCTGCCTGGGACACGTCCAGCCTCACACCCAAGCTTCTACGTGTCTTATTCTTCCATGTACCCCTACCCGGTGACACACTTTCCTCCATCTGGCCTTCACGCTTGAGTGGCCCAAAATGACCTCCCTGTCGAACACGCCGCCTTTGTTGCCACTACTGCTATTGTCACACTGTCCAGTTGTGGCCCGACCTCATGCGCCCATCTCCCCGAGTCGCGCCTCGTTCTGCATGCCGAATTCATAGAACCGTCCTCCTTGGGAGCTCAAGTTCTAACACGACACCTTATTGATAGCTTATTGGATCTCCCTCTTATCCTATGTCATAGGGACTCGCTAAACCGGGTGTCGCACCCGCATCAACGTGATGCAACGCGGGTGCCGCACCTGGCGCATTCAATAGAACCATGGGTGCAGTCAACCCACACCCATGGTTATATTTGTTCAAAATAGACTCGGTCCACTTTGACAGAGTCCATTTTAGACCATTAAAAAAATCATGACCCAATATTTTTTATCTTTTTTTTATTATGTCGATGAAATAGGGAGGAAGAAGAAAAAGGAGAAGGAAGAAGAAAAAAAAAAAAAAGAACGAAGAGAAGGAAGAAGAAGACAAAAGAGGATGAGAAGGAAGAGGAGGAGAGGGAAGAAGACAAAAGAGAAAGAGAAGGAAGAAGACGAAAGAGAAGGAGAAGGAAGAAGAAGACGAAAGAGGAAGAGGAAAGGTTATACCTTGAAATGAAACGAGGATCTTCCAAACACGAACTTAGATCCGCACGAGAAGGTGTCTAAAAAGACACTAAAGCATAACCCTTAAAAAAGGGTATAATGGGAAACAAAAGAAATAAAATATTCTTTTATTGATATGAAAAACATCAAATGCTTAAGAAGCATTGGAACTATTTTACAAGAGGGGCTGCACCCCTATATATACAAGTTTGAAAAAGGGAAGAAGAGGAGAACTCTTAAGGAGCTCTCCTTATAGCCGTTGGAATGGTCCAACAGTTAGAAATGTAACTGTTGGACCATTCCAATGGTTACCTTTCTAGTTAAGTTCCAAGCAGAACTTAACTAGATAAGGTTAGTCTAGTTCTATTAGAACTAGACACTAAAAAATACAAAAATAAATACAATAAAAATACAGAAAAATATATATATAATAATAATATAAATATTGTTATTATATATATGTTTTACATTTTAGCACTCCCCCTCAAACTTACGGAGCGAAAGTTTGTTTAGGAGGAAGTGAAAACGAGGAGCAGCGAAAGGCTTTGTAAAGAAATCTGCTAGCTAATATTCTGAAGTAACATATGGCAAATTAATTGTCCTATGTAGATATTCATCTCTGACGTAGTGACAATCCATTTCGATGTGTTTGGTACGTTCGTGAAATGTTCTGTTACTTGCAATGTAGATTGCACTTTTGTTGTCACAACACATTTGTGAAGATTTTGTTGTTTCAGCTCCCATGTCAACAAGCAGACGTCGGAGCCAAACTACTTCCATGGTCGTGGTTGTCATGGCTCTGTATTCAGCTTGGATGGATGATAAAGAGATCTTCTGTTGCATTTTGCACTTCGACGAGATTAATGATTCACCTAAGAAAACACAAAAACCAGTGGTTGAGTGTCTGTTATTGGGATCACCTCCCCAATCAGCATCAGTATATGCAATTAAATCAAGGGAGGAGGAGGAAGACAAGAAAAGTCCCCGTGAAAGAGAGGACTGGATGTATCTGATAATACGCATGACTTCTCCCATATGAACAGAGGTGGGAGCGTGTTGAAACTGGCTTGTTGTGTGAACAACATGTGCTATATCTGGTCTGGTAATGGATAGATAGGAAAGTGTCCCGACAAGTTGTTTGTAAGGGGTAGGATCTGCAAGAAGTTCTCCATCATCAATCTTCATTTTAATATTTACAACTTCTGGAGTGTCTACTCTCTTGTCATCAGTAATACCAGACCTGGAAACAATGTCAAAAGCCAATTTAGTTTGAGACAATAAATATCATCTATGAAAATAGGCAACTTCAATGCCTAAAAAATATCTCAATAAGCCTAAATCAGTCATTTCAAAGTGAGATTTAAGAAGTGTTTTGATCGTTTCAACTCCCTGTTTATCGCTTTCGATAATGATCATATCATCCACATAGAGAAGAAGCGCAATAATTCCTGCATCAGAATTCTTAATAAACAATGAAGTGTCAGTTAAACAAAATTGAAAATCAATATCAATCATAACTCGACTAAACCTATAATACTAAGCTTTTGGTGCTTGTTTAAGTCCATAAAGAGTTTTATCCAAGTGAAGGACTTTACCCTTAAGAATACTGAGACCTCTGCTCCAGATCTGCTAGAATCGAATTCTTCCATTCATCCGAGTCCATCAGTCGAGCCCTCCTCCTCTTCTTTAGTCAAACCCAAAAGCTGAGTTCTCCTCTAAATAGGCAAAGCCGAGTTCTCCTCTAAACAGGTCGAGTTTCCTATTTTTCCTTGTTTCACGATTCGAGTTTCCTGTTTTTTTTTCTTCGTACACGATCTCCCAGTTCTTCCTTCAGCTCCTCCTCCTCTTCAGTTGAGTCGAACCCAAAAGTCGAGTTCTCTTCAACAATCAGGTCGAGCTCTCTTCGAAGGGCTGAGTCTTTCAGTCAAGTTTTCCCTACTTTTTTTTCAGCAGAGTTCTTCTCGTTCGTGAATCTGCTCACGCCTCCTCCTTCCTCATTCATCCTCGCCTGCTCAAAGTTTGCAAATGGATACTTCAGCCAACCCTGGTCTTTCCTCCAATTTCCTAGGGCAGTTAGTTTCTGAAAAGCTAAACACAAACAATTATTTGACTTGGAAAAGGTAGATTACTCCTTTCATTCGCAGTCAAGACCTTTCAGGTCATTTGGATGGCTCCACTCCACCACCTGCAGAATTCATCAGACAAAAAACAAAAGAAGACGGAGGTTTGTCAAACATCATTCGCAACCCTGCATTTGTTGGTTGGATGAAGCGCGATCAGGCTCTCGTCGTGTACATCATTTCCACATTATCACAAGAAGTATTGGTTTCTATTCCTGATGATTGCATATCCAAGGTATTGTGGGAGAGTCTAGCTCAGACCTACTCTCAGATATCAGAGGCTAAGATGTTATATCTTAAGCGTGAATTTGAACTTTTAAAAAGGGGGACAATGACCATTATTGATTTTTTAAATCAAGTCAAGAGCATCACAGATCAATTAGCCATTGTTGGATATCGAGTGTCAGATAAAGAAAAAGTGCAGCTGACACTGAATGCCCTGGGATCAGAGCACCACGTTCTTGTGACTTCTTTATTGTGCTTGCCGACGTTACCTAGTTTTAAAGATTTATGTGCTAAACTGTTCAAGTACGAGATGTCCTTAAAAAGCATCTTTAATGCCCCAGTAGGGCAATCATCCATACATGGTGTTCTTGCTATAGGGATAATTGTTGATCGTGCATGAGGAGGGCACGGCAGAGGTAGGGGAGCACAAGTTCAGGGTGGTCGTGGTTTGCTACCTACACCAAATGTCACTCCCAGCCCGTCAAGGAATGTTCCCACATGCTACCAGTGCAACAAACGTGGCCACATCAAAGCCAACTGCTGGTTCAATCCTCAAAATGCTCAAAACCGCAATAGAATATAAAATAATAGAAATGTTACTACATCAGGATCTGCGGGTACTTTTCGGGTCAGTGATAATGCTAAGGATCTTCTCTTGTCTGCTATGGCTAACTTGAACTTGAAACAGAATGATGATGGAATATGGTATGTAGATTCAGGGGAAGCAGCTCATGTCACTGGCAATGAAGGTAAGTTCTCTACTTTGATCCCCTATTTTGGTAAGCCTAATATTGTAACTGGAGCTGGGACTCACTACCTCATTTCAAACATAGGCAACATTCTCATCCCTTTGTCGGAATCTTCATTCATTCCTCTATCTAATGTTGTTCATGCACCAAATATAAAGAAAAATATTGTCTTTGTTTCTAAGCTTGTTGATTCTACCAATTCTTCTGTTGAATTCACTCCTACTTCAGTCTTTGTCAAGGACCTTCAAACAAAGAAGATGTTCGCTAAAGGAGAGTGACGTGGAAACACGAATATCTTCAATGAAGATCCTGCCTCCAGTGTTCTGAAGCCTCCCAAGTCTGATTACACTTCTAGAAGTATTCTAAGTATATCCCAATGTAATAAGCTAGAACTTTGGCATTCCCGCCTAGGTCATTGTAGTCAAGTCTTTATTAAAAAACTAATGTCCAATGGATTTCTTCTAGAGTCTGTTTCTCCTTCGTTAAAGAATAAAATATATTCCAGTTGTCAGGTCTGCAAAAGTCATGTACTTCCTTTTCATCAAATCAATAAAAGAGCCTCCATGCCTTTTGAGATAATATGTTCTGATGTTTGGGGCCCATCCCCCAATCCTTCCTCTTCTGGAAGTAAATATTATGTATTCTTTATTGACAGTTTTTCTCGCTTTACCTGGATATTCTTTATGAAACACAAATCAGAGGTTTTTCTCATCTTTCGTCGTTTTCATGCCTACGTTAAAACCCAATTCTCTCAAAACATCCAAATTCTCCAATGCGATGGAGGTGGTGAGTATTCCTCCAAAGAATTTTTAGATTTTCTCCAAGATAATGGGATACATCGTAGAGTTTTTTGCCCGTACACTCCACAACAAAATGAAATTGCTAAACGTAAGCACAGACACATTGTGGAAAGTGCAATGAGCATGATGCATGGTTCTAATGTGCCTATTAGTCTTTAGACAGAAGCTTTTCATACCACCACTCATGTGATAAATCGTCTTCCTATGCCTATTCTTGAAAATTTGTTTCTCTATTATGTTCTCTTTGGTGACCATCTTGATTATGATGAGTTACGAGTTTTTGGATGCACATGTTATGTTCACATTGATAGATCCATGAGAACTAAATTTCAAGACAAAGCCTCTATATGCCAGTTTGTAGGCTATGCAGATGAATACAAGGGTTATAGGTGCTATGATCCTGCCAATAGAAAGATCAAAATTTCCAGAAATGTTATTTTTGATGAAAATAGTTTTTTGGGAAATAAAGCAAATCACAATCATGAACATATTGACACCAATGGTAATTGGTATGATCTATGGCTCAGTGCTGAACTTATTTCATAGGCTGGAATTTATACTACTTTGACTCCTAAAAGCACCAATGATAAGACGGTTTCAGATGAGGCGTCGAAGACAGAATGTATGAGATACAAAGAAAATGTCTATACCAGGAGACTTAAAGAGCGAACAGATATGTATACTAGAGAACATGTGGCATTGTCCAATGACAGAGAGGCACTAAGAAGATCAAGCAGGATAAGGCATCCCATTGAAAAGTGGGTGAGTTATGATAATTTTTCAATAGATTTTCAAATTTTTCTATCCAAGATTGAGAAACACGAAGAACCACTGGTTTTTTGTCAAGCCATTCACTCAAAGAAATGGATTGAAGCAATGAATAAGGAAATCGAGGCACTCCATGAGTGCCAAACATGAGAAATAGTTGGACGTCCTCCAGATAAAAATGTTGTTGGCTCAAAATGGGTTTATAAGATTAAATATAAATTGGATGGTAGCATTGAACGTTACAAAGCACATCTTGTTGCCAAAGGTTTTACTCAAGAATATGGTTAAGATTATGAGGAAACTTTTAGCCCAGTGGTGAAAATAGGAATTATTTGTATTATTCTTGGCCTGGCAATTAAACATGGGTGGACCCTTAGTCAGCTTGATGTTAAAAATGCATTCCTGCATGGGGATTTAAAGGAAGAGGTCTATATGGAGCAGCCTCAAGGTTATGCAGAGGGAGATCCAAAGGAATATGTATGCAAATTAACCAGCGCATTGCATGGCTTAAAGTAAGCCTCCAAATCATGGTTTGAAAGTTTCTCCTTAGAAATCCAGAACCACGGTTTCATCCGTTCCCAACTAGATCATTCTCTATTCATATACAAGGATGATACAACTATGGTTTTCTTACTTATATATGTTGATGATATTGTGATCACTGGCAATGCTCCATACCACATTCAGCGAATTAAGGTGCTTCTAAGTATGCAGTTCAAGATGAAAGACCTTGGGGGAACTGAGATATTTCCTTGGTGTAGAGGTGGACAGGCAGGATGGAAAAATGCCATTAACCCAACACAAATACACTCTTGATCTTCTAGCCAAAGCAGGAATGACAGATTGCAAACCTCTGCCTACACCCAGTGTTGTCAATCAAAAGCTCAGCATTTGTGATGGTGAGTTATACCATGATGCAAGCAAGTACCGCAGTATAGTGGGTACGTTACAGTACCTCACTTTTACCAGACCAGACATCTTATACTCTGTAAATCAAGTATCTCAGTTTATGCATGAACCGAAAACTGGTCACATGGATGTCGTCAAACGTATTCTTCGTTATCTAAAAGGCACGGTGGGTGATGGACTCACATATGTTCAGTCCTCATGGGGGACACTAAAACATGATATATTGGCATACACAGATGCAGACTGGGCAGGGGACCTAGATGAAAGGAGATTTGTTTCATGTTACTGTGTTTTTATTGGAACAAATCTTGTCTTATAGAGTAGCAGAAAACAAAAGGCTGTAGCAAGATCTAGCACAGAGGAAGAGTATAGATCTATGGCAGCTGCCACAGCTGAAGTGACCTAGATTAGACATCTACTTACAGAAATGGGAGAGAATATCGAAAGTTCAACTCTTATGTGTGATAATAGAAGTGCCATACAAATTGCGATCAATCCTATTCAGCACAATCGAACTAAGCATATTGAGATCGACCAACATTTCATCAAACAAAAGATAGTAGACAAAGAGATTGAACCAGTTTATGTGTCGTCAAAAGACCAAGTCGTTGATGCGTTCACAAAAGATCTCACAAGTAACCATTTCTGGTATCTGAAGAACAAGTTGCACATGGTTTACTCTCATGCACAACTTGAGGGAGGGTATTAGAATATGGATCGGATATGGATCCAATAGAGAATCCATATCCGATACAGCTTCTTATACATGTATATGTAATATGTTTTTCTTGTAAAGGGCAGTTTTGTATATGTAAAATTGTTTGTATCCTTATTAATGTTAATGAAGGATTAGTGCAACATTAAAAAAAGTTGTGGCTGCCGATTCCAAGCAAGGACTCTAGTTCTCTCCTCTCTCCCTCTCCTTCCCCTTTCTCGATTTCTAAGGTAGTCTTATCAAGAAGGACTCGTATGACACAAACTTTCCTGGAGGCCTTGAGACTCGGGATGACCGTCTAGTTGGAATGTCAAAATATCTTTCAAGTACACATTGAAGATTAGGCTCTCGTCGCCTGGAATACTATATACTAGTGTCTCTATGAACTTCTTCATTGTCAACATTATGATCAAGATCAATAATTCCTTTATCATTATCAAAGTTATAGTCAAGATCATATTCATCAGATTTTGATGTCAGATCTAACAAAAAAGAGTACTCAGTGATTTACTTAGGTTTTTCAAAATCAAAGAAGCTCTCCTTTTCGAGAAATGAAACATTTCTAGACACATATAATCTATTTTTTTTAGGTCAAAACACCTATAACCTTTTTTTATTTTCAGCATATACTAAAAAGGCACAAGGAATCGCACAAGGAATCGCACGAGGAGAAAGTTTATCATTTTTGTCGGTAAAAATGAAACACTTGAATGCAAATATTCTCAGTCTAGAGTAATTTGGAGAAACATTCATAAGTTTTTCAATGGGAGTTATATTTTGCAAAGAAGAGGATGGCATCCTATTAATCAGATAGGTGGCAGTTAAGGCAGCTTCTGCCCAAAAATCTTTTGGGACTTGATTTGCTATTAATAAAGTCCTAATAGTTTCCATAACATGACGATGTTTGCGTTCTGCCAACCCATTTTGTTGAGGTGTGTATGGACAAGACCTTTGATGTGTGATGACATGCAAATTAAGATAATTTTTAAAATCTATGGATAAAAATTTTCCCTTTGAATCTGTGCGAAAAATAGTAATATCATTTTGAAACTTTTTTTAACCATATTATAAAATGTTTGAAAGTATGAAAATACTTCAGACTTATGTTTAAGAAAGTAAATCCACGTATGTCGGAAAAAATCATCGACAAAAATAACGTAATAAGCAAGTCCTCCTTTAGAAATTACTAGTGCAGGACCCCAAACATCCGAGTGTACTAATTCAAGTGGTCTTGAAGAGATAAAAGTTCTTTTCTAAAATGGTAATCTTTTCATTTTGCCAAGAATACAATCTTTACAATCAAATGATTCAGAGTTACAAAATTTCCTTAGATTTGGAAAATGTTGGATTTTGGCTATATGTGGATGACCAAGTCTTTTATGCCACATTTTCAACTCAATTTTCTGAACGTTATAGCAAAAGACATTCTTCGGCATTTCCAAAAAATTCATATAATAGAATCTTCCTTCTCTATGGCCTTCCCCAATCAACCTTCCTGACCGGCGATCCTGAACCTAGCAACCATGAAAAGAAAAGAAAATATTACACTCATAATCTGATAATTGAAATACAGATAAAAGATTTAAATTTAATTTGAGAATATGTCTAACTTCTAGGATAGAAAATCTCTTAGTTTTATGAATTTTTTCAAAATTTTCTATTCCTTCTATTTCAAGAGAAGTTCCATCAGCTGTAAAAACTTTTGACACACTTGTTTTATTTTTAACACATTCGGATAAACTTTGATTATTTGGGGTCACATGGAAAGAACCACCAGAGCCAAGGAGCCAAGGAAAGTAATCTGGATCGAAAAAAGATGAGGCAGCTACGCCAGTTGAAGCTTCAGATGAAGAGGAGGCTCCTTTGATGAGAGGTTGGAGAATCTCCATTAGTTGAGCCATGAAAACTAGTGCATCCTGATCTTTAGGCTTCAATTCAGCAATCGCAGCTCTTTTTTCTCTCAACTCCTTAAGCTTGGGACATTGAGGCTTGTAATGTCCAGGTTCATAACAATGATGGCAAATAACTTTTTTTTGTCATAATCACCACTTTGTTGGTTAAAATGAGGAGGTCTATAAGATCGTAAATGATTTCCCAGTCTAGATACAGCTAGAACGGAATCATCTTCAGTCTTTGGAGTATTCTTCTTGATTCGGTTTTCTTCCATAGTTAATTCCTCTATAGTATCGACAATAGAGGAAACTTTTCCCCGATGAAGAAAGGTTGACTTAGTCGACTCGAATTCCAATCTTAGACCATTTACGAATTGATAAAAGTGCTCCATGTCAAGTTGCTTTTGTTGGAGCTCAATGTCCTCGGGATAATGCCATTTTAGCTCCAAAATAGCCAATTCACTCCAAAGTTTCGATAGTTCATTATAGTATTCACGTATAATTTTATCACCTTGGGTCATAGATCTCACTCTTTCTTGAAGATTGCACACATGTAATATCTTTTAGGGAATACATATTCTTGAAACTTGGCGAGACTAGAGCATTTCTTTATGTCCACTACTAATTAGCCATGACATAATTTTAGCATGCACTATTCGCCATTCCTTCCAACTTTTTTCAAAGTTGGCTATGGCTTTGTTTTTCTCCTCTTCGGTTAAGAGAACTTAGTTATCACCTTCCATTTTGGTGAGGACAAGTTTAAGTTCCGAATCGGAACCATCTACTATGCCCCATAATCATTTTCCCCATATGTGGTGCTTCATTATTGAAGCCCACATTACATAATTTGTGTCATTTAGCTTCATGGGTATGATGGTGAATTTATGTTGATCATCCATCTTTTACAAAGGTAATAAAAGAAGAAAAGAAGAAAGAAAAGAAATAAAGGGGAAGAGAGATTAAAAGAAAGCAAACACAAGAATTTTGATGCAACGAGCCTTCCTCTTTTCTCCTTCCTTCAAAAAGGGGCTTCAAAGAACCCAACCAAGGTGATAAAACACCTTTGTAAGCTTGGCATAAAAAACGAGGCAAGAAATTCTCACTACGTAGGATGAACCTTGCTCTGATACCATGAAATGAAATGAGGATCTTCCAAACACGAACTTAGATCCACACGAGAAGGTGTCTAAAAAGACAATAAAGCATAACCCTTAAAAAAGGGTATAATGGGAAACAAAAGAAATAAAATATTCTTTTATTAATAAGAAAAACATCAAATGCTTAAGAAGCATTGGAACTATTTTACAAGAGGGGCTGTGCCCCTATATATACAAGTTTGAAAAAGGGAAGAAGAGGAGAGCTCTTAAGGAGCTCTCCTTGTAGCCGTTGGAATGGTCCAACGGTTAGAAATGTAACCGTTGGACCATTCCAATGGTTGCCTTTCTAGTTAAGTTCTAAGTGGAACTTAACTAGAAAAGGTTAGTCTAGTTCTATTAGAACTAGACACTAAAAAATACAAAAATAAATACAAAAAAATATAGAAAAATAAAATAAAAATACAAAAAATATATATATATAATAATATAAATATTATTATATATATGTTTTACATTTTAAAAGACCTTTACCTCCTCCTCCTCCTCCTCCTCCTCCTCCTCCTCCTCTTCTTCTTCTTCTTCTTCTTCTTCTTCTTCTTCTTCTTCTTCTTCTTCTTCTTCCAATCTGCCAGAGAGAGAGAGAGAGAGGGCATACCGGTGAGCAGCTACCTCCTCCTCCGCTTCTTCTTCTTCTCGTTCTTCCAATCTGCCAGAGAGAGAGAGAGAGAGAAAAGAGGGTTTCGTGCACCCACCTTTTTATTAAAAAAGGTGGGTCTAGATCAAGTGTGGACCCAATCCACACTTGATCTAAACCCAAACTGAGAGAGAGAGAGAGAAAAGGGGGTTTCGTACCCTACCTTATTAAAAAAAGTGGGTCTGGATCATAGTTATCAAAAACGTGCCTTAAGGCACAAATAGCATGCCTCGCCTTGAGGCACAGGTAAATAGTGCAACAAAGAAAAAGAAAGGAAAAAAAGAAAGAAAAAAAAAGGAAGGAAGAAAAAAAAAAAGAAGGAAGAAAGAAAATAAATAAATAAATAAATAAAGAAAAAGAAAGAGAGAGAGATAGAGAGACAAAAAGAAAGAAAACTATTTATATTTGCAATTTTCTGTAGAAGAAAAAATGTTAATTTCGCTATTTATTTGCATTTTTTGTTTCTTATTGATTGTTACTTTATCAATAAACCATTTATATTATTTATTTATATTTGTAGACATTTTTAAAGGTTTTTTGAAAGTTAAAGAAAAATAGATCCACACTTGATCTAGACTCAAACTCTCTCTCTCTCTCTCTCTCTCTCTCTCTCTCTCTCTCTCTCTCTCTCTCTCTCTCTCTCTCTCTCTCTCTCTCTCTATATATATATATATATATATATATATATATATATATATATATCCTCCCTCACCCCCACAGCCAAATTTTTTTAAAGTGTTGCATCGCCGCACTCGTGCCCGCACATATGTGACATAGCTCTTATCGATCGATCACTAGATTGATATAGCTCATGTTGTTCATACAACCAATTAATTTCAACATGCTCTTGCATCAGTGCATATGAGAGTTATTTTATAAATTATTAGATATATCAAACACATATAGAAGCATTTTCTTGTCTTCTTCTATGCTAAATTTAATTGCTTACTCGGATGTTGATTGGTAGGTGATCCTAACAATAGGCACTCAACCATGGGTTTTATGTTTTTCTAGGTGAATCATTGATCTCATGGTGATGCAAGAAGCAACAAAAGGTCTTGTTTTCATCAACGAAGATTGCCATAGCTACCACTACGATGGAGGTTGTCTGACTAAGAAGATTGTTGATTGACATGAGAGTTCGCATCTCAGGAGCTTAAAAAATGTGCTCTAACAACAAAAGTGTCATTATATCTCCAGCAACCATATGTTTCACGAGAAAACAAAGCATATCAAGATGGATTGTCACCATGTATGAGAGGAGTATCTTCAAGGGAACATTGATCTGCGCTATATCACGTCAAAATACTAGTTGGCAGACTTCTTCACCAAAACTCTCACAACTCCTAGGTTCCACGTCCTTCTTGGAAAACTTTCGATTATCGTACCGTAAGTTTGTGTTAAAACGTATATAGTTTTTGTTTATTCTATATATGTATACATATGTGTATACAAACTCATGTATGTGTATATCTATATATGTATATATTATATATTATATATATAAGTGATATGCATTACTTGAGGCACAACAGAAATAAAAATCCCACATGACACTTCAATGAATACTCACATATAGAAACATTCAATATTGGTCATTTTATAAAGATGTTGAAAGAAAATGTCCGCCATCTTGGAATAATACCCAATGCTTGTTCCTATTGCTTGCAGTTCAGATAGTCACAGAAAGTAGTCAACTAAAACACCGTATGAAGATAAAAGGCACTGAAACAACATGTGAGACCCATAGCTAAAGGTAAAAGGGAGTGAAATCCTTACTAAATTGAACCAAATGCAATACATGAGCAATCATCTCCTTTGGGAATTGTGAAGCATCCCCTTTAGCCTTACGCTCAGACAACAAAGCCTCCTCATAAGTTAAGCTAGACGTATCTGTCATCATACAAGTCCATATTCTTTGACAATACAAATTCATCCGCTTCAAATAATCGCTGATGAAAGCTAAGGAATTATATCCATCAAGATTGAGAAGCATTAAATAAAAAACATTCCCCTCTATCACCTATACACCATATATGAATAGGCAAAAAGATAAAACCGCTTTAGAAAAAAATTTATGTTGGCTGATGAAAAATGCATGCATAAATTAATGTTGTAAACATGAATATTATTGACAAAAGCATGTATACTGTAGGCAAGCCAATACTTCAAGGTTCAAAACTAATAGAAAGATACCCTTAAATTGGCTATACTAGCTAAAAATAGCAACTTCAAAATTGATTTTCCTTTATCACTTTGATGCCTTTTATTGTGATCATTAGTTAAGCGGGTTAAATTATTTATTGACCATCAGCTAAGTGGGTTAAATATATCCACCATTCATTTGTTTGTACATCGGACTCATTCAGAACAGAAGAATCTTTCTAAGGATTCACATATTAACAAATATGACCATATTGTGTGCCCATGAGTCTTTATGGGATTTCAGGTGTCTGTTTCTTGCAACATATGCTTGTTTTCAAGTACTAAGTATTTCTTCACCATTTATGTTTTTGAGCAATTTTGCCTGAATGGTTCCCTTCTTAGTGTACAATTTTTATGATAATTCAGATCTAAAATTGTTTTTTCCCGATTTTAACAATCAACATAGGATTTTATCCATAGGAAAGTTCAGAAGTTTACTGAACTCCCATCAAATGTATCATGTTAAAACTTCTTAGAAATTGTATCAAGGTTTATTTTTATTTTTCCCCTGCAGGTTACCTGTCAGGCTCTTCTCTTTTGAATAGCATATATTGTTGATTTTATTATTCAATGAGCACTAGTTGTCCCTGATTGAGTAGAGAGGTAGCTGCAACTCAAGTCAGTACCTCACGATATGATGCTTGCTTGTATGAGTAGTAGAAACAGAGTAGTGTGAACTTGGTCATTGTTTTTTGTTTGACTCATTTTCTCAGTTTTCTGGTCAATATGTTCAACTTGAACCTAGGCCCAGCACTAGTTTGGCTACATATAATTGGGTTTAGATATTTTACAAACAAAATGCATCGTAAATCAAAACAAAAATTGTGCAAAATAGAGACATAAATGATGTGCAAATAATCCAAGAACTTTCACAGTGGCTGCATTGACTGAATTCAAACATCTTTAGACATCAGATGAATGACTTAAGAAACAACTCATTTTGTTGCTGAATCCAGCCACAGAAAGATTTTACCGAATGATTTACAAAGTCTGACAAGAATTTAGACAGTTGAAACTGTGCTGAATGTCAGACAATAACAGTGCTTTTCTTTTCCATTTGCCATTTAAAATGTCATCAATTCTCTGTAGTTTAGATAGTTAGTTCTCTCCTTTAAGCATTATGTGCATGCGACCTGCTACATTAACATACACACATTCCACATCCAAATAAGAATACAAATTTACATGTACCCATCTGCATAGAGTATGTTCAAAGTCTTTTTTTCCTTTTTTGTGCAGGTGGCATTCACTTCCTTATTTGAACAACCAACGAGGAGATCAAAATAAAAGAAAATAAAAGAAACAGAAAGGATACGCATACTTTCTGAAGATCTCATTAGTAAAACGAACTTTGAACACGAACTCATCGGGTTCCAAATCTTCCGGAGGCACAACAAGCTCCCAAGGTTTTTTATCGAGAAGAGGCATCTCGAACGCTTACTCAAAGACCCCCTAAAAGATGATCACCTCACCTCACCTCACCCCTAGAACGCAAGCCCGAATTCAAATTCTCCGACGCATCACCTGTAAAAAAAAAAATAACAACAAGCCACAATCATTCTCCACCCTACTAACAATTCCAAGCACTATAAAACCCTAAAAACACATTTTGAAGGTCAGCAACATCCAATAGCCAAAATAAACAAAAATCAACACTACAAGGACAAGCACGCCCTGGTTTTCCTTCACGCCGAAGGCTTAAATACGCGTCCGAAAAGAAAATAGAAAGATCCCCATTAACGGGGAAAGCCTAAATTCACAGATAACCGAGCACCAACATGAAAATAGCAGCTGAGAAATGCAAGAAAAAAGGAAACTTTTGCTTCAAACCTTCTGCAACGCATGTGTTGCCAACGACAAAATCAATAAATCAACCGATGGAGCCGTTCTCCGGAGACCATTGTTGCCGCCGAAAATACGAATGTAGGGGGAGGAGAGGGAGAGAACGTCCCCAGAGTCCAAAAAAACTCTGAAGGCATTATATTTAGGTCCCTGCATTTCTCGCGCGGTTTTCGCTCCTTCCTCCGTTGAGAATGGCAATTACGTTATTTAGAAACGTTAGGAAGGTTGTTTTAGTTATTTGACATGTTTGAAGGGACCTTGCCGCCTTGTACCGTTGTACGTTTCTTTTATTCTTTAGAATCTCAGAACCGAGTCTCTAGGATCCGATACGATAGGCGACTCCGAGACTGAAATCGTATCGTTTTTTTGCTTTTTTGTTTTTGGGGTCGGAAATGAAGCAAGGCCTCATCCAAGATGGGTTGGACTCAGCGTGATGGATGAACTTTGAATGAGCCTTACCGGCATAGTGACAAACGTTTTTTAGGCAAAATCTAGTTTGTCAAAAACTCGCGGGAAATTGAAAAAGTTTCATAAATCTCGCATTTTTTCAGCAAAATCTCGGCAATAAAAAAATAAATTATAAAACATATTTTTTTGTAAGAAAATCTTAATAAAAATTAATTAAAAATAAAAATACATGGTTTTTTCATGATAAATAGCCGTTTAAAACTTAAATATCATGTTTAAATCACTGTATTTATGTTTTTTTCATAAATCTTGCGATATTTTGAAAATCTCACGAGAAATTGTCGTTTTGAACTTTCAGGCAATTTCTCGTGATATTATCGTGAGATTTTCATAAGTCTCGTTATATTTGTTACAGAGCTTACCGGGATCCACAGATCTGGGTGTGGATCTGGATCCAACTAGGATGAGCCTTTTCCAACCTCACCTTTTCATTTTAATTGTACAGATGAATATGGGGTCGGTTTTGAATGCGAGTTGGAAACACCTGAACGGTGTCGAGATCCAATTAAGAGCTGACAAGCACATTGGATTTGCTAGGTGGGTCCAGACCGTCTACATGACCCGGATTTGGATTGGACTCGAGTCCATACTAGAGTTCAAACGTTAGTAACTTCTCTAATCCTAACCAGTAATTAGAACATTAACTATACATGAAGCATTCAGGATGTGAATAATGCATTTTAATGACCTTGATTTGATATAAACGAGATCTTTACATGAAAATGTCTTTCTAAAAATGAAAAGATCAAAAATAATAATAATAATAATAATAATAATTAAGGAGTAATAGCTAATATTTCTATAACCACTCAATCTAGAATCTTCTGGTCTTCTTTTTTGGAAGCCTTTTCTTAAATGCATTATTTATCATGGGATTCAGACAAGTTAATGGGAGATCACATATCCATGTTGAGTTGGAGGGTATCATTGTTATCTGTCATGTGAATTCTATAGGGGCTCCAGGTCTGGCTTCTAGCATATGTCCAGTTTATTGAGATCCTGATATATCCTGCTAGAGTCTGAGTGGGACGAGTTCAAGAAATGGTCAATCTGAAAGTTGGAGAAGTTGCTTCAGGTGTACAACCTAATGGAATAAGTCTTGAATCTCTTGATCCTTGTAGAGTAGGTGTGCAGTTGAGGAGCATTTGATTGGTTGGACTTGTCTGGACAAACGCCGCCAGGACAAGCCAGGTGCAATGTTTGTCCAGAACGCACCAGTCAGACCCCTAGCCGTGTCCTGCATGCCCTCCTTAAAAAGTAAGGGTGGGGGACAAAGCAGTCACTGAAAGGGGGTGTTTGCATCGCCATCTCTGCCTGTCCGTGGGATGCCCAGAGCATAGGCCCCATGCGTGTTCACTTGCCCATGCTAACGTGGGACTCATAGATGCATTTCCAGTACGTCCCACGGATGCAAAGATAGCGTCCTCCACTGTTCCGTCTCCCCCAATGGAACAGGGAGGACAGGAAAGCAAGGGATGCACGTAAAACAAAGATTGAGGGTTCCTGGACAGGGAAGGACTGTGCCTCCTGTCCTACCCATGGACAGCACAGGACAGTACTCGTTGTCCTGTTCACGAATCAAAGGGTCCCACAGGGACGCTTTGTTACCTCATTTCAAATGTGGGACAAGTATTGCATGGGGCCACTTTGTCCCCATCATAGTTTAAAAACTCGCTGTGTCAACCCATTGACTCGGCCCAAATCACCAAGGGTCAAAAACTTGGTTAAACTCAGTTTTTACAAAACTTGGACCAGTCATAAGCTGACTCGACCTAGTCATTGGCGAGTCAGCCTAGTCATGGGCGAGTCATGCATATATATATACATATATAATATATTTATATATAATTACATGTATTATATAAAATATGATATAAATATTATGTACATTATATATGAAAGTATGGTTATACACGTATTAATAAAATTATATATTAAATATATTATAAAAAATATCATATGATGCATATTATATATAATATATTTTACTATAAAATATGGATAATATATACATAAATTTATATATTTTATATAAAATATAAAGTTAACATGACTCGACCTAGTCACTTTGTTGACCCGATCGAGTCACGAGTCACTCAAGGATGAGCCGAGTGACGAGTTACTCGGTTTTAAAACCATGGTCTCAATGCGAGACTTGTTCCACGAATCAAATGCAGTCTTAAGGTGTGTTTGATACATGGGACACACCTGTGGAGGGACCAACAGGGCATTGTCCCACGTTTGATACGCAGAGTGCACCATGCTCATGACAACACAAATGGTGTCCTTCGCGGGCATTTTATAAGACATTGCATAGGACATGTTGTAACACCTCAAGTTTTTTACCAAGTATTTTTTTGTTTTAAACCTTAATGAAATATTTTTTAGCTTTATTCAAAAATATAAAAGTCAATTTAAAGGTTCTTTCCAAATCATATCAATTATAACAGGATCACTAATGGGAATGGGTTTCAACTTTTATACAAAAGTTTTCATATTTCATACATCCCCAAAAATATGAGAGTTTTTACATCACACATTTCAAAATTATATCATAACCTCAAATCCTAAAAGGTCTCCCAAAAGCAGTTCCAAGAATCCGTCTATCAAGATCCACAAGCCTTCGGTGTGTGATGTGCTATATTCTGCCTTCATATGAGTCCTTGAAAAATAGAATAATTAAAAGGGTGAGACACAATTTGTCTTTGTACGGTCCCAGCACTCACACAATCACCCGATAAGTATGATCCAAAACAAAAGCCCATTTGTCAAAATCTCAAGTTCACAAATAAGAAGACTCAACCCTTTCCATAAGTGTCGACCTTCAGGTTCACTCACACCTAAGAGAAGAACTCATAAATGTTGACCCTGCCCTCACAGGGGTCAACCCTTAGGATTAAACCAAAATTGAAAAAACAAAGAGGAGTCGACCCGCAAGCCAAAAGAGCACATAGTGAAAGAAACTCAAGATGAGTTAACGCTACTAAATCAAGGGTCAACCCTTAACTAGAGTTAATTTACTCCAAATGAACAAGGAGTTGACCCTACACTCCTAGGAGTCGACCCTCAGAACAAAACAAAACATATAAGAAAAGAAGGGTCGACCCTCGGCTTAACTGAACCACCAACCGAATCAAAGAGGAGTCGACCTACCCATCTCAGGGGTCAACCCTCAGTGCCCAAGGCACCAAACCCATGAACTCATGCAATGCCTACTTACATGTATGAATATTTTATTAATTCTTTTCATTTAATTGGTATTGGATTACATGTTATGCTCCACAAACATTTACCATCATAAGGGCACTACTCTCTTGATAACTATGGGCACTTACAGCTTGCTGAGGGGTGTTTATTTATCCATGTGATTGTATATTTTAAACTTGAAAGATATTGTGACACTTGCACCAAGATCAGGAGCATGTCACTCCACTCCATCTATGAAAGTCATATTGCAGCAGCTCTACCTCTGCCTCGAGTATCAAAGTCCTTTGTCTCCTAATCCATCGTGGCTGGAGATGGTCCATACTTGATCAAACAACGTTAAACGCCCTACCATGGGGTTGGTGTTTGTGTTCATCCATACTTGACAAGCTTGCTCCAGCCATATACTTTGGCAAGCTCAATACAATCATTTAGTGTAACTTTTTCTTAAATTTTAGTTATTTATGCATCAATCAATACCCTCTCAATACCATGGGCCAACACCTACATAAGCCACACTCAAGGTGAACACTCCAAATCTGGCATTTATGCTCATATCATATGCAAATGTGTTATGTATTGCCAACCTTGCCATACAAAACTCAAAAATTTGTGTTGATATAGTCACCACAATTACTTATTGCCACACTTGTAATACAAACCACAAATAAAGTAAAACCCATACATTCCCAAGATGCAGGGGTTGACCCTTGGGTCTTCCCAACATCCTATGAAGCAACAAGAGTCGACTCTTGAGTGCAGGAGTCAACTCTTGTGCTTCGCAGAGTTGGGTAACTATGACAAAACACCGCTACGAGCATCAAAATACCACGAATTTCAACAAAACTCCACTCCATCAGAAACTCTACCCCAGCATTCACAGGGTGAGTTAAAACAAACCCAAATATACATTTCATAAAAACAATCTAACATATAACACAATTTCTTAGTAACCACAGTCATGGATACTAACTCTAGCTTCACAAGCTAGAACATACACATTTGCAAACCAAATTCACATTTTTCAAACTCTCAAGACACAAATTTCACTTTTAAAATTCTATACATTATTTCTAGCATAGCTCTTCACTCAAAGAGTAAAAAACTATAACATTTTAAAGCATGCAATTTGAGAACCAACCTTAACATAGAGCATCTTGTATATACAATTTCTGAAATACATACCTTTAGCCATGAATTTTCTCCAAAATTTTACAATCTTGAATCAAAGGAAAACACTTAGGAATACCCAACATACTAAAACAGATTTTAAGTCATGGATTTATCATAAACCATGCACATTTTCGAGAAAATCTCTTACTACATACATGGTTTCTAAATGTATAAAATCCCTCTACATGATGCATACTTCCTAGTTGTCGTGAAAGTAGGGCACCATACCTCTTAAATTGTCCAAACTACGAGAATATAGCTGAACAATCCACGATTTGTGAATCCTCAAGCGTATCAAAACTCCAAGCACTATGCAATTCTTCATGTGATGGTTCCTCCTTGCAAAAAACTCGACAATAGAGTGACAGGGTAAGAAGAAAAAGTTGAGTTAGAGGGAGAAAGAGAACATTGTCTGTATTAGTGAAGAGGGAGAAGGTGGTGAAGATAAGAGAGAGAAAGAATGTGTAACATGGGAAGGAAAGGATAATTAAAAATAAATAAGGTTTTAAATCTCATCCTAAACAAGGGTTAACGTGGCTAAAAGTGAGAAAGGGTGTGGGACTCCTGGCCTCTACTCAGCAACAGTTGTCCCACCTAAATGATAGCAATACCCTCACAACAAAAGAAAAATCCCTATCATGTTCTTACCATACCAATCTTACCCTTATATGTAACCAAATTTACAATTCTGCTATTTCTAGGAAAACTAGCCTCTTTACCAAAAAATCCATCTATCTCCCCATGACAAAAATGCCCAAGAACTATATAAAAAATTCTGAGTGTATCTTTTGGCCAAAACATTCATTGTCTTCTCCAAAAAATGGTGATTATGCCTCTCAATTTCTATGGATCCGATTCAAACTCAAAATTTAACTGGGTTGAGATCTAGATATATGAGAAACAAATATTTATCAACAATAAATCATCTATTTCACAAAAATACTCATATTTAATTGAAATACTATCATATTGTGGTGTCTGAAAAAGTCAGGTTGTTACACATGCCGGTACGACTAGCAAGTCTAGGACTAACCCGACGCTGGTCTACCCGCATGGCATTTGTTATAGCATGCAAACATGGCCTTAATGCATCAAAATCTCTTTTCAACACAAGTTGCACCAAACCTGAGCCTGGGTTGTTTGCTCTTGGCTTGGTGCAACATGCATGAGCTAAGTTCAAGTGTAACTCAGAACGAAAAATAATCATATTGTATAACAAAAATGACATGTTTACTGAAATTTCCCACAAATTACAAAATCCACTCAATATCCAAAATCATGGATGCCCAACTCTTTTAGGACCTTTTTACCCTTCACACTAGCTAACCTCATAAGGTTCACATGATATATCGATACGTTGTCCAAATATCGCAAACTCTTACTAAAAAGTAGATTCGCGTGATAATTGTGTGGACCTCATGAATTTTGCATAACAAAATTTGTGAACATGGTTAGTTTTCATCCAAAGAAGATTCACAAATATTGTACGACATTCACACATATAGTAAGCATTCACGAGCTATCATGCAAATCTCCTTTAAGTAATTGATCCTCAAGGAGATCCACAAATATGTGACGACATTCACATATATATAGTATGACATTTGCGACCTCCCATGGGAAGCAACTTTAAGTGTCTGATCCTCAAGGAGGTCCATAAATGTATGATGACATTCGCATATATGTGTTGCAAACATTAGCGACGTTTACACTATGATATGACTTTCACAAATATGATACTATCTTCGCAAATGATGTATGATGTTCGCGTAGAATTCTTGTAAATTTTTGTTGTCGATGTTCATACATTCATATGCTTCTTGTTTCATGTATAAAGTTATGGTTCTATGTTTTGGTTTTTTTGTTTATTTTTTGTTAGAACCCTAACCCTTTTCTCTCTCCCCTTGTGGCAATTCCTATGCAATATTTTTTCAACATTTTGATGACTTCTCAGGTATCCTTAATAGTTGTGGTATCCTTTTCATCGACTTTCACAATTAGGTCGAAAGGTGAGTTTCATAAATATATATATATATATATATATATATATATATATATATATATATATATATATATATATATATCAAAGTTTTTTTTATAGATATGAGCATTTAATAGTTTTATAGTATTTGTGTTTGATTGTTGTAGATGTTTTATGTATGTTTTCCTGTGTTTTATTTAAAATTTGGCATCGGATTTACCATTTAAGGTTTACTACATTTGGGTCTTTTTATAGATATATAAATTTGTTGGTGTTGTAGAAAATTTATGTTTATTTGCTTGTCCTTTATGTAACATTTAATGATTTTGTGTTGGTGTAATGGGGTTGGGGTTGACTTCATACAAACATTCGGTTTTTAGAGTGGTTGTTGTAAGTAGTTTTATTAATGAAAAATAAGTGTATTGTATGAAAAAACAATAACACATTTTCCAAAATAGCTCACAATTTTTTAAATTTACCCTATGTCCAAACTCACAATTGTTTGACTTCTTTAGGACCATTTTACCCTTCACACAAGCGATTCTCCTATGGTTTGTGCGATATATATAGATGTGTTGTCTCAATCTCACAACCTTGAACTAAAAAGTACATTTGGCCGATGATTTTGCGGACTTCACGAAGTTCGCATAACCAAATTTATGAACCTTTTGTATCTGAAATCTACATACCTTCACAAATATTATACAAAATTCACATATATAGATGGCATTCATGAGCTACCATGTGAATCTCCTTTAACTAATTGATCCTCAAGGAGGTCCGCAAATGTGTGATGACATTCACATATTAATGTTTGTAAATGTTCTCAACCTTTGCACTATGGTCAATCTCCGCAAATAAGGTAGTACTACATTCACATATATAGTATGGCATTCATGAGCAACCATGTGAATCTCTTTTAAATAAATGATCCTCAAGGTGGTGCTAAAATATGTGACAACATTTTCATATAGTTTTTGTGAATACCTCAGACCTTTACATTCTTATACAAAGATTGCAAATATGGTGCAACTTTTGCAAATAATGTATGACCTTTGCGAAGAGTGCTTGTGAATCTCTCTAGATGAAATTTTCTTTAATGAGATATGCAAATATGTGCTGCCATAAGCAAATTTTTAGCATGTGAATTTGTGTACGTTCTCATGCTTGTTGAATCATATATAGTCATTTTTGTTCTTGTTTTCATTTTTTTGATTGTTTCTAGAAGAGCCCTAACCCTTTTCGCTCTCTCCTTGTTGTGATTCTCATCGCAAAATAACATGTAGTTTTCAAGAAACAAACAAGAACTTCATTATTTTCAACAAAAACATAAAGAAAACACACCCAACGATTTTAATCAATCAAGAACACATCAAATTCATATATACAAATATTTAATCATATTGTACCCATAGAAACATAATACATAATCATGAATCTACATCCAAAATCAACTGTTCTACCAATGAGAACATGTTTTTCTCAAAATTGATTTTCAGAAAAGGATTTTGGTTTGTTAAAACCTTCATGCTCAAAACCATAGCAGTGCCTAGGTGAATCTAGGCTGATATGCATCTAGGGATAATCTCAAAGCATGCTCATGTATCTTAGCGTCATCAACACATACAAAGTTACAGTGTACCTACCTAAAAAATATTGAATCTACGTAAGCTCTTCCTGATACATCTCCACTGATTAGCTACACACTCAATGAAGATGCAATCACCCTATACCAGCTTTAATGATGTTCTTCCCTTTCCAAAGAGGGGTGTGAGGGAGGAGGAAGAGAGAGGGAGAGGGCGAGAGAGAGAGAGAATTTGAGAGGGGCGTGTGGGAGTAAAGAGGCTATTCTTTAAATAGCTTTCCTCGTGAATTTCTTAATTGAATAAGAAAACTCCAAACATCTTAGCTAACTAGGATTACCACCAATTAAGGAAGCCTCTAGAAATTCCTAGCTAATTAAGTTCAGAAAATAATTAAATAATTTGATTAAATTAAATAAAAGAAATAGGAAAGTAGGTGAGGATGTACCACCTTGTTTTGGTTCATGATTGAGTCAATATCTTAGACTCTTTTTCCAAGAAGATCCATATCAAAAGGGGCGTCCCACCCCATAGGTCTTAATCCCATATCCAAGGCTCATTTTGGCTCCAGATACCACATTGTAAGTACCCAAATTAAAAAAAAAATCCAAATTAAAATCCAATATTAGAATTGCACTTATTTAGTTTCAAATTGAAATTCAAACCAAATTTAAAACATGAATTTTGTATTTATTTCTCAAAAAAATATGAAAAAATATCATATGTTACACATGTACTATGTGTACAAGTAGTGCATTGCCTCCAATGTTAGTACGAAGCCCACAATTGATCTCACAACTGCAGTACTGAACTTGAGAAGCAAACATGCTCTTATGAAGAGTGGCAGGTCAGCAGGATGCCATGCACATATGTGATCTTGTACATTTTGTACGAGGGCAAGCTACCAGAGGATTAATGCGATAAGTTCTTTATAGTTGAAGTTGTGTGTAACTGAGGTATAATTATTAATGTCCTGAGTTACTTGTGTATACAACCAATGGTACTTATATGTATGTGTTGATATTCAATTTTAAATGGTGATGAAAGTCCCAAGGGGGCTTAGTGTAGTGGGGTGAAGTCTTGGCTACTAGACGGGCAATTAAGGTTCAATTATCATTGACATCGCCCCTTTGCGCAAGCCAATGAGTAGCATAGGCCATGGAACAGGAGTCCTAGCCTCAATGTTTTACGTTGTTAGCATGACGATAGTAGGTATGGCAGACTGAGCCAGTGAGACCAGGTCTTCATGCCAGGTGCGATTTCTTTAAGTTATAAATTAAAAAAAAAATGGAGATGAAAATAGAGTAATGAGAATGAAGAAGGTATGCAACAAACCAAAATAAAGTGAATTACTTATATTTGAAAAAGAAATGTTGTTGGTTAGTGAAATATATCATATGTTTGATTGTTTGTTTGTTATATTTGTATGTGAACTCATTTAAATTTAACATAAATATATCACTTATTTTAATGATGCAACACCTAAAAAGATTCATATAGACTCTAAAAGTATAACATGGAGCGAATGCAAGTATAATGCAAACTACCAAAAGCCATTTACTGTACCTTATATTTCTTTGAGTCTCAAAAGCAATGTTTCTATTGTTTTTTACTGTTTAATGTAAACTAATTGGTAAACATCAAAATTCACAGCAAATGCTCTAAATGCCAAAACATTGAGATGTGACTCAAAATTGCTTGAAGGCCGATCAGTTGTCGTATCCATTTTGTGATTGTGACAAGGTATGCTTAATGTTTATGTTTACATAACACAATTTTTTAACTGTATAACAACCTTAAACTCGATTTATATTGCAGATCTTGATTCCAGTCAACTAGGGCAATTATCATTGGATTGTTTGAGAAATAGATATGAATGCGAAAGAGTTTAGGTTGTACAATTCCACGAGGTCTACATAACTTGTTGATCAAAATATTAAGAACATGATATGATAACATTACTTATTCAATAATGTACTTTTTTTTCTCAAGTACTGGTTATCTTAAATATTGTATTACAAGTTCATTTTTTGTAGGTTCGTTTGGCTACGATGTTTATACCAACTAGATGACCACTAATATGCAAAATATTCTTAAGCAAATAAACTCATAATTACTTTGCACATATTTGATAACTCAATTCATACATGTATCTGTTCTTGACTTGGTATATGATTGTTACATGTATGATTATAAAATATTTATCCTAATGTACATGCAATACTTGGGCATAGGCACAAAATTAAATTTCACGCAGGTACCTTGTATGTCATCATCCCATTATCCATGACTGTCCAAGTTATCCGCACATCGTCGTCAAAAAACGAACATTTAAAACAGTATGATCCAAACAAACGTTAGACTTGGAACAGTTATTACTGAAAGAACAGAACCAATGTTAACATACCCTAAAGAACTTAGCTAAACATGTTAAAATCTCCAATTCGATGAACCTGTAAGTCACATTGGTAGGGCTTGATTTACAAAACATGCTACGAAAACAATATTTTGGTCCATTGTTACGGTCCAAGTCTTCAACTGGTTCGTCAGTACCGATTAAGAACGGGTAAGAGAGAAAAGGAAAAAAAAAACTATGTTATGTCCACCACAAAGTTTCACAGGCCATCTTGTGCGTACATATCCCAGTCTGCATACAACATTTGAAAGAGAAAAAAGAAAAACAAAAACAAAAAAAGAGGGTAGTCTTTGTCAAGCTCTCTAAGCACAACATGCAAGTACACATGATGCACTCGTGGATCCGGTACCAGATTCAGTTAAGGAAGACAAGAAGAAAAATAACTTGTTTTTCATTAATCTTGCTTTGGTAGCCTAGATCAGTGATAGCGTAACTTAGTGATTCTTCTGCATCTTCTGATTAGAAGGTGCATCAAGACAGGAAGGTGAAGAGGGCGTACGCAGGTGAGAGTTACTCAGAGGTACCAGTGACCCCGAGATCTTGCTTGCCCTCTTCCTTGCCTTCCCCAAAGACGGGGCCACCTTTCCCTGCAGCATCCTTTACCTTGTCCTGCTCCTCCACCTGTATGTACCCTTCATCCTCATGCTTCTTTGTGGACCTAATATCCAGCCTCGCCTTGTTCTCCCATCCTTCCACAGACTCCGTAGGTGGTCTTCGTAAAAGACCCCTTTGGCTGTGCCCCTTGTGCACCTGACATCCTCCTCTCACCCCCAGAAACGACCCCTTTGGCTGTGCCCCTTGTGCACCTGACATCCTCCTCTCACCCCCAAAAACCCTGCTTTTGTGACCCTCCCTTCACTAGACACCACTTTCACAGTTTTAACAGTTCACAGGAATCCCTCTCATATTTTATAGAGTTGGGCCATCCTCTTATAAACCATGTGGTTATGGTGTATAATAAACACGTATAAGCATGCGGCCACGTGGTTGCAGATGCGGCAGTTGAACTCGGAACAACGTGGCTCATCAGAGATGGACGGTATTCCACTGGTTAAGTTTCCACGTGTCAACATTATATTAATTTGCTATAAAACAAAAGATGCAGTAGATAAAGCTATACCGTCAGTTGGCACCCAACAAAGCAGAATGATAGAGAAAAATACAGTGGTCACTCCCCCCTTTGATGACCTTTTATATAAGGCCATAGAAACTGGTCGTCATACCATTCTTGATTACCTTTTTATATTATTGCCTTAAAAGTGCACCAACACCCCATGCCTATGGCCCAACGATACATAAGCAGTGGCCGCTTGAAGGGATGCATGTTGTAACTCAACTGAACACAAGTAGCCTTTTGATGCTATACCTACCAAATGAATGGTGCACGTAAAATAATGTTTGTGCTACAAAATTACATCAAGGCCAACTGCTAAAAGAAAGCCCAAGACCGCCCCTACAAGAACCTCGATCTCTGTGTGGCCAACTGATTCTTTCAACATAACATACTTGTCAGGATACTCCAATCCTTCACCATCGTTTCTAAGATTAGACCCGATCCCGTCAGGCTTATATACATTGCTAGCCTGTTTGCTCAACATGGTAACTCTAGACTTCAATGCTTCAGACCCTTCATCAATTGGGAAAAGCGGAATAGTTGTTTCTTCCAAAATCCCTGTCGATGTTGAACCAAATTCATCAGCATCAGCTACAGTATTTCCTCCTTCCAAGCAAGAGATTGGGTTGTTTTGGGTCCTAAGCATTTTGCTGTTTATCACCTTAGCATGAGTACCAACTTCCTTTCTCACCCCCTGCACATTGCCAAAATCAACTCAGAGAAAGCACCTAGCTAACATATATATATATATATATATATATATATATATATATATATATATATATATATAGAGAGAGAGAGAGAGAGAGAGAGAGAGAGAGAGAGAGAGTCATCCAACCAAAAGAAAGTCTAAAATTTACAACCAATGGCGATAGAAGGGCTCTCCTCCAATGTTTGAATGTTTTGCTGATCAGACCTTATATATTCTTAAAATTTATTTAGTAAGAGATATGCTTTACATGAAAATTTTACACGTTTTTGGAAAGGGTTTTTGCATATCGATCCCTGCCTTATAGCTGATTTGCAAAATAGTCTCTGCCTTTTGCCATTTTGCAAATCGGTCTCTGCCTTTTCATTAACTCTTGCAAATCTGTCATTAAGGTTAATCGCTGTAAGCTTTCATGGTAACTGTTAAAGGGTGGACAAATTGATGATTCCGCCTGTACAGAATGACCAATTTGCAAAATGTGAATAAGGTAGAGACTAATTTGCAAAAAGTTAATGTACTAACAACTATTTGATGAAGGACATTTGGTGACCCATTAACCATGGTCAAACTAACATCAGTTGATAGAAGGACCAGTTTGTAATAGCAAAGAGAAAGGCTATGACTGATTGCAAAATGGCATAAGGCAGGGACTATTTTGTAAATTGGCTATCGCAGGAACCAATTTGCAAAAAAATACATGAAAAATAGACAGCTCGCAATGCATTTAAAATTTTACAATACAATGTATTGTAGGCTGATGATTTTTAACGCTTTATAAAACACATCTAAATATCAAAACTTTATAATCTAAAATATGTTCCTTACTAATAAATGATAAAAGTCCAATATGTAGAGTCTGATCGTTAGAAAAGGAATACTATTAGATCATCATTAGTTGTAGATTTTGGACCTACCTTTGATTGGAAGGCCTCCCTTTATCTATCTATCTATCTATCTATCTATATATATATATATATATATATATATATATATATATATATATATATAGAGAGAGAGAGAGAGAGAGAGAGAGAGAGAGAGAGCTGCTTAATCCATACATGCTTGATGAAAATGCACTTGTTGATGCTCAACATTTTTTTGCGTTTTTGCAAGTTTTGCGTGTTTTTGTGTGCGTGATGGATGGTCAACGGGCGTGCATTTTCATCAAGCATGTATGGATTAAGCAGCTACCACTTTTTCTATATATATAAAGAGAGAGAGAGTAGGGGGCAACAACCTACTCCGATCTGTGCCTACTGCCAGCCTACCGGGCAGCTGGAGGTTTTCGTTGTTTTCTCAAATCTGACCATACATATGTGTTCTACATGCTTGATTTTATAGGAATGGACTCTTTGATCGCCCGACTCCAGCACTTGGGTAGGTTTTTATAAGATTTGAAAATCGATGGACTGCAATTTTCATAAATATTCAAGCTGAAAAAATCACATTTTCATCCAAAAAACACAATCCAAGTCTTTCTAGCAAATCAACTATGCCAAATGCATCTGCGGGGTCAGATTTGTGAAAAAACTTCGAAAACCCCTGTTTTCTCGTGGTAGGTTTTTAACTTTGGTAAGCACTTACTCCCCACCATCTCCCGTTCTATATATATATATATATATATGATGAATCATAATGGTCTTTCTAGTATTCTATTGTAAATCAAACCACATAAATGTGATATCATAGTTTATTTAGCAGAGAATATGTATTAAAATAGAGCTTTCTCTATTCAGATTAGCCTTCAAAGAAATCTAGAAATAAACGGCCAACAATGCACTAAAACCATATGATAAAAAGAGTTGAAAAAAGGCAATCACAAATACAAGTTCAGATTAGGTGTAAAAGACATACAACTGCCTTTTTGAACAAGTGCACTCCCAACCTGGTTTGGAGGGACTAATGAGGTGCACACATGCACACACACACACACACACACACATGACTTCCACATTATTTAGGAGCTGATTTACTCAAAAAAGGGACATGAGGTTTTCATTAACAAGACAATCACCTGAGCGTCATACATGACAATGGCAGCGAAAACTAGGGATAGACCAAACACGGAATCTGAGAATCCTCTGCATATAAAAAAGTATGCCAATAGATTGAACATGTTAAAACCCAGGTTGTCATTCAGCATATTAGTATCAGTCATAAATTTCAATGCTGGGTTTATTCACAATAACTCCTGTAACTTCAAATGCTAAAAAGAACTTCCCAGGATGTGCTCTCACCTCTCTAAGCCAATTGCAGTTGCTGCAGCTACAACACTCTGTTGAGAATTAAAAAAAAGAAAAAAGAGAATATTATAATTCTGCAGCTGAAATAGATAAAAAAAAGAAAACAAAACAAAAAGAAAAACAGAAGAAAAAAATTTAGTGTTGGAATAATTTCTCTTGTTATTTTGGAAGTCGTCATTTTTTTCATGCCTAATATTTGGATCTTACTCTTTCCAACAATAATTATTGAGCAGAAAAACTCTGCGATAATAAAGCACTAAAACTGACAGTCCTTTTTCTGTGATGACCAATTGCAACCAAAGGCAACTCTCGGTAAAACCAGTGTTCACCAAGCAACCCATTGCCTAATGAAATAACCATAAGAATCATACAATGAAATGAATCTTCAATGAAGAGTCAAGCACACGATTGCAGACATAGGAGACGCGAATGAATTTATGAACTGCAAACATGCTTAGATTTCAACTGTAAAAGTGTTGATACAATCACCCTATTCAACAATAACTCAAGTATGTCATATGGCTCAATGTGTAAAAAAATTCCCCAAGATTTGGTTGATATCCTGAATTTCAGTGCTGTACTAGTGGATGTTGAGGCTAGAGCTAATTCATTGAGATGTTCTAGTTAGTTCTATATTCCACAAATGGTACACTCCAGTACTCCAGCAAGTTCTCTGCAACCTTGCAAAAATCAAAACTAGAGTTTTAAAACTGAAAAGCTATATCATGATTGAGCGGACTGTAAAAATTAGGGCAGAAATATGTATTGAACCCTAACTCAATCAAGAGAGAAAGAGGACTTCATAGAGAAGAGGGGAACTTTTCCTCAAAAGAGTAGAGGCTGCACACCTTGAAAGTCATGCCCTCTTGTTTTTATAACTCCTTACTTTACATTGAACAAATATGCCCCTCATTAGGGGTTACAACAATATTACAGGAAAAAGGTAAAAAGGTCAAGGAATTATACAACTTAAAACACATAACATCACGTGGATTTACAACTTAAAACATAACATTACGTGTGGATCTTGGATCCTAATAATCCAAGATCCATTCCACACTTCTTAACACCCTCCCTCGAGTTGAACATGATTTTGAACCATATTCAACTTGCTCTTCAAAAACCAAAACCTCTCCTTAGTGAGTCTTTTTGTAAAGAGATCCGCTACTTGATCATTGGTATTAATGTACCTAGCTTCTAACTCAAGATCCGCTACCCATCCCTTTGATAGATGGGTAAGTTGAGATAACTTCTCCCCTGATCATCAACTGTTCTTGGCAGAAACAGAGAAATATTTTGAGCCAAGGACATTTTTAGAAGCCAAGTGAGACCAAAGATGGGTAGATGCAATGAACGAGGAGATTAATGCACTATATGAGTGTCGAACACGGGATATTGTGAAAAGACCAAGGGACAAGAATGTAATGGGATCAAAATGAGTACACAAAGTGAAATTCAAACCAGATGACAATATAGAATGATTCAAGGCAAGACTAGTTGCAAAAGGCATCACACAGGAATATGGGCTGGACCATGGTTGCCAGTTGAGGAAGCGGGAGCGGGAAGCGATACGGGAAGCGGGAGCGGGAAGCGAGGCACTTTCAAAATTTTAGGAAGCGGGGAAGCGTGGGACCACTTAGGAGCGATTCGGGAAGCGACCTAGGAAGCGCCTCGGAAGCGACCTAGGAAGCATCTCGGAAGCGAGGGGGAAGCGAAAAAATAAAAATAAAAAATAAAAAATACAAAAAAATAAAAAAAAAAACAGGGGAAGCGAGGGGGAAGCGTGGGGGAAGCGAGGGGGAAGCGTGATGGGAAGCGCGCTTCCCATTAAAGGGAAGCGCGTCCCCCATTAAAGGGAAACGCGTCCCCCATTAAAGGGAAGCGCGCTTCCCAAAAAAGGGGGACGCTTCCCCCCACGCTTCGGAAGCGCGACGTTTCGCGCTTCGGGGAAGCGCGCTTCCCCTTTTAGCTAGGCGCTTCCGGTAACTCTGGGCTGGACTATGATGAAACATTCAATCCGGTTGTCAAAATGGAAAGCATCAGAGTAGTATTGTCTCGTGCCTTGCAACATGGATGAGTTTTAAATCAATTAGATATTAAAAATGTGTTTTTACATGGGAATTTGAAAGAAGAGGTGTATATGGAACAACCTCAAGGGTATTGTGAGCAAGATAGCCTATTTGCAGATTAAAAAGGTCAAGGAATTTTGCAACTTAAAACACATAACATCACGTGGATTTACAACTTAAAACATAACATTACATGTGAATCTTGAATCCTAATGATCCAAGATCCATTCCACACGTCTTAACACGTACTATATCATTTTACTTTTGGAGAAAGGAAAGCTTTCATAAACATTAGAGAAGAGTTACAATCAAGGAACCAACATATGGTCAATCCTTGACAAAGGAAGTGAGGAATCCTATCATACGATATGATATGGTGTATCGTAGTATCACTAGCCCATAAGATACGATATACCCACTTGAATCGGAAAATGCAGTGTATCAGACCGTATCGATCCATATCGCAATGTATAAGTACTATACATGCCGTATCATAAGATACAATTGTTTTTTCACTTTTTTGTTGATTTATTTCAGGTAATTTATTTTGGATCCTTTTTCACTTTTAGTGACAACTTTTTACATAAATAAGGATTTAGTAGAGTCCTATTCATTTATTTCATAAGCTATAGGAACAAAAAAGTAAAAATTTCTTTTTAATTTATTGTGATTAGTGAAGACAAGAAAGAAGAGAAGTATTATTATGGAAGAGCACACATTATTCAACTTTTGTGCTTACTGTAATTAGTGAAAGACATTACGAAACTTCATTTGTTTTTTAATTCTTACTATTTATGAAATGACCTATTGTTTTCTTTTTTTTTTACTTTTTAATATTTAATTTCAGACTATTTTGATATATGTAATGGATACATTGTTATAACATCATAATTATAGCTTTCATGATAGTTGTTACATATTTATTCATGCTCAAATTATTCCATAATTAAGTTTATTTAATATTATAGTTTGACTATTTAAATGTGTTTTATTTCTCTTTGTGGTTATATTTTTTATTTTTTATAATTATTTTAAATTTTATTTTATTTTATTTTTAAATTATATGATTGTTATAATTTGTTTACTAAAAACGTTTTTCTTTTGTTTGTTATGTAATGTGACTCTTTAATAGTAAACCTTTTGTTTTGTTAGTTTGTCACAATATCGTTTTGCATATTATAGTAGTACTAGTATGTTTAATTGTTCATAATGCTTAAATTTGATTTCTTTTTTTTTTTATTTCATTCTATGATTTTTTTCTTTTTTGGAAATTTTTATGATCTTTTGTATATTTTTTAAAATGAGTTTTTTATGTATCTTACGATACAATACGGTACAATACACCCGTATCGCTAGCCCTTCCCATATGGGTTCCAATACGATAATTGCAACATTGCTCTGAGTTGTGCCACAACTGCCTTGGTCTAAAGACAATATGGTACTCTCAACCCATGATCGTCATACTAGGCAAATGTCATTCCCTATGACTTATAGCTAATCACATGGGGGACTCATACAGATATTCAAATGTTATACAAAACTTTCCACAAATAAACCAGCAAGTTATTAAGAGCCAAAAATGGCCTGTTATAATGTGGATGTAATGTACCAGGAAGTCAGCTGAATTTATCCTAGCAAAATTTACCCATCATTTTAAAAAATTATTGAAGGCGCAAAATGAAATATGTATCTAAACCCCTGGCTAACTGTTATGATGAATGGAATAGTACCACAAGAACCAGAAGCAATATCAAGCGAAGGAAAAATAAAGATCTTGGTGGATTGCATGCCAGAAGTGAACCACACTTGCAAGTGTGTTCAGCTTCCCAAAGAACTGCATATTGTAGTTTAGACAGCCTATGGAAGCAGCACTAGGAGCCTTAATGATGACAATAACCTAAAAGTCACATAAGGAACAAACTACCAAGATACTAGGGCCTCATAAAGAGAAGAAATCGTTTATAACCAACTTTAGAGGGTCCAACAACCAGTAACAGAGATTGCAGATTTGTAGAAAAAAGCTATATTAATCGCAACTGTTCAGAGAGTCCAGCACTGGGACACATGAAAAAGGTTCCATATTTTGAATTATACAAAAAAAAGGAAGCAGGACTCAGAAGATATACTTGTAGAAGGGTTCTTCTAGTTAAGTGATGGTACAGTCTCTTGAAGTCATCTCCTTACTGACAGGAAAATCTACAAGGCCGTGCATGACAACCAAATCCCTCAATTGCATTCCACAAGTAGTTTAAATTCTCAAAAGGTGAGACCAATGTTCAAGGAAAATATTCATCTTAGAGAAAAACTGCTGATGCATGGAACAGGGGCAGAAAAAGCTCACAGAAAATGAAATCAAACACATGAAACACAATTTTCTTGAACCAAAACTAGGACCCAAAACAATGAAAATAGTTGGCAGGCACAAGAGACTTCCCTAAAAAGTTTATAGACCTTGAAGAATTATTGGATGTATCTGCAGACTTCACATATTGATTAAAGAAATGTCTCAAGAAAAGTAACGGTTCAGACAAAATTATCAGCATATGAATAAAGGTATAGTACATGATCTGGTCTATGGTTGTTAGAAAAAACAGTTGCTGTTAAAATGTAAATTGTAATATATATATATATATTATTTAATATTATTATATTTTCTTTTATTATTTTCTTTTTCTATTTTTCTTTATTTTCTTTTTTAGCATCTAGTTCAATAGAAACTAGATATTTGATCCAGTCAAGTTCCTGTTGGAACTTGACTGTGCAAATAGCTGTTGGACTGTAGTCCAACAGCTATAATAATAAATGCTATTGGACTGTAGTCCAACAACTATATTAAGAGACGTTGGAATCCAACGTCTTTTTTGGAGAGCTCAAAATGAGCTCTCCTCTCTCTCTTCCACTTTTTTGTATATATAGGGGTGAACCCCTTCAATGTAAACAACATGCTTCTTAAGCATTTTGTTCATGAATAAAGTATTATTTATTTTTCAAGTGTTTTTCCTTTTATACCCTTTCAAGGGTCATGCTTGTAGTGTCTCCAATAGACACTTGTTTGTGAGTTATTTGTGCATTTGTTGAAGACCACCATTTCATTACATGGTATCAGAGCTACGAAATCCTTAGATCTTGAAGTGCTTCCGCCTCGATTTCCGTGCCACATTTACAAAAGGTGTTTCATCACCTTGTTCTTGGCTCAAGAAGATTTGTTTGAAGAAAGGCGAACTTGTGCTACAAAAAATTTTGGTTTTGTATCCTCTCTTATTCCTTTGTCTACTCTTTTTCTTTTCTTTTTATTTCTCTCTCTCTCTCCTCCTATTTATTCCTATCTTACCCTTGTAAAAGATGGATGACAATGATAAGATCACCATCATTCCTATGAAGCTAAATGATACTAACTATGTAATGTGGGCTTCGATTATGAAGCACCACATTTGGAGAAAAGGTTTATGGGGTATATTGGATGGTTCCAATTTGGAACCTAAACTATCTCTTACCAAGAAAGAGGGTGATAAAGAGGTTCCTCTAACGGAAGAAGAGAAGAGTAAGACGTTAGCCACTTATGAAAAGAAATGGAAAGAATGGAGGATAGGGCATGCAAAAATTATGACATGGCTCATCAATAGCATAGACATTAAAAAATGCTCTAGTCTAGCTAAGTTTGAGCATGCCGATGAGGCTTGGGAATACCTCAAAAACATGTATTCCCTTAAAGATATTGCACATGTATGCAATTTACAAGATAAAGTTCGGACAATGAATCAAAAAGATAAAACTATTCGAGAATATTATAATGAGTTGTCCGAACTTTGGGAAGAGTTGGCTCTTCTTGAGCCCAAATGGCATTGTGCCGAAGACATCAAGCTTCGCCAAAAACAACTCGATATGGAACATTTCTATCAATTTGTGAATGGTCTAAGGCCGGAGTTTGAATCCACCAAATCGGCCCTTTTACATCGTGGAAAAATTCCTTCTATTGTTGATACTCTAGAAGAGCTCACTATGGAGGAAAATAGACTTAGAAAAAGTACTCCAAAAGTTGATGATGACTCCGTTTTAGCTGTATCTAGACCGGGGAATCATACTCGTACTTACAAGCGTCTCATTTTGGAAGGCAAAACGGCGACTTTGATAAAAGAAAAGTTATTTGTCATCATTGTCATGAACCAGGGCACTATAGGCCTCAATGTCCAAAGTTAAAAAGAAGAGAAGAAAAAAGAGTTGCATCTGTTGAATCTGAGTCAAAAGATCCAGATGCACCTGTGTCTATGGCTCAACTGATGGAAATCCTTCAACCTCTTCTCAAAGGGGTATCATCCTCAACCGAAGCCTCAACTGGAGCGGCAGTTGCATCTTTCTCCGGTCCAGGTAACTTTCTTTGACTTTTAGATTCTGGTGCTTCTTTTCATATGACCCCAAATGTTAATAGTCTGTCCGAATGTCTTAAAAATAACTCAAGTGTGTCAAAGGTTTTTACAGCCGATGGCACATCTCTTGAAATAAAAGGAATAGGATGTTTTGAAAATCTTCAAAAATCCAAAAGTTTTTTTATCCCAGAAGTTAGATATATCCCTAAACTTAATTTGAATCTCTTATCTGTCTCGCAAATATCTGATTATGGATGTAATATCTCCTTCTCTTCTCATGATTGTTGGGTACAGGATCGCCAGTCAGGGAAGCTGATTGGGGAAGGCCATAGAGAAGGAGGACTTTATTACATGGACATTTTGGAATTACCCAAGAATGCATTTTGTTATAATATTCAGAAGTTAGAATTGGATTTATGGCACAAAAGGCTTGGCCATCCTCATATGTCTAAAATTTAATATTTTCCAAGTTTGGAAAAATTTTGTAATTCTGAAATTTTTTCTTGTAAAGACTGCATTCTTGGCAAAATGAAAAGGTTACCATTTCTTAGTAGAACTTTTGTTTCCTCACGACCACTTGAGTTAATACATTCGGATGTTTGGGGCCCTGCACCAGTTATTTCCAAAGGTGGTTATACATATTATGTCATTTTTGTTGATGACTTTTCTAGACATACTTGGATTTATTTTCTTAAACATAAATCTGATGTCTTTGCTAACTTTTAAATATTTCATAAAATGGTTAAAAATAAGTTTCAAAATGATATTTCTGTTTTTCGCACTGATTCAGGGGGAGAATTTATGTCCAACGAATTCAAAGACTATCTCAATTTACATGGTATTACACATCAAAGATCATGTCCACACACTCCACAACAGAATGGCCTAGCCGAACGCAAACATCGGCACATTATGGAAACTACTAGGACAATGCTAATTGCAAATCAAGTTCCAAAAAGTTTTTGGGCTGAAGCGGTCCTAACTGCCACCTACCTCATTAATAGGATGCCATCTTCCTCATTAAAGAATACAACTCCAATAGAAAAGCTTGTTAATTTAACTCCAGATTATTCTAGATTAAGAGTCTTTGGATTCAAATGTTTTGTTTTCACCAACAGAAATGACAAACTCTCTCCTCGTGCAATCCCATGTGCCTTTTTAGGATATGCTGATAATAAAAAAGGCTACAGGTGTTTCGATTTTCAAAATGACAAATTATATGTGTCAAGAAATGTATCTTTTTTGGAAAAAGAAAGCTTCTTTGAATTTGAAAAATCCAAGGATGTCACTGAATACTCGTTTTTAATTGATCCAACTTCAAAATCCAATGAATGTGATGTTGGATGAGACCTTGACAATGATCAAAGTCCTATTGTTGTTGAAAATGATGATAATGAAGAGCAAATCCATAGGGATGTTAGTCTACAATATTCAAGACGTAGAGAGCAAAATCTTCCATGTGCATTACAAAAATACTCTGAAGTCTCACCTAGAAGAACGTCTAGAATCTCTAAACCTCCAGAAAAATTTGTGTCTTATGAATCTTTTTCACCCACGTATAGGGTTGCCATTATATTAATACAATCATATGTTGAACCATCATCCTATTCTCAAGCAAAAAATCATATAGAATGGATAGAAGCCATGAAAATAGAATTGGATGCACTAGAAAAGGCCAATACTTGGACGATACAAGATATCCCTCCGGGTAAGAAACCTATAGGTTGTAGGTGGGTATACAAAGTCAAAACCAAAAGTGATGGGACCCTGGAAAGATATAAGGCCCGTTTAGTAGCAAAAGGATATGCCCAAGAGTATGGCATCGATTATGAAGAAACATTTGCTCCTGTGGCCCGTATGACCACTGTTAGAACTTTAATAGCCTTGGCCTCCATTAGAACATGGCCTATCTTTCAATTAGATGTCAAAAATGCTTTCCTGAATGAGAATCTCGTTGAAAAAGTATACATGGAAGCCCCACCTGGTATTAGTATCCCTAAGGGTAAAGCTCTTCGTCTAGAAAAAGCTCTTTATGGTCTTAAACAGGCTCCAAAAGCCTGGTATGACCGATTTAGTCATGTTATGCTTGATATTGGTTTTCAACCTTGTTTAACTGACACTGCTTTGTTTGTTAAGAAATCTGATGCAGGCATCATTATTCTTCTTCTCTATGTGGACGATATGATCATCACCGGAGGCGACAAACAGGGAGTTGCAAATATCAAATCTCTTCTTAAAACTCACTTTGAAATGACTGACTTAGGTTTATTAAGATATTTTTTAGGCATTGAAGTTGCTTATTCCCCTCGGGGGTATTTGATATCTCAATCTAAATTTGCTCTTGATATCGTTTCCAGGTCTCGAATTACAGATGATAAGAAAGTAGACACTCCAGAAGTTGTCAATGTTAAAATGAAAATTGATGATGAAGAACTTCTTGATGATCCTACTCCTTATAGACAGCTTGTTGGAGCTATTTCTTATATTTCCATTACTAGGCCAGATATAACTCATGCGGTTCATACAATCAGTCAGTTTCAGCATGCTCCCACCTCCGTGCACATGGGAGCGATTTTGCGTATTATTAAATACTTAAAATCCTCTCTTTCACGAGGACTCTTCTTGTCTGCTTCATCTTCATTAAATTTAATTGCATATACTGATGCTGACTGGGGAGGTGATCCCAATAATAGACATTCAACTACTGGTTTTTGTGTGTTCCTAGGTGAAACCTTAATTTCGTGGAGGTGCAAGAAGCAGCAGAAAGTCTCTCTTTCCTCCACCGAAGCTAAATACAGAGCCATGGCAACCACCACTATGGAGGTTGTTTGGCTCAGACGATTGCTAGCGGATATGGGAGCTAAAGCAACGCAAGCTTCAAAGATGTGCTGTGACAACAAAAGTGCGATCTACATTGCAAGCAACCGGACATTCCATGAGCGCTCTAAACACATTGAGATGGACTGTCACTATGTCAGAGAGGAATACTTACATGGAACCATTGATCTGCCATATGTTACATCAGAATATCAATTAGCAGACTTCTTCACCAAGCCTCTCGCTGCTCCCAGATTTCACTTCCTCTTAGACAAACTTTCGCTCATTGTACCGTAAGTTTGAGGGGGAGTGTTAAAATGTAAACTGTAATATATATATATATATTATTTAATATTATTATATTTTCTTTTATTATTTTCCTTTTCTATTTTTCTTTATTTTCTTTTTTTAGCATCTAGTTCAATAGAAACTAGATATTTGATCCAGTCAAGTTCCTGTTGGAACTTGACTGTGCAAATAGCTGTTGGACTGTAGTCCAACAACTATAATAAATGTTGTTGGACTATAGTCCAACAGCTATAATAATAAATGTTGTTGGACTGTAGTCCAACAGCTATATTAAGAGACGTTGGAATCCAATGTCTCTTTTGGAGAGCTCAAAATGAGCTCTCCTCTCTCTTCCACTTTTTTGTATATATAAGGGTGAACCCCTTCAATGTAAACAACATGCTTCTTAAGCATTTTGTTCATGAATAAAGTATTATTTATTTTTCAAGTGTTCTTCCTTTTATACCCTTTCAAGGGTCATGCTTGTAGTGTCTCCAATAGACACTTGTTTGTGAGTTATTTGTGCATTTGTTGAAAACCACCATTTCATTACAGTTGCTAGCATGGAAAAACAATCAGATGGAAGAGTTGTTAAATAAAATTTATTCATAATATGGGAATGCAAGCACCGTTATGCTTGTGAAGTTTATGACTCATAAATTTTGAATATCATTTTTTATTAAGAAGCGAGCTTTCTTAAAATTGTCATCATATTTTTAAGAGTAACTATTTATTTAATCATTAAAAATTGAATAATAATAATAATCCATTATAGTGCAAATTTGTAATAATAATAAAAATTATAATAGATTATTTTTATAATTTTATGGTAAAAACGAGTTTGATGCAAGTTCTTAATGTATATGGGACAATGCAAGTTTCCTAAGTATTTAAGATGAGTTTCAAAGTTCTTTTGGGACGAGTTTCCTTAGTATTTGGTGCTTAAATCGAGTACCAATGCAACTATGTTCTGATCGAACCCTCTCAGCAATTAAAGGCATAAGACATAATGGACTAGCTACATCGATTAAAAATCCGTCTCAATACAAACACTGACATGAGAAGTAAGAGTTCAAAGCAATCATGACCATAATTTGAATAAAGGTATAGTACTTCTTCAGATCTAACCCTCTTGCTCGCTTTGGGAGCTGGTGTTGGAGAGGAGATGGGAAGGATGATGGAAGTGGAAAAGAAAATGGGTGATAAGAATGGAGTTGTCAACTACATCCTTGTGAGGATGTAGTTGCAAAAGGCCCATCTCCACTCTCTTCTCCACCCCCATCACCCTTCCTGGCTTCCAAACATCAACGAGGGTAAATGGGGTAGGTAGCATTTATTAACTCCTCATCTCCCCTTCCATCTCCAGCTTCCAAACGGAGCCTAAGGTAGACAGATTTCGTTCAGATCAACGCAACAAATAAAATAAGATCGAGTTTTTACGTTTTTTTTGTTACCAAGGCAAGCAGAGAACGCTATATCGCAACGATGACAAAGGCTTTCAGTACACTTCGCTCCTTTGCAGCCTCATGGAAAAGACTAGACTATGGAAGGTAGCCAGCCTCATGAACTACATTTTCTTGATTGTTTATTGGAAAGCTGAGGCTGATTTATTGGACGTAACGAGTATTTTCTGTTAAGTTAAATGCGAGTTATACCCAAGGCTTCTTGCCATTGCCAACGTAAAGGTGCGAACCAATGGTGTACCTTCCATCCTAGTTTGAAACACAATTTTTCGTTTCCAGTGAGGGGCTGGTAACACGGGGAAGAGGAGAAGAATTAGACACTATTCTATATTTTCGCAGCCGAAAATAAAAAACAAATTACATAGAAAAAAGCAAAATTTTTCTCAAGCAAATCCCAATTTCTTCAACCAACACGGTGAAAAACAAAACCAAATTAAAAAGAAAGAAAAAAATTCTTTACTCAATCAAATCCCAATCTCCGAGCCTTATGGCCTACAGTTTCGCTAAAACTCCAACACCAACAAAACCGAAACCACGACATAGATAACCAATCTCAATTTCCATCATTCTTTCTACGGAAACAGAAGAAAAAGAGAGAAAGGAAGAAACGCGAGGTCTTACTGCAGAATGCACCGAAGGCATTCCTCCCGATCGCACCGCCGCTCGAAAGTCGACGCCATTCCCGCTGAAAGCAGAAGTGAAGGGCTTGGAGAATTGCCCGATTGCAGTGGCAACGGTAGCACAAATCAAGACCTGAAATTCGAGGGAGAAAAGCAGACGAGGGTTCGGAGTTCAGGAAAGGCTACGGATTCATTCCCGATTCCGGAAGGTGGGTGTAGTAGATTTCCAAAATTTCCCAAGGGGGTATTGATTTGAATTACCTTGTTGTGGACGATTTCGGAGATCTCATCGAGCCGGAGTGCCGAGCAGATGAAAGAAGGAGGTGTTCTGCTGCATGAAGGGAAGCCGCAGAAGTTGAATTGCTTTGAGCAAGAGGGAAGGGAAAGAGGGTAAGCAGAGGAGAGTGGCATCGTTCCACTTGCTCCTCCACCCCCACGCTCGCTATAATTAGTGGTTGTTGCTATAATTACTGGTTGTTATTCTACTTGGCTTTGTGGCCCTTGTCACTCGGTTATGCAAGACTGCTAGACCGAGTCATCTACAGCAGAACTGAGTCATCTACAGCAGAACCGAGTCAATCTAGGGAGGTTTTGTAAGATTTTTTTTTTACAAATACCCGCTCACTTTTGTTCTATTTACATATACATGCTAACTTTTAAAATTTTACAAATAACATCCTAGTTAGCAAAATAATTCTCAAATCACCTCCTCCCTTAACTCAGTTAGGTTTACCATGGTTCAGTCACCATGAGCTACAGCTAAAATATATCATTTCCACCGGTTGTGGGTCAGGAGAATCTTTCCACAGCTGGTGCACTTCTCTCTCTCTCACGGAAGCAGATCAGGTCACGCTGAACATGAGCGTTTTTTTCTCATGCCGACATCATGGCCGTCTGTTTGCATTTTGGATGAATGCCACGTGGTTTTGTTGACTTTTGAGCTTTTTAAGATGCAAATCGGATGGCCACGATGTCGGCATGAGCAAAAACGCTCATGTTCAGCATGACCTGATCCACTTCCCTCTCTCACACTCAAGAAGGTCCAGGTTCACCTATTTTTAAAACCAGTGATTCTTAAGTGTACTTGTAACTAAGTGTCTAGGTGTTGACCCACCTTTGTGAGTGGTGGCCATGGTGCTTCTCTGTGGGGCCCACGCATTTGAGGTGAGTAGGGCTTACTCATCTCAAATGCATAGATGTGATAACCATTGGGTCCTATTCATCTCAAATGCATACATTTTACTTTTATCAAAAGCTTTTTTAAAACTAATCATGTTTTTAGGAGATAAGCCTCTTGGTTTTACCTTTATCAAATGCATAGCTCTCTCTCTCTCTCTCTCTCTCTCTCTCTCTCTCTCTCTCGAGAGAGAGAGAGAGAGAGAGAGAGAGAGAGAGAGAGAGAGAGAGAGAGAGAAGGTCCAGGCCCACAGATTTCTAAAACCAGTGATTATTAAGTGTTATTGTAACTAAGTATCTAGGTGTTGGCCCACATTTGTGAGTCATGGTTATGGTGCCTTCTCTATGAGGTTCATGCATTTGAGGTGAGTAGGGCCCACTCATCTCAAATGCAGGGATGTGATAACCATTGTGTTATCTTTATCCAAAATATTTTTTTCTTGGTTTTACCTTTATCAAAAGCTTTTCTAAAACTAATCACATTTTTAAGGGATAAGCCTCACAAGAGAAGTGCATGGTTAGGAGAGTGCTTGGCATGAGGCAACACCAAGGGAGAAACTATAAAGCCCATAACTTCTACCAAATACAAAAGAGGTGAAAACTTCTTTTCAAGCCCTCCTAAAGCAAGTCCTTACCTTTCTCTCTTTTTGTTATACACTACTGCAACTATTGAAGATAGGCATTCAGTGGTATCAGAGTCACGTTGCAGGATTGTGCTGAACACCAAGATCATCGAAGTCAGAATAATGAGGAAAAAAAATTATGCTAGCGAGTTAGCTAAAACTAACAAACTCGATGAAACAAATTTTCATACATAGAAGATGAGGATCCCACTTGTGTTATCCTTGAAAAGAATTGAATGTCTTAGAAAATGAAATGATAAACTCATGTGACAAGGCATCTGAGCAAGATAAAAAGAAATTTAAAAAATTCAAAAAGGATGACAAGCTTGCTAAAACTATCATGCTTACTTAAATAGAGGATAATCTTCTTAAGGTTTTTGAAGATTACCCAAATGCACTGAAAATGTTTGAGGCATTCTCTCTGAAATATAACATGACCTCTGAGACACATATTCTGCTTGAAAAATATAATTCTTGCAAAATGAATGAAGGGGATAGTGTGGTAAATCATGTGAACAACATGCTAGTTATGGCTTAAGACCTTGCATTTGTGGGAAATGTGATTCGAGATTGCATGCAGATCTCTACATTCCTTAACAACTTGCCCACTTCTTAGAAAATAGTCACCATAGTCATGAGATTGAGTTCATCTTAGAATGAACTATCCAAATTGCCTATACAACTAGCTATAGAACAATAACACATGAACAATGACAAAAACATTGAATTGTTAGTTGCTAAGGATGCTCCCAGTAGTAGACATGGACCTTTTAAACACCCACAATTTAAAAGAAAGCCAAATAATAAACTTGATAAATTCAATAAAAAAGGCCCAATATTGCATAAGCCGCATGTATCATCTCCTCAAATCAAGTGCTACAATTGTGGCAAATTCGGATACATCAAAAGGAATTCTCACACTCGAAATAATAAATTCAACAACAAGGGCAATGGCAGACGCAATGAGAAGAAAGATGTTTGTGTGATATCAAAATGCATGTTCATCGACCAGGATGGACTCAGGAGCAATAAGGCATATCACTAAAAACAAGGAAGGAGCAATCAAGCTGAAAGAATATAAACCTAGAGAACACCATATTTACATGGGCAACAACACCTATAATGATGTTATGAGTGGTGATTCATATAGAATTAATGTTTTAGGCATCAATGTCTTATCGACTGATGTATTGTTCGTGCTGTCCATGAGGCAAAATTTGATATATGTTCCAGCCCTCATTAAGAAGGGTTTTGAGGTCAAGTTTAACTCTCGTAAAGTCACAGGTGGAAAGCATGCTCGTATTAATTTTGAGGGTGTATTTGATAAGGAGCATGGGTTGTTTAAGCTCAACTCTAATGATTGGAATAAAGCTTCTACTTCTTCTACTAATATTAATAGAGCCTTAATTGTTGATGTGAATGTTTAGCACTAAATATTAAGACATGTTAGTTTAGATAAGATGAAGGAAGTGGTCAAACTCAAATTATTACAAAATTTTAATGAAAAATCATTTAATAAATGTGAGTCACATATATATATATATATAGACAAAATTTTTTTTCTAAAAGAAGTCATTAAAGCATTAGAGCTATTGCAAATAGTTCATATGGATATTTGTGGATCCTTTAGAGTCCAGACCCACAAAGGAATAAAATACTTCATTACTTTTATTAATGCCTTCTCTAGATTTGGACATATATACTTATTGTCCCATAAGTATGAAGTATTAAATAAATGTAAAGAATGTCATAAGGAAGTGAAAAGGCAACTTCGACGTAATATTAAAATTTTAAGATCTGATCAAGGTGTTGAATATATGTTGAATGAATTTAAAGAATATTGTCAAGGATATGGAATTCTTCAACATACAATAATGCCTCAGACAACACAATAAAATGGTGTCTCTGAGAGATATAATAAAACTCTCATTAATATAGTTCAATCTATGTTGTTTAATGCATCTTTGCTTAAAGTGTTCTGGGAAAAATCTGTAATACCTGGATTTTTTTTAATATTTAGAATAAATAAAGATTAAATTTTTATGGCTAATGTTGTGTAAATATCGATTTAGAAATTCATGTTATATTTATGTAAGCTCGAATATAAGATGGAGTCAAATTTCAATGAGGAATTAGAATTTCAGATTCAAATTAAATTTTATTAGTATTAAATATGAATTTAATTTAGATATGGAATATTTTAATAATGGATCTAAATTCTAAATTTGGACTCAATGAGGATATGATTTAATTGGATCTAAATCTAGAATTTATTTGGTTATCTAATTATTGTTAATATATGCTTAATTAATGGGAATTGGACTTTAGAGTGGGACACCCCTCTATGTGGGCCACATGAATCCAATTGCCATGTGGCAACATATGGTATTCAATTAATAAAAGACTCTAAGAGGGTGTGATGTCCCCACCTCTCTCTCTAATATTTATTTAATTAATAAAATAAGGTTACAAAAATAAATATAGAAAAGTAATAAAAATAAATAGGGTTTCCCAAAAGACTGGGAGTCATATTAAAGTTGGGGCCTTCATTAGAGTCTCTTCGGAAAAAAATAATTTCTGAAGAATTTTTGGACTCTCCCCACCTACTCGAGTTAGGGAAGAGAGTCCTCCTTCTTCGAAAGATTAGAAAAAAGAAAGGAAAAGGCTTGGGGTGAGGACCTATAAGATGACCCCATCACATGCCCCACCTTATTCCTCTCTTTCTTTCTTTCTAGCTCTCTAATTTTTTTAGAGTTTTTTTTTAGTTTTTTTTCTTGTTCTCTTTTCTTCTTCTTCTTCATTCATGCCCTAAGAGAAGCTTTGGCATGTGGTGGTGCTGCCATTGATGTTGCATCTTGAGGAAGGTGGTGAAGTCAAGCAACATCCAATAGTTTGCAAGATTCTCCTATTCTAGCCGATTTTTCAGGTAGAAATATATTAATCTTGAATGTATGCATGGCATTAAGATGCATAAGCATGTTAGACAATTCCAGAACATGGAATCACATGTGTATCATTTATGAATCATGTATGGATTGATATCATGTGAGGATTTGAGGTTTTTAGAAGCTCTAAAAGTCTTTTAAGAAAAACATTTTTGGAAAAACTTCATTAAT